>NC_081411.1:271997815-272687815 GCF_030272615.1 Cryptomeria japonica | reverse complement strand
TAGAGAACTTGAAGAAATTAGAAGAGAGAATGAAGAACTTGAAGAGCATGAAGCACTATTTGCAAGGAAAATGCCTAAAGGTTCAATTGGAAGTAAGTATGAAGGTAAAGCACCATTTAAATATTTTAACTGCAATAAAATTAGTCATATTGCATCTAGGTGTCCTGATAGACATGCGAGATTGAAACAAGAAGATAAAAAAACATATAAGCCTAACCCTGAATATCAAAGATACAGATTCAAGAATAATAGAGACAAATCACGTTACTATGCTGATGAAGGAGTTACTGATGATTTTGATGAGGAACCGGCAGATAATGGATGGGCCTTTTTTGCAATAACAGAAGATCAACCGACACCTACTATTCAACCGGTAAGGTAGGTCTTGGCAGCTAAAATTGAAGAAAATGATGAATGGATCATTGATTATGGATGTTCACATCATATGATTGGTGATTAAAGTAAATTATTAACCTTTCAGGAATACAATGAAGGTCTAGTAAGATTTGGGGATGATAAAAATTCTTTGATTAGAGGAAAAGGCACTATATCTTTTGATGGTAAGCACAATACTGACAACATTTATTATGTTGAAGGTTTGAAGCATAATCTTTTGAGTATTGGTCAATTAGCTGAAAAGGGATTTCAGTTACAATTCAAGAATGGTAAATGCAAAATCATGAATAGAACTAGTTTGGAAATTGCAACCAATAATCAGACTAGAGGTAATATCTTTCATTTGAATAACAATGGGGTTAGTGCAGGATCATGGGGGGCCAAAAAGTGGCGATGTGAAAAAATAGCCTTCTCCACTCACCTAAAAATGCAAAAAATCTATGTTGACTTTTTGCTTGGCCTGGGTGTCAGTACACCTTAATCCAATTTTTATTTGTAATTTTAAATTAAAAAATATATTATATAATATATAATGTTATATTATATATTACATAATATATAATATATAATATATTATTCTATTATATAATATATATAATGTAATAATATATTATATAAATGTATAATATAATAATATATTATATAATACATATTATATAATATATTATTATATTATATTATATATTATATAATATATAATCATATTTTATAATATACTACAATATGTATTATATAATATAATATATTATTATATTATATATGTTATTTTAAAATAATTTAACTATAAAAATCTGATATCCGGTGTACTCGATATCCGGTGTTTTGGCCAAAAATTGCTAAAAAATAGATTGAAAGGTAAGAATTTTATAGTTTTCAATCATTTTCATTCATTTTTTGTATTTTTTGTTAATGTTTATTTGGTTTTTCATTGAAAATATGGTTTTTTCATGAAAACTAGGTTTTTTTAAATCAAATACCAAATTGTTTAAATTTGTTAACTAAATTCAATTGTTTACATTCAATTAGGTTAAAAATGGGGGATAACAATGAAAACTTTGATCAACCACAACTGCAACAACCAAACCCTCATTTGCCAAACCCCCCCTCAATTCAGGATTTGATTGTACAAAATTTGAATGAATTGAGGGGGATTGCAGATGTATATCGTAGGATCCCTCATCTAAACCCAATGTTTGATCCTCTCACGTAGATCATTAAGAGTATGGAAACCATGACTGAGGAGAACAATGCTGCCCTTTTGTGGAGAGATTCTATGAGGGAAAAATATACATATGGCTTGTTGTATAAGGATATAAAGGATCTTGAGATATCCAAAGCTGCTATCGCCTCATTGTTTGTGAATCCTCACACTGGTCAACCCGTAGATCCCAAAAAAATAAAACTTTCTATTAAATGGTGCACAAATGATGGTATTGTGAAAAACTTTTGGGATCATTGGTGGATGGTTTTCGACAAACCACCCAACAACAATCTTGATGTCCCCTTCTATTTCATAAAAAAATTGTATGTTGAGTTTGTTTTATGCAAACATGTTAACTACTTTGACATCCAACCTTTCCAAGGTGTAGGTTTACGTATGCCCCAAAATAGACCTGGGGCAGTCAGAGTAGTCCAGGGCCCATATGTCCCCCCACCTACAGTGCAACATCTTGATATCATTTGTGAGGTGGTTTCACAGACCATATTGGTTGTTCACTCTTTGAGTAGCCTTTTGGTTTCTCAGGCTGGGTCAGTAGCTCAGCCTACTTTTAATGGTAGCAGTGCATCTAGTGGTGCTGACATGTCATCCTCGACTCCACACATATGCGTGCACCATAGCTATGTCATGTGTGGGCATGTATGCTTGGGCCTAGTTGGACAACCCGTTGATCCTCCTACGGAGAGTGCAGATTATGAGGTGCATGAGATGCATGCTACACCAGATATTATTACACATACTGGAGGATACCCTAGGGAGTTCTCACATGCTAGAGGCGAGGAGGCACCATCATCATACATTGATGATGTAGTGGTAAGATTTGTATTTTCACAGTTCATGTTATATTTTAAATGAATATTTATAATCTAGATAATATTAAGTACTAATTTTTATTTATATGGTCTATTTAACAGTTGATGACCGAGTAGGAGTTTAGATAGATTCAGGAGGGCACCTTGTCGGCCATTTCATTTGGCCTTGATAGCTTGACGGTACATATATTATTGCACCTAGTAATTTATATTTTATTGTACATACATGCTCATCATTTATATTGGTATTAATTTGATTATGTAGTAACTTGCATGTATATCTTATTTTACTCTTGTAGGGCACAAGCAGCATGAGTGCCGGGCAGTGTGATTTAGGATCTGGTAGTGCAGTTGGAGATAATGGAAAGGTAATTGAATGCAAATATGATTAAATGAATAGTTTAAATAGCTTATAGTGATTATACACGTCTAGGCATAGATTTATACTTTCATATACTTCTTGTGTATATATACAGAGAATTTTTGGCTTCACATCCTTGATGACTACACCCAGTATACCTAAAGATGAAGAAGAAGAAGAGTTGCCTTGAGTAGATGTGTGTTTATTTTATTTTATGATTAGTAGATATAATTTGTTATTATCAGTGACAATGATATGCTAACTTTTATCAATGTCATGTTTCTAAACATATGGAGGTTGTGTATGAAAATATTCAAAACATACCTCCTCTACCAAAGACATACATCAAGAGTCCTGCAAAGCCGAAGAGAAAACTTGGAGATGAGATAAACATGAATAGTTCAATTATAGTTCATTTTTATGTTAACTTTTTGAATGTGAATTATATAATATAACTAATATTAATCGTGGTTTGTTTTCTTGTGCAAGATCCTTCAGAGCCGAGCAGTGTGGTGAAGAGGATCGATTTTGATGATCCATCAGCAGCTTGGGATGTTATAGATAGTTTTGGGATGCTTACATGTCTAGTTGGCATGTATATTTTGTATATGGACATACATTCACGTATTTACACATACATTTTGTTTCAGTTGGCATTTATGCCATATTTTTGTATGGACATACATTTGTAATCATTTGACATTTTTATATATATAGAAGTTGATATTTGATCATATAAATTTTTGCTCATCTGTGCGTGGTGTTATCATGGAAATCTTTAATCTTCATTCCAATAATTAACAATGGTTAATAATGGTTATTTAATGAATAATACAATTCATTTTATTTCATCGTAAGTGTTGTTTGTATAATGAACAATATAATTCATTTTATCAACAATACAATACAATTCATTTAATCAACAATACAATACAATTCATTTAATGAACAATACAATATATTTCATTTAATGAACAATACTTGATACAATTCATTATTTCCATATGCATGGTCCTATTTTTTACCCACCTCGGTCCAACGCTCGGGGTTTTATTAGGGCAGCAATTTTTCGGTTGGCAAAAAAATCGACAGTCTCACTCAATTGAATGTTGTCGTGTGGCCAATTTCTCGTTCAACTTGTTGGAATTACAAACCATCAACTTTGACATACCCCGTTAGGCATTATTACCCTATGCATGCTCCTATTTTTCCCCCTCACTTGATCAAACACTTGGGGTCATACCCTACTGTCGTCATCCCTTGAGCGCCCTAAGTGCTAAAAATTGTCAAAATTTGATGAGCCCTAACTCAGAATTCGTAGAACCTGCGAATGATTCATTTAAACCTACGGGGCCACAAGAGGGGTCCCTACAAAATCATCAGTCTCATTCAATCCAATGTTGTCGCATGGCCAATTTCTCGTTCTGCTCATCGCAATGATGAACCGTCACCTCTGACATGTCTTGTTAGGCATTATTACCCTATGCATGCTCCTATTTCCCCCCCCAACTTGATCGAACGTTCGAGGTCATACCCTATCGGCGTCGTCTCTTGAGAGCCCTAAGTGCTAAAAACTGTCAAACTTTGACAGACCCTAACTCGAAATCTCTGGCACCTGCGAATGATATGTTTGAACCTATGGGGCTATGAGAGGGGTCCCTATAAAAGCCTATCTTGTTTTTTCAAGTTGCCCTACGACTTTATTAGGGTAGCAATTTTTTGGTTGGCAAAAAAATCATTAGTCTCACTCAATCCAATGTTGTCGCATGGCCAATTTCTCGTTCTCCTCATCGTGATGATGAACCGTTAGCTCTGACATATCTAGTTAGGCATTATTACCCTATGCATTCTCCTATTTTTCCCCCCCACTCAGTCAAACGCGCGGGGTCATACCCTACCGGCGTCGTCCCTTGAGTGCCCTAAGTGCTAAAAATTGTCAAACTTTGATGGGCCCTAACTCGGAATCTATGGCACCTGGGAACAATCTGTTTGAACCTATGAGGCCACAAGAGGGGTCCCTACAAAATTCTATCTTGGTTTTTCAATTTTCCCTACGGTTTTATTAGGGCAGCAATTTTTTGGTTCGCAAAAAAATTGTCAATCTCACTCAATCGAATGTTGTCGCGTGACCAATTTCTTGTTCAACTCATCGTGATGATGAACCGTCAGCTCCAATATGTCCAGTTAGGCATTATTACCCTATGCATGCTCCTATTTTACCCCCCCACTCGGTCGAACGCTCAGGGTCATACCCTACCGACGTCATCCCATGAGCACCCTAAGTGCTAAAAATTGTCAAACTTTGAGGGGCCATAACTCAGAATTCGTGGCAGCTGAGAATGATCTATTTGAATCTACGTGGCCATAAGAGGGGTCACTACAAAAACCTATCTCTTTCTTTCAAGTTTCCCTAAAGTTTTATCAGGGCAGCAATTTTTTGGGTGGCAAAAAAATCGTTAGTCTCATTCAATCCAATGTTGTCGCGTGGCCAATTTCTCATTTTTCTCATTGTGATGATGAACCCTCAGCTCTGACATGTCCAGTTAGGCATTATTACCCTATGCATGCTCCTATTTTGCCCCACCATTAGATCAAACGCTTGGGTTCATACCAAACTGGCATCGTCCCTTGAGTGCCCTAAGTGCTAAAGATTGTCAAACTTTGATGCTCCCTCACTCAGAATCCGTGGCACCTACAAATTATCTGTTTGAACCTACGGGGCCATGAGAGGGGTCCCTACAAAAGCCTATCTCGGTTTTTCAATTTTCCCTATGGTTTTATTAGGGCAGGAAATTTTTGGTTGGCAAAAAAATTGTTAGTCTCACTCAATCGAATGTTGTTGCATGGCCAATTTCTCGTTCAGCTCATCGTGATGACGAACCGTTAGCTCCGACATGTCCAGTTAGGAATTATTACCCTATGCATGCTCCTATTTCCCCCCCCCACTTGGTCGAATGCTCAAGTTCATACCCTACCAGCATCGTCCCTTGAGCGTCCTAAGTGCTAAAAATTGTGAAACTTTGATGGGCCCTAACTCGGAATCCATGGCACCTGCGAATGATCCATTTGAATGTATGGGGCTAGGAGAGGGGTTCATACAAAATCCTATGCATGCTCTAGTTAGGAATTATTACCCTATGCATGCTCCTATTTTTCCCCCCCACTCGGTCGAACACTCAAGGTCATACCCTATCGGTGTCATCCCTTGAGCTCCCTAAGTGCTAAAAATTGTCAAACTTTGACAGGCCCTAACTCGGAATCCATGGCACCTACGAATGATCCATTTTAACCTACGGGGCCAAGAGAGGGGTTCCTACAAAATCCTATCTTGGGTTTTCAAGTTTCCCTACGATTTTATTAGGACAGTAATTTTTCGGTTGGCGAAAAAATCGTCCGTCTCACTCAGCCAAATGTTGTCACGTGGCCAATTTTTCATTCAGCTCATCACGATGAGGAACCTTCAACTCTGACATGTCTAGTTAGACATTATTACCCTATGCATGCTCCTATTTTTTACCCCTACTCAGTCGAACGCTTGGGGTCATACCCTACCGGCGTCGTCCCTAGAGCGCCCTAAGTGCTAAAAATTATCAAACTTTGACAGGCCCTAACTCAGAATTTGTGGCACCTACGAACTATCCATTTGAACCTATGGGGCCATGAGATGGGTCCCTACAAAAGTCTATCTTGGTTTTTCAAGTTTCCCTACAGTTTTAAGAGGGTTGCAATTTTTTGGTTGGCAAAAAAATCATCAATCTCATTCAATCCAATGTTGTCGCGTGGCCAATTTCTCGTTCTGCTCATCACAATGACAAACCGTCAGCTCTAACATGTCTAGTCAGGCATGATTACCCTATGCATGCTCTAATTTTTCCCTCCCACTCGATTGAATGCTCGGGGTCATACCCTATCGACGTCATCCCTTGAGCGCCCTAAGTGCTAAAAATTGTCAAACTTTGACGGGCACTCACTCAGAATCTTTGATATCTGCAAATGATCCATTTGAACCTATGGGGCCATGAGAGGGGTCCCTATAAAAGCCTATCTTGTTTTTTCAAGTTTTCCTATGACTTTATTAGGGCAGCAATTTTTCAGTTGGCAAAAAAATCATTAGTCTCACTCAATCCAGTGTTGTCATGTGGCCAATTTCTCGTTCTGCTCATCGCGATGATGAACCGTCAACTCTGACATATCTAGTTAGGCATTATTACCCTATGCATGCTCCTATTTTTCCCCCCCACTCAGTCAAACGCTTGGGGTCATACCCTACCGGTGTCGTCCCCTGAGCACCCTAAGTGCTAAAAATTGTCAAACTTTGACGGGCCCTAACTCGGAATATATGGCACTTGGGAACAATCCGTTTGAACCTACAAGGCCACGAGAGGGGTCCCTACAAAATTATATCTCGGTTTTCCAAGTTTCCCTATGGTTTTATTAGGGCAACAATTTTTTGGTTCACGAAAAAAATTGTCAATCTCACTCAATCGAATGTTGTCGCATGGCCAATTTCTCGTTCAGCTCGTCGTGATGATGAACCGTCAACTCTGACATGTCCAGTTAGGCATTATTACCCTATGCATGCTCCTATTTCCCCCCCCCCCCCCTCGGTCGAACGCTTAGGGTCATACCCTACCGGCGTCGTCCCTTGAGCGCCCTAAGTGCTAAAAATTGTCAAACTTTGAGGGGACCTAACTCCGAATTCGTGGCACCTACGAACAATCTATTTGAACCTATGGGGCCACAAGAGGGGTCCCTACAAAAGCCTATCTCTTTTTTTTTAGTTTCCCTACAGTTTTATTAGGGCGACAATTTTTTGGTTGGCAAAAAAATCGTCAGTCTCATTCAATCCAATGTTGTTACGTGGCCAATTTCTCATTTTGCTCGTCACGATGATGAACCGTCAGCTCTGACATGTCCAGTTAGGTATTATTACCCTATGCATGATCCTATTTTTCCCCCCCACGCGATCCAATGCCCAGGATCATACCCTACTAGTGTCGTCACTTGAGCGCCCTAAGTGCTAAAAATTGTCAAACTTTGACAAGCCCTAACTCAGAATCCATGGCACCTGCAAATTATTTGTTTGAACCTATGGGGCCATGAGAGGGGTCCCTACAAAATCTTATCTCTATTTTTCAATTTTCCCTATGGTTTTATTAGGGCAGCAAATTTTTAGTTGGCGAAAAAATCGTCAGTCTCACTCAATTGAATGTTGTCACATGGCCAATTTCTCGTTCAGCTCATCACGATGATGAACCGTCAGCTCTGACATGTCTAGTTAGGAATTATTACCCTATGCATGCACCTATTTTTCCCCCCACTCGGTCGAACGCTCAAGGTCATACCCTACCGGCGTCGTCCCTTAAGCATCCTAAGTGCTAAAAATTGTTAAACATTGATGGGCCCTAACTCGGAATCCATGGCACCTACGAATGATCCATTTGAACCTACAGGGCCAAGAGAGGGGTTCCTACAAAATCCTATGCATGCTCCAGTTAGGAATTATTACCCTATGCATGCTCCTACTTCCCTCCCACTCAGTCAAACGCTCAAGGTCATACCCTACCAGCGTCGTCCCTTGAGCACCCTAAGTGCTAAAAGTTGTCAAACTTTGATGGGCCCTAACTCAGAATCCATGGCACCTGTGAATGATCCATTTGAACCTATGGGGCCAAGAGAGGGGTTCCTACAAAATCCTATCTTGGTTTTTCAATTTTCCCTACGGTTTTATTAGGGCAGGAATTTTTCGGTTGGCGAAAAAATTGTCCGTCTCACTCAACCCAATGTTGTCACGTGGCCAATTTCTCGTTCTGCTCGTCGCGATGATGAACCATCACTTCTGACATATTCAGTTAGGCATTATTACCCTATGCATGCTCCTATTTTTCCCCCCTACTTGGTCGAACGCTTGGGGTCATACCCTTCTGGCGTCGTCCCTTGAGTGGCCTAAGTGCTAAAATTATAGATAAGCAAGCATTACACTATAGACACATAATGATCATGAAAATTTCCATGTATTGTATACACATAATTACCATTACACTTTCATGTGACATCCATGAAGGGATATGCAAACATGAATTTTTTTTCATTATCAATACAACTACACCAATGTACTCATGTATAGATACATTGTATATCATCAATATAACTAAACCAATCTGCTCATGGACATTGTATATCATCATAACAATGTTACATCAATTCACATCCATATACAAATACAACATCCCACTTCATCTGCATCAGAAATCCTCATGTCCTAAGAGAAAAGCTTACGTACAACAATGCCTGCATATAAATGAAGACCAAAATAAGTAACCTTTTTATGCAGAATGAATGTGCTACAAGAAAAAAATTATAACACTTAATACAAATTAGTTTGGCAATTTATAAATAGATCATTTGAAACATTTTTAAGACGTACAAGATTGTATAATTACAAAACTTACTAGTTTCTTTGCAAAGTATACAAGCATAACTTTGAAGAAAGATGCATGTTGATTAAAGCCCTTCTCACTACATTTCTCTACATGGTTGAAGACGATGGTAGATATGGTCATTTATAAATAGCAATACATTCACTTGACTCAATGTTTATGCACAAAATTTTATCTCATTAATGCACAAAGGAATATGTACCATCACCAAGAGAGGGTCTTGTCAACGGTGAATGATTTAGCATGAACCTATATTTTTAAGAATTGTTAGTCTACACGTAAAATGCATGGATGAACATAAAGGCTTTATGATAACCACTTCAACTGAAATGCATGATAATAAATGAAAAAGTGGGATTATATACCACAAAAATACGTCCCTTCAAATTACATCAACAGAACCCACTATGTTGACGCAAAAATCATAATGTGTTACTGTTGTATATCATCAAAAAAGACCTTCATGAGCATAAAGGTTTTGCAATAATTATATCATCAAAAATTGTTAAATAATGTTCTCTAATAACAAAAATTGTAAAGCTCATCAAATGCATGATAATAAGTCATGTTGCAAAAATACGTCCCTTCTGATTATATCGAGTGTACCCGCTATGTGCATGCAAAAACCGTGTTGCCAAAAAAAAACGTTCATCAATAGACATGCATTTTCAACACATCCTTAATATACACATAACAAACTTGAACATTAAGATTTAATGATCATTGTTTGAAATGAAATGCACAATAAAAAAAATAAGGCACCATTAAAGACCTACTACTCAAATGTGCCTGAAGGGTCATCTCTTTGCTTAAGAGTATCCAGTATAGCTTCATGATCACCAGTAGTCATTGTCCATCACTCTTTGGTCTTCAGTTTTGCTTGATGCTTTGAACAACAACTTGACATTGTTGGCATTTTTTATGTTTATGATGTGATTGTCATTCATGGACACACACTTGCATTGAGATCATTTTTGTATGTATGAGTTATGCTCAACTGACAATTGTTCCAACTGGTATGAAGCATTATAGTCCTTAGACTATTGGTGTTTTGCAGAAAGTGTTTACCGATCTGAAGCGGTATGTTATCCCCAAGCGGTTCGAGGATCTCAAGCGGTACAAAGGATCAAAGCGGCAAACACATATTTCCAAGTCTTCATTTTGTCAAACCAGAAACTGACATTTTGCTTGAACCAGTATTTTATATAAACCGGTAATACTTTGTGATGAGTTACCATCCACCAATTGTTTGACGGTGCCAACACTTTAATGTTGCTTTTTGTGTCATGTTACCAAATATGTCTAGATGCACTGAACCTAGGAAATTGTATTGTAATCCTATTGGATTGACATGAAATCAGATTCCTTTATAAGGACATCATGTCTAGGGTTTTAGGTTGTTGATGTTGTTGTTGCTATTGGTGAAGTTGATATTGTTGCTAGGGTTTAAGGTGGTTGAGGAGTCAGAGAGAGTATGAATGTGTAGAAGACTGAAGTAATGCTAGAATGCATTAGAAAAGAGCTATCAAGGATCTAATCAAGCAATCTGTGCTATTTGCTAGACCACTCACTTGTTGATTACTCACATCTTCGACAAGTCTGTAGCCCTTAACCTGGTAGGCCCAAAAGCCTTTTGTAAATCCTCTAACAAGGTGGTTCACATGTGTGGATCTAAAATCCTCTAGCAAGGTAGTCTTTAATCGGACTTATCTCCTGACAGATATTGAGATTCCTAACATGACCTGTTCTAGTAAAGAACATTGTAAGACCTTAACTGGTCTAGTTCCTATTCTACAAATAGTTACTTGTGAGTTCCATCTCACCGTGGTTCTTTTCCCATTTGGGTTTCCATGTCAAAATCTCATGTGTTATGGTGTTTGTGCTTTTGTGGGTGAATGCATTATTTGCTATTTGGTTTGCATGTTGGCTAACCGGTTTGTCTGCTAAACTGTTTTACTGGTTTAATGTTAGTCTTGCAAAGTGTTTAAGTGCAGATTTTTGGCATACTAATTCATCCCCCCCCCCTCTTAGTATACATCAATTGGTATCAGAGCCTACCTTTCTATAAGTTTAACCACTTGGAAAGAGATATGGGGGAATACACATTGAGGGAACTTACTCATCAGCTCACTCAGTCTGAGCAAGCCTATGATGATCTTATGGTCAAATACAAGGCATCTCAAGCAAAAAGGAGAGAATGTGCAGAAAAGATGATGGAGCTATCTGAAAATAGTTCCTCTGATGAAGCAAACATGGAAGCCCTAATTCAAGAAGTAGAAAAGCTGAATGAATCCAATTCCAACTTGAGAAAATAATTGGAAGGACTAACCATTCGAATGTGTCAAGAGCTTGAGAACCAAAGGAAAGCTAAAGATCTGGTCAAAGACAAGGATCATGAAATCTCCAAGATGAAGCAAGAGATCAGTGCCCTAACTGCTCAACTCCATGCGAGCAAAGTGGAAAAGGAAGACATGCAAGTAGAACTGAGCATTGCCATCTCTGAGAATGAAAACCTAATGGAAACAAATATTGCTATTTCCAAAGAACTCTCTGAGTCAAAAGAAATACTTGCTAAGTTCAACAAGAGTACTATCAAGCTAGAGCAAAAGCTTGAATCTGTCAAACCGGTTAAGAATACCAATAGACTTGGTTATTCTGGTCATGAGGAAGGTGAAACCTCTGGTACAAATGCTAGAACATCAAAGAAACAACCAGCATCAAAGGATAAAGGTAAGAAAAAGTTTAAACCTATTTGCTTTAACTATCTTAAAGAAGGACATACTGCAAATGTGTGTAGGAGTAAGGCTTGCAACAATTTTCCTTATTTCCTAAATGATAAGCCTAGATCCTATAGATTCAATGGTAATTGTTATGCATGCAACAAGTTTGGGCATAGAGCATCTAAATGCAGGTCTGTTATGAACAACATTGGTAGATATCCTCAAAGGACCCAAGGAGTTGGTCCTAAACCTTTTGTGAACCGGAATCACAACAGGTTTAATGCTTTCAATCATCAGTCAAGAAGCGGTGGCTATCAAGTGGCAACCAGATGGAGAGAAAACTGTATGGTCTATCATGGTCATGGTCACACTATTGCAACATGCAGAAGGAAGAATGGCAACATGAATAATGGACCTTGGAGAGCACCTAGATTGGTTTGCTATCACTGCAACAAACCGGGTCACATTGCCAGATTCTGTAGATCAAGAAAGAACATATTTGATGATATACTGGTCACTCTGGAAGGAAACAATGATGTTGACACTATTCAAGTGGACATGAACAAAACCTAGAAGAAGAAACCAGCGGTGTTACAAAAGGAACCGGTTTCTGCACCTAGTGTGGAAATTAGGGAACTGGCAAACTAAGCTTCAGAAAAGCTTAGGGGGAGAAAACGGCGAAATGTTTCGAACCCCCGGTTAACACCAGTAAAAGACCTTAATCGGTAAATGATACCTGTGAATAGGTGGAAGACTAGAAACAGTAAAAGGAAAATTAGGGTTTACACTGTAATGGTGGAGCATTAATTGCGGTAGGTGAGGAATATGTTTGAAAGGATTTTTCAAATCATTTCTCACTATCAGTTTTTGAAGCGAAGGAGGTTTTTGAGTGTAGAGCGATGACAAAGCAATTTGTGCTATGATTCTAAGAATTTAAGGAACCTTGAAGGAGATTCAAATTCAAATTGCAAACAATCAAGTGAAGAATGCAAAGCGGTGATTCTGCAACCAATGGAGTGTGAGGTGGAGAAGAATTTGAAAGCCCTAAATTGACCATTTTCAAAAGGTATTTTTTGAGTTTTCAGTTTCTATCATGGCTTCTGCATCCCATACTAGCTCTAGTACATCTGTAGATTCAGCAAGCTTTATTCAATGCAAGTCTGGATATAATGCCCTATCACAAGTACCAGCTAGTGTGATACTAGAAGAGGGAATCTCAAATTACATAGATTGTAAAATCGAAGACCTAGGGTCTCTAGCAATTCACTCGCAGCTAGGTTTATTTTGTGGACAAGATAAAAAGATCAAACCGGAGTATAGTATCTTGGAGAAGAAGAAGCTCCACAATGTTGTTTATTTCCTGGAGGATTTCATAGATGATCACATTAGGATCATTCTAAGCAGAGTTCATGGTGACAAGATGTACCTAGAAAGAACACATGATATAACACCACAAGCAATTCATGTCATCACCGGTTTCTACAATACAGGGGAAGTGCCAGCCCTAAGGATGATAAGAAAAACTATAATGTCCAGGCTTATCAGTTTAGTGAGCGACTCACAAGGTATGACCATCAATTCTATCAAGGACGATCTAGTGAAATATTCATGTATGGTGATTGGATACCGAACGTTCTCAGCCAACAGAATTAACTCTGTATCTGCTATAGTGGTAAATGCCACTTACCAGATGATCAAGGAGGATGCATCATTTGACCTATGCACTAGTATGCAAAGGGAACTCCTATTGAATCTAAAATCAATCAAACCGAATAATGCATTGAGGTTCAAGTTTGGACAACTATTGGTTGGGTTATTCTTTTACTTCCAAGGCTACTTTCCAAGAGTTGGTGATGTCCAGTGGTCTGTTGACCAACCGGTAACCAAGCAAATCAAGGAAAGCATTCAAGTAGTTGGAACCGGCTACCCTGAAGTTCTGAACAAGTACTTTGATGAGTTCAGACACAAAATGAGTCAAAGGGTGAGAATATCGGGTGATATTGTCAAGAAATGTGAAGATGATATCTGTTTCACCATTAAAGTGGATCAACGCATAGTGGAGGCTGTTGAGCCCAAACATGAGGAAGTTGAGCATATGGGCTATGAGGTAATGAATGATATGCTGGAAGGATATGCCTCTACCCTTATTGCCTCACCGCTTGATCCAAAGGAAAAAAGAACCAGCACCTACCTAGAAAGGATAACAACGGTTGAGGAACCCTCAAGAAATAAAGGAAAAGAACCTTCAGTGAAGAAGGCAAAAACAGTGCCTTCAGCATTGGCACCGGCTACTATAGCCAGTCCTACAGTGACCAAGAAGTCACCGGCTAAAAAGAAACCTGAAGCGGTACCTGCTAAAGTGTTCAAGAGAAAGAGGAAGACAAGGAATACCTCTCTAGACTCAGAAGAAACTGTGTCTGAGGAAAAACCAAAGAAGACACGTCAAGCAAAGAAAAAGACAAAGAATAAACCAACATCATCGGCACCGGTAAATATTGACATCTCCTCCTACAAACCTTTGACACATTGTCAAAGAACTATAAAAAACATTAGGACAAAAGTGTTGAATGATTTGATTGATTGTTTTGATGACTTTAATGATGATGAAAAGGAAGCGGTTGAAAAAGAAATAATTCAGTATTTATGTGTTAATGACTGGTCTCCTTCAGAAATTAGATCTGAGACACTAGATTCTTTGTATAAGTCCTTATACAATAAATGGTGCATTGCCATAGAGCAGGAACAGGAAATGAGAGAAAAAGTTTTTGCTGAACATTTTCTTGATGTATCAAATTCGGAACTATTTGAAGCAATGAACAAATACAAAGGCCTCTTCTTCATGAGAAGAAGAAGACTTGTGTTACTTGAAGGGAAGGGAAAAGAAGAGCTCAAGAATACACACACCCTTGCTCTAGAAGCTCTAAAGATGCATAGAGTGGTTGAAGCCAATAGTAAGGCTGATCAAGAACCGACAATAACAAAACTGGATGAAGTGTTTGATGATGAAGGAAACCCGGTCATTGAACCTATTAACACTATTGATGTCGATGCTCTGGATGGAGAAGATGCTGCTTAGGGTACACCATCAAAAGTTATAGGACAGGATAAGCAGACAGAAAAGGAGGTGAAGCTAAAGGAAACAAAGGACAAAAAGGAGGAAGCAAAGAAGCAAGCAGAGGAGAAGAAAGATGAAGAGGAGAAGAAGAAGAAGAAAGATGAAGCGGAGAAGAAGAAGAAAGATGAAGAGGAGAAGAAGAAGAAGGATGAAGCGGAGAAGAAGAAAAAGGAAGAAGATGAGGAGAAATGGAAATAGGAAGAAAAGAGACAAGAATAAGAAAAGAAAAGAAAAGAAGAGGAAAAAGAGAAAAAGAAACAAGAAGATGCGAGGAAGAAAAAAGAGGAAGAGGATGAGAAAAAGAGAAAGGAAGAGGAGACGCAAAAGGAAGTAGAAAAGAAGAAGGAAGAGGAAGATAAGGAAGAGGAGAAGTAGAAGGAAAAAAAGAAAAGGAAGAAGGAAGAGGAAGAGAAGGAAGAGGAAAAGAGAAGAGAAGCGGCAAGGAAGAAAACAGAGGAGGACAAGGTAAGAGAAGTGGCAAAGAGCACGCAGATGGAGACACCTAAGGCAACCAGTAGTCAAGCCAAACCAGCTGACCTCACCAGTCCCATCAACCTCCAGTCTGCAAGTGAAATGGAGCTACTGCAAAGCATCAAGGTTGCTCAAGAACGCCTTGAGGTGTTAAGGAGGAAGAAGAAGGAAGATGTGATCCAAGTTGTGGTGGACACTCTTACCGGTTTGTTACCTAATATAAACCTCCCCAGTACTGACTCATCATTGGCACAACTAAAGCTCCTATGCATAGTAGTAGATGATCAAGTGCAGAGCTTAGAAGAGGTAGCAGAGGCAAATGCTAAGAAAGATCATCAAAAGGCTCTAAATATTTCTCTGGTGAAGAAGTTAAATGAGCTCCGGACTTAACTCCAAAAAGCACAAAAGGATATAAGGGACACTCTAGATGAGGGGAATCTTCTACTTAGTAAGATTGACCAACCCCATCTATTCTGTGACGATGTGCTTGCACAGAAGAAAAAGCTTCAATCTGACTTGTAGTCCTACATGAGCACATTCAAGCCGCCTTATGATTCTTTTACAGCCTATGGGCAAACTGTTCACTGGTTTCACATCCAGACAACAAAAATGGAGCATGAGATCAACACTTGGTCTCGAGATTTACAAGAGCTACAACTGGTTCTACTCCCACATCTGCAAATTCTTTAGAAGTGCTATCTAAATATGAATTCCTTAACAGTGACACAGGAGATGAGCACAATTGATGCCATGGAAGAACAGGTCTCCCAGATGCAGATAGAGAAACAAGTAGCCACCTCCCTACTTGAGTCATGGTCTTTATCTATGAAACAATTCTTACAGGACTTTAAATATGTTTTTGACAAGTTTTATTCCTTAGTGTCATAACCTTTTATTATTTTAATACCACATGAAAACAAGGGTTGTTCAGCTGTACTTTATCATTGTTGGCAAAGGGGGAGAAGTATTCTAAGGAGGAGAAGTATCTGGTATTTAAAATTTTGATGTATGCTCTGATATCTCTATGTGCAAAATAGTTATACATTGTATTGTTAAAGGGATAGTGTATATGCTTAGGGGGAGCAATTTTGCTAATGGCATAATTTTGTTGTAAAACACTTAGATGTCAAAATTTTATTTTCCTAAGTGTTGCCATCAATGCCAAAGGGGGAGATTGTTGGCATTTTTTATGTTTATGATGTGATTGTCATTGATGGACACACACTTGCATTGAGATCATTTTTGTATGTATGAGTTATGCTCAACTGACAATTGGTCCAACCGGTATGAAGCATTATAGTCCTTAGACTATTGGTGTTTTGCATAAAGTATTTACCGATCTGAAGCGGTATGTTAACCCCAAGCAGTTCGAAGATCTCAAGTGGTATGAAGGATCAAAGTGACAAAACACATATTTCCCAGTCTTCATTTTGTCAAACTGGTAATCGGCATTTTGCTTGAACCGGTAATACTCTGTGATGAGTTACCATCCACCGATTGTTTGACGGTGTCGACACTTTAATGGTGCTTTCTGTGTCATGTTACCAAATATATCTAGATGCATTGAACCTAGGAAATTGTATTGTGATCCTATTAGATTGACATGAAATCAGATTCCTTTATAAGGAAATCATGTCAAGGGTTTTAGGTTGTTGATGTTGTTGTTGCTGTTGGTGAAGTTGATATTGTTGCTAGGGTTTAAGGTGGTTGAGGAGTCGGAGAGAGTATGAATGTGTAGAAGACTGAAGTAATGCTGGAATGCATTAGAAAAGAGCTATCAAGGATCTAATCAAGCAATCTGTGCTATTTGCTAGATCACTCACTTGGTTATTACTCACATCTTCGACAAGTCTGTAGCGCTTAACCAGGTAGGCCCAAAATCCTTCTGTAAATCCTCTAACAAGGTGGTTCACATCTATGGATCTAAAATCCTCTAGCAAGGTATTGTTTAATTGGACTTATCTCCTAACAGAGATTGAGATTCCTAACAGGATCTGTTCTAGTAAAGAACATTGTAAGACCTTAACCAGTCTGGTTCCTATTTTGTGGATAGTTACTTGTGAGTTCCATCTCACCGTGGTTTTTTTACCATTTGGGTTTCCATGTCATAATCTCATGTGTTATGTTGTTTGTGCTTTTGTGGGTGAATGCATTATTTTCTATTTGGTTTGCATGTCTGCTAATCGGTTTGTCTGCTAAACTGTTTTACCGGTTTACTATTAGTCTTGCAAAGTGTTTAAGTGCAAATATTTTTGGCATACTAATTCACCCCCCCTCTTAGTATTCATCAGAGATTTGTAGCTATAATAAGGTGTGAATATATTATAATGGTTTTGTGTCTCTCATAGTCTTCAAATGTAGGTATGCCATTCTTTCTAATCATGTATGTTCACAACCAAGTTCCGACAACAACAACTGAACCTGTAGGATATGTGAACCCATCATCATCTATCACTAGTTGTGTTAGCTTTTGTTTTCCCTGTACACATCGTACCAACCAATATTTTGATCTCTCTTCATTCCCTTGCGGTGAGACAACTGCAAAAACATGTCCTGGCTGTACAAGATCTGATATACAGTCATACTCAAGTGAACTTTCCATGTCATCATTTGACAAGGATATTGTTTGAGATAAAGGATTTAGATAGTGGGGAATCAACCCACTCGCTTGGCTCACACTGATCCCAATCACACCGAACACAACTCTAATAAAAACAAGCCAATGCTTGTGTCCAAATGGTCCAAGTACTTGCATCTGAGCTGAGAAATGAATGCATCTTTGAAGAATCTTTAATTATTTGACAATCCAATCTATCTCCCACTATTCCCTTCTCAACCAACCAAAAGAATCTGGTCACTACAAAATCAGGAGTACGTCCATGTGACAATACTAAAGTACACCAATCAACAATAGAGCGTGCATCAGAGAAATTTGCACCTAAAATCCTCAATTTCTCCTTAACTAGAGCTCTCTTCAAAAATGCACCTGCTCCATCATGCTCTCCCTTCCCATGCCCTGCCTTAAAAAAACAAAAAATATGAGGTATACGCCTCTCTACATGCATTCTACTCAACCAATAAAACATATAGGCATTCTTGAATTGACCCGTATAGTTATTTGACCACATTATATGTCGGTCAATTGTAATATCTTTCTCATGCAAGAACTCAAAAAAATTCTTGAAAGAATGTTGTACATACTCAAAGGAGTGTGATCTATCATCACTCATATAAAAATAATACTCTCTGATTATCTTCATGTCCTCTTCTATACTATTAGGAGCATGTCTTTATGTAATGTGAACAAAAATAGCAATCTGGACTGAATTGTAGTACTAAGGTTGTACCTCATTTTGTGGTTGCAATATATAGTTCTCTACAAAATCAACCACTGATACAATAGTGCCAATCGGGAAATACATCTTACACATCTTGAATTGTTGATCTGACCACTGAGACCTATGGTTGTGCCTTCCATACTTGTAGAAAAGATTTTCCTTAAAATCCAAAATAAAATCAGCAATACTCAATTCTCTTGAGACTAATTCGCATCTAGAACCTTCACCTCCACTCTTCAAAGTATATTTCACTGTCTCGTATCTTTTTTTCTCAACATAATTCTTTCAAAACTCATGCTTGTTGCCCTCGTGAAAATATGAAACAAACTTTGACAACCCACCACATTCTAAGCACTTCTCATTCAAATAATAATTTCTATAAAAATAGCAACCATCATCTCTAGGGCATAAAAATAGATCTTGCAAGTCTCTTGATGATCTCAGAAATAGCATTGCACCACACTCCTACAATATCTCATTAGTATGCATCGTAGAACGAATATGACATAAAAGTTCATGGTACATTGAAAACTCCACATGGTACTTGCAAAAACAAGTATTGTGAATCTTAAGAGGAACACAATAAAATGGTTTCAAAGATTCAAAGGTACTTTATGATATTTGCAAAGCTGGATGTACATCACAAAAAAATCTGTACAACATTGTTTGGCTTGATTCCAAGTAATGTTTGGGATGCAGTGTGCTATCTCGGTTGCCGATTCTTAATTTCAAAATGTCCTTTACATTGGCTGACACTCTAGAATTAGAGTGCCAAAATTGTTGAATCTCCTCCTTCACATTGTCAGTCAACTTTCTATCAACACATGGAAGTCTCCTACCAAAAGCCCATGTATCTTGTTGAAGTGGATCGTCAGGTCTTTGTCTTCGTGCAAGTGCTCTATCCAAAGTTTTATGGTTTATGTTAAAATCAACACAAGTTTGTCTCATTTGATGAGCCTTCCTCAATTGATGGCTTACTAAGGAGGTTGTAATCACTATTTGAGCGGCTCTCTTATCTCTTTCTTTCATATTCTTTCCAATAGAATTGAGAGCGTCAAATAGATTTTTTGCAATAATAAAATTTCTCTCCATCTTCTTGTTCATACAAATCTTCAATTTGTTTAGCAATGGTCTCATCTTTAGCAATTGAACAAAGAGTTGGTATTGTAAGTTCTCAGAGACAACTGAGAGGGGGGGGTGAATCAGTTGTCAAATAAATTCAAACCAAAACCAACTTAACCAACCTTAATGCTTAATACCGATAAACCAAACTTTATGTCGGTAGACAGTTTATTAGTTAATTGTAGTACCGATAAAGATTAATGCACGAAATAGAAAGACAATAACATCCACAACACATAACACCAATATTTGTACGTGGAAACCCTGTAAGGGGAAAAACCACGGTGGGAAACCTTACCCACAATCAGATGATACTACTACAGATAGTATGTGTATACAAATGGGGTCTCCACATGTAGAAAGGCCAAGCACCTAGATATCACTTCTCAAACACAAATAGGAGTCACACTAACTACAATTGGATGGTTAAATCCAATAATGATGGACTACTCAAAATAAAATCTTCGTATGCTGGATTCGGTACCAGTGTAGTTCTGATTGCCTTCACAAAAACCTTCCTTCAACCTTCAAATGATATCTGTGTGTATAACTCTTCTTAATCTCACATATACCTTCTTACAATTTCTTTTCCCAATCACTTACCGATCTTGCAAATAAAATCTTACATTTATACCATAACCTAAGACCAATTTTAGTAGGTCGGCTCTAAAAGATATTACAATAAAACAATTACAAGTAAATCAATATCCGATTCAACATATCGCCTTAATGCACTTACAACAATAATAAATCATCTCCATAGCTTGTCATACTAATCTGGAATAGATAACCTTGTCGGTGTTTATTCTAGACCTATTTGCCAGTAACAACAAATATGCAAACACGAATATACCAATGAACAAATCTCCAAGACAAAGTGTCCAGATGATGTCTTCAACATAACCAAGTGTTTTTCAAGTTATTCCAAGTGCTAGTGAACAATATATCATGCCAGTCCAAATAGCGGTGACTATGCATAAGTCACTTGCTTGCTGGTGAACATTGCCAATTCTCCAAAGTGCCAAAGTTGATAAGTGTTAATAGGTGTTCACATCAATAAGAAAACCATATCAATATAACCAAAATACCAACAATCTCCCCCTTTGGAATTGATGGCAACACAAGATGGAAAAACCATCAAAGTGCTAAAACAGAAATACCAAATACCAAAAACCAACAATCTCCCCAAAGGAGATCATAACCAAAAATCAAAATTCAGATACATAGAGTAATCAATCTCTCCCAAAGTAACAATCTCTCCCCTGAGAGTAACATGTGTTTTCCTTGTATTTTTCCATATCAGTCTCTCCCCCTTTGACATCGAGTGCCAAAGTTACTACAAAATCAAGTTCAAATACAAAATACCAACCAATTTCAGTATACCAACTACTCCCTCTGAGAAGTAGCTCTCATCATCAGAGCCGAGGTAAAAGATTTCCCGGTAAATTATGTTGGTTGATGACAAACATCAACTGTCTAAGTCTCTGTCGGTGGGGGTATGAACCCAAGTTGATCTCTGAGATATTCAAAAGTTTCCTTAGGCAAAGGCTTGGTGAAAATATCTGCAATCTGCTCTTTAGTATGAACACATAAACTAGTTTTACTTCTTTTTCTTAAACATTCTCCTTTAGAAGATTCAATATGATAGAAACATGTTTAGTTTTAGAATGTAGAACCGGATTCTTAGATATATCAATTGTTGTAGTGTTATCACAATAGATAGTTATAGGTTCCTTGCATTTTATCTTTATGTCCCTCAACATTTGCTTAAGCCATAATACATGTGTACAGTTAGTTATTGCTGCAACATATTTTGATTATGTTGTTGATAAAGATGTGCAACTTTGTTTCTTACTCAACCAAGAAATTAATCTGTTGCCAAGAAAAAAAGCTCCACCGGTGGTGCTTTTTCTGTCATCCACATCTCCTGCCCAATTTGCATATGTGTATGCACATAATTCAAAGTTTTCATCTCTAGGATACCATAAACCAAGATTTGTAGTGCCTTGTAAGTACCAGAAAATCCTTTTTACAGTTGATTCATGATTTTGTTTAGGATTACTCTGAAATATTGAAACAATACATATTGTATTCATGATATCAGGTCTTGTTTGTGTCAAATATAGTAGGCCTCCTATCATAGATTTGTACCTAGTCAGATTAACAAGTGTAGATTCATCCCTTAATGATAATTTGTCATTTGTAGTCATAGGTGTGCTTACCGGTTTAGAGTTGTCCATCCCAAATTTCTTTAGTAATTCCTTTAAGTACTTGAATTGAGTCAAGAATATACCTTTATCAGTCTGTGAAATATGCATTCCTAAAAAGAATTTTATCTCTCCAATCATAGACATTTTAAATTCTTGTTGCATTTCAATAGAAAATTCATTACATAATCCATCTTCTCCTCCAAAGATTATATCATCAACAAAAACTTCTATAACCAAGATGTCATCATTAGTCACATTATAGTATCAGTTGTTGTCAGCATTACCTTTAGAAAATCCAATCTTCAAAAGATATTTATCCAATCTAGCATACCAGGCTTTTGGAGCTTGCTTCAACCCATACAGATCTTTTCTTAACCTCCAAACCATATATTTGTTATTTGTCAAAGAAAATCCATCAGGATGCTCAATGTAAACTTCTACTTCAAGATCTCCATCAAAAATGCACATTTAATATCCATCTGATATACTTTGTAGTTCTTGTGTGCTGCAAAAGCCAAGATTAATATGACTGCCTCAATTCTAGCTACTGGTGCAAAGGTTTCATTATAATCAATTCCTTCTTTCTGAGAATATCCCTTACACACTAGTCTCGATTTATTTTTTATTACCTTGCCATCTTCATTAAGTTTGTTTCTAAATACCCATTATGTTCCAATTACATTTTTGTCTTTAGGTTAGGGAACTAATGTTCATGTGTTATTCTTTTCAATCTGTTCTAATTCCTCTTCCATAGCTTTAATCCAGTGTTTGTCTTTACATGCCTCATTAATTGATGATGGTTCAATTTGAGAAATAAGACATACTTCTTCATTTGCCAGTCTTCCTCTTGTCATAACTCCTTCATACTTGTTCCCAATTATCTGATCTTCAGAGTGATTCAGTCTTACATACCAGGGTGTCTTTGTTTGTTGTTGTTCCTCAGTTACAGTGGAATTTTTAGATGATACCAGTGTAGCTGGATCTTCATTCTATACCAGTGGGTTCAATGTAGGTTCATTTGTCAGTATCTCTATTGCCGGTTTAGAGTCTATATACCTTGAAGTTCCTCTAAATTGTTCATCAATCTTCACATTTGTACTCTCAACAATTTTCTGCAATCTTTTGTTAAAACATCTATATGCCTTGCTCTTAGATGAATAACCAATAAATATTCCTTCATCACTTCTAGGATAAGATTTTCCAATATAGTCATCTCTTGTAATATAGAATTTACTTCCAAATATTCTAAAGTATTTAAGAGTAGGAGTAATACCAAACCATAGTTCATTAGGGGTCTTAGGAGTTTCTCCTTTGATGTGAACATTGTTGAATGTATAGACCGTTGTACTTACTGCCTCTCTCCTATATACATGTGGTAGATTTGCTTCTAATAACATACTTCTAGCTGCATCCAAGATAGTTTTGTTTTTCCTTTCTACAACTCCATTCTGTTGTGGTGTCTGGGTTGCTGATAACTATCTTCTGATTCCATTCACTTCACAAAATGCATTAAATTATTTAGATGTAAATTTACCTCCTTGATATGATCTTAGACATTCTTACCGGTTTCATTTTCTACCATCACCTTGAATAGTTTGAACTTCCTAAGAGCTTCTGATTTTTCTTTGAGAAAATTAACCCAACACATTGTAGAATAGTCTTCAATGATTAGCATGAAATATCTATCGCCTTGAAAGCTTTTAGTTCTAGCTAGACCAAATAAATTAGTGTGAATTAAGTCAAGAGCATTATTGGATTTTTCTGGAATACTTTTAAAAGATGCTCTAACTTGTTTTCCAAATTGACATTCCTTACATACCAGATTGTGAGGTTTAACAATCTTAGGTAAATCTCTAACTGCCTTAGTAGTACTAATTTTTGCCATGCAATCAAAATTTACATGATAGATTCTCTTATGTCGTAGCCAACTTTCATCAATATGTGCAATCAAGCATGTCTTTTCACTGTTATTCAAATGAAAGATGTTACCACTAGTTTGATTACCGGTTGCAATTTCCAAACCAGTTTTGTTCATAATTTTGCATTTTCCATTGTTAAATTGTAACTGAAATCCTTTTTCAACTAATTGACCAACACTCAAAAGATTATGCTGTAAACCTTCTACATAGTAAACATTATCATTATTATGCTTACCATCAAGAGATATAGTAACTTTTCCTTTGATCAAACAATCTTTATCATCTCCAAATCTTACTAGACCTCCATTATATTCCTGAAAGGTCAAGAATTTACCTTTATCACCAGTCATGTGATGTGAAAATCCTAAATCAATGATCCATTCATCCTTAACTTCAACTTTAGCTGTTAGGGCCTGCTCTATCAGTTGAATAGTAGGTGTCGATTGATCTTCTGTTATAGAAAAAAAGACACATCAATTGTCTGTTGGATCCTCATCAGAATCATCAATGACTCCTTCATCAACAAGATAACAAGATGTATCTTTATTCTTCTTAAATTTGTATCTCTGATATTCAGGGTTAAGCTTGTAAGTTCTTCTAGCTTCTTCTCTTAATCTAGCATGTCTATCAGGGCATCTTGAAGCTATATGACCAATCTTATTACAATTAAAACATTTAAAGGGTGTTTTACCTTCATACTTACTTCCAACTGGACCTTTAGGCATTTTCCTTGCAAATAGTGCTTCAAGTTCATCAAGTTCTTCATTTTCTCTCTTGATTTCTTCAAGTTCTCTTGCATAAAAGGCTTTCCAATCAGATTTGTCAAATGATGGTGCAGATGATGTTGATGCCTCAAAAGATAAATTTGTCTTTATAATAGCAACAAGACCAAATTCCTCACTTTCAAAAGCTGAAAGTTTTCCAATCAATGTATCCCTAGTTACTGATGTATTAGGCATTGTTCTTAACTCATTTATAGGAGTAACTTTCATTATGTCGGTGGCAATCCTCTTAAAACTTTGGAAACAATTTCATCTTCAGTTAAGGTTCCTCCACAATATTTAATACCCAAAATAATTTCATTAACTCTTTCCATAAAAGAAGAATTCCTTTCATCTTCTTCCATTTTTAGATTTTCATACCTGACTCGGAAGCTTTCAAGATTCCCAAAGATACTGAGAGGGGGGGGGGCGTGAATCAGTATTTGACTGGTTTGATAAGTTTCTTAACTTATAACATGAAAAGCATATTAAAACCGTGTACCAATAAACCAAAAATAATGTAGCAAATAAGAACAACAATGACAACATGAAAAGAACACCATAACACAATACTTTAATGAGGAAACCCAGTGTGGGAAAAACCTCAGTGGGATTTGTGACCCACAATATTCACTTACTGGCCAATAAGGGAATATTATTGTCTACAATAGGGGCCTGCACATGCAGGAAGGCCAAGTGCCTAGAGCTCACTGCTCAGTTACAAAAGAAGTCACACTAACATATAAAATTGGATTATACAAATCCAATGTCTTGTACTGCTTCAGATCAGCATCTATTATGCCAGATTCAGTACCGGTTTAAGCTCTGAAATATACATAAACCCTTATCCTAATAATTCGCACATTATGTCTGCTATATTCTTTTCATGCTTCGCTCTATAAATGATCTACAATGATCTCATACATATATGAGTCATATTACAATCCGCCATGTCAGCTTACAAAAGATTTTACAATTAATTACAAAATATATTTATACAAAATTCCTATCGGCCATGGTGTCGGTAATCTTCTTTCTAGTGCTGGTGATCTGTATGTCGGTGTAGAGTCTGTTGGTGTTAGTGCCTGCTTGTCTGCCGATATCACATGATTTTAAGGTTGCCATCAATGACAATACCTTCAATTACATACAATTTATCATTGGAGTGTGCATTTTCCAACAATATCCCCCTTTGGCATTGATGGCAACACTCATGAGAAAAATCAAAAAGTGTCCAAAATGATGTCCAAAAAGGAATCTACCAAAATTGTCTTACCAAAACTGTGTGCCCAAAAAGTATGCTCCCCCTGAGCTGATGATGTCTTGTTCTGATCATTTTTCTCATCTCACTACTCCCCCTTTGACATCAATGACAAAGGTTGTCATTTGTTGTCAGTGGAGTGTGATTCCTGCCTAGATTTTTGTAACTGGTGGGTTACAATCTGGAAAATATCTACCAAAACCAAATTTAAACTATCGCTGAATCTTTTGCTATCCTGTAATGCCTCTTGTGTTCTTTGAACTATATCGGTGAGTATGTGCATTTTCTCTTTTGGTGTTTTGAGTCCCGGAACCAGAGCCTCGGATATTTCTTTTCTCAAAGAAATGAGGTAATCTAGTTTGGGATCAAGTTTACATTTCAAGCTCTTTGCCTTATCCTTTATTTTCTCTTTATCCTTTTCTAACTTCTCAATTTTCTCTTCAAGATTTGCAATTTTCTTTTCTATTTCCAAAAATGAATCTAAGGTGCCTATTAGATTGTCAGCAATATTGTTAATCTCAGTTTGTGTTTTGTTGATCTTTGAATCTATGTCCTGTGTCAAGATGTCGATTTTACAAGTATCCCTGTACAGTTTCTTAAAATCCAAAATTGTTTCTCCTAGTATCGGTAATAAGGTTTATGTTTGTTCCTTATTTTTCTTTACTATTTCCTCAAATAATTTCTCTTTCTCCTTATTCATCCTTTCTTTGAAAGTGTCTTCATTGATTTGATCAACTGTCAAAATGTTGTTGGTGATGAACTTAGACAATGTGCCTAGTTGACCTAAAGAATCTTTTTTATCCACAATGCACTTGGGTGCTACCAATTTGAGAATAGGAATTGTGTCATCAATAGCCTTATAGGCTTGTGCATTACACTCTGTGATTTCTTTTATTGAGTCTAGTAAGACCTCTATCACATTTGTAGGCCGGAATTCTGCTATTGAAGTACCAGATGTTTGCCCAACTATTTTCACAATATCCATGTTGTCGGTTATAGTGATAACCTTGCTTGTTTCGAGCTCTCGTAGGTCAGTTTGTGTTTGCATTTCAATTAGCAAAGGTTTAGGCTTTTCAGTTTTAGTCAGTGGCACTGTCTCGGTCTAAACCTGTGTCTCAACCTATTTCTATTCCGGATTCTCCATATGTGTCTCAGAAGGTTTCTCTGAGCTCTCAAATGCCAGTTTCTCAGATGTAGTCTTTGTATGTACTTTCGGTTTCTCAGTTTGTACCTCGACACTATCCATTTCTGGTTCTCCTAATTGTTTTTCAGTTTTATCTACCGATTCTTCTAATGTTTTACCAGTAGTGTCTTCTTCTAGTTGCTCTGTCTGAGTAGGTTTTTCTATGCTAATGTTTACAGTATCACTAACTCCAATCTCAACATCTACAGTCGGTGACTCAATAGCCACATCTTCCTTCTTATCCTCAGTGGTCTCTCTATCAATCACAACATTTACTTCATATGTGTCTATATTCATAGTGTACAAAATTTTGGACTCGGGATTTGTATCCTCTTGAGGAGTCTCTGTACTCACTGTAGCCGATTGATTGTCAGTAGTTTCTGTTGGTGTAGTATCTGAACGAGGTGGGGGTAAGTTATCAGTTATCTTTAGGCTTGGAGGACCACCTACCTTACCTTTCCCCTTATCCTTATCCTTTTGATATACCCTGATGGTCTTAGGTCTTAGTAGCTCTTCTTGTTTCTCTTTTTCAACAAAGAATATGTCCCATTGGTTTGTAGTTTCTTCTGTTATCTCGTTCACTCTCCCTGCCATAAGTGCAACATGTCGGTGAGAAGTTGAAAATACTGTCCGGTTGGCCTCACTGATTAATTTGTCTATCTCATTAGGTGAGTTTACTGGATGCAGTGCAAGTAATTTTTCAATTTTTATCTTCTTGTCTAGCTCAACAATAGCTCCCCTTCTAGCTTCTAGTCTTCTATACAAATAATTGGGTATTTCATCAACAATTTCCATCAAAAATTTCTTGTAAATATCCAAGTGTAGAATTACACTATTTTCTATTCTTTCTTTGTCATCAACGGAAAGTGTGTTGTATAGTTTGCTAATGTTTTTCAACTTTCCATCATCTATTATTTCACTAAGGATTTTATCCAGTGGAGCAATATCTTGTTTTGCCTTCTTCTTCTTAGGTGTTAACTTCCTTGCTGGAGGCCTCACTACCTGTTGCTTTTGTTTGGTTCTCCTAGGTGTGGGTGAGGGTGTCAGTGAGGGTTTTCTTTTCCTTTCTACCCTTTTGAATACCATCAGTATATTACTCTTAGAGGAAGTTGCAACCGATGAAAGATGAGTTTCTGGTTGGAGTCCTTCCAACGCACTTTCTTTGATACTAGTTTGCTTCAATACATCTTCCTTAAGTGCTTTTTCTTATCTAGTACCCTTCCTTACTATTTTTTCAACATTCTTAACTCTTTTCCTAGACTGAATACCACTTTCTATTGTTTATGCACTGCCAAAGCTTTTCTCAAAGGGTTCTTTTGGTGCTTCAAGGAGGCCTTTTACATAAGTTTCAATAATGTTATCATCTATTTCATATCCCATTTCAGTTACCCAGATAGTCCTAGGGACAACTACCTCCATCTAGATTTCATCCTTTTTAATTACAAAGCATATTTCCTTCTGATATTTATCTACAATTGTTTGTGACAGTCTTATTCTTGTCTTCATACGAGCCTTTAGTGTCTAAAAATGTTCATTTATGTTTTTCTCTCTGTTTTCTCCCATGTTGTTTAATAGATCCAATAGTTGCTTTCCTACCAGTATATCAAAGCCAAAATATTTTCTACCAATACGAGGTACTTGCTTAGTAATGTACAACATTAAACATACAAGCAAATTTCCAAATCTAAAGGTACATTTCTTATATCCTTTGATCTTTTTCAGATTGTCTATCAATTCATCTTTGAGCCATTCACACACATCTATTCTAGCATTATCATTAACCATGTCATATGCACTTTTAATGCATAAGCTAGATACTAAGTTCAACCTATTTGCATGTGTAGCTTTGTAGCCTAAAATCATACTCATAAATCTGACATTGATTTCCTTCACATCATTTACCCTTAGAGACCTTTTGTCAAATGTTGCGTTGGTTAGATCTATCACTGAGTCATTTGAGACCCTTTTATTTTTGTCAAGTCTACTATCGGTGGAAGGTAACCCAGTTACTACCTTAACAGCTTCTTTGGTGATCTTATGAATTGAATCCAACCAAAATAATTCACCATGGACTCTTCTTAGGACTATTCTTATCATATCTTCAGGAAAATCAGGAATGCTAAGAATATCCATAAAACCTAGGGTTTCTACTACCTTGTGTTCCAGTTTGATATTGCCATTTTCATTACAAAACATAGTTCTATACATTTTCTTGATTTCATCATCTCCTAGTTCCTCTATGTGACAATGTATGTATATTCTAGGATCTTCAGCATATAGTACTCCCTTAGGAATTTGAGAGAATGCACCTAGGGTATCATCTTTCTTCGCTATTTCAGGAATAAGCTTGAATACGGGTCTAGGGAGATTGATAACCTCAATTACAGTAGGGTTTGCTATAAATTCAGGAGTGGATGAGGAAGCCCTAGTTATAAATACCTCAATCTACCTTTAGGATGAGTGCTTAGATGAACTGCTTCACTTCTTTGCTAAGGATTCCTTCACTCGGGAATTTTTGTGCTCTCGAAGATTTGAATGCCCGGTGAATGAAAAAAGAGCCAAAACACTTGCTTTATAATGTCATTTTCACCAACTACCACATTTAATGCTTGTCAGTTAAGTCACAACTTAACTCATCTTCCGGTAAGGAAGTAATTCAACTTCTCACCATCAACCGAGGGTATATTAGCATGTTTTTCAATTTGTTGTTAAACCCCCAAAGGATTTTCCTTCAGTTAGATGAAGAGTCTCCTACCAATGGAGTGTTACTCTATTCTGTCGGTGGAGTATTCCCATCAACATTCTGATCTGACTTTCTGATCCATTGTTTTGAGAATTATTGCTTTACCTCTTCAATCTTTTCTTTACCTTTCAAGCTAGGACCTTTGTTATTTGTTGGTGATACCTTACTTTTACAAAATTTAGCAATATGTCCAATCTTGTTACAAGCATAACAAGTCACATTGTTTTTCTGAATAGCTTTCCCATATCCTATGCTGGTATGTGTTCTGCATTGATTAGATAAGTGTCCAAATCTTCCACAAACATAACATCTTACATTCATTCTACAATTTTCTGAATTATGACCAATTTTGTTGTATTTAGAACATTGACCGGTGGGTGTATTAGTGTTCTGATAATTTCTAGGTCTACACCGATTTACTCTATGACCATACTTGTTATAGTTAAAGCATTTCCCATTAAATTTGTAAGCATTAGTTTGTCTTACCGGTTTGCTATGATCATGTTTGTTTGCAGTACCAGAGCTTTTACCAACTTCAAAGCCAAGGCCATTTGTATCACCATTAGGTTTCTGATTCTTCAGCATGTCATCAAGTTCCTCTAAACTTTTCTTGAATTTCTCCTTGTGTTGATTTGTAGCAGCCAATTCACTTTCCAAGATTCCTTTCTATCTCATAAGTTCATTTGTGTCATTTTGTGTATGCATCAAATCTGTCTTCAACATATCATTTTCATGACTGGGTCTTGTGTTTTCATTTCTAGCATCATTTAGTCTTCTAACCAAATCATCTTCATTCTTCTTTCTATCTTCAATTTCTTTACCAAATATCATAGTCATATACTGCATCTCATTATTTGTTGTACTGATTTCTTGTGTCAGCTTGTTTACCAGATCATTAAGAGTTTCCTTTTCATTATTGTCATTCTGCATCTTTTCACAAAGTTCTCTTCTCTTGTTCCTTGCAATAGTCAAATTCTCTTGAAGTTCTTGAATGATATCCTGAGTAGCCTTCAAATCATCTTCAAGTTTGATATTCTTCACCTTTTCTATATCATAGTCTAAAAGAGTTGTTTCCAATTGCTTTCTCAAGTTTTCCATCTCTTCCTCTGACAAGATCTTCCTCAAGCTGTTAGGCTTTTGAAAATAGAGGACCAGCCTTTGATACCAATTGTCAGAATTCCCAAAGATACTGAGAGGGGGGGGGGTGAATCAGTATTTGACTGGTTTGATAATTTTCTTAACTTATAACATGAAAAGCATATTAAAACTTTGTATCGGTAAACCAGAAATAATGTAACAAATAAGAACAACAACCACAACATGAAAAGAACACCATAACACAATATTTTAACAAGGAAACCCAGTGTGGGAAAAACCTCAGTGGGATTTGTGACCCACAATATTCGCTTATTGGCCAATAAGGGAATATTACTATCTACAACAGGGGCCTGCACATGCAGGAAGGCCAAGTGCCTAGATCTCACTACTCAATTACAAAAGAAGTCACACTGACTTACAAAATTGGATTATACAAATACAATATCTTGTACTACTTCAGATCATCATCTACTATGCCAGATTTTTTACCGATTTAAGCTTTGAAATATACATAAACCCTTATCCTAATAATTCGCACATTAGGTCTGCTATATTATTTGCATACTTCACTCTATAAATGATCTACAATGATCTCATACATATATGAGTCATATTACAATCCCCCATGTTGACTTACAAAAGATTTTACAATTAATTACAAGATTTATTCAAAATTCCTGTCAGCCATGGTGTCGGTAATCTTCTTTTTGGTGTCTGTGATCTGTATGCCGGTGTAGAGTGTGTCAGTGTTGGTGCCCGCTTTCCTACCGGTATCACATGATTGGAAGGTTTCTATCAATGACAATACCTTCAATCACCTACAATTTCTCATTGGAGTGTGCATTTGCCAACAAGTTTTACGATTTATGTTAAAATCAACACAAGTTTGTCTCATTTTACGAGCCTTCCTCAATTGATGGCTTACTAATGAGGTTGTAATCACTCTTTGAGTGGCTCTCTTATCTCTTTCTTTTGTACTCTTTCCAATAGAATTGAGAGGGTCAAATAGATTTTTTGCAATAATAAAATTTCTCTCCATCCTCTTGTTCATAGAAATCTTCAATTTGTTTAGCAATGGTCTCATCTTTATCATCTTTAGCGATTGAACAAAGAGTTGGCATTGCTCGGTCAATGTCTTATTGCTAAAATTTTGGTTGAAAAGTTGTGTATCCCAAAACCAAATGGTTCTTGTTGACCTCTTGCCTTCAAGATTCGCAATAATGTTCTCATCGATTTCAAATAACCATTTTGGGGTTCTTGGAGGTCTTGGATTTGGAATTTGTCTTTCATCCATAAGAACGTCTTCATTTCTAGAGTAATTAGGTGTTACAAATAGTTCACTTGGTTGAGCAATTCCACCTTCAATGTCAAAGTTTTCCACATTTTCACCTCCTATGTCAAAATTTTCCACATTTTGAGCATTTTCATTATCACTTTCAACATTTCAACATTTTCAAAATTTTCACTTTCAAAATCTACATTTTCATTTTCAATAACTTGTGGCACATTTTCAAATTCAATTTCCTCTTCACTTGAAGTAAAATTATCAATATTTAACATACCTTGTCTTCTCCTCCTATGACATTCTCTATCTCTTTCTCTATACACTTCAATTTGGTCATTTTAAAGTTTTCTTTTGCGTTTAGACTTTCAATGATTTCTACTCCCCATTTCCCTCCACACAGATGCTCCTACATGATTGACAATGTAAGATTTGACTTTAAGAATCTCCTAAAAGCACAAATTTGTCTCAACTTATCTGAAAACTCATGATCGTTGATAGAAAATAGAATATGCAGACTGTGGGCCATTGGAATCCACAAAATGGCCCACAAGGCTCTTTTTTATGTACAAAAATCAGATATCCAACTTTAATGTATAAATTTGTGGTCCCAAAAATTTTTCCCATTGCCGCCTTTTTTTACTGAACTGCCACATTAATGGCAATGGCCCAAATTGGATATTCGTTTAAATCCAATATTGGATTTTATTAGTCATATTTTAGAGGGAGATACAAAGAGAGAGAGAGAGAGAGAGAGAGAGAGGAGAGGGAGAGAGAGAAAGATTAGGGTAGAAAGAGAGATAAGAGATAGGAGGAGAGAGAGAGAGAGATATTAGGGGAGAAAGAGAGATAAGAGGAGAGGGAGAGAGAGAGAGAGGTAGAGAGAGAGAGGAGGAGGAGAGGGAGAGAGAGAGAGAGAGACATAGAGAGAGATATATATATTGTGTCCTAAGGGGTCATATGGTGTCCTGCAACCCCTTAGGACACCATATGACCCCTTAAGACACCATATTTGGTCATTATGGGTCATATTGTGTCCTAGTGGGACATATTGTCTAATATGACCCCATTAAGACATCATATTACCCCTTAGGACATCCATATGACCCCTAATGACACCATATTGGGTCTCTTTAGGTCATATGGTGTCTTAAGGGGTCATATTGTGCCCTACGACCCCTTAGGACACCATATGACCTAAAACAACAAAATTTAGTGTCTTAAGGGGTCATATGGTGTCCTAGGACACCATATGACCCCTATGGAAACCATATGACCCCTAACGACACCATATGGTGTCATAAGGGGTCGTATGTTGTCCTTAGGGGTCATATGGTGTCCCATGAACCCTTATGACCCCTTAAGAAACCATACGACCCGTTATGACACCATATTGGATCGCTTTGGGTCCTATGGTGTCCTAAGGGGTCATATTATGTCCTATGACCCCTAATGACACCATATGGTGTCATAAGGGGTCCTATGGTATACATAGGGGTCATATGGTGCCCTACAACCCCTTAGGACAACATATTACCCCTTAAGACACCATATGTGTTCATTATAAGTAATATTGTGTCCTAGTGGGTCATATTGTGTCATATGACCCCTTTAAGACATCATATGACCCCTTGGGACACCATATGACCCCTAATGATACCATATTGGGTCTCTTTGGGTCATATGTTGTCCTACAACCCCTTAGGACACAATATGACCCATAACAACATAGTTTGGTGTCTTAAGGGGTCATATGGTGTCCTAGGACACCATATGACCCCTATGGACACCATAGGACACCATATGACCCCTATGGACACCATAAGACCCATAACAACACCATATAGTGTCATAAGGGGTTGTATGTTGTCCTTAAGGGTCATATGGTATCCCATGAACCCTTATGACCCCTTAGTACACCATACGACCAGTTATGACACCATATTGGGTCGCTTTGGGTCCTATGGTGTCCTAAGGGGTCATATTATGTCCTACGACCCCTTAGGACACCATATGATCCCTAACAACACCATATGGTGTCATAAGGGGTCCTATGGTCACCATAGGGGTCATATGGTGTCCTACGATCCCTTAGGACACCATACTACCCCTTAAGACACCATATGTGGTTTCTATGGGACATATTGTGTCCTAGTGTGTCATATTGTGTCATATCACCCATTTAAGACATCATATGACCCCTTAGGACACCATATGACCCCTAATGACACCATATTGGGTTGCTTTGGGTCATATGGTGTCCTAGGGGTCATATTATGTCCTATGACCCCTTAGGACACCATAAGACCCATAACGACACAATTTGGTGTCTTAAGGGGTCATATGGTGTCCTAGGACACCATATGACACCTATGGACACCATATGACCCGTAACGACACCATATCATGTCATAAGGGGCTGTATGTTGTCCTTAGGGGTCATATGGTGTCCCATGAACCCTTATGACCCCTTAGGACACCATATTACCCCTATGGACAACATATGACCCCCAACAACATCATATGGTGTCATAAGGGGTCGTATGTTGTCCTTAGGGGTCATAGGCTATCCCATGAATCCTTATGACCCCTTAGGATACCATACAACTCATTATGACACCATATTGGGTTGCTTTGGGTCCTATGGTGTTCTAAGGGGTCATATTATGTCCTACGACCCCTTAGGACACCATATGACCCCTAACGACACCATATGGTGTCATAAGGGGTCCTTCGGTGTCCATAGTGATCATATAGCGATTATATGGTGTCCTACTACCCCTTAGGACACCATATGACCCCTTAAGATACCATATGTGGTCATTATAGGTCATTTTCTTTCCTAGTGGGTCATATTGTGTCAGATGACCCCTTTAAGACATCATATGACCCCTTAGGACACAACATGACTCATAAGGACACAAATTGGTGTCTTAAGGGGTCATATGGTGTCCTACTACACCATATGACCCCTTTGGACATCATATGAACCCTAATAACACCATCTGGTGTCAAAAGGGGTTGTATGTTGTTCTTAGGGGTCATACGGTGTCACATGAACCCTTATGACCCCTTAGGACACTATACGACTAGTTATGACACTAAATTGGGTCGCTTTGGGTCCTATAGTGTCCAAAGGGGTCATATTATGTTGTACAAATTGTTAGGACACCATATGACCCCTAACGACACCATATGGTGTCATAAGGAGTCCTATGGTGTCTATAGGGGTGATATGGTGTCCTACGACCCCTTAGGACACCATATGACCCCTTAAGACACCATATTAGGTCGTTATGGGTCATATTGTGTCATATGACCTCTTTAAGACATCATATGACCCCTTAGGACACCATATGACCCCTAATAACACCATATTGGGTCTCTTTGGGTCATATGGTGTCCTAAGGGGTCATATTGTGTCCTACGACCCCTTAGGACACCATATGACCCCTAATGACACAATATGGTGTCATAAAGGGTTGTATGTTGTCCTTAGGGGTCATATGGTGTCCCATGAACCCTTATGACCCCTTAGGACACCATATGACCCGTTATCAGACCATATTTGGTTGCTTTGGGTCTTATGGTGTCCTTGGGGGTCATATTATGTCCTATGACCCCTTAAGACACCATATGAACCCTAACGACACCATATGGCATGGTAAGGGGTCCTATGGTGTCCACAGGGGTCATATGGTACCCTATGACCCCTTGCGACACCATACGACCCCTTAAGACACATATGTGGTCGTTATGGGTCATATTGTGTCATATGACCCCTTTACGACATCATATGACCCCTTAGGACACCATATGATCCCTAATGACACCATATTGGGTCACTTTGGGTCATATGGTGTCCTAAGGGGTCATATTGTGTCCTACGACCCCTTAGAACACCATATGACTCATAACAACATAATTTGGTGTCTTAAGGGGCCATATGGTGTCCCAGGACACCATATGACCCCTATGGACACCATATGACCCCTAACGACACCATTTAGTGTCATAAGGGGTCGTATGTTGTCCTTAGGGGTCATATGGTGTCCCATGAACCCTTATGACCCCTTAGGACACCATACAACCCATTATGACACCATATTGGGTTGCTTTGGGTCCTATGGTGTCCTAAGGGGTCATATTATGTCCTAAAATCCCTTAGGACACCATATGACCCCTAACGACACCATTTGGTTTCATAAGGGGTCCTATAGTGTCCACAAGTGTCATATGGTGTCCTACGACCCCATGGGACACCATATGACCCCTTAGGACACAATATTTGGTCATTATGGGTCATATTGTGTCCTAGTGGGTCATATTGTTGCATATGATTGCTTTAAGACATCATATGAACCCTTATGACACCATATGACCCCTAATGACACCATATTGGGTCACTTTTTGTCATATGGTCTCCTAAGGGGTCATATTGTATCCTGTGACCCCTTAGGACACCATATGACCCATAACGACACAATTTGGTGTCTTCAGGGGTCATATAGTGTCCTAGTACACCATATGACCCCTAACAACACCATATGGTGTCATAAAGGGTCATATATTGTCCTTAGGGGTCATATGGTGTCCCATGAACCCTTATGACCCCTTAGAACACCATACTACCTATTATGACACCATATTGGGTCAGTTTGGGTCCTATGGTGTCCTAAGGGGTCATATTATGTCCTATGACCCCTTAGGACACCATATGGTGTCATAAGGGGTCCTATGGTGTCCATAGGGATCATATGGTGTCCTAAGCCCTCTTAGGACACCATAGGACCCCTTAAGACACCATATGTGGTTGTTATGGGTCATATTGTGTCCTAGTGGGTCATATTGTGTCATATGACCCCTTTAAGACATCATATGACCCCTTAGGACACCATATGACCGCTAATGACACAATATTGGGTCCCTTTGGGTCATATTGTGTCCTACGGCCCCTTAGGACACCATATGACCCCTAACAACACTATATGGTGTCATAAGGGGTCGTATGTTGTCCTTAGGGGTCATATGGTGTCCCATGAACCCTTATGACCCCTTAGGACACCATAGGACCTGTTATGACACTATATTAGGTCGCTTTGGGTCCTATGGTGTCTTATGGGGTCATATTATGTCCTACGATCCCTTAGGACACCATATGACCCCTTAAGACACCATCTGTGGTCGTTATGGGTCATATTGTGTCTTAGTGGGTCATATTGTGTCATATGACCCCTTTATGACATCATATGACCCCTTAGGACATCATATGACCCCTAACAACACCATATGGTGTCATAAGGGGTCATATATTGTCCTTAAGGGTCGTATGGTGTCCCATGAACCCTTATGACCCCTTAGAACACAATACTACCTATTATGACACCATATTGGGTTATTTTGGGTCCTATGGTATCCTAAGGGGTCATATTATGTCCTATGACCCCTTAGGACACCATATGGTGTCATAAGGGGTCCTATGGTGTCCTAAGCCCTCTTAGGACACCATAGGACCCCTTAAGACACCATATGTGGTTGTTATGGGTCATATTGTGTACTAGTGGGTCATATTGTGTCATATAACCCCTTTAAGACATCATATGACCCCTTAGGACACCATATGACCCCTAATGACACAATATTGGGTCCCTTTGGGTCATATTATGTCCTAAGGGGTCATATTGTGTCCTACGGCCCCTTAGGACACCATATGACCCCTAACAACACTATATGGTGTCATAAGGGGTCGTATGTTGTCCTTAGGGGTCATATGGTGTCCCATGAACCCTTATGACCCCTTAGGACACCATAGGACCCGTTATGAAACTATATTAGGTCACTTTGGGTCCTATGGTGTCTTATGGGGTCATATTGTGTCCTAGGATCCCTTAGGACACCATATGTGGTCGTTATCAGTCATATTGTGTCTTAGTGGTTCATATTGTGTCATATGACCCCTTTATGACATCATATGACCCCTTAGGACACCATATGACCCCTAATGACACCATATTGGGTTGTGTTGGGTCACATGGTGTCCTAAGGGGTCATATTGTGTCCTACAACTCCTTAGGACACTATATGACCCATAACGACACAATTTGGTGTGTTAAGGAGTCATATGGTGTTGTAGGATACCATGTGACCTGTATGGACACCATATGACCCCTAACGACACCATATGGTTTCATAAGGGGTCATATGTTGTCATTAGGGGTCATGTGGTGTCCCACGAACCCTTATGACCCCTTAGGACATGATACAAGCCGTTATGACACCATATTGGGTCGCTTTGGGTCCTATGGTGTCCTAAGGGGTCATATTATGTCCTACGACCCCTTAAGACACCATATGACCCCTAACGACACCATAGGGTGTCATAAGGGGTCCTATGGTGTCCATAGGCATCATATGCTATCCTATGGTGTCAGTTTTCCAATAAATTTAACCAAAATTAACTTAACCAAAACTTAATGCTTAAGACTGGTAAACCAAACTTTATGTGAGTAGACAATTTTATCAGTTAATTGCTAGTACTGGTAAAGATTAATGCATTAAACAGAAAGACAACAACATCCACAACACATAACACAAATATTTGTACATGGAAACCCTATAAGAGGAAAAACATGATGGGAAGCCTTACCCACAATCAGATGATACCATTGTAGATAGTATGTGTGTACAATATGGATTCTGCACATACAGAAAGGTCAGCTACCTAGAGCTCACTGCTCAATGACAAAATGAGAGTCACACTAACTACAATTGGAAGGTTAAATCCAATGATAATGTACTGCATAAAATAGCATCTTCATATGCTAGATTTAGTACCGATTTACTTCTAATTTCCTTCACAAAAACCTTCCTTCAACCTTCAAATGATGTCTTCCTGCATAGCTCTGCTTAATTTCGCATATACCTTATTATAATTCTTTTTGCAATCGCATATCAATCTCACAAATGAGGTCTTACATTTATACCATAACCTAAGACTAATTGAATAGGTCGGCTCACTAAAAGATATTACAATAAAATCAATTATGAATAAATCAATATCTGATGCATGATGTCAGCTCAATGCATTTACAATAATAATAAATTATCTCCATAACATGTCGTGTTGATCAGGAATAGATATGCCTGCCGGTACATAACCTTGACCTGTTTTCCAGTAACAACAAATATGAAAACTCGAATATACAAATAACCAAATCACCAAAACCAAATGAACAAATAATGTCTTTGACATAATCAAGTAGTCTCCAAGTCATTCCAAGTGTCGGTGAACAATATAACCTACCAGTGAACCAACTACCAGTGACTGTGCATAAGTTTCTGACTTGCCAATGAACATAACCAAAGATCTCCAAGTGTTGATAAGTGATGACAGGTGTTGTTATCAATGACAAAACCATATCAACATATCCAAAATACCAACATTCTCCCCCTTTGGCATTGATGGCAACATAAGATGGAAAAAGCATCAAAGTGCCAAAACAAAAATCCCAAAAACCAAAAACCAACAATCTCCAACAATCTCCCAAAGAGATCATTAACCAGAAATGAGAATACAGATACAGAGAGTAATCAAACTCTCCAACAATCTCTCCCCAAAGGGATAATTTTTTTCCATATCAATCTCTCCCCCTTTGACATCAAATGCCAAAGCATTACAAAAATCAGATTAAATACAAAATACCAACTTATTATACCAACTACTCCCCCTGAGAAGTAGCTCTCCTTATCAAAGCCGGAATAAAAGATTTCTCTATTAATTCTATCGGTTGATGGAAAACATCAACTATCTAAGTCTCTACCAGTGGAGGTAGGACTCCGAGTTTCTCTATAAGATATTCAAAAGTTTCCTTAGGCAAAGGCTCTGTAAAAATATCTACAATCTTCTCTTTAGTATTCACATAAACCAATTTCAATTCTTTTGCTTCAACATTCTCTTTTAGAAAATTGAATTTGATGGAAACATGTTTATTCTTAGAGTGAAATATTAGGTTCTTTGATATATCAATTGCTGCCATATTATCATAGTAAATAATTATAGGTTCCTTGCATTTTACCTTTATGTCCTTCAACACTTGTTTGATCCATAATACCTGTGTACAATTAGTTGCTGCTGCAACATATTCTGATTCTGCTGTTGATAGACTTGTACAACTCTGTTTCTTGCTCAACCATGAAATTAGTCTGGTACCAAGAAAAAATGCTCCGTCGGTGGTTATTTTTTTGTCATCCACATCTCTTGCCCAATTAGCATCTGTGTATGCACATAAGTCAAAATTTCCATCTCTAGGATACCATAAACCAAAATTTGTAGTGCCTTGTAGGTACCGGAAAATCTTTTTCACTGCTGATTCATGATTTGCTTTAGGATTACTCTGAAATCTTGAAACCATACATACTACATTCATAATATCAGGTCTTGTTTATGTCAAATATAGTAAACCTCCTATCATAGACTTGTATCTAGTCGAATTAACAAGTGTTGATTCATCCTTCAAAGATAATTTATCAGTTGTAGTCATAGGTGTGCTTACTAGTTTACAGTTTTCCATGCCAAATTTCTTTAGTAATATCTTTAAGTACTTAGATTGACATAGGAATATAAGTTTATCAGTCTGTGAAATCTACAATCTTAAAAAGAATTGTATCTCTCCAATCATAGACATTTCAAATTCTTGCTGCATTTTCTTAGAAAATTCTTTACACAATCCATCTTCTCCTTCAAAGATTATATCATCAACAAAAAATTCAATAGCCGAGATGTCATCATTAGTCACTTTGTAGTATAGATTGTTGTCAGCATTACCTTTAGTGTATCCAAGCTTCAAAAGGTATTTGTCCAATCTAGCATACCAAGCTCTAGGAGCTTGTTTTAGTCCATATAAAGATTTCCTTAACGTGCAAACCATGTCTTTGTTATTTTTCAAAGAAAATCCATCAGGTTGTTCAATATAAACTTCTTCTTCAAGATGTCCATTCAGAAATGCACATTTAACATCCATTTTATGTACTTTATAGTTTTTGTGTGCTACAAAAGCCAATAAAAGTATGACAGCCTCAATTCTAGGTACTGGTGCAAAGTTTTCATTGTAATCAATTCCTTGTTTATGTGAATATCCCTTACACACTAATATTTCTTTGTTTCTGATTACCTTACCATCTTCATTAAGTTTATTTCTAAAAACCCATTTATTTCCAGTTACACTTTTGTCTTTAGGCCGAGCAACTAATGACCAAGTGTTATTCCTTTCAATTTGTACCAATTCATCTTCCATAGCTTTAATCCAATATTTATCTTCACATGCCTCATCAATTGATGTAGGTTCAATTTGAAAAATAAGACATACCTCTTCATTTGCCAATCTTCCTCTAGTCATAACTCCTTGAAATTTGTTTCCAATTATCTAATCTTCAGAATGATTCAATCTTACATACCTGGGTGTTTTTACTTGTTGTTGTTTCTCAGTGACTATCAAATCCTCAAATGATGTCAGTGTAACTGGATCACTATTTTTTACCGGTGTATTCATAGTAGGTTCATTTGTAATTATCTCTATTGCCGGTTCAGAGTCTGTGTACATTGAATTTCCTCTAAACTATTCATCAATCTTCATATGTGCACTCTCAACAATTTTCAGCAATCTCTTGTTAAAACATCTATATGCCTTGCTCTTATATGAATAACCAAGAAATATTCCTCATCACTTCTAGGATCAAATTTGCCAATATACTCATCTCTTCTAATGTAGCATTTACTTCCAAATATTCTGAAATATTTAAGAGTAGGAGTATTACCAAACCATAGTTCATGAGGGGTCTTACCAGTTTCACCTCTGATGTGAAGTTTGTTGAATGTATAAACTATTGTATTGACTGCTTCTCTCTAGTATATATGAGGTATATTTGCTTCTTATGTCATACTTTTGGCTGCATCCAAGATAGTTATGTTTTTCCTTTCCACAACTCCATTCTATTGGGGTGTCTAGGGTGCTGATAACTGTCTTCTGATCCCATTCACTTCACAGAATGTATTAAATTCCTTAGATGTGAATTCACCTCCTTCATCTGATCTCAAACATTTGATTTTATTGTCAGTTTCATTTTCTACCATCACCTTGAATAGTTTGAATTTCCTAAATGCTTCAAATTTTTCCTTGAGAATAGTAACCCAACACATTCTAGAATAGTCATCAATGATTAGCATAAAATACCTATCTCCTTGTATACTTATAGTTCTTATTGGACCACATAAATCAGTATGAATTAGATCAAGAACATTGTTAGAATTCTCTGGAATACTCTTGAAAGTTTCTCTAACTTTCTTTCCAAATTGACATTCCTTACATACCGAATTGTGGGGTTTAACAATATTAGGTAAATCTCTTACTGCCTTAGTTGTACTGATTTTCACAATGCAATCATAATTTACATGACAAAGTCTCTTATGTCATAACCAACTTTCATCAATATGTGCAATGAAACATGCATTCTCATTGTTGTTCAAATGAAAGATATTACCTCTAGTCTGATTACCAGTTGCAATTTCCAAACTAGTTCTGTTTAAGATTTTGCATTTACCATTCTTGAATTTTCACTAAAATCCTTTCTCAACTAATTGACCAACACTCAAAAGATTATCCTTCAAACCTTCGACATAGTAAACATTATCAGTATTGTGCTTAGCATCAAAAGATATAGTGCCTTTTCCTTTGATCAAACAAGCTTTATCATCTCCAAATCTTACTAGACCTCCATTGTATTCGTGAAAGGGTTAAGAATTTACCTCTTATCACTAGTCATGTGATGTGAACATCCTAAATCAATAATCCATTCATCCTTATCTTCAACTTTAGCTGCCAAGGCCTACTCCTATCAGTTTGAACAGTAGGTGTCGGTTGATCTTCTGTTATAGAAACAAAAGCCCATCCATTGTCTGTCAGATCCTTATCAGAATCATCAGTAACTCCTTCATTAGTATAATAACAAGATTTGTCCTCTATTCTTCTTAAACTTGTATTTCTGATAATTAGGGTTAGGCTTATATGTTCTCTTAGCTTCTTCTCTTAATCTTGCATGTCTATCAGGGACCATCTAGAAGCCATATGACCAATCTTATTACAGTTAAAACATTTAAAGGGTGCTTTACCTTCATACCTACTTCCAATTGAACCTTTAGAATTTTCCTTGCAAATAGTGCTTCAAGTTCTTCAAGTTCTTCATTTTCTCTCCTGCTTTCTTCAAGTTCTCTAGCATAGAAGACTTTCCAATCAGATTTTTCAGATGATGATGATGATGCCTTGAAAGCTAGATTTGTCTTAATAGTAGTAACCAAGACCAAATTCCTCAAGTTCAAAAGCTAAAAGTTTTCCAACCAAGGTGTCTCTAGATACTGATCCATTAGGCATTGTTCTTAATTCATTTATAGCAGAAACTTTCATTTTATATGTCAGTGGAAAAAGCTCTTAAAACTTTAGAAAACAATCTCATCTTCACTTAACGTTCCTCCACAACATTGTATACCCAAAACAATGTGATTTACTCTTTCCATAAAAGGATAAATTCTTTCATCTTCTTCCATTTTTAGACTTTCATACCTAACCCGAAAGCATTCAAGTTCTATAATTTTTACTGTGGAATCTCCTTCATTCTATGTTTCCAGTTTGTTCCAAATAGCTTAGCAGTAGATCTGTCTAACAATCCTATGACTTCCTGATCTGATAATGCTCTCAAAAGTGCTTCTCTTGCTTTACAATCATTTTCCTCATCTTTAGCAAGGTTAGGTGGATTAGGTTGACCTTGAGTAGGAGCAGTATAGCCATTCTTTTTAACATCCCATATGTCCTTTCCAATGCAATTCAAATGTGTCTCCCATCTTGATCTTCCATATGCCATAGTTAGTTCCATCAAGTTCGGACTGTCCTTCTAAAATAATTAGAAGACATTGGATCTCCTCAAGCTGTTAAACTTATGCAAAAAGAGGACTAGGCTTGATACCAATTGTTAGGTCCTGGTGACAACTGAGAGGGGGGAGGTGAATCAATTGTCCAATAAATTCAACCAAATTAACTTAACCAAAACTTAATGCTTAACACCGATATAAACCAAACTTTATGGCGGTAGACAGTTTTATCAGGTCATGCTGGTCTGGAATAGATATGCCTGTCGGTCCATAACCTAGACCTATTTGCCAGTAACAACAAATATGCAAAATCCGAATAAACACATAACACAAATATTTTTACATGGAAACCCTGTAAAGGGAAGAACCATCATGGGAAGCCTTACCCACAATCACATGATACTACTGCAGATAGTATGTGTGTACAATATGGATTCTGCACATGCAGAAAGGCCAACTGCCTAGAGCTCATTGATCAATCACAAAATGAGAGTCACATTGACTACAATTGGATGGTTTAATCCAATGATAATGTACTGCATAAAATAGCATCTTCATATGCTAGATTTAGTAACAGTTTAGTTCTGATTTCCTTCACAAAAACCTTCCTTCAACCTTCAAATGATGTTTGTGTGTATAGCTCTACTTAATTTTGCATATACCTTATTACAATTCTTTTTGCAATTGCATATCAATCTCACAAATGAGATCTTACATTTATACCATAACCTAAGACCAATTGAATAGGTCGGCTCACTAAAGATATTACAATAAAATCAATTACAAATAAATCAATATCTGATGCATGATGTCGTCTCAATGCATTTACAATAATAATAAAATTATCTTCATAATGTGTCATGGCTAATCTGGAATAGATATGCTTGTCGGTCCATAAACTGGACCTATTTGCCAGTAACAGCAAATATGCAATCCGAACAAAAAAATAACCAAATCACCAAAACCAAGTGATCAAATAATGTCTTCAACATAACCAAGTAGTCTCCAAGTCATTCCAAGTGCCAGTAAACAATATAACCCTGTCAGTGAACCAAATACCAGTGACTGTGCATAAGTCTCTGATTTGCCAGTGAACATAATCAAAGTTCTCCAAGGTGCTTATAACTATTGACAAGTGATGATAGGTGTTGACATCAATGACAAAATCATATCAGCATATCGAAAATACCAACACCAGTACGACCCCTTAGGACACCATATGACCCCTTAAGACAACATATTTGGTCGTTATGAGTCATATTGTGTCCTACTAGGTTATATTGTGTCATATGACCCCTTTAAGAAATCATATGACCCCTTAGGACACCATATGACCCCTAATCACACCATATTGGGTCGCATTGGGTCATACAATGTCCTAAGGGGTCATATTGTGTTCTACGACCCCTTAGGACAAATTGTGTCGTTATTGGTCATATGGTGTCCCTACGACACCATATGACCCCTAACGACACCATATGACCCCTAACAACAACATATTGTGTCATAAGGGGTTGTATGTTGTCCTTAGGGGTCATATGGTGTCCCATGAACACTTATGACACCCAAATTGGGTTGCTTTGGGTCCTATGGTGTCCTAAGGGATCATATTATGTCCTACAACCCCTATAGGACACCATATGACCCCTAACAAAACCATATGGTGTCATAAGGAGTCCTATGGTGTCCATAGGGGTCATATGTGTCCTACGACCCCTTAGGACACCATATAACCCCTTAAGACACCATATTTTGTTGTTATGGATCATATTGTGTCCTAGTGGGTCATATTGTCATATGACCCCTTTAAGGACATTATATGACCCCTTAGGACCACACATACGACCCCTAATGACACCATATTGAGTCTCTTTGGGTCATATAGTGTCCTAAGGGGTCATATCATGTCCTACAACCCCTTAGGAACCATATGACCCCTCTGGATACCATATGACCCCTAACGACACCATATGGTTTCATAATTGGTTGTGTGTTGTCCTTAGGGGTTGTATGGTGTCCCATGAACCCTTATGACCCCCTTAGGACACCATATAGCCTGTTATGACACCCATATTGGTTTGTTTTGGGTCCTATGGTGTCCTAAGGGGTTATATTATGTCCTACGACCCCTTAAGAACACCATATGACCCCTAACGATAGCATATGGTATTATAAGGAGTCCTGTGGTGTCCTACAACCCCCGTAGGACACCATACGACCCCTTAAGGACACCATATGTGGTCGTAATGGGTCATATTTGTATCCTCGTGGGTCATATTGTGTCATATAACCCTTTTAAGACATTATATAACCCATTAGGACACCGATATGACCCCTAATGACACCATATTCGTCCGCTTTGGGTCATGTTGTGTCCTAAGGGTTCATATTTGTGTGCTACGACCCCTTAGGATACCATATGACCCATAAAGAACACAATTTGGGTGTCTTAAGACCATATGAGCCCTATAGACACCATATGGTGTCATAAGGGGTCATATGGTGTCCCATGAACCCTTATGACCCCTTAGGACACCATACGACCTCTTTATGACAGTATACTGGGTTGCTTTGGGTCCTATGGTATCCTAAGGGGTCATATTATGTCCTACAACCCCTTAGGACACCATATGACCCCCTAACGGACACCATATGGTGTCATAAGGGGTCCTATAGTGTCCATAGGGGTCATATGGTGTCCTACGACCCCTTAGGACACCGTATGACCCCTTAAGACACCATATTTGGTTGTTATGGGTCTATATTGTGTCATATGACCCCTTTAAGACATCATATGACCCCTTAGGACACCATATGAACCCCTAATGACACCATATTGGGTCACTTTTGGTGATATGGTTTCTTAAGGGGGTCATATTGTATCCTCCAACCCCTTAGGAAACCATATGACCCATAGTGACACAATTTGGTGTCTTAAGGGGTCATATTATGTCCTAGGACACTATATGACTCCTATGGACGCCATAGGACCCCTAAGGACACCATATGGTGTAATAAGGGGTCATATATTATCCTTAGGGATCATATGGTGTCCCGTGAACCCTTATGACCCCTTAGGAAACCATACTACCCGTTATGACACCATATTGGGTCGCTTTGGGTCCTATGGTATCCTAAGGGGTCATATTGTGTCCTAGCACCCCTTAGGACACCATATGACCCCTAAAGACACTATATGGTGTCCATAGGGGTCATATTGTGTCCTACGCCCTCTTAGGACACCATATGACCGCTTAAGACACCATATATGGTCGTTATGTGTCGTATTCTATCTTAGTGGGTCATATTGTGCCATATGACCCCTTTAAGACATCATATGACCCCTTAGGACACCATATGACCCCTAATGACACAATATTAGGTCACTTTTGGTCATATTGTTTCCTAAGGGGTCATATTATGTTCTACGACCCCTTAGGACATAATATGATCCCTATGGACACCATATGAGCGCTAAAAACAACCTATGGTGTCGTAAGGGGTCGTATGTTGTCCTTAAAGGTCATATGGTGTCTCATGAACCCTTATGACACCTTATGACACCATAAGACCCATTATGATACCATATTGGGTCGCTTTGGGTCCTATGGTGTCCTAAGGCGTCATATTATGTCCTACATCCCTCAGGACACTATATGACCCCTTAAGACACCATATGTGGTTTATATGGCTCATATTGTTTCCTAGTAGGTCATATTATGTCATGTGACCCCTTTAAGACATCATATGACCCCTTAGAACACCATATGACCCTTAATGACACCATATTGGGTTGTGTTGGGTCGCATGGTGTCCTAAGGGGTCATATTGTGTCCTACAACCCCTTAGGACACTATATGACCCATAATGACACAATTTGGTGTCTTAAGGGGTGATATATTGTTGTAGGACACCATATGATCAGTATGGACACCATATGACCCCTAACGACACCATATGGTGTCATAAGGGGTCGTATGTTGTCATTAGGGGTCATATGGTGTCCCATGAACCCTTATGACCCCTTAGGAATCCATACGACCTGTTATGACACCATATTGGGTCCCTTTGGGTCCTATGGTGTCCTAAGGGGTCATATTATGTCCTACAACCCTTTAGAACACCATATGACCCCTAATGACACCATAGGGTGTCATAAGGGGTCCTATGGTGTCCATAGGCATCATATGGTGTCCTACTGTTAGGTCCCAGAGACAATTGAGAAGGGGGGTGAATCAGTTTTCCAATAAATTCAACCAAAATTAATTTAACCAAAACTTAATGCTTAAGACCGGTAAACCAAACTTTATGCCAGTAGACAGTTTTATCAGTTAATTGCAATACCAGTAAAGATTAATGCATGAAGCAGAAAGACAACAACATCCACAACACATAACACAAATATTTGTACGTGGAAACCCTGTAAGGGGACAAACCATGATGGGAAGCCTTACCCACAATCATATGATACTATTGCAGATAGTATGTGTGTACAATATGGATTCTACACATGCAGAAAAGCCATCTGCCTAGAGCTCATGGCTCAATCACAAAATGAGAGTCACACTGACTACAATTGGATGGTTAAATCCAATGATAATGTACTGCATAAAATAGCATCTTCATATGCTGGATTTAATACCAGTTTAGTTCTTATTTCCTTCACAAAAACCTTCCTTCAACCTTCAAATGATGTCTGTGTGTAGAGCTCTGCTTAATTTCACATATACCTTATTACAATTCCTTTTACAAGCGCATATCAATCTCACAAATGAGATCTTACATTTATACCACAACCTAAGACCAATTGAATAGGTCGGCTCACTAAAAGATATTACAATAAAATCAATTACATATAAATCAATATGATGCATGATGTCAGCTCAATGCATTTACAATAATAATAAATTATCTGCATAATGTGTCATGCTGATCTGGAATAGATATGTCTATTGGTACATAACCTTGACCTATTTGCTCGTAACAACAAATATGCAAACCCAAATAAAAAAATAACCAAATCCCCAAAAGCAAGTGATCAAATAATGTCTTCGACATAACCAAGTAGTTTCCAAGTCATTCCAAGTGTTAGTGAACAATATAACCTATCGGTGAACCGAATATTAGTGACTGTGCATAAGTTTCTGACTTGCTAGTGAACATAACCAAATATCTCCAAGTGCTGATAAGCATTGACAAGTGATGACAGGTGTTGTTATCAATGACAAAACCATATCAACATATCCAAAATACTAGCAATCCCCCCTTTGGCATTGATGGCAACATAAGATGGAAAAACCATCAAAGTGCCAAAACAAAAATGCCAAAAACCAAAAACCAACAATCTCCCAAAGACATCATTAACTAGAAATGAAAATACAGATACAGAGAATAATCAAACTCTCCAACAATCTCTCCCCAAAGGGATATTTTTTTTCCATATCAATCTCTCCCCCTTTGACATCAAATGCCAAAGCATTACAAAAACCAGATTAAATACAAAATACCAACTTATTATACCAACTACTCCCCCTGAGAAGTAGCTCTCCTCATCAAAGTTGGAATAAAATATTTCACTATTAATTCTGTTGGTTGATGGAAAACATCAACTGTCTAAGTCTCTGTAGACACCTAAAAATGGTCAATGCTTGCGGAGTCATACTTTAACATTTGCGCATTGCCTCATTTTAAGTTTTTGCATCGCATTAACATTTCTTTTATGATTCGTACTTGGTTTTTATCATTTGCGAACATCGAGTCATTCTTCTACATTCTTCAATTATCTCGTTCTCGAATTTGGTCTTGTCGACAACACTATCCAGTCATGATTTTAATCGATCTTATCCTATTGCATCAATGTGTGTGCTTATTTGTCATCATTTTGGACATCGTCAATCCTAATTAGGGTTTTGTCCTCCTGTCAATCTTGCAATCAATTTGTCATCGATCGTTGTCCTCTTATCAATCTTGTCATCTGGTGATCGATTTATCATCAATCCTTATCATTTTCAATCTTGTCGTTTAATGATCGATTTGTCATCGGTCGTTGTCATGTTCGATCTTGTCATTTTGCGATCAATTCGTCATTGATCGTGGTCATTTTCAATCCTTATCATTTTCAATCTTGTTGATTAACGATTGATTTGTCATCGGTCGTTGTCATGTTCGATCTTGTCATTTTGCGATCAATTTGTCATTGATCGTGGTCATTTTCAATCCTGTCATTTTGCAATCTATTTATCATCAACTCTTGTCATCTTGTTCAATCTTGTCATTTTGCGATTGATTTGTCATCGATCGTTGTCTGTCTCAAATATGTCAATTTGGATCAATTTGTCATTGTTCCTCATCAATTGGCGCATTTTCTTAATCAAATCATTTATCACATTGGTCATTTATCAATCCAAAATCAAATCATGATCGAGTCAATTATCTTTCATCAAGACCTAATTCATCTTCTAGGGTTTTGTGATTTAATCATTTAACCTTGTGTGTGTCATTTCTTCCTTTAGGATTAATAAATTGTTTATTTATCCTAAGTCTTCTCATTGCAATTAAATGTTCATTTAATTGGCTAATTGTTCCTCTTTGTGAATTAATTAATAAATGAAAAATTATTAATTAATTTACCTAATTTCTAATTTCCATCAATTTCCTAATTTCTTAATTTTCTAATTCCTAATTTCAATTTCCTCCTATTTCTCTCCTAAATTCATGGAAATGACATGTTAATTTGTCATAAATTTGTCATAATTGACAATCAATCAATTTTGACATAGAAGTTATCATAATTTGTCATAAATTATCAATCAACAAATTTTGCATAGAAAGTGCATAATTTGTCATAATTTGTCATAATTGACATAATTGATTTGCAATTTCCATTTGAATTGAATTATGCTAATCTTGTCAAATTGGATGATCTTCATCAATCAAGGCTAATAATTGGTAATTAGATTATCGAATTTCTAATCAATCACATTTCTAGTACTCTTGATCAATAATCTTGTCTACTTGCTTTCAATTATGTGTGTGCACTTGTAGGTGAGATCCAGAATCAAAATCATTTGAAGAGGAAAGAAGAACAATGGAGCTGCATGAAGGAGCATTCAAATCACACCTTTGGTTTGCTTAATTTCTAGTTTTGAATGTTTTTATTTCATGTCTCTATTGAGTGTTGTTTAGGATAGATCATTGCAGTTATGCTTTCGTGATTGAGCTAGTATGTTTCTATTGTCTTGTGATGATTTCCTATTTCCTAACGTACAGTCTCTACTAGTGGAGGTAGGACTCCAAGTTGCTCTCTAAGATATTCAAAAGTTTCCTTAGGAAAAGGCTTTGGAAAAATATCTGCAATCTTCTCTTTAGTATTCACATAAACCAATTTCGCTTCTATTTCTTCAACATTCTCTTTTACAAAATTGAATTTGATAGAAACATGTTTAGTCTTAGAGTGAAATATCGGGTTCTTTGATATATCAATTGCTGCCATATTATCACAGTAAATAGTTATAGGTTCATTTTATTTTACCTTTATGTCCGTCAACATTTGTTTGATCCATAATACCTGTGTACAATTAGTTGTTGTTGCAACATATTCTGATTCTGTTGTTGATAGACTTGTACAACTTTGTTTCTTGCTCAACCATGAAATTAGTCTGGTACCAAGAAAAAATTCTCCATCGGTGGTTCTTTTTCTGTCATCCACATCTCTTGCCCAATTAGCATCTATGTATGCACATAAGTCAAAATTTTCATCTCTAGGATACCATAAACCAAGATTTATAGTGCCTTGTAGGTACTGGAAAATCCTTTTCATAGCTGATTCATTTTCTTTAGGATTACTCTAAAATGTTGAAACAATACATATTGCATTCATAATATCAGGTCTTGTTTGTGTCAAATGCAGTAAACCTCCTATCATAGACTTGTATCTAGTCAGATTAACAGGTGTTGATTCATCCTTCAAAGATAATTTATCAGTTGTAGTGATAGGTGTGCTTACCGGTTTATAGTTTTCCATGCAAAATTTCTTTAGTAATTCCTTCAAGTACTTAGATTAACATAGGAATATACCTTTATCAGTTTGTCAAATCTGCAATCCTAAAAATAATTTTATCTCTCCAATCATAGACATTTCAAATTCTTGCTTCATTTTGTTAGAAAAGTCTTTACACAATCCATCTTCTCCTCCAAAGATTATATCATCAACAAAAACTTCAATAACCAAGATGTCATCATTAGTCACTTTGTAGTATAGATTGTTGTCAGCATTACCTTTAGTGTATCCAAGCTTCAAAAGGTATTTGTCCAATCTAGCATACCAAGCTCCAGGAGCTTGTTTTAGTCCATTAAAGATTTCCTTAACCTGCAAACCATGTCTTTGTTATTTGTCAAAGAAAATCCATTAGATTGTACAATATAAACTTCTTCTTCAATATCTCCATTCAGAAATGCACATTTAACATCCATTTGATGTACTTTATAGTTCTTGTGTGCTACAAAAGCCACTAAAAGTCTGACAGCCTCAATTCTAGCTACTGGTGCAAAGTTTTCATTGTAACCAATTCCTTCTTTTTGTGAATATCCCTTACACACTAATCTTTCGTTGTTTCTGATTACCTTACCATCTTCATTAAGTTTATTTCTGAATACCCATTTATTTCCAATTACACTTTAGTCTTTAGGCCAAGGAACTAATGACCAAGTGTTATTCCTTTCAATTTGTACCAATTTATCTTCCATAGCTTTAATCCAATATTTATCTTCACATGCCTCATTAATTGATGTAGGTTCAATTTGAGAAATAAGACATACCTCTTCATTTGCCAATCTTCCTCTAGTCATAACTCCTTTAAATTTGTTTCCAATTATCTAATCTTCAGAATGATTCAATATTACATACTGGGGTGTTTTTACTTCTTGTTGTTCTTTAGTGACTGTCGAATCCTTAGATGATGTTAGTATAACTGGATCACCATTTTGTACCAGTGTATTCATAGTAGGTTCATTTATGATTATCTCTATTTCCGGTTCAGAGTCTATGTACATTGAAATTTCCTCTAAACTATTCATCAATCTTCACATTTGCACTCTCAACAATTTTCAGCAATCTCTTGTTAAAACACCTATATGCCTTGCTCTTAGATGAATAACCAAGAAATATTCCTTCATCACTTCTAGGATCAAATTTACCAATATACTAATCTCTTCTAATATAGCATTTACTTCCAAATATTCTGGAATATTTAAGAGTAGGAGTATTACCAAACCATAGTTCATGAGGGGTCTTACCAGTTTCACCTCTAATGTGAACTCTGTTGAATGTATAAACTATTGTATTGACCACTTCTCTCTAGTATATATGAGGTAGATTTGCTTCTAATATCATACTTTTAGCTGCATCCAAGATAGTTCTATTTTTCCTTTCCACAACTCCATTCTACTGGGGTGTCTCGGGTGCTGATAATTGTCTTCTGATCCCATTCACTTCACAGAATGTATTAAATTCCTTAGATGTGAATTCACCTCATTGATCTGATCTCAAACATTTGATTTTATTGTCGATTTCATTTTCTACCATCACCTTGAATATTTTGAATTTCCTAAATGCTTCAAATTTTTCCTTGAGAAAAGTAACCCAACACATTCTAGAATAGTCATCAATGATTAGCATAAAATACCTATCTCCTTGTATACTTATAGTTCTTGTTGGACCACATAAATCAGTATGAATTAGATCAAGAACATTGTTAGAATTCTCTGGAATACTCTTGAAAGTTTCTCTAACTTTCTTTCCAAATTGACATTCCTTACATATCGAATTGTGGGGTTTAACAATCTTAGGTAAATCCCTTACTACCTTAGTTGTACTGATTTTCACAACACAATCAAAATTTACATGACAAAGTCTCTTATGCTATAACCAACTTTCATCAATATGTGCAATGAAACATGCATTCTCATTGTTGTTCAAATGAAAGATATTACCTCTAGTCTAATTACCGGTTGCAATTTCCAAACCAGTTCTGTTTAAGATTTTGCATTTACCATTCTTGAATTGTAACTAAAATCCTTTCTCAACTAATTGACCAACACTCAAAAGATTATGCTTCAAACCTTCAACATAGTAAACATTATCAGTATTGCACTTACCATCAAAAGATATAGTGCCTTTTCCTTTGATCAAACAAGCTTTATCATCTCGAAATCTTACTAGACCTCCATTGTATTCGTGAAAGGTTAAGAATTTACACTTATCACCAGCCATGTGATGTCAACATCCTGAATCAATAATCCATTCATCCTTATCTTCAACTTTAGCTGCCAGGGCCTGCTCTACTGGTTGAACAGTAGGTGTCGGTTGATCTTCTGTTATAGAAACAAAAGCCCATCCATTGTCTGTCGGATCCTCATCAGAATCATCAGTAACTCCTTCATCAACATAATAACAAGATTTGTTTGTATTCTTCTTAAACTTGTATTTTTGATCATTAGGGTTAGGCTTATATGTTCTCTTAGCTTCTTCTCTTAATATTGCATGTCTATCAGGACATCTAGAAGCCATATGACCAATCTTATTACAGTTAAAACATTTAAAGGGTGCTTTACCTTCATACTTACTTCCAATTGGACCTTTAAGCATTTTCCTTGCAAATAGTGCTTCAAGTTCTTCAAGTTCTTCATTTTCCCCCTTGCTTTCTTCAAGTTCTCTTGCATAGAAGGCTTTCCAATCAGATTTTTTAGATGATGATGATGATGCATTCAAGTTTTGCAATTTTGAGTGTGGAATCTCCTTCATCATATGTTTCCAATTTGTTCCAAATAGCCTTAGTAGTAGATCTATCTGTCAATCCCATGACTTAATGATCTGATAATGCACTCAAAAGTGCTTCTCTTCCTTTGCAATCATTTTCCTCATCTTAAGCCAAGTCAGGTGGATTAGGTTGACCTTGAGTAGGAGCAGTATAGCCATTATTTTAAATATCCCATATGTCCTTTCCAATGCAATTCAAATGTGTCTCAATCCTAATCTTCCATATGCCATAGTTAGTTCCATCAAGTTATGGATTGTCCTTCCTAAAATAGTTAGAAGACATTGGATCTCCTCAAGCTATTAAAATTCTGCAAAAAGAGGACTAGGCTTTGATACCAATTGTTAGGTCCTGAAGACAATGGAGAGGGGGGTTGAATCAGTTGTCCAATAAATTCAACCAAACTTAACTTAACCAAAACTTAATGCTTATGACCGGTAAACCAAACTTTATGTGGGTAGATAGTTTTATGAGTTAATTGTAGTACCGGTAAAGATTAATGCATGAAACAGAAAGACAACAACATTCACAACACATAACACAAATATTTGTATGTGGAAACCCTTTAAGGGGAAAAACCATAGTGGGAAACCTTACACACAATCAGATGATAGTACTACAGATAGTATGTGTTTACAATATGGATTCTGCACATGCAAAAAGGCTAGCTGCCTAGAGCTCACTGCTCAATTACAAAATGAGAGTCACAATGACTACAATTGGATGGTTAAATCCATTGATAATGTACTACTTAAAATAGCATCTTCATATGCTAGATTCCGTACCAGTTTAGTTCTGATTGCCTTCACAAAAACCTTCCTTCAACCTTCAAATGATGTATGCGTATATAGCTCTGCTTAATTTCACATATACCTTATTACAATTCTTTTTGCAATTGCATATCAATATCACAAATGAGAACTTACATTTATACCATAACCTAAGACCAATTGAATAGGTTAGCTCACTAAAAGATATTACAATAAAATCAATTACAAATAAATCAATATCCAATGCATGATGTCGACTCAATGCATTTACAATAATAATAAATTATCTCCATAACGTGTCATGTTGATCTGGAATAGATATGCATGTTAATACATAACCTAGACCTATTTGCTAGTAACAACAAATATGCAAATCTGAATAAACAAATAACCAAATCACCAAAACCAAGTGATCAAATAATGTCTTTGACATAACCAAGTAGTCTCCAAGTCATTCCAAGTGTCGGTGAACAATATAACCTGTCGGTGAACCAAATATCAGTGACTATGCATCAGTCTCTGATTTATCAGTGAACATAACCAAAGATCTCCATATTGACAAGTGATGACAGGTGTTGACATCAATGACAAAACCATATCAACATATCCAAAATACCAACACCTACAACCCCTAGGACACCATATGACCCCTTAAGACACCATATTTGGTTGTTATGGGTCATATTGTGTCCTAGTGGTCATATTGTGTCATATGACCCCTTTAAGAAATCATATGACCCCTTAGGAAACCATTTTACCCCTAATGACACCATATTGGGTTGCTTTGGATCATATGGTGTCCTAAGGGGTCATATTGTGTCCTACGACCCCTTAGGACACCATATAACCCATAACGACACAATTTGGTGTGTTAAGGGATCATATGGTGTCCCAGGACACCATATGACTGCTAACGACACCATATGATGTTGTAACGGGTTGTATATTGTCCTTAGGGGTCATATGTTGTCTCATGAACCCTTATGACCCCTTAAGACACCATACGACCCATTACGACACCATATTGGGTCGCTTTGGGTCTTATGGTGTCCTAGGGGGTCATATTATGTCCTACGATCGATTAAGACACCATATTACCCCTAACGACACCATATGGTAGCATAAGGGGTCCTATGATGTCCATAAGGGTCATATGGTGTCTTACGACCCCTCAAGACACCCTATGATGGCTTAAGACACCATATGTGGTCATTATGGGTCATATTGTATCCTAGTGGGTCATATTGTGTCAAATGACCCCTTTAAGACATCATATGACCCCTTAGGACACCATATGAACCCTAATGACACCATATTGGGTTGCTTTGGGTCATATGGTGTCCTAAGGGGTCATATTTAGTCCTACGACCCCTTAGGACACCATATGACCCGTAACGACACGATTTAGTGTCTTAAGGGGTCATGTGGTGTCCTAGGAAACCATATGACCCCTATAGACACCATATGACCCCTAACGACACCATATGGTGTCATAAGGGGTGGTATGTTGTCCTTAGGGTTCATATGGTGTCCCAAGAACCCTTATGACCCCTTAAAACACCATACGACTTGTTATGCCACCATATTGGGTCGATTTGGGTCCTATGGTGTCCTAAGGGGTCATATTATGTCCTACGACCCCTTAAGACACCATATGACCCCTAACGACACCATATGGTGTCATAAGAGGTCCTTTGGTGTCCATAGGGATCATATGGTCTCCTACAACCCCTTAGGACACAATGTGACACCTTAAGATACCATATGTGGTCGTTATGGGTCATATTGTGTCATATGACCACTTTACGAGACCATATGATCCCTTAGGACTCCTTATAACCCCTAATGACACCATATTTGGTCGCTTTGGGTCATATGGTGTCCTAAGGGGTCATATTGTGCCCTACAACCCCTTACGACACAATATGACCCATAACAACACAATTTGGTGTATTAAGGGGTCATATGGTGTCCTAGGACACCATATGAACTCTATGGATGCCATATGACCCCTAACGATACCATATGGTGTCATAAGGGGTTTTATGTTGTCCTTAGTGGTCATATGGTGTCCCATGAACCCTTATGACCCCTTAGGACACCATACTACCCGTTATGACACCATGTTGGGTTGCTTTGGGTCCTATGGTGTCCTAAGGGGTCATATTATGTCCTACGACCCCTTAGGACACCATATGACACCTAACAAAACCATATGGTGTCATAAGGGGTCCTATGGTGACCATAGGGGTCACAAGGTGTCCTACGACCCCTTAGGACACCATATGACTCCTTAAGACACCATATTTGGTCGTTATGGGTCATATTGTGTCATATGACCCCTTAGGACACCATATGACCCCTAATGACACCATATTGGGTCGCTTTGGTTCATATTGTGTCCTACAACCCCTTAAGACACTATATGACCCATAACGACACAAGTTAGTGTCTTAAGGGGCCATATGACCCCTATAGACACCATATGACCCCTAATGACACTATATGGTGTCATAAGGGGTCGTATGTTGTCCTTAGGGCTCATATGGTGTCCCATACGACCTATTATGACACCATATTGGGTTGCTTTGGGTCCTATGGTATCCTAGGGGGTCATATTATGTCCTACGACCCCTTAAGACACCATATGAACCCTAAGGACACTATATGGTGTCATTGTTGGCATATGGACACTCCAATGAGACATTGTATGTGATTGAAGGTTTTGTCATTGATGGCAACCTGGCAATCCTATGGCACCAGCAAAACATTATACCGGCAAAGCTTTATTCAAACAAGATAGTGCACCGACATCAGCAAGATCAATCTACATTGGCATCGGCACAGAAGATGTACACCGGCACAGAAGAGAACATGTATACCGGCACAGAGGCCGATAGGATTTTTGATATGTCATATTTTGTTTATTATTGTAAGCCAACTTGGCAAATCGTAAAATGACTCTTGTATATAAAAGAAATCATTGTAGTCATTTGTAGGATATAGATAGGAAGCATAAAGAAAATTATAAGGCAGACCTAATGTGCGAATTGTAGGTCAAGGGTATATGTAAAGAACAGAGCAAGAACCGGTACTAAATCTAGCATTGAAGATGCTATTGTAAAGCAGTACAAAATATTGGATTTGCATAATCCTCATTGTAAGTCAGTGTGACTTCTTATTGAGCAGTGTGCTCTAGACAATTGGCCTTCCTGCATGTGCAGGCCCCTATTGTAAGTAATATTCTCTTATTGGCCTGTAAGTGAATATTGTGGGTCACAAATCCCACCGAGGTTTTTCCCACACTGGCTTTTCTCGTTAAACATCTTGTGTTATGGTGTTCTTTTCATGTGGATGTTTTTGATTCTGTTATTTACATTAATTCTTGCATACCGGTATACTGTTATTTTATGTTTTGCATGTTCTATTTCAAGAAGATCTTATTACCGGTCAGATACTGATTCACCCCCCCTCTCAGTATCTGTGGGAACCCTAACAATTGGTATCAGAGCCTTATCCTCTATTTTCAGAAGCCTAATAGCTTGTGGAAGATCTTGACACTGGTAAAGATGGAAAATTTGATGAAGCAACTTTAAGGAGCTCTTACTGACTATGATGCAGAGAAGTTGAAAAATATCAAATTAGAAGATGATTTAAAAGTAGCTCAGGACATTATTCAGGCACTTCAAGAAAATCTTACTGTTACAAGAAATAAGAGAAGAGTACTTTGTGAAAAATTGCAAAATGAGAATGATGAAAAAGAATCACTAAATGATATGATAAGCAAATTGAAACAAGAGATCATGACAACAAACAATGAAATGCAGCATAGGACTATGAGATTTTGCAAAGAGATTGAGGACAGAAAGAAGAATGAAGAAGAATTGACTAGAAGACTAAGTGATGCAGCAAATGAGAACACAAGACTTAGCTATGAAAATGACATGTTGAAGACAGATCTGATGCATACTCAGAATGACTCGAATGAACTAGTGAGACAAAAAAAATCTTGGAAAGGGAATTGGAAACTGCAAATCAACACAAAGAAAAATTCAAGAAAAGCTCAGAAGAACTTGGTACCTTATTGAAGAATCAAAAACCCAAAGGTGACACTTCTGGAATTGGATTTGAAGTTGGAGAAAGCTCCAGTACTACAAATACCCAAGATCACAACAAATCGGTAAGACCTTCTAATACTTACAAATTCAATGGAAAATTCTTTAACTGCAATAAATATGGTCATAGGGCAAATGAATGTAGATCTAGGAATTATCAGAACATCAACCCTCCCACTGGTCAATGCTCCAAATGCAACAAAATTGGTCATAACTCTGAAAATTGTAGAATGAATGTAAGATGTTATGTTTGTGGAAGATTTGGTCATTTATCAAATAAATGCAGAACACAGACTGACATAGGTTATGGGAAAGCTATTTAGAAAAAAAATGTAACTTGTTATGCATGTAACAAGATTGGTCATATTGCTAAATTTTGTAGAAGTAAAGGTACACTGGTAGACAACAAAAGTACTAGTTTGAAGGGTAAAGAAAAGGTTGAAGAGGTTAAGCAAGAATTTTCAAAGCAATGGATTAGAATAGGTGATCTAAATATTGGGGATACTCCTCCACCAGCAGGACAGAGCAATGCTACACCGGCAGGATGTTCTTCATCAAATTGAAGAAAATTATCTTGAGGGTTTGGCAATCTAATGACACATGTGCTATTATTCCCTCGGTTAGAGAAAAGAAGTTGAAAATCATTCATTACCGGAAAATAAAGTTGAGCTAATACATTATCGGCAAGCAATTAATGTGGTAGGTAGCAGAAAAGACTTTATAAAATAAGGTTTTGGCTCCATTTCATTTCACCGTGAATTCAAACTTTCAAAGAGTGCGAAGATTTCCGAGCTAATGCATTTTGAGCAAGGAGGCAAAGCACTTCAGCAATCAATCCATTCAAAGGTAGAAAAAGGTATTTATCATCATGGCATCCTCCTCTGCACCTGAATTCATAGCAAACCCTACAGTAGTCAAAGTTATAAAATGACCTAGGCCCGTGTTTGAGCTAGTTCCCGAGGTAGCTAAGAAAGATGACAATACAGGTGCTTTTTCCCAAATTCCAAAAGGTGTTGTTTATGCAGAAGACCCTAGAATGTATATTCATTGCAACATAGAGGAATTAGGTGATGAAGAAATCAAAAACATGTATAAGACTGTTATATGTGACAATTCCGGAAATGTGAAACATGAACATAAAGTTGTTGAAACCCTAGGATTCACTGAAATCCTCTACATTCCTGAATTTCCCAAGGAAGTGGTTAGGATAGTTCTGAGCAGGGTACATGGTTCATTCTTTTGGCTTGACTCAGTGCATAAAATTACAAAGGAAGTTGTGAAAGCAGTAACAGGGTCACCCTCCATCGATAGCAAACCCGACAAAACCAAGAAGGTCTCCAATGACTTAGTAACAAATTTAACTGGTGCAACATCTGACAAGAGATCATTGAGGGTTAATGATGTGACCGATACAAATGTTAGATTTGTTAGCATGATTTTAGGTTACAAAGTAACTCATGCTAATAGGCTTAACTCAGTTTCCAGTTTATGCATAAAGAGTTCTTATGACATGGTTAAGGACAATGTGAAAATTGATGTTTGCGAATGGTTAAAAGATGAACTGATTGATAACCTAGGCAAAATCAAGAAAGATAAGAAAGGAACCTATAGATTTGGAAATTTACTTGTATGCTTAATGCTACATATAACCAAACAGGCTCCGATATAAGTAATAAGGATTTTGGATTTGACATACTGGTAGGAAAACAATTATCTGACTTATTCAACAACATGGGTGAAAACAGAGAAAAGAATATCAATGAGTATTTTCAAGCACTAAGGGTTAGAATGAACAAAAGAATCAGACTATCACAGGAAATTGTCAACAAATACAAGGATGATATATGTTTTGTAATAAAAAAGGATGAGATCTGGATGGAAGTAGTCATCCCAAGGACAATCTGGGTAACAGAGATGGGGTATGAAACAGATGACCACATAGTGGAAACTTATGCCAAAGCACTTCTGGAAGCCCCCAATGAACCAAAGGAAGAAGTATTTGGTAGTGTTCAAACCATAAAAAGTCAAATTCAATCTAAGAAGAGAGTGAAAAAGGTTGAGGCATTTGTGAGGAAAGGATCTAGACAAGTAAAAATCATAAAGGAAGACATATTAAAGAAAACTGGCATAACTGAAGATGAGTTGGCAGCCCAACAACCTAAAACTCATCTATCACCAGTATGCACTTCCTTAGAAGGAGATATGCTAGCAACTTTTAAAAGAGTTATTAGAAAAAGAGACCCCTCACCGGTAACCACTCCTTCACCTAGAAGGACAAGACAAAAGCAACAAGTTGTGAGATCTCCAATCAAAAAGGTCACACCTAAGAAGAAGCTGACCCCCAAAAGGAAGAAAAAGACAAACACTGACTTGGCCCCTTTTGATATATTACTGAATGAGATCATAGAGGAAGGTAAATTGAAAAACATAGGGAAAATCTATGACACCCTATCAGATGATGAGAAAGGACAAGTTGAGGAGAGTGTTATATTACACATGGACATGTATAAAAAGTTTTTGTTGCAAGTCTTAAATGAAATTCCTGATGAACTATATAAAAGACTTGAGGCCAGAAGGCAAGGAATAATTGAGTTGGATAAGAAAATTAAAATAGAAAAATTACTTGCAATATACCTAGTTAACTCACCTAAGGAAATTGATGATCTAATAGCTTAGGCCAACCGGACAGTTTTTTCCACTTCACACCGGCAAATTTCACTAATGGCAGGTAGAGTTACAAAAGTTTCAAAGGAAATAGAAAGTGGTTGGGATATATTCTTGACTGAAAAAGAAAAACAAGAAGAATATAGGAATCCCAAGCCCATTTTGGTATATCAGAAGGACAAAGGGAAAGGTAAAGTTGGTGGACCACCAAGTATCAAGATTAGAGACAACTTACCCCCACCTCCTTTAAATACTCCACTACTAAAAACAACAACTACAGAAGATCAACCGTCAGCTGAGAGTATGGATACAGAGGATAATAATCATAATCCTGAAGTCCTATATATCATGAATGTTGATACTCAGAAGATCAACATAGTGGTAGATAAGGATACACCAGATAAATTAGGTATAGCCAAAGAGCCTCTGGCAATAGGAAACATAGAGCAACCAGCAACAGATACAAAGAAAAAGATGGAATCTGAAACACAAATAGAACAACCAATAGAGCAGATGCCACTGATAAGAAATGATGCAGGAAAACCAGTGCTTAAAGAGATGGAGACACAAACAGACCTACCAGAGGTCAATACTAGCATAATCACTTCCACCAGCACTTAGTTTGTTGGGTCACCATCAAATGTGACTGAGGTATTACTTGAATCTATCAAGAAAATAACTAATTATAGCTCACAAGCTTATAAAGCGATAGATGATTCAATTCCATTTTTGAAATCAATAGCTCCTAATTGTAAAATAGACAATAAAAATTCTTTAGGCCAGTTGGATACACTTTGTAAATATATTTCTATAAATTTTGAGCAAACAAAGGTAGAAAATGTAAAGGAAATTGTAGAAAAAGAGAAACATAAATTCTTTGAGGAAGGAATAAAGAAGTGTAACAGGGAATTTGACACACTTCTACCGGAACTGTGTAATTTATTGAAAGAGTACAAAACTCTGTACAAAGACACATGTAAGATAAAAATTTTGACCATAGATGTAGACAAAAAGATGAGCATGGTACAGGAAGAGATCAATAAACTTGCAGATAATTTTGTTAACTCACCTGATACATTATCAATTTTTGAAGAAAAGATAACAAATTTTGAGGAAGAAGTACTCAAATTGGAAAGAGAAAAAGAGAAAATAATAAACAAGGCAAAACTCTTGAGATCTAAACTAAGTCCAAGATTGGACTATTTAGCATCTCTGCGGAAGGAAATATCAGAGGCATTAACATAGGGAAATAAAACACTGGTAGAGCACTTGCAGCATCTCACTGATATAGTATACAGAACTGAGACAGCAATAAAAGACAGTAAGAAGTTTATGGATGGTATAAACTTAATTTTGGGAGATATTCTTTAGATAATAACTACCCAACTACAAGATTGAGGTTATGGATTGGTACAACTACAAACTCTACTAACCTTTGTCATTGATGCCAAAGGGGGAGTAGTAGGATGAGAAAATTTAAAAACACCGAGATCATATGCTCAAGGGGAGTTCTCAAATTTTTGGTAACATTTTTGGATATCCTTTTGAAATTTCTCATGAGTGTTGCCATCAATGCCAAAGGTGGAGATTGTTGGCATATGAACACTCAAATGAGACATTGTATGTGATTGAAGGTTTTGTCATTGATGGCAACCTTGCAATCCTATGGCATCGGCAAGATATTATACCGGCAAAGCATTATTCAAACAAGACAGTGCACTGACATCAACAAGATCAATCTACACTGGCACCGACATAGAAGATGTACACCAGCACAGAAGAGAACATGTATACCGGCATAGAGGCCGACAGGATTTTTGATATGTAATATTTTGTTTATTATTGTAAGCCGACTTGGCAAATTGTAAAATGACTCTTGTATATAAAAGAGATCATTGTAGTCATTTGTAGGATATGGATAGGAAGCATAAAGAAAATTATAAGGCAGACCTAATGTGCGAATTGTAGGTCAAGGGTATATGTAAAGAACATAGCAAGAACCGATATTGAATCTGGCATTGAAGATGCTATTGTAAAGCAGTACAAAATATTGGATTTGCATAATCCTCATTGTAAGTCAGTGTGACTTCTTATTGAGCAGTGTGCTCTAGGCAGTTGGCCTTCCTGCATGTGCAGGCCCCTATTGTAAGTAATATTCTCTTATTGGCCAGTAAGTGAATATTGTGGGTCACAAATCCCACCGAGGTTTTTCCCACACCGGGTTTCCTCGTTAAACATCTTGTGTTATGGTGTTCTTTTCATGTGGATGTTTTTGATTCTGTTATTTACACTAATTCTTCCATACCGGTATATTGTTACTTTATGTTCTGCATGTTCTATTTCAAGAAAATCTCATTACCGGTCAGATACTAATTCACCCCCCCTCTCAGTATATGTGGGAACCCTAACAGTCATAAGGGGTCCTATGGTATCCATAGGGGTCATATGGTGTCCTTCGACCCCTTAGGACACCATATGACCCCTTAAGACACCATATGTGGTTGTTAAGGGTCATATTGTGTCCTAGTAAGTCATATTGTGTCATATGACCCCTTTAGGACATCATATGACCCCTTAGGACACCATATGACCCCTAATGACACCATATTGGGTCGCTTTGGGTCATATTGTGTCCTACAACCCCTTAGGACACCATATGGTGTCGTAAGGGGTCGTATGTTGTCCTTAGGGGTCATATGGTGTCCCATGAACCCTTATGACCCCTTAGGACACCATACGACCCTTTATAACACCATATTGGGTCGCTTTGGGCTCTATGGTGTCTTAATCTCTCTCTCTCTCCCTCTCCCCTTCTCTCTCTCTCTCTGCTAATCTCTCTCTCCCTCTCCTCTCTCTCTCTCCCCTAATCTCTCTCTATCCCTCTCCCCTAATATCTCCATCTCTCTCTCTCTCTCTCTCTCTCTCTCTCTCTCTCTCTCTTCCCCCTACCCACCTCTCCCTTTCCCCTCCCCATATCTCTTTATCTCTCTCTCCCCCCACTCCCCCTTCTCCCTCTCCCTCTCCCTAATATCATATACTAATTTATTTATAAATTAATATATTAATAAACATTAGATTAATTATAGGAAAATTTAGTTAGAGAATTTACTTATTAAAATTGGATATCCGATTTTTGAAGTCAAATTTTCAAATTTCAAAATTTGGCTCGGGAATGCTTTGGTATTTGGCTTGGAAGTGACAAGCCTGGAAAGTCAACTGAAAAAACGTGTTTTTCAGTATTCCTTGATTTTCGAGACTTTACACTGGTGGCTGACAACTTTTTTTGTAGCCAAAATTGATAAAATGAAAAGGGTTTTTTAAGGACATTCCCAACTTTCCAACAATATAAGGCTTGTCTTATTTCGACTTTAATAAATAATTATTATTTATTTTCTAATGGAATTCTGACAATAGTCCTGATTGATAGACTGATTGAAAAACACTCATAACTTTCAAATGGTATAACATTTTTTGAATCCAAAACATGCATCACATCCTATGCTTCATCTACTACAGGGAAAAAAAAAAATTTTAAACATTTTGTAAGGTTTTGACCAAGTTAAGGTGGTCAGACGTAGGAGTTTCTGAATTTCTGAAAAGCTATAGTGAAAAATTCATAAATAATTATTGACTATAAATTTTTTTTTAAAAATATGTGTCACATCCAGACATGAGTCTAATACTTATATCATAAATATTATAAAAAAAAATTATGATTTGATTGTGATTACGGTGGTTAGACATACGTCTACTTCTTATTTTTTCCTGAAATTTTAGTACCACTGCATTGAAATTTGAAATTTTCATCAAATAGGATTTTTTTTTCCGAAAAACAACTAGCAGCTTAGAAACTACATTTAATTTTTTATATATTCTCTTCTTACATATTTTAAAAATAATGTTCACAACTTATTCAAATTTTCATGTCAAGTTGCATAACTCTGATTTTCTAAAATTTCATTACCACTTGAGGGCTTGTTTTGGCACACCATGATCCTGCACATACCCAATGAGAAGACATGCTTGATTGCACATATTGATGAAAGTTGGTTATGGCATAAAAGACTTTGTCATGTAAATTTTGATTGCATTGTGAAAATAAGTACAAGTAAGGTAGTAAGGGATTTACCTAAGATTGTTAAACCTCACAATCCAGTATGTAGGAAATGTCAATTTGGAAAACAAGTTAGAGCAATTTTTAAGAGTATTCCAGAGAAATCTAATAATGTTCTTGAGTTAATTCATACCGATTTATGTGGTCCAACAAGAACTAGAAGTTTACAAGGAGATAGATATTTTATGCTAATCATTGATGATTATTCTAGAATGTGTTGGGTTACTTTTCTCAGGGAGAAATCAGAAGCTTTTGGGAAATTCAAACTATTCAAGGTAATGTTAGAGAATGAAACCGGTAAGAAAATCAAATGTTTGAGATCAGATCAAGGAGGTGAATTTACATCTAAGGAATTTAATACATTCTGTGAAGTGAATGGAATCAGAAGACAATTATCAGCACCTTGGACACACTAGCAGAATGGAGTTGTGGAAAGGAAGAATAGAACTATTTTGGATGCAGCTAGAAGCATGATATCAGAAGAAAACCTACCTCATGTGTATTGGAGAGAAGCAGTGAATACAATTATTTACACATTCAACAAAGTTCACATCAAAGGTGAAACTTGTAAGACCCCTCATGAACTATGGTTTAGTAATACTCCTACTCTTGAATATTTCAGAATATTTGGAAGCAAATGTTATATTAGGAGAGATGATTATATTGGAAAATTTGATCCTAGAAGTGATGAAGGAATATTTCTTGGTTATTCATCTAAGAGCAAATCATATAGATGTTTTAACAAGAGATTGCATAAAATCATTGAGAGTACAAATGTGAAGATTGATGAACAGTCTAGAGGTAATTCAAGGTCTATGGACTCTGAACCAGTAATTTAGATAATCATAAATGAACCTATAATGAGTACACTAGTATAGAATGTTGATCCAGTCACACCGACATCATTTGAGAAGTCCACAGTGACTAAAGAGCAACAGCAAGTGAATACACCCAGGTATGTAAGATTGAATCACTCTGAAAGTCAGATTATTGGGAATAAGTCTCAAGGTGTTATGACTAGAGGAAGACTGTCAAATGAAGAGGTATGTCTAATTTCTCAAATTGAACCATCAACTATTAATGAGGCATGTGAAGATAAACATTGGATTAAATCTATGGAAGACGAATTGGAACAAATTGAAAAGAATAACACATGGACATTGGTTCCCCGGCCTAAAAACAAAAATGTAATTGGAACTAAATGGGTATTCAGAAATAAACTTAATGAAGATGGTAAGGTAATCAGAAACAAAGAAAGATTAGTGTGTAAGGGATATTCATAGAAAGAAGGAATTGATTACAATGAAACCTTTGCACCGGTAGCTAGAATTAAGGCAGTCAGATTATTCTTAGCTTTTGCAGCACACAAGAACTAAAAAGTATATCAAATGGATGTTAAATGTGATTTTCTGAATGGTGATCTTGAAGAGGAAGTTTACATTGAATAACCTGATGGATTTTCTTTGACATGTGACAAAGATATGGTTTGCAGGTTAAGGAAAGCTTTATATGGATTAAAGAAAGCTCCTAGAGCTTGGTATGCTAGATTGGACAAATATCTTTTGAAGCTTGGTTACACTAAAGGTAATGCTGACAACAACTTATATTAAAAAGTGACTAATGATGACATCTTGGTTATTGAAGTTTTTGTTGATGTTATCATTTTTGGAGGAGAAGAAGGATTGTGTAAAGACTTTTCTAATAAGATGCAGGAAGAATTTGAAATTTCTATGATTGGGGAGATAAAATTCTTTTTAGGATTGCAGATCTCACAAACTAATAAAGGTATATTCATAAATCAATCAAAGTACTTGAAAGAACTACTAAAGAAATTTGGTATGGAAAACTCTAAACTGGTAAGTACTCCTAGGTATGTGCACCAAGTTGTGGTACCAAAAGGGGGTCTTAAGATGCCACTTTTTTTCTGAAATCAGCAAAGTCTTAACTTCAATGATAAATTGAAGATAGTTACACTCCAAATTTGAAGATGCAACAAGAACAAGAGTTAGAGTGCTTCGAGTCTACTTTCTAAACTACTATTTTTTTGGAAAATGGTGGAGATTAAGGGCTTCAAAAAGGGGGCCACAAAAGGTGGTCTTGTTTTTTTGCAAAAAACATAATATAGCATCTGTTGCGGCCCCCCTAAAATGTTAACCTTTTGTTTTGAATTTTTAAAATCACTTCAGTGAGAAATTAGCTAACACATTTTAGTTTATGCTAGAATTTTTGACTAATTTTTTAATGAGTATATGATTTTTTACTAATTTTTGAAGTGGACACATCCTAAAAAATAGAAATTTGAGTGTTCTCCCCCCTAAAATCATTGAAAACTAATCAAAAATCAAAACTTTGTTTTTTTAAATTGTGTAGAATGGAGTCTAGTTTCTAAAAATGTAAGTTTTTTCAAAATCTGATGAACGTGTAAAAATTTATACCCAAAATAGTGCATGTTGGTTTTTGACAAAAAATGGACACATTGACAAAATAAATTATAGATGAAAGACTTAACGAAATCAAAATTTGAAATAAATTACATTGTTGCATAGCTAAGAGGGAGCTCAAGTTTACCACGGCATTTTTTTTAACTTCATTGAAACACGTGCAAACCTGATGGAGAGCACGACCAAAAATATGTCAAAATTTTCAATGTTCTGATAAAATAACGTCTCTAGCCTAAAATGGTCATCCAAACCTTTGGGTTGGATTCCCAAGGCAAATACAACCCATAGGTTTGGTGTTGCCCAAAGCGGGCCATTTGGCATGTGCCAAATATGGCTCTCGCCCTATTTGGCGTGCACCAAATATGATGAATGGATTTTTCCATTTGGCACATGCCAAATGTGGTCCATATTCCACATTTGGTGCGCTCAAAATAGGGAGAGCACCAAATGTGTACATAGAAACCCCCATCTCACCTTTCCCTTCTTTATCTCCCTTCCCTCGTAGTTCCATCTCTCTCTATGAACTAGATCTCATATTCTCTCTCTCCCCTTACCTCTTCTTGGGCTTTTCATTCTTATAGATACATACTCTTATTTGTCCCTCCCCTCTCTAGCTCTCACAATTCCATTATTCTCCTATCCCTCGAGCTATTTCCATCTCCATCCTTACACCAATCTAATTCCCTCTCTCACCTCTTTTCCTCAGTTTCTTCCTCACTCCATCCTCTCTCTAGGTCCTAAGGGGTCATAGGACACCATATGACCCCTTTGTTACTACTTATCAAGTTGCCATTAGTTTTATATCCAAAGTCATTCTATATACTCTAGTCGGTTACTACTACCAAAACATTCAGCTAGTATGCATAGAACAGTCGGTTATAGAAGAAAGTAGTCACAGAGCCCAGTATGCATCGAGCTGTCTACTGAGCAAAAATAATGATACACCAAGTTGATATACACCGAGTAAAACATGTTACTAGATTCATTGAATCTAGACACACATGGGAAAATGTGTTACAAAATCGAGGAACATAGAACCATTATCACATTGGAAATTGCACTTAAAGATTGTGTATGATTTTGAGGTCATCTAACCACTGAAATATTTTATATAGTTATTCATTCGATAAATCATGTTAATAAGATCGAAGCAATGAATCAGATCACTGACATAAGAGATCTATTTATACAAAGGTGTATGAAGCAAGACATGTGTGATAGATAGAGATATACAAAGGTGTATGAAGCAAGACATGTGTGATACATAAGAAAGCACTAAGTGTTATGACTATTACAAAGACACAAAGGTCACTGAGAAGGATTTCAAAGAACAATCAAAGAACAAAGTAAACAGAAGGGTTTACCAAGATTCTATGGGTTACTGAGGTATGCTATAAGTAAGGTAATCTTATTTTGAGCACATAGAATCTGCTATAACATTCCAGATGTAAAGTTGCAGATATTTGTAAACATTTTATTGAAATATTTTGAAGTTGTAAGAGAAACCTTTAACAGGGTAAAAGACTCTAACTAAGTCTATAAATTGTAAAGCCTCTAACCAGGTGCAACATTTAGTTTAAGTGTTGTAAAATCCTTTAGTAAGGTAGATCTAATAGATCTTAATACTCCTAATAGGGTAAGCTATCATAAATAGTTGAACATGTAGCTCTAACCAAGCAACCTTTATTATTGCAGTAGTGAAGTTGTGGGTGCCATCCCCACCGTAATTTTTGTCTCTAACCAAGAGTTTCTGCATAACTAGAATATATGTGTTATGGAGTGAATCATGTATGATTGTTATCTATTTATTTTAGCTTTATGTTATGTTGCAGCAGTTTTTGGTTTATGCATAATAGTAAAGTTATTGGTGATAAAAAGATTTGAAGTACTGATTCACCCCTCCCCTCTCAGTACATTAGCTTTACATATTGGGCCTAACAATTGGTATCAGATCTTGAGTCTTGGAAAAAGGTTTAACAACCTAAAGAGAAAGATCTTATCAATGGAAGGCTATAAACAGTCTTGAAGAATTGTGTATCTGCAAGAAGAGTTGGATCATGCTAATCAAGTGATTGCAGACATGCAAAGACAAATGCAAAAATCATTGAAAGTTAGAAGAAGATTATCTGATGATTTGTAGGACTCTCAAGAGTTAGTGGAACAAATTGAAACATCATCTGAGAATAGTATATCTGAAGAGACTAAAGAAATGATTGGAGTATTGAAAGAAAAGAACAAAGCACTAGCTGATCAGCTAAAAGCAATGAAAAGAGGACATGAACATTTCAACACACAGATGACTGAGAATCTTGATGCATTGAGGATAGCCAAAGATAAAGTAAGAGATCTAGAAAGAGAAAAACAATAGGTTGAAGCTTTAGTATCTGAAAAGAATGAAGAAATCACAAGGTTGACTGGGATTCAACAAAATCTGTCAGATCAATTAGGTTATGCACATCATGAAGCAAATCTGAAGGATGATGAGAATCAAGCATTGAAACCTGAAGTATCAAGGTTGACCGATGAACTTGAAACAGAAAAGAAATCTAAGGAAACACTGAAGAAGAGCTATGAAGCATCAAAGATGTTGGATGAGCAACTAAATACAAGAAGACCCAACAAAGAAGCAGGACTCGGTTACAAAGGAAAAGACTCTACCGAGAAGGGAATTCATACAACTGAGAGAGGAGAATCATCAAAGAAAGATGGAAACAAGAAGCACATCAAAAGAACAAAGCCTATTTGCAACTACTATGGAAATCAAGGTCATACTGCTAACATGTGCCAAATCAGAAAAGGTAAGCAACTGAATGTCACTAAGTCTAATGGTTATTGTTACAATTGCAATAAATATGGTCACACATTTAACTAATGTAGGACAAAGTTTGTTAACAATTATCAGAAGGCAAAATTCAAAGGGTTTTGTAAAAATTGCAATAGATATGGACATAGTACTAAGAAGTGTTGGCTTAAGCAAAAGAACTATATGTGGTCTGCACACCGAGCAAATACTAGAGGTTACCGAACTCACATAGATCCTTACCAATAGTATTTTGTAGTACCATGGGATTACAATACAAGGATATGGTGTGAATTTTGTGGAAGATATGGACATATAAGTGCCAACTGCTTTATAAGGTTTAGAATGAACAACCGAAGATCATGGAAAAATCTTGGTATGGCATGTTTTCATTGTCACAAAATTGGACACTTGGCTAGAGATTGCAAAGATCAACCTAGAGGAGACACTGAAGAAATAAAAGGCAAATTATAGATGATTTGGAAAAAGAAGGAAATTGTGTTAAATGAAGAAAGTACCCTACCTACCGAGTTAGGTGCACCTATTCCAAATTAATTGGTAAAGGTATGAAGGGATTGCATTCTTTCAAAGATTAAATCTTAACAGTTCCTATTTTATCATGCACTTAATTCAAAATCTGCATAGTTAAAGATGCATTAGAAAGTTTGAAATTCTATCAAAGTCTTTTGGAGCACTATACAACAAGATTGTCAAGTCGGTGAATACAGGAAGACTGTCAAGTTGGTGAATACAGGAAGCCTGTCAAGTCGGTAAATGAAGAAAGTCTGGTTACTCGGTTAAAGCGCAAAAAGGAAAGAAAGTTTAGTGGAACCGAGTGTATTTAATGTTTTTTGACCTAACCTGCATGGAGCCCGATAAGGTATATTGTGTACTTAAAGCATTTATGCGGTCATTTTTCACTCTCGAAGTTTTCAAGAAAGCAGAGCAAAGCGAATCAAAGGCAATCAAACCTCCTCCAAAGCAAAATTCAAGGTATTTACATCAATCTCAACACATTTTTAAGCTAGTTTACTGATCATATCAAGTTGTTATTATCTACTAAGTGTGAAGTGTCTGTCGTTTGAAAATCTTCAAACCCTAAGGATCTTGTGTTAATTCTTATCTGAAATCTGCAATGACACCTAAGATCCAGTATCTCGTTGTTGTTGAGAATATCGAAAAGCCCTCACTGAAATACTCTTTAACTCCCAAAATTGCATCTGAACCAGATGACAAAACCGCATTTTCAATCATTCCGGATAGAGTTTTATTAGTCGAGGATGTGAGATTCTTCACTAAATGTCAAGTTGAAGAACTAGGTCACGTTGAAATCAAAGACGCATATGATGAATTGTGCACCGATGGTAAAATGGATAGCACGTATGAGCACATTAAGATCAAGGGATTGACTAAAGCCCTAGCCTATCCCCGTGTCTTCAAACCCCAGTGGGTCAAGTTTGTTCTGAGCAGAGTTCATGATGACTTCATGTGGCTAGAAAAGCAACCATTTAAGATCACCAAGGAAATCATTCATTTGATCACTGGTTACCCTATTTATGATCATGCCCGAGCTCAGAAAATGATATCACAGAAGGAATTGATCAGTTTAATCGAAGTAGAATCAGATTGTAGAGGACTGAAACTGAACAATGTCATAGATGCAGAGCTAAAGTTTTCCATTAGAGTAATAGGTTATTGTTTCTTCCAATCAGTAAGGGAAAATAGTGTACACTATGTAGTAGTACACTTACCTTATAAAATTGTGAAGAAAGGCATGAAAATTGATTTATGTGAGGTATTACTGAAAAACCTGTTTGAGAATCTCAATACCATAAGGAAGCCAAAGAAGAACAATCCAGCTAATACAGTAAAGTTTGGATCACTGTTAATATGCATGTTTTTCTATTTTGAAAAATTCTTTCCATCAGTTGGTAAAGTTGTTTGGGAACTACACCGACCAATCACCCATCAAATCAACGACTTCATCAAGAAGCTAGGTGATAACTTTAATGATATTATGGATGATTACTTTAGCAAGTTTCAGGAAAGGATGCATAATAGGTACTGGATTCCACCCAAGCTAGTGGAGAAATACAAGGATGACATATGTTTTGAAGTGGACACTGATTACTATTATGTGAATGTTGTGGAACCAAGAACTCAATCTTTGCCACCTATGGGTTATGAGATTGATTTTGACATCACACAACAACAGATAGATGCATTTCTGACATTACCAAGGCATGCTACCAAGCTGAGGTATGGAACATATGAAGAAGTGAAGGAAAAAGTAAAAATGAGCATTGTAGTACCCAAAGCTACAAGGAAGGCAACAAAGATGATTAAGACATTAATGGAGAAATTTGGAGAAGGTTCTTCCTCCACACCTATCAAAGGCACTATAGTAATCACCGAAGAGGAATCTAAAGCCCAAGAGGCAGCTATAACATTGAGCACCGAATTGCCTAAGGGATAAGTGTTGAAAAGAAAGAAACAGGATACATCAAAAGTATCACCGACTCCTCCTACAAAGCAACATAACACAAGAGCATCTGCAGCTTCACCGAGTAAGAAAACAAAGAGTGTTGCTGCACCCAAGGTAACAAAAAATTACAAGAAATCTACTCAGAGACTCATTTTGACCTAAGAGTCTATTGACACTGAATCTGAAGATGCAAGCAAATTTCAGATTGTCAAGAGCAAAAAGGTAAATGTACATAGTGTTGCAAATTTTTGTGCTAATCTGAAGCAATATGGTGGATTTGGAGCATTCAGATATGTTAAGTATGAATCCAGATTTGATGATGAAAAGAGACAAATAGAAGAAGATGTCATCTGCACACTATTGAAATTTTGATTGGCCCCATTGGAATTATTTAAATCTCTTCCAAATGAATTATACTTACATATTGACAATAGGTGGAAGTATGACATGGACTTAGAGAAATAGATGAGAGAAAGAAGTCTGGTACATCTTTTCCCAGACATGTCGATAGATGAGATCACCGAACATCTGAAAAACTGCCACACAAAATTCCTAGTCAAGCAAAGAGCTTTGAAATTGATGAATGGCCTTTACTTGGATGTAGAGAATGAGACCAAGGAAAAATGGTAGGAAATCTTTTGAATCAAGAATGCTGGTGAACAAGTTGAAGTTGAAATAGTTGATGTCACCGAGCAAGTTCCTGATATCACCGAGCAGGACCCTGCTGACACTATACAAGTAGATGAGGATATCATGGACACCAAGGCACCTGAACAGGAAATGATCGAAGGAAATTCTTATGCCCAACTTGTATCCAGTGAGTCAGTTTTGGAGAAAGTTCAGCCCTATCCTCCGATCAATTAGCCTATTTCAACCAAGGCCCCTAAGGATACGGCACAAGGCGCAAAAGGTCACAAGACAACAACAGGAGAAGCTACTTCTCAAGAACAGACCTCTCAAGCTCCTTCCAACACTGAAAATGTTGCAACCAAGACACCAAGCTCAAAGACTCCAAAGGACACTACAGAGGCTAAAGAAACTAACCAAAGTGTTGCCTCTACCGAACAACCTACCGAGGGTCAACAAGCCTCACAAGCCATTGTTTTAGTCCAACCGATGAAAGGCAAAGAAAAGAAGATGAAAAAGCATAGTTTCAAATTAGATTTGTCAAAACCAATAGTGTTTTCCAATGTTGATATATCCAAATCAAAGGGGCAAGCACTCGTTGAATTCAGTGAACTATGCAAAGCTAAAGCTGAACAGGAGAAGCAAATGGCTATTCAAAAGAAAAATAAAGTACTTCAGAAGGTGAAAGCACTCTTAACCGATATGCTACCTAAAGCTACAGCAACTAAAGATGCAGCCATCCACATTCAACTGGATGAACTCCTAACCAAGATAGAGACATCTGGAGTAGATGCATCTGAATATTTGAGCAAGTTAAAAGACAAGGAGCTCACTGTAAAAATGATTGAAGAGGTACAGAAAGCTATTGCCATTGGCAAAGTTAAACTTGTCAAATTTATTGCTGAGTTGACCCCTCAACTCAAGCACATCATTTATTTATTTCAGAAACTATGTACATTCTCTTTATTTATTAAAGATATCAAGAATAAAACATAAGCAATTGAGAAAGAGATCACCAATCTCTCAAATAAGTTGGCCACTGAGCCACATCCATTCAGAATTTTTATACCAAGCTACAACAACTCATGGCTCAACAATTGGACCTAAGGAATGAAGAACACAAGATACAAATGGACATAATGACACTTCAAACATTATTCCTTCCTCATCTTTCATTCGTCCAAGAGCAGATCAACAAAGCTACCTCCCTATCCACTCAATAAGAGGGAAGCACCTTAGATGGACTCATTTCATTGTTAGCTGACATTCAAGTGCATAATTCACTCATGGATAGTATTAAGGATGCCCTCTCTACGGCCCTTACCGATGCAAAGACAAAGTATAAATCCATTTTTGACTAGTTGCCACCACTGAATGGTAACTAAGTTTTGATGTTTGTCAAAAAGGGGGAGTGAGTATCATATCAAAGTATACAGGGGAATGTAGTATATAGGGGGAGTATATACCGAGCAAAACAGAGTAGTCAAATATAGAGTCAAAGTCAATTTTAACAGGGAACAGAGAGCAGAGCAGTGAACCAAACAATTATCATAGAACATTGATCACCGAGCATGCAAAATCAGAGCTTTGTACAATATATTGATAAGGGGAATATATCTAAATATACTATTTCATTGACTAATGTATAGACTGTCTATTTAGTCAAATTTTGTAAGTATATAGATTGTTGAGTTATGACTTTGAAATTAGTTTTGTCAAACATCTCAACTAATGTCAAAAGGGGAGATTGTTACTACTTATCAAGTTGCCATTAGTTTTATATCCAAAGTCATTCTATATACTCTAGTCGATTACTACTATCGAAACATTCAGTTGGTATGCACATAACACTTGATTATAGAAGAAAGTAGTCACAAAGCCCAGTATGCACCGAGCTATCTACCGAGTATCATTCCATGTCTACCGAGCAGAAATAATGATACACCGAGTGAAACATGTTACTAGATTCATTGAATCTAGACACACATGGGAAAACGTGTTACAAGATCGAGGAACATAGAACCATTATCACATTGGAAACTGCACATAAAGATTTTGTATGATTTTGAGGTCATCTAACCAATGAAATATTTTATATAGTTATTCATTCGATAAATCATGTTTGTAAGATCGAAGCATTGAATCAAATCATTGACATAAGAGATCTATTTATACAAAGGTGTATGGAGCAAGACATGTGTGATAGATAGAGATATATAGAGGTGTATGAAGCAAGACATGTGTGATACATAAGAAAGCACTAAGTGTTATGACTGTTACAGAGACACAGAGGTCACCAAGAAGGATTTTAGAGAACAGTCAAAGAATAGAGTAAACATAAGGGTTTATCGAGTTATTCTATGGGTTACCGAGGTATGCTATAAGCAAGGTAATCTTATTTTGAACACATAGAATCTACTATAACATTCCAGATGTAAAGTTGCAGATATTTGTAAAGATTCTATTGAAATATTTTGAAGTTGTAAGAGAAACCTTTAACAGGGTAAAAGACTCTAACTAAGTCTATAAATTGTAAAGCCTCTAACCAGGTGCATCATTTAGTTTAAGTGTTCTAAAATACTTTAGCAAGGTAGATCTAACAGATCTTGATACTCCTAATAGGGTAAGCTATCAGAAATAGCTGAACATGTATCTCTAACCGAGCAACCTTTATTATTGCAATAGTGAAGTTGTGGGTGTCATCCCCACTGCAGTTTTTCTCTCTAACCAAGAGTTTTTGCGTAACCAAAATATATGTGCTATGGAGTGAATCATGTATGATTGTTATCTATTTGTTTTAGCTTTATGTTATGTTGCAGCAGTTTTTGGTTTATGCATAACAGTAAAGTTATTTTTGATAAAAAGATTTGAAGTACTAATTCACCCCTCCCCTCTCAGTACATTAGCTTTCAATATTGGGCCTAACACCCTTAGGACACAATATGACCCCTAATGACACCTAAGGGGTCATATGGTGTCCTAAGGGGTCATAGGACACCATATGACCTCTTAGGTTAATGTAGGACCCATAATGACACCATATTCTATCCTAAGTGGTCATAGGACACCCTATGACCCCTTAGGACACCATAGAACCCATAACGACACCATATGGTGTCTTAATGGGTCATAGGACACCATATGACCCCTTAGGTGTTGTTAGGGGTCATATTGTGTCCTAAGGGGTTATATGGTGTCCTATGACCCCTTAGGACACCATATGACCCCTTAGTACACCATATGGTGTCAGTATGGTTCGTATGGTGTCCTATGATCCCTTAGGACACCATATGAGCCTCTAGTACACCATATGGGGTCAGTATAGTCTTATGGTGTGCGATGATCCCTTAGGACACCATACGACCCATAATGAAAACATCAAGTGTCTTAAGGGGACATATGGTTTCTTAAGGGGTCATAGCACAACATATGACCTGTTAAGACACAATATGATCCCTAAGGACACCTAAGGGGTCATATGGTGTCCTATGACACCATAGGACACCATATGACCCCTTAGGACACCATACGACCCATAAGAACACCATATTGTGTCCTAAGGGGTCATATGGTGTCCTAAGCGGTCATAAGACACCATATGACCCCTTATGACACCATACAACCCATAATGACACCATATTGTGTCCTAAGGGATCATATGGTGTCCTAAGGGGTCATCAAACAATAGATGACCCCTTACAACACCATGTGACCCCTTAGAACACCATATAGTGTTGTTATGGGTCATATAGTGTTCTAAGGGGTCACATCATGTCCTAATAGGTCATATAGTATCCTATAACCCCTTAGGATACCACATAACTCCTTATGTTTTGTTAGGGTTCACATTGTGTCCTAAGGGATCATATGGTGTCCTATGACCCCTTAGGACACCAAATGGTGTCATTACGGGTCGTATGGTGTCCTAAGCGGTCATTAGGTGTCTTATCTTCCCATAGGATACCATACAACCCATAATGACAACATAAGGTGTCCTAAGGGGTCATATTGTGTCTTAAGGGGTCATAACACACCATATGACCCGTTAAGACACAATATGATCCCTAACGATACCTAAGGGGTCATATGGTATCCTATGACCCCATAAGACACCATATGATCCCTTAGGACACCATATGACCCATAACGACACCATATTATGTCCTAAGGGGTCATATGGTGTCCTAAGGAGTCATAGGACACCATATGACCCCTTTTGACACCATTTAACCCTTTAGAACACCATATAGTGTCGTTATGGGTCATATGGTGTCCTAAGGGGTTATATGGTGTCCTAACAGGTCATATAGTGTCCTATGACCCCTTAGGATACCATATAACCCCCTACATGTTGTTAGGGTTCACATTGTGTCCTAAGGGGTCATATGATGTCCTATGACCCCTTAGGACACTATATGACCCCTTAGGACACCATATGGTGTCATTATGGGTCGTATGGTGTCCTAAGGGGTAATATGGTGTCTTAAGGGGTCATAACGCACCATATGACTTGTTAAGACACAATATGATCCCTAACAACACATAAGGGGTCATATGGTGTCCTATGGCCTTATAGGACACCATATGACCCCCTAGGACATCATACAAGCCATAACGATGCCATATTGTGTCCTAAGGGGTCATATGGTGTCCTAAGGGGTCATAGGATACCATATGATCCCTTATGACACCATACAACCCATAACGACACTATATTGTGTCCTAAGGAGTCATAGGACACAATATGACCCCTTAGGACACCATGTGACCCCTTAGAACACCATATAGTGTCCTTATGAATCATATGGTGTCCTAACAGGTCATATAGTATCATATGACCACTTAGAACAACATATAAACCCTTACGTGTCGTTGGGGTTCACATTGTATCCTAAGGAGTCATATGGTGTCCTATGACCCCTTAGGATACTATATGAGCCCTTAGGACACTATATGATCCCTTAGAACACCATATGGTGTCATTATACATCATAAGGTGTCTTAAGGGTTCATAACACACCATATGACCTATTGAGACACAATATGATCCCTAACGACACCTAAGGGGTCATATGGTTTCCTATGACCCCATAGGACACCATATGACCCATTAGGACACCATACAACCCATAACGACACCATATTGTTTCCTAAGGGGTCATATTGTGTAAGGGGTCCCAGGACACCATATGACCCCTTACAACACCATGTGACCACTTAGAACACCATATAGTCTTCTTATGGGTCATATGGTGTCCTAAGGGGTCATATAGTGTCCTAATAGGTCATATAGTGTCCTATGACCCCTTAGGATACCATATAACCCCTTACGTGTTGTTAGGGTTCACATTGTGTCCTAAGGGGTCATATGGTGTCCTATGACCCCTTAGGACACTATCTGACCCCTTAGGACACCATATGGTGTCATTATGCATCGTATGGTGTCCTAAGGGGTCATATGGTGTCTTAAGGGGTCATAACATATCATATGACCCACCAAGACACAATATGATCCCTAATGACACCTAAGGGGTCATATGGTGTCTTATGGCCACATAAGACACCATATGACCCCTTAGGACACCATCCGACCCATAACAAAATGATATTGTGTCCTAAGGGCTCATAGGATACCATATGACCCCTTATGACACCATACAACCCATAACGACACCATATTGTGTCTTAAGGGGTCATATTATTTCCTAAGGGGTCATAGGACACAATATGACCCCTTAGGACACCATGTGACCCCTTAGAACACCATATGGTGTCGTTATGAGTAATATGGTGTCTTAAGGGGTCATATGGTGTTCTAACGGGTCATATAGTGTCATATAACCCCTTAAGACACCATATAACCCCTTACATGTTGTTAGGGTTCACATTGTGTCCAAAGGGGTCATATGGTATCTTTTGACCCATTAGGACATTATATGACCCCTTAGGACACCATATGGTGTCGTTATGGGTTGTAAGGTGTCCTAAGGGGTCGTAATGTGTCTTAAGGGGTTATAACACACCATATGAACCGTTAAGACACAATCTAATCCCTAACGACACCAAACGGATCATATGGTGTCCTATGACCCTAAAGGATACCATATGACCCCTTAGGACCTCATAAAACCCATAATGACACCATATGCTATCCTAAGGGGTCATATGGTGTCCTAAGGGGTCATAGGATACCATATGACCTCTTATGACACCATACAACCCATAACGACACCATATTGTGTCCTAAGGGTTCATATGGTGTCCTAAGGGGTCACAAGACACAATATGACCCTTAGGACACCATGTGACCCCTTAGAACACCATATAGTGTTGTTATTGGTCATATTGTGTCATAAGGGGTCATATGGTGTCCTAATAGGTCATATAGTCTTAGATGACCCCTTTGGACAACATATAACCCCTTATGTGTTGTTAGGGTTCACATTGTGTCCTAAGGGGTCATATGGTATCTTATGAACCCTTATGACACCATATGACCCCTTAGGACACCATAATGTGTCATTATTAGTCGTATGGTGTCCTAAGGGGTCATATGGTGTCTTAAGGGGTCATATGGTGTCCTATGGCCCCATAGGACACCATATGACCCCTTAGGACACCATATGACCCATAATGACACCATATTGTGTCCTAAGGGGTCATAGGACACCATGTGACCCTTTAGAACACCACACGACCCATAACAACACCATATTGTGTCCTAAGGGGTCATATGGTGTTCTAAGGGGTCATAGGATACTATATGACCCCTTACGACACCACACGACCCATAAGGACAACATAAGGTGTCCTAAGGTGTCATATGGTATCTTAAAGGGTCATAACACACCATATGACCCATTAAGACACAATATGATCCCTAATGATACCTAAGGGGTCATATGGTGTCATATGACCCCATAAGACACCATAAGACCCCTTAGGACACCATACGACCCATAAGGACAACATATTGTGCCCTAAGGGGTCATATGGTGTCCTAAGCAATCATAGGACACCATATGACCCATTACAACACCATACAACCCATAACGACGCCATATTATGTCTTAAGGGGTTATAGGACACTAGATGACCCCTTAGGACACCAGGTGACCCCTTAGAACACCATATAGTATCGTCATGGGTCATATGGTGTCCTAAGGGGTTAGATGGTATTCTAATGGGTCATATAGTGTCCTATGACCCCTTCTGATACCACATAATCCCTTACGTGTCGTTAGGGTTCACATTGTGTCCTAAGGGGTCATATGGTGTCCTATGACCCCTTAGGACACTATATGACTCCTTAGGACACCATATGGTGTCATTATGGGTTGTATGGTTTCCTAAGTGGTCATTAGGTGTCTTATTATCTCATAGGACACCATATGACCCATAATGAAAACATAAAGTGTCCTAAGGGGTCATACTATGTCTTGAGGGGTCATAACACACCATACAACCCGTTAAGACACAATATGATCCCTAACGATACCTAAGAGGTCATATGGTGTCCTATGACCCCATAGGACACCATATGACCCTTTAAGACACCATACGACCCATAACGACACCATATTGTGTTATAAGGGGTCATATGGTGTTTTAAGGGGTCATAGGACACCATATGACCCCTTACGACACCATGTGACCCCTTAGAACACCATATATTGTTGTTATGGATCATATGTTGTGCTAAGGGGTCATATGGTGTCCTAATGGGTCATAGGATACCATATGACCCCTTACAACATCATACGACCCATAACGACACCATATTATGTCCTAAGGGGTCATATGGTGTCCTAAGGGGTCATAGGACACTAGATGACCCCTTAGGACACCATGTGACCCCTTAGAACACCATATAGTGTTTTTATGGGTAATATGGTGTCCTAAGGGGTCATATGGTGTCCTAACAGGTCATATAGTGTCCTATGACCCCTTAGGATATCATATAATGCCTTACATGTTGTTAGGGTTCACATTGTGTCCTAAGGGGTCATATGGTGTCCTAAGGGGTCATAGGACACCATATGACCCCTTGGGACACCATACAACCCATAACGACCTCATATGGTTTAGCATATTGGGTTATAGGGTCTAAGGTTATTGTATAGGTCAAGGATTTAGCATATTTGGTCATACGATCTAGGGTATTTGTTATAGGTTCGAAATGGTTTCATTTTTATGGTTGTGGCTATCAAACTATAGGGTATAGAGTATAGATTATAGGGTATAGACTAGAAATTTATCAAACGTTAAAAAATTTCAATGGAAGTAATTTGGCTAGCCCCATATTGGTGCTAGCCAAATGAGTTGTACTAAAAAACGGTTATATGGGACCCTTGACCCGTGATCAAAGCCGACAATGTCTCATTTTGTCTTCTTTTTGCGCATGATCAGACAAGAAAACAGTTTTTGCATGGTTTTGACATGTTATGTAAGGTAATTTTATACATTCCATTAGCTCTCCACCACTTTTTTTTTCATTTGGCAACATCAAAGAGGAAGAACATAGTTTTTTTATCAAATATGGATAATTGAGGTAATATTTTCTTGTTTTTAGAATTCAAATACTTATTAAGTGTTATTTTGTTTAAATGTTAGAATAAAAGTGTGAGTCAAAATTGATTATAATCCTATTAGATTTACATTAGATTTAACAATGCATTTGAAGGAAGTTGCATAAGAAAATTATTTGTTTAGTGGTTTAAAACAAAATTTGCAATTCCATACATCCTTTTTAAGATCTTATGAAATAATTTAAAAAAGTAATACATGAAATAATTTCAATTTCATATATCCATTTTAACATATGCATAATTAGGACAGTCATAGATGCATTAGGAATGTCCTAACATATTTAGGACAGTCATAGATCCATTAGGACTGCCCCTTACACCTCTTGAAATCTATTTGTGAATTCACTTTATTCTCTTTTATGTGCATGTACATGTAGAAATCATCATCATGCTGAGGAAATGACCAAAAAATGTAACACCGGAAGAGCATGAAGCTAAGAATACAAAAAAAAGAGAAGGAATGAAGCAACATCGTGAAGAAAGGAAATGAAATACCATAGAAGAAGAGGTGCCAATTGAAGAGGAACATGAAATATTCATCCAATCTAAGAGAGAGACAAAATTGGCCACACAAAGGCAACAGATACAAAACCTTTGTGCAATGAGACAATTGAATCCTAAGGTTGAGAGCATGTCTACCACAATTCAAGCTGAAGGTACCCCATCTCTTACATCTCAAGTTGAAAGCACACCATCTCTTATTGGCACACCGTTGGTGTCTACAACATCTCATCTTGAATGCACTCCCTCTATGAAATTTGACGTTGCAAGTACTTCACAACTGACTTCAAATATTGGAGCTAAACCATCTTGTACACCTCAATTTCAAGGTATGTCATCATTTTCATCTCCGGTTGAAGGTATGCCACCTATCCCTAATGTTGTTGACATTCCTAATCTTGAGGTAACTCAAAGTTTGAGAACACCTCCTAGAATTTTTCATAGAAAGCCTAAGTATTTGATTGATATTGATGCTAATGTTTTGAAACCAATGGTTGACAAGATTCCAAAGAGTACTTGTCAAAGACATGCTAACCGAATATGGAAAATATTTTTTCAGCCTTTAAATGAGATAGGAAGATGCCAACTATTTGTTGAAATGATAAGAAATCTAAAATTTAGGCCCATAATGAAGATTCTTGGGCTAAGAACATTGATTGAATCAAGTGACAAATCTATTGTGAAGAATCTGATGAATGCATATGATACTGTTGGTTCTAATGCACACACAAAAGATAATAATGCCACACGACTTGTCATTACATCAACAATTGTAAGCACTCAAACTAGGAATGATCACCTCCTTAGAAAGACAAGTAAACAATTGAAGATAAGTAGACAAACTCTAATGAGAGCTATGGGAAGGCGACAAAGAGCAGAGGATCCATATAACAATGAGTTATGGGCATTTTCCGGTAGATTATTACTGAAAGATAAAGTAATTGTTGAAGCCTTGAGATCCCTAATTGAATATTTTTGGAAGAATAACACAAGGGTCTCTCAAAATCAAAGAGATGTTGTAAGAAGGAGGATTGGTAGTAAAATCCATGATCCACATCTGAAACATTTTTTGGATATGACTCAAACACAATTTTTTGCCAAGTTTAAATGTATGTATCCTCAAATTAAAATTAGTCAAAGATTCTTTGAAATGGTAAATCCTTTTTATGTCAAAATAAATCACACACGCACAACTTTTTGTTGTAGAGTACATTTTGAATTTTCTAACCATTATAATGTTTATCAACACATATGTATAGATTTGCATGCTAACAATGTTTTGCAGGAATGCAACATAAATGGTCCTCTGACATCTTCAAGGGAATTCATATCTAGCATCTTATGTAAAAGAGTAGATGGTCAAGTATATTACAATAAGTGTTGCTTGGATGGCACATCTGTTGATTGTGATGGATTGCGACATTTACAAATTTGTCAACATATGGATATTAGACAAGAAATTGGTAATGAATTAGTAGAATTTGGAAAATATAAGACAGTGGCCTACATGCTAAAAGATGGAAAAGAAGCAAAAAGGTGTGAATTGGTTAGTGAGAAGATTCACGTGTATCAGTTTATGGGCATCTATAGTGTATGAGTATGCAAGGCATAACCATCAAGCTCATTGGTTGGACTCACAATTTAAGTAATGCAAGGACAAATTTCCACTTTATACAATCATTTCAATTGTTGGCTTTGCAGAGAACTACACACTACAAATGTAGAACGAGGTGCAACCACAATATTACAACTCCAAACAAGTTTCTATATTTGTGCATATAGAATTCATTCATGCACATGATAGTATGGAAGAGGATAGGAAGATGTTGAGGGAGTATCATTTTTACATCAGTGATGACCGCTCACACTCTACAGAGTTTGTGGAAGGTTGTTTTTCAGATATTCTACGATGATTTGGCTAGCTGAGGCATATCATTCCATCAACATATCATATGGTCAGATAATTATGCATCACAATTTAAGAACTCTCGGATGTTTTATTGGTTGAGTAGGATGCATAAGTTGACTGCTATTCAACATATGTGGAATTTGTCTGAAGCTTGGCATGGAAAAGGGGAGCATGAAGGTGTAGGAGCATGTATTAAAAGAGCTTTAGCACAAGAAGAGTTAAAGTACAAAGGAAATGAAAACTTGAAAGATGCAAAATCAATTGTTCAATGGTGCAATGGTACAATTGGTCCAGGTAATCAATGTAAGTCTTCGGTTCGCATATTTTTTTGGTTGGTAGATGATACTAACATTGCAAAATTAGAAGATTGTTGTACATTGATAGGATCGAGTGAGCTACATTGTTTCAAAAGTTCTAATGTAGGTTCATGGACTATCCATACATGGTAGATGGCATGTTATTGTTCTTCATGTAGATATGGTGCCTATAATGAGTGTGAGTCAAAGGAGTGGGTGGACGAATGATGTATGAGGCCTCTAATCCCACTTGAGACATATCGACCTCCGATTCCACTACAACTAACACAGATGGAAGTATCAGTTGATTTTGACCATGTGTCAAATTTAGTCCAACCAGGTAAATTATCCACATGCAATTTTTTGTACTTTAATATTTTACCTTAGTTGTTTGCTAAATTATTCTCACTTTATCATTGCAGGGCATGTTTATGCAGTAATTGCAACTGAAGACAATGAAGAAGGAAAAAATTATTACCTGTGCCATTGTGTGGACGCAAAAAAGAAATTGGATGGCCCTGTGGTAGATGGAGAAAATGTTGAGTACCCCATAGGATCAATAGTTATTACTGGTCCATGGCTTAGATGGTACCCAGTGAAGAAGTCTAAATTGTGGTTGTTCGAGGAATTTGAGATACATAGGAAGATTCTTCATTATTCTAACCTTGTTGTAGCTTCAAATGTTCATTTGATCAGATATGGGGGTAGACCACTAAACAAGAACCTATGGAAGGTTCGTGAGTCTGACCATGAGGCCATACTAGACACGATAAAGAGTAGAGCAGATCTAGATGGTTCATTGGATTAAATGTAAATGTAAAAAATTGTAATATCAATCTTATTTGGATATATGTAAATGACTTGTATTTTTGACTACTTGAGGCATTGTAATATAAAAAATTGTGTTTTGTCTTTTTTTGTGTGATTTTATGTAAATAATGTTATTTTGGACCAATATAGATCACATGGTATCATTTCGTGAAGTTTTAGGTTAATATGGTAAAAGATGTAAAAATTGCTCATTTGTTGTCAATCACTCAAAGTGTGAAAATTTGTCAAAATTTGACATTATTTTTCTTGACGTTAGTGACATGTAAGAACAATTTGCCTAATCCTATGGGGTCATGTTATGGAACTCTAAATAATCCTCTCTCGGTTTAGGTAGACTAGAATCCAATTGCTCCTTGCAACACTTTCTCGGTTGCGACAAAAAGCATCAGATGGGTTCAATGAAAAGTTGCACAATGCCCCATCTTTCAATCCACTCATCGCGACACCAAACCATTAGCTTGTACATGTCAGGGTGGCTGGTTTTACGCTAGGAATTCCTTCTTTTTGCTCTCCAACTCGGCTGATTGTTGCGGGCCACACCCTGGCAGTGAAATCGCCTAAGTGCTCAAGTTGCTCAAAGTTGTCAATATTCAGCATCATTTTTCTTAGTGATCGTTAATCATAAGAATAAGTCATTTGATCCTATGAGGTCATGTTATGGCACTCTAAAAATTCCTCTCTCGATTTTGGTAGACTCGGATCCAATTTCTCGTGGTGACACTTTCTCGGTTGTGACAAAAAGCGTCAGATGAGTTCAATGAAAAGTTGCACAATGCCCCATCTTTAAATCCACTCGTTGCGGTGTTGAACTGTCAGCTCATACATATCTGGGTTGCTAGGTTTATACTAGGAATACCTTATTTTTTCTCTCCAACTCGTCTGATCATTGTGGGCCACACCTTGGCAGTGAAATCACCTAAGTGCTCAAGTTGCTCAAAGTTGTCAATATTCAGCATCATGTTTCTCGGCAGTCATTAATCATAAGAACAAGTCATCTGATCCTATGGGGTCATGCTATGGCACTCTAAAAATCCTCTCTCAGTTTTGGTAGACTCGGATCCAGTTTCTCATGGCAACACTTTCTCGATTGCAACAAAAAGCATCAGATGAGTTCAATGAAAAGTTGCACAATGCCCCATCTTTCAATCCACTTGTCGTGACACCAAACCATCAGCTTGTATGCATTAGGGTGGCCGGATTTATGCTAGGAATGCCTTCTTTTTTCTCTCCAACTCACCTAATCATTGCAGGCCACACCCTAGTAGCGAAATCGCCTAAGTGCATGCATTAGATGAATATAAGTTTATGGGCTATGCAATTTTTTTAGAAAGGGTATTGGTACAATGGTGTCTTACATTGTCTAATTTTAGTTCTTTCCATTTTTCATTTATATAGTATTATTTGAACTATAACTATTTAATTTGTGTTGATCTCCATAAGCTTGTGTCTTGGATTACAAACACATATTTAGGTTCAAAGCTTAAGTAACAATAAACTTTGTGCAATTATTCATTTAATCATTTGTACTGCAATTATGGATAACCATGATAAATGATTTGCATTAACCAAAAAGCTACAAATCCGTGCAACATTGTATATTGTTAAAACTATCAAATATATCCAATACAAACAAAGGCTTTCCAAAAGCCATATGGACATAGAATTTCACGTATTCATAAAACAAAACATATGTTCAAAATTGCTATAAAGGCATACAACATGATATCCAATAAAGTCAAATAGGGGCTTGCCAAAAGCCATATGGACATAGAATGTCACATATTTGTAATATAAAATATATGTACAAATTTGCCATATACGCATACAACATGGTATCCAATGAAGTCAAATAGGTGCTTGCCAAAAGCCATATGGACATAGAATGTCATATATTCATAAAACAAAACATATGTTCAAAATTGCCATATAGCCATACAACATAGGACCCTATTCTATTCATTTCCCTCTAGGGGAAGAAAACAAATCATGACATATCTTTGCTTGTCGAGGGGATGGAGATGTATATGATGTAGGTGTCTTTCGAGTACGTCCACTCAACCTCCTCTCCAAACTTTTTTGTAACTCCACCTGATACAATGAAAAGAATGATGTTAGCATATATAAAAATTGAATTTTAGAATAACATATAATAGAATAGTCACTTACCGCATACAAATAATCATGATGTTCATCCACAATAGGTGCACGTTCATGATCTGGAGTGACAAGCCCCTCCTGTAAGCATCACAATATAAATTAAACTAAATACAAGTGTCGTTAAAATTTTCAATAACACATTATTAAGATAACAAATGTAATGCTAAATTTATTAAATTTACAAATATGTCTCATAGTTCTATTGAAGCACTTGAACTTGCTGCTACTGCAGCAACACCGTGCTCCATTGACGCACGGACAATAGGAGGAGTCTCTGATGTTAACATCTGAAAATTAAACAAAGTATATTGATTAATTGCCAAAACTATCTATATTATTTAATAACATTAAAGATAAATTGTTTACCTGGGTGAAAGATTGTCAATGAAATACACTTTGAGGTGTTGATGTTGGAGCTCTAGCATCAAACTATTTGACATCCAAAATGAGTAATTAGAAAATCATTCACATAAGGTTCAACTATCTACATATAATAATTATATTTCTTTACTCGTTGTATACCTGTGGAGTTGACGAAGTCATGAAAAAGGGTGCTGAGGGAATGTTGCTAGTATTGTGAACACTTTGACCCTGATTTTTTATCATAATACTTTAATAATTTAGATATATTCTCAAATTTACATATAAGATTTAATAAAAAGAATGAAATGAACTTGTAGTGAAATTCACCTGGGTATCAATGCCAAATGTTTCATTCAGCAAGGATTTTGTCATGACTATGTTATCTATAGCAAACTCTGCTCGTGCACATGCATTCTCAGATCTATTAGGATAATAAGTGAAAAGAGAACCACAAGATCAACAAAAATGAGCTGGAACTCGATGCCTAGAAGAATCACCATCATCACTTTTATCACCCTCTACTAGAGGCCTAAAATACTGTATAAGGGTATGAGTGAGTGAGCTAATCGAGTCTAGAGTTTCGACCTCAATACTCTCCTTCACAATGGAAGGAATAATAACATGCTCCACCATAGGTTTGGCCAAGGGTCTTGGTGGGATATTTGGGTCATGCTATGCACCCTATCTATCATGTGATGAACCCCTACCTCTACCTTGGAAATTTAGAAAATCAAAATAGTTTGGGATCTCATTAAGGACAAACTCACAGTACAGTTTTCTCAAAAAGTATTGGGGTACCTCATGATTATTGCATGGGGGCTGATCAAATACCATCCACCACCTATCCCCAAAATTGTTCTTAATCCCTTCATGATGACACCAATAAATAGGGAATATCCTACATCCAGGGTGTAAAGGTTGATTCATTCGGGGGTCTGCAAAAAGAGCACACAAGTCAAATTTATTAATTTTCTTTTTCTTCACTACCGCATATGATAATTTGTTAGCGTAAAATTGCTTTTGTTCTTCCTTCTTACTGGACCAAAAATTTATTTACCCACTCACAGATTATATGTGAGATACAATAGATTGCAAAGAACTCGCAAGGTTTTTCCTATGGGAGTTTGTTCTAGTGGAATCTTTTAGCCTTGTGATTAAACCTTCAAGCTCTTTTTGGCTATTTTCTGTTTGACCTAAAAGATTTTCTTGTGTACCTATGGGATGTCTAGGGATTGTAGGAGGTTCTTGATGTGCTTCTTCTTCAATATGGTCTTCATGAGGAGGTGATTGATGTGCTTCTTCTTCAATATGGTCTTCATGAGGAGGTGATTGAGTGTTTTCAACATTTTCTTGTCTAATCTCATTTCCTGATAATGAAAATAAATTTAAATCAATAAACCTAGTTTAATCTTCAAATTATTAAAAAAATGACAATAAGAAAATAAAAATACATACCTCTTCGAGCTCTTCGATGGCGTGGTGGCGTTTTGATGAGAGATGGACAACTTAGTGCCCAATATCAAGCTTTTACAAAGGGCAAGCGCAAGAAAATGGCACCCGAAATCACCAAAACGTGGGTTTGGGAATGCAGAATGCATCCAAAATGCGGACATGTTTTTTTTTAAGTTTTAAATGCTCATAAGGCGCGCGCCCTATAGTGCGTGCACCTTATAAGGCGTGCGCCTTATGAGCATTTTTCATTTTTTTTTTAAGTGTGGCACCTTTTTGGTACCACAACTTCATGTATATACCCTCCTATGACTACAACTGATAAACTATTATTGAAGGATGAATCAACACCTGTTAGTTTGACAAGATATAAATCTATGATTGGAGGTTTATTGTATTTGACATAAACAAGACCTGATATTATGAATGCAATATATATTGTTTCAAGATTTCACAGTAATCCTAAAGAAAATCATGAATCAACAGTGAAAAGGATTTTCTAGTACCTACAAGGCACAACAAATCTTGGCTTTTGGTTTCCTAAAGATGAAAATTTTGATTTATGTGCATATACAGATGCAAATTTGGCAGGAGATGTAGATGACAGAAAGAGAACCACTGACGAAGCATTCTTTCTTGGTAGTAGGTTAATTTCATGGTTGAGAAAGAAACAAAGTTGTACATTACTATCAACAATAGAATAAGAATATGTTGCAACAACAACTAATTATACACAGGTTTTATGGATTAAGCAAATGTTGAAGGACATAAAGGTAAAATGCAAAGAACCTATAATCATTTATTGTAATAATATGGAAGCAATTGATATATCAAAGAATCTAATATTTCACTCTAAAACTAAACATGTTTCTATCAAATTCAATTTTTTGAAAGAGAATGTTGAAGCAAAAGAAGTGAAACTGGTTTATGTGAATACTAAAGAGAAGATTTCAGATATCCTTATTAAGCTTTTGCCTAAGGAAACTTTTGAATATCTAAGAGAGAATCTTGGAGTTATACCCTCACCGATAGAAACTTAGATAGTTGGAGCATGGCATCAGACCGACAAAATTAACAGATAAATCTTTTTCTGGCTTTGATGAAGGAGAGCCACTTCTCAGGAGGAGTATATTGGATAAATTTGGTTATAACAATTGGTATTTGTAATAAGTTCTATGAACTGATTGTATTAGGTTTTGTATTGCTTTGGCATTTGATGTCAAAAGGGGAGAGATATCTATGGAAAAACACATTATCTTTTGGGGAGAGATTATTCCTAGGGGGAGAAATATTATGTGTTTTGATATCTAGAAATTTATCTCTTTAGAAGATTGTTGGTTTTTGGTTTTTGGCATTTCTGCTTTGGCACTTAGATGGTTTTTCCATCTTGTGTTGCCATCAATGCCAAAGGGGGAGATTGTTGGTATTATGGATGTGTTTCATTGATTTTGTCATTGATGTCAACACTTGTCAACACTTTTCAACACTTATCAGCACTGAAGATCTTTTGTTATGTTCACCAGCATGTTCGGTGACTTATGCACAGTCACCGGTAGGTTATATTGTTCACCAGCACTAAGGATGATCTGTTATCATCTAGAGATTACTTGGCTATGTCGAAGACATTGTTTTGACACTTGATTTTAATGATTTGGTTATTGGTCTAATCGAGTTTGCATATTTGTTGTTACTGGCAAATAGGTCTAGGTTATGTACCGACAAGCATTATCTATTCCAGATCTGCATGACATGTTATAGAGATGTCTTATTGACTGGTTATTATTGTAAATGCATTAAGCTAAGATGATACATCACATATTGATTCATTTGTAATTGATTTAATTATAATATTCTTAGTGAGCCGACCTACACATTTGGTCTTAGGTTTTGGTATATATGTAAGATCTCATTTGTGAGATTATGTAGAAGGTGTGAAAGGGAATGTAAAAAGGTATATGCGAATATGAGAAGAGATATACACGTAGACATCATTTGAAGATTCAAGGAAGGTATGAAGAAGGCACTCAGAGCTTAACCGGTACTAAATCTAGAATATGAAGATGCTATTTTGAGCAGTACATTATCATTGGATCTAACCATCCAATTGTAGTCAGTGTGACTACCATTTTGTGATTGAGCAGTGAGCTCTAGGCAATTGGCCTTTCTACATGTGCAGACCCCATTTGTACACACATAATATCTGTAGTAGTATCATCTAATTGTGGGTAAGGTTTCCCACCATGGTTTTTCCCCTTACAAGGTTTCCATGTACAAATATCTGTGTTATGTGTTGTGGATGTTATTTGTCTTTATGTTTCATGCATTAAACTTTTCCGGTATTGTTATTAACTGTTAAACTATCCACCGACATTAAGTTTGGTTTATCGGTATTATGCATTAAGTTTGGTTAAGTTACATTTGGGTTGAAATTAATAGACAACTAATTCACCCCCCCCTCTCAGTTGCCTCCGGGTCCTAACATAGTGTTCATTGATTCTGGTTTTGAAAGAGCAGCTAGTTTTGCCTATGTAAGGGAGGCCACAAGAGAAAATAATTTTGTAGACACCAAAATCAAGGAAGTTGTCCGTAGGATCTTTAATTGAAGAGATGTGGTTTCTCAAGGCTGCACAAGGAAGATCTCAACTTAAATGGTTATATTTAAATAAAATATTGATCATAAGAAAAGATTGGAAATTATCATAGAAAATATTCTCATAAAGGCAATGTATTTAAAAGGTTTCATGTCCTTGAAAAAAATGACGTTATAAATTTTACATAGTTTGAATTTTATTTTATGGATAGGATTTGGATCTACCCATTTTATTATATCTTGAATTATCTCTCTTGTCTAAGATACTAATATACACTAAATAGCATATTAGTATCTTCTAGAGAAAGTGGTTATTTTTGTGCCATTGTTATGGAAGTATCTATAATCCCTAAGGATGTTGATTTACACTATTCAAATTTGATTCTGTATATTTATATTATGCTACAAACACACAAAAAAAAATGGTTATGAAGACCATGTTATGATACAAGCATCTAATAGTATAATTATAAGGAATGGTCTAAAGAAGAAAACTATTCTAGTAAGCCTTTAAATAAATATCGAATAAAGTTACTTTAGGAAAATATTTCCAAAGTGGAGAGGAAAGGAGATTAGGAGTTCGTAAAAATGATAGAGGAATATTTTGTAGAATCTAGAATCATTATGAAATTGGGTTCTTATTTCCCTTCTATCTAAAAATTATAGTTACTTTATGGAATTTGTAACTTTATGGAATTTGTAGGGGTTTGGGTAGCATAATATTATTTCTTTGCATTTGTATATAACCTGGCAGTTTTAATACCTTTTGTTTAATTATGTTGATTTTATTTTATATATTTCTTTAGTTGAGTTTTAATACCTTTTGTTTAATTATGTTGATTTTATTTTATATATTTCTTTAGTTGAGTTTATGAAATTTAACCTATATTTACAATTAAAGTAGTTTAAATTTATATTATAATAGTTAGGCATTTCCTCTATTTAGTTAAGGCCACCACTATGTCAATTCCATTGATTCAATTCACCTTTTGATTGGGAGTCAATGAGACTTAAAATCAGACTTCTTGGATGTGACATCTCCTTGAGTATTGAATCCTAGAGGTATATATGTTTGAGATTTTCTCTTTATTATTATATTCTATTGATTGAATACAAATTTAGTCACCCATTTTCTAATTATGTGTTTAGTTTATTGGTATTTATTCAAAAATTAAAATTTTATGTATGTGAAATTATAGCATATTACATATATCAATCATGTATAGAGTAAATGTTCTTGAATAGATAGAATGTCAAGAAGTATACATTGTGTCATAAATTTAATGTAATGATCAAGGCTATAGGTGTTTGAATGGTTAAGGGTTATGCATAATATTATCTTAGAACAACATATTTCTTTAATTTCTTCATCTTAAAATATATTTGAGATTTTCAGTTCTCATCTATTCTTCACTCTAAGATCAATATGCATTTTTATTTTAATCATTTTATTTATATTTTAACTGTAAATCTAAATGTACATTTTAAATATATTTCTCTTTTATTAAATAATTTTTAAGTAGAGTATTTTAAAATTTTTTAATGTTACACATATGTGGTTCTTTGTTGTCATTGATGTCAAAACTATTGGTGGTCTAGATATTGATGTTGTTGCTCTGGATATATTGTGATTGACTAGGATGTTAGTATGGATGTATTATTGTGCTAGTGTATGTTCCTAGTGTTCTTGGTTATGTTGGTTATGTTTATGATGTTCTTGATGTTCTTGCTAGTTTGAATGCGTATTTTATTAACTAAATGCTACATAAGTATTCTCAGATAGATTCAAGTGCCTTTTGGATAACTTAGGATGATTATATGAAGAGGTTCTAAAATTTTAATGTTCTTTGATTGGTTTGGAGGCTGTAATGTTAGATCTACTAACTGTTTTGGTGAATAGTATTGTTGTATAGAATATGTGTTTGCATTATTTATGTCTCAGATGGTCATGTTTATTATTTCAAAATGGTCCTGTAGCCTAATTTCAATTTCTTAGTTGTTTGATTGGTTCATTCATGAGTGACATTGTTGTCTATCAATTCCAATGTTGATTCTAGGAGTATGCGGAGGAATATACTATTTTCCTCATCTTGATATTGTTTCAAAGATGGTATAGATCAATCATTATTATTCCTTAGATATTATGCTTCATTTGTGGTTGACCACTGTAAAGCGGAAAAAAATCGAACCCTAGTCGTCCTCCCCTCCCCAACTCCGAGGAGAGAGAAGGGAGAGTCACTAGGGTTGATGGTTTTCACTTAGGAGGGACTTTACATTCAAAAGAGGGGTTGAAACCTACAAGATCCAATCCCACGCAATGCAAGATTGGATTCTAAATGAGTTTCAAGGGTTGTGATAGCAAGGCTACCCTCTTTTGTAAAGAATGTAGATAGAATGATTAAGCTAGGAATACATAGAAAGTGAGAAAGATTCTCTTATAAACTGAGATAGGGATATAGGATGAAGCTGCGGACCTAGAATTAGCAGTAAAATGTCGAGACGGCGCTATCCTGTAAATTTGAGCAAAAGTTGACGAGACGATGGTGGCCGGCATGCACACGGTCCTCCGAAAAATCCGCGAAACGAAGGGGGATCTGTTCGTCTCTGCACAAGGATTCCAGATCTTCAATTTCAGCCGCGTACCTGCAACCTACACACAGAAAAGCGAAGACAATTGGGGGGTTAGGGATTAGGGGTTTGCCCTTAGGTCAAACCCCGGTTTTGGAATTAACCAAGAAATGAGAAATGCTGTAAAATGTAAATGACTGTAATGTAAAACAAGTACTAATACCTTGTTGTAAGGATGTTTGTATCCTTATATGCGAAGGTATAGATGTTGTTGTTTGTTGTATGTTGTATGTTGTATGTGATATGTGATCTCCTCTTCAATGGTTGAATCCTTGTCTTGAATGCAACAGTTAGCCTTGAATGGAGACTTAGAATGATCAATTGCTTGAAGGAATGTTTGAATGCTTGAATGCTTGAATGCTTGAATGTTTGAGTATCGTTTCCATGCCTTTTTCCCTCATACCAAAATGAGAGAGGAAAAGTAGTTTATATACTTGTCAATTAGGGTTGATAGACTAATTTTCCCGACCTTAGGCCGACCAGGAAATGTTATTTTCCAATTTGCAAACAAAAAGACCCGAAGTTCCATAGGAGACCGGGCCCAAAATAGGGCCAGGGACCAGGGCACTGGGCGCCCTAGTCCTGAAGAACCAGGGCGCTGGGCGCCATGGTCCCACCTCCAGGGACAGCAAGGTGCAAGGAGGATCAGGCTAGGGTGCTGAAAAATGCAGTTTTTGATGTCATGAACAAGTTTCGGGGTCTCCATTCAGGTTCAGTGTTGCGTCGCCATCGTGAAAACCCAAATGCGGTCGAAATTGCAAGTGTCACAATTTTAGGACACTACATTTAGCCCCCACTTTAGCGGGAGTATAAGCGTACGCTGATACTTCCGGTAAAGTACAAGGAAACAACATTGAAAAACTTTCACCATGTCAAGGAGGCAAGATACACCAAGCCCCCAGTGGACTAAGGATCTTACGACTTCGATTTACAAAGTAAAAGGGAAGATCATGAGGGAGAACCATGACTATCAGTAGTAAGGTTCCCTCACTATGAGTCATGCAAGAAAGATATCAAAAATTTTCAAGGCAAAGCTAAATTTCTCAAGAAATTTTCAAGTATCTTGAAAAGATATGAACGGGATGTATGCCCCCCTACGTTAAAGCAATCGCACACGCCTCATCGGGGGTGATTGCTTTAAGGTAGTGATACATATAAGAAATGAGAAAGGAGCACGTTATCGCAAGGATTTAGCCCCCAAGTGTGAGATAAGCCCAAGGATAATAGACACAAAACACAAAGCACAAGGTGACTTCGCTTTCCTCGGGGTCAGTATGCTATATGATAATTCATGTATATCATATGTATGTATGCATAATTGTTCTTCATTCCCCAATCAAGGAAGGTCACCTAGAAGAAGGGAACACATGTGTCTTTTGAGTCAACATGAGAGAGATCGAGAGATCTCAATGTTTTGCATCGTCCTCAAGTAGACAACACTAAGGACAACAAATAGAAGAATGAGAGTAACATATAGAAGAAGTAACAAAAGAAATAGAGGAGGAGAGAATCTGCTATGCTAATGAAACTAGTCTAGCACGTCATCTACCCCCCGATCTTGCTAATCAATGTTTCGGGAAGGTAGGGAACAGGCTAGAGGAGGAACATACAACACAGCAGATGGAGCTATCACAAGATCCAAACAAGGGCTATGTTCATGTTCCGAGCCACGTTGTTCTTGTCTAGGAGCTAGGATAAGTGTTTTAGAAAATTCATTAGATAGATAATTATCAACATCAATATGTTCATATTCACTATCAGAATGTAAAGAAGTAACATTTTCATCATGAATAACATTTTCATCTATATCATCATCAAGATTTATAAAAATAGGATCTTTAACTCGCACAGGATCAAGACCATCATGCATCTTATGTTTAGGAGATTTTGGCTCAATTTCCGACTGAGGAGAAAATGGAATAATACTAGTTGAAGGTGTTTTTGGGGATTGCAAAGTTTGAGCTCTAAGACGACGCTTTCGCTGGTGTTCACGTGCAGAACGATTTCGTCTAGTCTTAGTAGGAAGTTGCGAAGATTGAGGAGGAGGAATGTTCTCATCCTTATCACTTGGGTGTTTAGGTTGTGGTCTCTTAGGTTGAACAATAGGAGAAGAGGAAGGTCTCTTCTCTCCATAAAAGGAAGGAGGAGGAACTGCTCCATATAAGGGAGGAATATTTGGTTTTGGAAGGAGACCAAGTCCATCATGACGAGGAGGGATAGGTCTACTTTTGGGAAGTTTATTAGATATAGGCATAGTCACATCCATAGGAATGGGTGAGGAATCTTCTTGAGGAAAGACATTAGTTTTATCTTTCAAAGGAAGAACTTCCTTCTCAAGAATGATAGGAATATCAAGTTTGGGTGTTCTAGGTTCACTTAGAGAAAGGATCATATCTTTTTTCCACTTTTGATAAGATTTGAAAAGATGATCACTTCGCGGAGGAAGAGATTGGAATTGTTTAGGCCAAAAGTAATCAATAGGAATGCTAGAAGTTCTTTCAGCTGATTTAAAGAGACTATGATTGACAGTAACAACTTCACCATTATGGGGAAATTTCAAAAACTTGTGAATAGGAGAAGCAATAGCTTTCATGGAAGATAGCCAAGGATAGCCAAGCTTCACACGAAATTGTTCGGAAGATGGAATAATAGCAAAGTTCACATCAAGGGATTTGTTATGAACTTCAATAGGTAATGTAATAGAACCAATTGCAGGAGAAGAAAATGCATCAAATAATTTCACAACCACATCTATTTCATCATAGATTACTTGATTCAATTGCAAAGTAAAAAGAAATTCTTCAGTAATGATATTAACCATACAAGAAGGATCAATAAGCACTCCACGGCAAGGTGTATTTTTGACTTTTGCAACTATATATAAAGGACCATCAGGTGCCCTGATAGTTTCACTAGAATCAAAGGTGATGGAAAGTTCTTTAGGGATTTTCTGTTGCTCTACAAAGTTAATCACATTCGGAGTCATAGACACAAGATCATCAGGTGAGACAGAGGAATCAGTAGTATCAATCGCATTAGAGGTATGAGAAGGCAATGGATCAGTAAAAATCTGAAGATTTTGGTTAGGAGGAGCTACAGATGTATTGCCTTTATCATTCACTCCAGAAATAGAGATAGTATTATTATCAATCAAATCTTGAATTTTACCCTTTAAAGCAAAACATTTTTCAGTATCATGCCCAGGTTGACGATGAAATTGACAAAAAGATTTGTTATCAAAATAAGGTGAAGTAATCTTTGCAGGATCAATTTGCCTTATAGGAGGAAGAGTAAGCACATTTTGTTCCAATAACTTATTCATAATACTATACAATGATTCATTCAAAGGAGTAAACTTTCTTTCTTTCTTGAAAAACTTAGAAATAGGAGGCACACCTAATGCTGCATTCACATTGTTGTTGATGATGTTTTCATTGAATTTAATGGACTCTTTGTTCGGTTTAAACTTCCCAAATGGTTGTTGACTACTATCACCCTTATCACTCGGAGCCATAGGATGTGATTGTTCCATTTGACTCACAGTCAGTTGATAATTGTGAAGAGTTGCGCACAACTGTTGGAAAGAAGTAAACTCAGAAAATAGGAGTTTTTCTCTAATGTCTTTTTGTAAATTAGAAATAAAAATTCTTTGAATATCATTGTCAGGCACTGGAAAGGAAATTTGAGCATACAAATGCTTATATCTACCAATGAAATCAGTCACTTTTTCTTTAACACCTTGTTTACAATGCATTAAATCAATCAAAGTAACTTTAGGACTTATATTGTTTTGAAATTGTTGAATGAAAGCATTTGCAAGTTGTTCGAAAGAAGTAATAGAATAGGAAGGCAACGAGCAATACCATTGTAGGGATTTGTCTCTTAATGTTCTAGTAAACAGTTTTGCAAGCAACCTTTGGTCATAAGCAAAATCAGTGCATATTGTTTGAAAGGTCTGAACATGTGTTAGAGGATCACCCTTACCATTATAAAGTTCCAAGTGCGGAATTTCAACATGTTTAGGGGGGATAGCTCGAACAATGTCAAGAGAAAGTGGGCTCGCAACATCAAATGTGGGCACACTAAACTTAGATTGGCTCATAGAGGCAATTTGTTGCTGTAAAGAAGAGATAGTTTGTGCAAGATTGTTAATGGTCACTTCAGTCGAAGAATTCATATTAGACGTGTTAGATTGTGATGGAGGTGTTATGTTATTGAAAGAAGGTAGAGAGTAAGGTGGTGGGACACTATGATAGTTAGTCATAGGAGATGATTGGACAGGAGGAACACTACAAGGAGGAATGGAAGGGTTAAATGAATTGCCCCCTTGTGTCATGTTCATTTGTGGAGATACAAGAGGAACACTCATTGAAGGAATGAATGAAGAAGTTGGATTGAATGAAGGAAGAGGGTTAATTGAAGAAGAAGGATTGCCCCCATGATTAGTGATCATAGGAGGAATGTCTTGTATTGAAGTAGTCATTATGTTTGATGTAAAAGTAGGTATACTAGCAATAGGACTCGTCAAAGGAATAGAATGATTAACTTGAGTAGGAGGTTGTGTATAACCTAAGGTTTCGGCACAACTCTTCATAGGCATCACATTTGAATCCACAATGTGTGCAATACCATGCAAAATATCAATTCCATTCTTATCACTTTGAAGCATACATTTTAGACCCTCAATTAAAGGAAGAGCTTGACTATCAGGGTATTCTTGAGACATCCATTGTCGAAAATCGTCAAATTGGTTATCCAATTTTGAAAGTTGTTCTACAGAAACCTCATGGAGAGCTTCTTCATCATTAAGAGGATTAGAGGAATTACCCATGTCCTCGTTAAAAAGGCCATTCAAATTAGATTCCATTTCCTCAGTAATTAAACCTTGGAAGGACTTAATTCTAAGGCTTCGTCTAACGGGAATAGTGTAAGTAGGACTTATTGTTGTAAAACTCATGCACTAAAGAAAGAGAGAAGATTTTGAATTTTAGAGGTAGCAAATTTTAGTAAAATCAGCCAATCTTCTAGATTTAAGCTGTTAAATACAATCACGACAATCTCCCGAAATTTCAGAAAAAATGTCCGGGACCGTGGCGCTCGGGGTGCACACGGTCCTCGCAACTTTTTTCGAAATTTGCAGGGATGAAAGTTATGATGATTTTACAGCTAACCTAAAAAAATTGAGTGATTTTACGATCTATAGATAGGCCAAATTAAAGTTGCAATCTCAAAATTGAACCCTACCAAGATTGTCAAAAAATGCAAAATTTGAATTTTGAAAAAGAGAGGGAAACTGAAATTTTGAATTTTATGATTTTAGAGGGAATACCTAAAGCAATGCAAGTTTTGAAATTTGAAAGTTGACTCAATTTCATGCAAAATTCAATTTTGAAAGCGGAAATCAAAGTTGTTGTAATTAAGCACTTAATTTCAAAAGTCGCAAATTGCAAAAATTTGAATAAATCACTGAAATTTCGAATGAATGATAACACACTTTTCAGATTTAGGACTGTAAGAAACACAATTTTGACACAAATTTCAATTTCAACAATTTTTGAATGATTAGAAGCCTCAATCCAAGCAATTGCTAGACCAACTTTGATTGTAATTTTGAAAGTGTTAGAATTGATGAAATCAGCCAAAATTCTGGATTTTAGCAGAAAAATATAGTAAGATCTAGCTCTCGAAATTTTAGAAAAAATGTCGGGGACGATGGTGCTCGGAGTGCACACGGTCCTCGCAACTTTTTTCCAAATTTTCAGGGATGAAAGATATTGTGATTTTATTGCGGAATCCAAAGTTACAGCCGATTTGGAGGTGTTTTGATTAGTGAAATTGTCGGACAAAGGTTGAATCAAGAGGGTTTCAAAAATTAGGGTTTTGACACTTAACCACTTAATTTTCAAAATTAAAGTACAAATATGAATTGATAATTTGCAATAGAAGGGTAGATCTGAAACAAGCATTAACAATTAAACATTTCACAAGTTTAATTACTTAAAAAGAAAATTTTAGGGTTTTTATGCAATCAACCTCTAAAATATGCAAAAGATCAAACATGGAAATATAATCAAGGAATCCAATTTTCAGATCTAACTATGAATAATCAGAAAGGATGTTCACGTCAGGTTCACCAAAATGTAAAGCAGAAAAAAATTGAACCCTAGTCGTCCTCCCCTCCCCAACTCTGAGGAGAGAGAAGGGAGAGTCACTAGGGTTGATGGTTTTCACTTAGGAGGGACTTTACATTCAAAAGAGGGGTTGAAACCCATAAGATCCAATCCCACGCAATGCAAGATTGGATTCTAAATGAGTTTCAAGGGTTGTGATAGCAAGGCTACCCTCTTTTGTAAAGAATGTAGATAGAATGTTTAAGCTAGGAATACATAGAAAGTGAGAAAGATTCGCTTATAAACTGAGATAGGGATATAGGATGAAGCTGCGGACCTGGAATTAGCAGTAAAATGTCGAGACGACGCTGCCCTGCAAATTTGAGCAAAAGTTGACGGGACGATGGCGCTCGGCGTGCACACGGTCCTCCGAAAAATCCGCGAAACGAAGGGGGATCTGTTCATCTTTGCACAAGGATTCCAGATCTTCAATTTCAGCTGCATACCTGCAACCTACACACAGAAAAGTGAAGACGATTGGGGGGTTAGGGATTAGGGGTTTGCCCTTCGGTCAAACCCCGGTTTTGGAATTAACCAAGAAATGAGAAATGTTGTAAAATGTAAATGACTGTAATGTAAAACAAGTACTAATACCTTGTTGTAAGGATGTTTGTATCCTTATATGCGAAGGTATAGATGTTGTTGTTTGTTGTATATTGTATGTTGTATGTGATATGTGATCTCCTCTTCAATGGTTGAATCCTTGTCTTGAATGCAACAGTTAGCCTTGAATGGAGACTTAGAATGATCAATTGCTTGAAGGAATGTTTGAATGCTTGAATGCTTGAATGCTTGAATGTTTGAGTATCATTTCCACGCCTTTTTCCCTCATACCAAAATGAGAGAGGAAAAGTAGTTTATATACTTGTCAATTAGGGTTGATAGACTAATTTTCCCAACCTTAGGCCGACCAGGAAATGTTATTTTCCAATTTGCAAACAAAAAGACCCGAAGTCCCATAGGAGACCGGGCCCAAAATAGGGCCAGGGACCAGGGCGCTGGGCGCCATGGTCCTGGGGGACCAGGGCGCTGGGCGCCCTAGTCCTGAAGGACCAGGGCGTTGGGCACCCTAGTCCTGAAGGACCAGGGCGCTGGGCACCATGGTCCCACCTCTAGGGATAGTAGGGTGCAAGGAGGATCAGGCCAGGGTGCTGAAAAATGCAGTTTTTGATGTCATGAACAAGTTTCGGGGTCTCCATTCAGGTTCAGTGTTGCGTCACCATCGTGAAGACCCAAATGCGGTTGAAATTGCAAGTGTCACAATTTTAGGATGCTACAACCACTTATTTTGTTTCTGGGTCTAAGTTAAGATGCTTTGGGTTTAGCAGATCAGTTTGTACTGGCTTATGTGTTTTGGTCCGAGTGGTTGTGTGTAAAGTCTTTTAATAATATTTGGAAGGTGTGTTGATTTGGTTTGAACCCTCACACATCTCCCTTACCTTCTAGATGATATATTTTGGGTTGTTACTATGTACACATTATATTTTCCTTTTATATGACCGAATAGAGATTACTATTGATCTAATTGATATATAATAGGTATATTAATTGTATTTGGTGTGTGTGATAGAATGGCATGGGTATGAAGTATTGAGATATTCATTGTCAATGTGATGCAAAGTTGAAGTGAATTAGAAGTTTGAAAGTATTGCAGTGTAGACAAACATGAAGTTGTGAATTGTTATTTTCTTTCTATTACATGCTATTTTCTAGATAGTTCAATCTTTTATTCTTGTTGTATCTAGACAATTGTTTTTGTACCTTTTATTGAAGAAGCAATCTTTAGTTGTGCAAGTCCTTATATTGTATATTGCCTAAGTTTGTGCACCTTAGTCTGCAAGTTTGGAGTAGTGAGATATCTATCCAATAGCCTCAAATATTATAAACTATTAATATATATGTGAGATTGATTCTCACCATGTTTTTTTCCATCTTGGTTTTTCCATGTAATAATATTGGTGTTCTTGTGTGGATGAATTTTCTATTTCCATTGTTTACTTTCATGCACTTTGGGTTGAATGGATATCATGGTTTTATCAGTTTAAATTCATGAAGCTTTTTTATGTGCTGATTCACCACCAACCCCTCTTAGCATCCGATAGTGTTCAACATATAATCCTACCTATTGATAGAATGTTTTCTATTTTTTACTATAATAAGTTGGTATAGAGTGAAAATTTTCAATTTGACACAGTTTAAACATATTAGAGAAGAGTGAAAATAATATATTTGATATATATTCATTTCATTCATTTTAGCAAGGCTTCCTACAAAAAAACTCAGCATAAATGGTTTGATTAGGTAAAAGATATCCTTTAGTATGTCTTTCAAATATATATATTATTTAAAGTGCATACTTATGTTAAATTTAGATGCACATCAAAGTGGGGTTAAAATGGAACTTATTAAAAAAATTAGAATCATTTAATTTTTTCATTATTTTTTACCTACTTTTGTAGAATATATTAAATCGAATAACATACCTCAATATGTTTGGTAAGTTTGTGTTTAGTTTTCTAGTTGGTAGATTCCAATTGGAATTTTTTATTGTTATCAACAACTATTCTCACACACTCACCCTTATTGCACACTCAATGTAATTACTTTCTTATATTCACCTTTAGATCCAGATTACGTTTTATCCTCAAGGTTCAACTTTTAGTAGCTCTAGTTTAGTTCCAAAGTATGATAATTATCTTATACTTAAATATAACGATGAATAAAATTTTAATATTTTCATGTTCTTTTGCTAACAATTACAAATTGACATAACACACATTTGTGATACATGATTCTATGTCATTGCATTTAATAAATTTTAATGATAATTTAATTTATATGGATACAAGGAAAAAAAATGTTCAAATAGACTATGATTTATAAGGGCAATAAAATACTTGTTATTTGTATTATCATCATCTAGGACATATGGATGGTTTTTTCTTTTATCTTCAAAATTAGAGAAATGACTAAATCCCAACTTACCAAATGGACCAAAAGAGAGCGTGATCGGTGGGAGAGGATGGGTGCAGAAGTGGGAATGAATGGATTTGAACCTACAGAGTAGGAGAATTAGCAGAGTTAAGACTTGTGGAGGTAGCATTGCTGAGGATTCTGAGGATCAAGAGGATTATGGTGAGATTGATTGAGATCACCCTTGCTAGAGGGTGTTTTCCCTTTTTTCTATTCAATCCCTATTTACGTCTACCCTATTGGTGTTTGGTTCCATAACCCCTCTTGTTTGCTTGGTCTATAGTTTGTGTTTCTTTTGAGGTTTGTTCCTTGGTTGCTGATTGTTTTGGTTCATTTGTTCCTGGTTTAGTGGTTTTCTTTCTTGTTGGACTCTTTTTGAGGTCTTTTCAAGCTACAGTAGGTGTTGAGAGTTTTGTGGTCCATCTTTGTGCAAGGGCTTGTGGGTTCTACCCCTCTTGTAACTTAGGCTTGGAGCTTTTCATGTATGGATATCTAGAGGCTTATTTCATTATTGTAGGTTTGTCCCTACTATTGATATGGTTGTATGGTGGTTCCTCTATTATTTATCTATCATTGTGTTTTTTTGAGATTTATGCTTATTTGAGAGAGTTTTTTATGTTGTGGGTCTGTTTTAAACCTCTTGGGTTTGATATTTTTTGCGTTGATGGGGTTTTCTTTAGATTTGTTACATCTTTCAATTCTCTAGTCAACCTTTATTGGGGTTTCGATTGTCCTTCCCCTTTTTGTGTCTATGGCTTTGGATTTTGTGCTTTATTTTTAGATTCCTTGGTTTTCTCTAGTCTTTCCTATGGAGGTGGACCTATCTTCTATTGAGGTAGAGATGGTTGTGGCTAGAGATGACAAGAGGTGTTATGGAGGGGCTGCCCTATTTCTTAGCTGCAAGGGAGCTATTGATGCCCTCTCTTTTATCTTCCTTCCCTTCTCTCCTATTGAGGTGGAGATCCATAAAGGTAAGGTGAGATCTAAATTTTTCACTCTCAAGATTAAGGTAATGGGAGCCTTGCTAAAACCCATTATTTCCTCTTTTATCTATCATATTGAGGTGGATGCCTCTCCTATTCATGTGGAGAGTATTTGGGTGGAATAGATTCAGTGTTTCATGGTCTCTAATAAGATTGTGTTTCTACACCAGTTGAAGGTGTTTGGAGCCTTACTAAAATCCAACTTTGTAGCAAGGTTTTTAAGTTATATCTTCTTGCTTATTGATATCAAGGCTTTGGACAATTTTTAAAACCCATCTATAAAGGTTAAGGGAACCTAGAATAATTGGTTTGAGGATGTTATAACTTGATAATTGATACCTAGTTAGTTATGTCGGGTTGGTGGTTGGCTCCTATACATTTTTTTTCTTATTTTATTGCAGCATTCTATGTCGGGGTTTTGAATTCTTACTAATTCCAAAAGGTTTTGGTTTCTTTTAAAACCTATTGTAAGGAGTTTTGGGTCCCCTCAAAACCTATTTTATCCTTAAGAAAAAACTTTCCAAATGGGTTTGTTCAAGAAGAAGTCATTTAACTATCATATTTGGAAACTAATAAATGATACTATTAAATATAGCTTTCATATATTTAACCATTGATATATCAGAGTTAAAAACATTCTTAGGGGTACATTCTAATAGATCGATCATGCACACATAGATCATTTTTGCACATAAAATCATGTTTGTGTCAATTGAGATCAATTACACGTACAATTGAGGTTGATTCACAAATTTTTAGATAACAAAAAACTCAAGACAAGACCATTAGATAAAATATATAAATACTAATATACTGATAAATTATTTCTACACATCTTTAATATAGTTCACCATTAATTTTAAAACTAAATGACCCTATCCATCACATTTAATTTTTATATATTTATTTCAATTATCTAATATAACTTATATAATTTAATTACTTTTTAAATTTTAGTTCAACTAATATATATTTTAAGTAAAATAAGGATTTCTCCATTTAAAATATTTTTTTCACTAGCCCGCCTTATAATATTGTCAATATATAATAGTTTAATTTTGTATGTCACATTTGTACAACATGAAAATATTCATTTGACATGGAATTGGAATCAACAAATAACCAAGCTAACCATTTCATGAATGCCACTTGTAAAAGATATGACCCATCACATTTAATCCAAATTGTTTCTTAAAATATTGAAGGAAAATAGTCATTCAAGCTCAGTATTTTTACCCTAATTTATATTTTTTTAACATCTTGTAGCATCATAAATTGTCACCAAGCCAATCTAAACCTCATGTTTGTGCCCCTACTTTAGAGTGTATTATCCCCATCTCCTATCTAGGTCCATTTGGTGTTTATCCTTCAGTCCTGATGCCATGTACACCTAGTTATGTATTCCCTAGTGGGGTATCCTCCTCTCTGGGGCTTCATTTTGGTCCCTTTCTAAGAAGGACCATGTCACCAGTGCCTTGGTCCTAGACCATGACACCTAACGTCATGGTCCTGGACCATGGCACCTAACATCATGGTCCCTCTTAGTGGGGCCCAGTTTTGAAATATGGTAGGGGTCCTATCTTTCCAACGGGAATCCATCTCCATTGCTCCGCATGACTGTTGGAGGCTGACCTAATTGGTAAATGACGTAGATATCCCTATATAAAGATTTTTGATCAACCTAATTTCATCCATCCATTTTATCAATCTATAATCAATCAGATACTTGCATCTGTGAAGCATCCATCATCAAGAATTTCCAAAGATATCTTCAAGGCTACATATTCTTCATTCAACCATTGTGGAGCAAAATTACATCATTCATATGCAAGCATGTGTATATGATTAGGCTTTTATAATGTTCATGCCATTTCATAAAAGATATGTGATTACATTCAAAGAAGCAAATCATTATCATCAACAATTGCATATCTAAGGCATATATTTCAAGTATTTATTTTAGTATTTGCATTTATTCATTCAAATTTTATTCCGAAACCAAGGCTTGAGTTAGGAAAACCCCTATTCCCAACTATTTTCATCATTTTATTGTGAGTAGAAACAAGTGCGGAGCTATGTTTTTCAAGATCGACAAATCAACATAGATGAATAGGTTCTAATTTTTTATAGTAGAAAGTTTGGAGGACCATGGCGACCACCACCATGGTCCTGACAATTTAGGCTGAATTTTGGGGAGAAGATCTAAATCATATTATTTTGTTCAAATTTAGTTTTGTGGTTCTATGTGGCAATTTTAACTAACTATTAATGCCCAATCTCTTTACTATCCACACATCTACCCTAATTTTAAAAAATTCTTCAATTCAATACAATTCAAGTTAAGGGAAAGAAAACCTCCATCAAGAAAATCAAGAATTTCATAAGAATCTAGATCTACCAAGACTAGATCCATCAAATCCCATCTTTCCCTAATGTAATGGACCCTAAGAAAATTTAGTATTTTTACTACATTCCTATGGTAAAACCCTATTTTTTACCTTTACATTTTTTAGCCCCCACTTTAGCGGGAGTTTGATCCTATGTAAATACATGCGGTAAAGTAGATGAAGAGATGAAAGAGAAGATAAATTAGGAGCACAATCAATAATTTTGAGGAACCAAGCCCCCAATCTTAGGATCTTAAATCACTCAATCTCATGGAAGGGCACACAAAACAAGATAAGAATAAAACTGAAAAAATAAAGACAAAAGAAAAAAAGGCACACAATACAAAGGATAAAAACCAAAAACAATAATTTGGGTCAACTAGCCAAAGAGACCTCAATATCAAAATGTCTCAACCACTAATATCATTCTTTAAAAATGTCATCTCAATAATACAAGTAATCACATAAAAAGAGCATGACATATATCAATTCTACATATAGTTTTGAGCATGAAGCATCTTGTGTAATAGTTTATTTTCTTTGGTTTCGAGAATGAATACCTCATTTAAGACATGCAAAAATATAGTACAATATGGTACAAAGAGGGAAATATGTATTCCCCCACCTTAAGATGTCAAAATAGCCCTATATTGATGTCTTAAAGAAGCTATAAATGAGGATACACACCTTCAACACCAAGGAGATATCCTTTTAGGAAACAATGTTCATAAATCCATGGTAAAGAGGCAATACAAGAAAGGATAAGATAGCTGAAAAAGAGATATCTTGCAACAAGTGTAAAGGGATCCTTGGAGGAGAAGATATCTTTTCTCAAAATAAATCTACCTTGAAGAGGATTTTCTTGAACAAACATAGAATCTTCTACCAAAAGAAGAGAAGGAGAACAATAATTCCTACCTTCATCCTATTGCTAGGTAAATGGATTCTTGATGAAGGACGACAATGTGAAAGGTAAATTTATCATAGATCTACATTGCCAAGCATAAAAGAGCTTGTAGTCAAGGATACACACCTCTTGCATAAGAAAGAATCCTTGAGAAAACAAAGGAAAAGCAGATTCTTAAAAAGGATTAGAGAGATCAATGCCCCCCAAGTGTAGGGACAATGAGAAGAATTGCATAGCCTTGAAGGAGAGATTATACATAAGTAAATGCATAATATACTCACATGAAGGAATATTCAATGAAAGAAAAGACATTAATATATGTAAAATGTAACTTTAAAAAAGAGGTAATCTTCAAAGAGAAGAAGAGAGAATTAGAATGAAGGACTGTGTTATGTTTCTCTTCAATTATTTCTCCCCATTAGAGAGATGATTGATAGAAATATTGATTCTTTCCTCATGAATAATTGGAATTTTAGGAGGGGTACAAAAACTCATTAATTCTTCACCTTTAGGAGTAATGGGTATGTGCACCAAGTTGTGGTACCAAAAGGGGGTCTTAAGATGCCACTTTTTTCTGAAATCAACAAAGTTTGAACTTCAACGAAAAATTGAAGATAGTTAGACTCCAAATTTGAAGATGCAACAAGAACAAGAGTCAAAGTTCTTCGAGTCTACTTTCTAAACTACTAATTTTTTTTGAAAATGGTGGAGATTAAGGGCTTCAAAAAGGGGGGCCACAAAAAGTGGTCCTATTTTTATGCCAAAAACATAGCATAGCGTCTGTTGTGCCCCCCCTAAAATGTTAACTTTTTTTTTGAATTTTTAAAATCACTTCAGTGAGAAATTAGCTAGCACCTTGTAGTTTATGCCAAATTTTTCAATTAATTTTTTAATGAGTATATGATTTTTTACTAATTTTTGAAGTGGACACATCTTGAAAAATAGAAATTTGAGCGTGCTCCCCCCTAAAATCATTGATAGCTAATAAAAAATGAAAACATTTTCTTTTTAAATTGTGTAGAATGGAGTCTAGTTTCTAAAAATGTAAGTTTCTTCAAAATCTGATGAACGTGTAAAAAACTATACCCAAAATAGTGCATGTTGGTTTTTGACCAAAAAAAAACACACTAACAAAAGAAATTATAGATGAAAGCCTTAACGAAATCAAAATGTGAAAAGAATTACATGCTTGGATAGCTAAGAGAGAGATCGAGGTCTCTATGGTATTTTTTTTCAGTTTTATTGAAACACGTGCAAACCTGACGGAGAGCATGGCCAAAAATATGTGAAAATTTTCTAATCCTTTGTTAAAAACATGTCTCGAGCCTGAAATGGTCATCCAACTCTTTGGGTTGGATGCCCAAGTACAATCCAACCCAAAGGGCTGGTAGTTCCCAATGTAGGCCATTTGGCAAGCGCCAAATTTGAAGGTTTTGTGATGCAAATATATACATGAAATATAATATTTAAGTATAAGTCACTTTAAGTTATATTTCATGTATATATTGGTAGGATGTTTGAGAGTGGTTTCAAATCTATAGGAGTTATAATGTAGATTCTTGTTTTTAGAGGATCATATTGACTTTCATACTTAGTCAGATTTCAATAATCAACATTCTCCTATTAGCACTCTTTAGATCCATATCTCACTATCTTTATCTTCCCTAAACTCTACACCTATCTCTCTCCCTCTCGTGTCTCTCTCACTTCGTTCTCCCCTCTCTAGGTATATCCTACCCTCTCTACCTTTCATCCCTTCCTTGTACACTAATTTATATCCTTGACTCCCTTCCTCTCTCTTCTCTCTCACTCTCTTATTATTTCTCTCCCCTCCCACTCATTTCTCTTGTTCATTACGGATCCCTTCTATCCTCTCTCTCCCCATATCTAGGGCTCTCCTTCCCTCCCTATTCACCTCACTACCTCTCCCTCCCAATATTATTACCCACCTCTCTCTCCCCCTCTAGGTTTCTCACTTATCTAATTGTCCACCCTCTAGTTATCTCCCTCCCTCTCCACCTTTCTCCCCCTTTCCCTTGCCCCTATCTATTTATGAACACTCTCCCTCTCTTCTCTCTCTACAAACCTAGATCCATCTCCTCATTCTCTAGGTATCTTGCTCCCTCCATTTCTACCTCTCCATCCATCCCCTCTTACTCATCTCTTTTTTCTTCTATCTCTTCTCTTCTCTCTCCCTTCCCTCTCTAGATCTCTCCCTTCCTTTCTTCCCCTCTCCATTTATATATCCTTCCCCCACTCTCTCATTATCTCTCTATCTCTCTTATTATCTCTCTTCATTGTCTAGTTAATAAACTATCCAACCCACCCTCTCTCCCCTCTCTATGTTTCTCCCTCCCTTCCTCTCCACCTATCTACCTTTGCATATAGGTCTCATTACCCACCTCTCTTTATCCCCCTCTATCTATCTCACTCCTCTCTTGAAATCTAGGTCTCTTGCCTATCTATATGTCCCCTCTATAGTTCTCTCTCTCCCTCTCTATCTCTCTTCCCCTTCTCCTTAACATATGACCCACAACAACACCAAGTGGAGTCCTAAGGGGTCATAAGACACCATATGACCCTTGACAACACCTAAGGAGTCATATGTGCCCTAAGGGCACACCATATGACACCTTAGGACACAATGCAACCCATAATGACACCATCTGATGTCCTCAGGGGTCATATGGTGTCCTAAATGGTCATAGGACATCATATGACCCCTTAGGATACAATATGACCCCTAATGACACCTAAGGGGTCATATGTTGTCCTAATGGGTCATATAACACCATATGACCCCTTAGGACATGATATGACCCTTAACAACATCTAAGGGGTCATTGGACACCATATGACCTCTTAGGACACCATACAACCCATAATGATACCATATGGTGTCCTAAGGTGTCATAGGACATCACATGACCCCTTAGAACACCATATGACCCATAACAACACCATATGGTGTCCTAAGGGGTCACAGGACACTAGATGATCCTTGCGGACACCATATGACCCATATTGACACTATATGGTGTGCTAAGGGGTCATATGGTGTCCTAAGGGGTCATAGATCACCATATGACCCTTTAGAACATAATATAACCCCTAATGACACCTAAGGGATGATATGGTGTCCTAAGGGGTCATAGGACACTGTATGACCCCTCAGGACACAATATGAACCCTAACAACATGTAAGGGGTTATATGGTGTCTTAAGAGGTCATAGAACACTATATGACCCCTTAGGACACCATATAACCCAAAACGACACTATATGATATCCTAAGGGGTCACATGGTGTCCTAAGGGATCATAGGACACCATATGACCCCTTTGGACACCATACAACCCATAACGATGCCATATGGTGTCATAAGGGGTCATAGGATACCATATGACCAATTATTACACAATATGATCCGTAATGACACCTAAGGGGTCATATGGTGTCCTATGGGGTCATGGGGCACCATATGACCCCTTAGGACACAATACGATGCATAACAACACCATATTGTGTCGTAAGGGGTCATATGGTGTCCTAAGGGGTCATAGGATACAATATGACTCCTTAGGACACAATATGACCCCTAACAACCCCTTAGGGGATTATATGACACCATATGGTGTCCTAAGGGGTCATATAGTGTCCTAACGGGTCATATGACACCATATGATCACCATACGACTCATAATGACACCATATGGTGTCCTAAGGGGTAATAGGACACCATATGACCCTTTAGGACACCATACAACCCATAACAACACCATATGAGGGCTCATATGGTTTCCTACACCAAATGACCCATAATGACACCATATTGTATTCTAAGGGGTCATATGGTGCCCTAAGGGGTCATTGGACACCATATGACCCCTCAGGACACCATACGACTCATAACAGCACCATATTGTATCCTAAGGGGTCATATGGTGTCCTAAAGGGTCATAGGACACAATATGACCTCTAACGACCCCTTAGGGGGTCATAGGACACCATATGACCCTTAAAACACTATATAGCCCATAACAACACAATATGGCATCCTAAAAGGTCATACAACACCATATGACCCCTTAGCACACCATATGACCCATAAAGGACACCATATGGTATCCTTAATCTGACACCATATGACTCCTTAGGACACCATATGACCCATAAAGACACCATATGGTGTCCTATGGGATCATATGGTGTCCTAAGGGGTCAAAGGACACCCTATGACCCCTTAGGACACAATATGATCCCTAACAATACCTAAGGGGTCATATGGTGTCCTAGGGGTTCATGGTGACCTTGAGAATTGAGAGAGACAATAAGAGATTAAGGAATATATATGAGAGAGTCATATGGTGTTTTATGACCCATTAGAACACCATATGACCCCTAACTACACCATATGGTGTCGAAAGGGGTCATATGGTTTCCTAAGGGGTCATATGATGTCCTAAGGGGTCATATGGTGTTCTATGACCCCTTAAGACACCACATGACCCCACATGACACCATATGACCCCTAATGACACCATATGGTGTCCTAAGGGGTCATATGGTGTCGTTAAAGGTTATATGGTGTCCCATGGGGTCATATGGTGTTCTATAACCCCTTAGGGAACCATATGACCCCTAACAACACCAAATGGTGTCCTAAGGAGTCATATGGTGTTCTATGACCCCTTAAGACACCATATGACCCCTAAAATCATCATATGGTGTCCTAAGGGGTCACATGGTGTCCTATGGGATCATAGGACACCATATGACCCCTAACATCATCATATGGTGTCATTAGGGACATATGGTGTCCTGAGGGGTCATATGGTATTCTATGACCCATTAGGACACCATACAAGCCCTAACAACACCATATGGTGTCTTTAAGGGTCATATGGTGTCCTAAGGGATCATAAGGTGTCCTAAGGGATTATATGATGTTTTGTGACCCCTTAAGACACTATCTAACCCCTTAGGACACCATATGACCTCTAAGAACACTATATGGTGTCCTAAGGGGTCATATGGTGTTGTTAGGGGTCATATGGTGTCCTAAGGAGTCATATGGTGTTCTATGACCCCTTAGGACACCACATGACCCCTAACAACACCATATGGTGTCTTAAGGGGTCATTTGACATCATTAAGGGTCATATAGTATCCTAGGGAGTCATATGGTGTTCTATGACCCCTTAGGACACCATATGACCCCTTAGGACACAATATGGTGTCGTGACAGGTCATATGGTGTTGTATGGGGTCATATGGTGTCTTGAGAGCTCATATGGCATTGCAAGGGGTCATAGAGCATCATATGACCCCTTAGGACACCATATATTGTCATTAGGGGTCATAGAACACCATATGACCTCTTAGGACACTATATGGTGGCATTAGGAATTATATGGTGTATGGGGTCATATGGTGTCCTAAGGGGTCATAGAATACCATATGACCCCTTAGGAAATCATATGACCCCTTAGGACACCATATGGTGATGTTAGGGGTTATATGGTGTCCCAAGGGGTCATAAAATACCATATGACCCCTTAGGACACTATATGACCCCTTAGGACACCATATGACATATCCTAAGGATTCATATGGTGTCTCAAGGGGTCATAGAACACCATATGACCCCTAAGGACACAATATGACCCCTTAGGACATCATATGGCATTTTTAGGGGTCATATGGTGTCCTAAGGGGTCATAGAACATCATATGACCCCTTAGGACATAATATGACCCCTAATGACACCATATGACTCATAATGACATCATATACCTCTTAGGACACCATATGGTGGTCTTATGGCTCATATAGTGTCCTAAGGGGTCATAGAACACCATATAATCCCTTATGACACCATATGACCCTTAGAACACCATATGACCCCTAACGACACCATATAGTGTCATATGGTGTCCTAAGGGGTCATATGACATCCTAATGGGTCATAGAATACCATATGACTTCTTATGACACCATGTGACCCCTAATGACACCATATGACCCTTAATGACATGATATGGTGTCTTAAGAGGTCATATGGTGTCCTGAGGGGTCATATGGTGTTCTGTGATCCCCTAAGACACCATATGACCCATTTTAACATCCTAGTACATGACATGACCACTTGTGACACCATATGACCCCTCAAGACACAATATGGTGTCATTAGGGTTCATATGGTGTGCTAAGGGTTCATATGGTGTTGTTAGGGATCATATGGTGTCTTAAGGGGTCATATGGTATTCTATGACCCATTTGGGCACCATATGACCCCTTAGGACATCATATGACCCCTAATGACACCATGTGACCCCTTAGGCACCATATGACCCCTAATGACACTATATGGTGTTGTTATGGGGCATATGGTGTCATAAGGGGTCATAGAATACCATATGACCCCTTAGGACACTATATGGTGTTGTTAGGGGTCATATGGTGTCATTAGGGGTCATATGGTATCCTAACGGGTCATATGATGTCCATAGGGGTCATACAATACCAAATGACCCCTTAGGACACCATATGACCCCTTAGGACACAATATGGTGTCATTAGGGCTCATATGGTGTTCTAAGAGATCATATGGTATCCTAAGGGGTCATAGAACACCATATGACCCGTAGTGACACCATATGACCCCTTAGGACACCATATGATTTGTAACAACACCATATGTTGTCGTAAGAGGTCATATGGTTTCCTAAGATAGATAGTAATGGTTTTCTAAAGGGTTATATGGCCCAACATGCTCCTACACATACCCAAATGGGTTATATAGAGATATAAGATACCTAGAGGGGAAGAGAGGCGTAAGAGACCTAGATAAGGTGAGAGAGAGAGAGGATTGAGATAGATGGAGGGGGGTAGAGAGAGGTTGGTAATGATATATGGATGGATATGTAGAGAGGTGGAGAGGGAATGAGGGAGAAACCTAGAGAGGGTTAGAGAAGGTGTGATGGAAAGCTGATGATGTAGATGATAAAGAGAGAATAAGAATTATTAGGGAAGGGAGAGAGAGATGGGATAAGGAGGGAGAGGGAGATAGAGAGGGAGAGGGGAAGAAAATAATAGAGATGCCTATAAATGGGAGGGAGGGATAAGAGGAGAGATGAAAGAATAAAGAGAGAGAAGAGTATGAGGGGATTGAGGGAGAGGTAGACATGGAGGGACTACAAGACCTAGGGAAAGAGATGATGCAGAGGTGGGGGGAAAACGAGAAGAGGAAGAGAGAGTTCAAAAATAAATAGGAGTAAATGGGGAGGGAGATATAGGGGAAGAGAGGGAGAGAACTATATTGGGAAAGAGAGATGAGAGACCTAGATGACAAGAGAGAGGAATGAGATAGATAGAGGGGTGGGGGAGAGAGGTGAGTAATGAGACATGATGCAGAGGTAGATAGGTGGAGAAGAAGGAAGTGGTAAACCTAGAGAGGTGAGAGAGAGTTGATGACCTAGAATGTAGAAAGAGAATAAAAGAGGAAGAGAGAATTAAAAAGTGGGGGAGTGAGATATATATGGGGGCATGTATGAGAGGGAGAGGGGAAGAAATGAAGGGAGAGACCTAGAGAAGGGAGGAAGGGAGAATAGAAGAGATAGAAGAGCAAATAGAGGAGTAAGAGGGGATGGATGGAGAGGTAGACATGGAGAGAGTGAGATACCTATGGAAAGAGGAGATAAAGAGGTTAGGGGAGGAAGAGAAAAGGAGGGAGTTCATAAAGGGATAGGGTTAAGGAGGAGGGAGAGAGAGGTAGAGAGGGACATAGAGAACTATAGGGGGGGCATATAGATAGGTGAGAGACCTAGATGGCTAGAGAGGAGTGAGATAGATAGAGGGGGATAAAGAGAGGTGGGTAACACAACCTATATGTAGAGGTAGATAGGTGGAGAGGAAGGGAGGGAGAAATATACAGAGGGGAGATAGGGTGGGATGGAGAGGTAATGACCTAGACAATGAAGATAGAGAATAAGAGAGGAAGAGAGAAGATGAGAGAGTGGGAGAGGGAGATAAAGAGGGAGAGAGGAAGAAAGGAAGGTAGAGACCTAGAGAGGGGAGGGAGGGAGAATAGAAGAGATAGAAGAACAAAGAGACGAGTAAGAGGAGATGGATGGAGAGGTAGACATGGAGGGACTGTGAGACCTAGAGAATGAGGAGATAGAAAGGTTTGGAGAGAGAGAGAGAGATAAGAGAGGGAGAGAGTTCATAAATAGATAGAGGTAAGGAGAAGGGAGAGAAAGGTGGAGAGGGGGGGAGAGAACTAGAGGGTGGACAATTAGATAAGTGAGAAACCTAGAGGGGGAGAGAAAGGTGGGTAATAATATAGGGAGGGAGAGACAGTGAGGTGAATAGTGAGCGAGGGACAACCCTAGATATGGGGAGAGAGAGGATAAAAGGGATAGGTAGTGACCAAGAGAAAGGAGTGGGAGGGGAGAGAAACAATAAGGGAGTGAGAGAGAAGAGAGAGGGAGAGAGTCAAGGATAAAGAAGCGAGAGAGACAAGAGAGGGAGAGAGATAGGTCAAGAGTTTGAGGAAGATAAAGAGAGTGAGATATATAGCTAAAGAATGCTAATGGGATCATGTTGATTATAGAAATTTGACATGTCGATTATTGAAACTTGACTATGTTTGAAATTTTATATGATCCTCTAAAAACTAGAATCTACATTATAAGTCCTATAGAGCTATACTTAAATTTCATATTTCATGTATGTAATCTCCTTTGGGGGTGGATTTAACATGTGTCAAGATTGAAAAATCTAAACACTCACAAAACCTTTACATTGGACAATGCAGAACATTTGGTGTGCGCCAAATTACAAAAAATTGACTTTTCACATTTGGCGAGCGCCAAATGTGAAAATTCAAATTTTGCATTTGGCGAGTGCCAAATGTGAAAATTCAAAATTTTCCATTTGGCGAGCGCCAAATAGGGCGAACACCATATTTGGCACTCACCAAATGGTTTGCTTGGGAGAATACCAACCCTTTGGGTTGGATTTTCTTTAGGCATCCAACCCATAGGTTTGGACGACCTTTTCATGCCAATGACACATTTTTTATGAATGAGTAAGAAGTGGCACCTTTTTGGTACCACAACTTTGTGCACTTACCCTAATACCATGTATGGAGGGTAAGGTAACATTAAGGAAGGTGTTTACAATACCATCCTCTTCTTCTAGGATCTCCTTATGAGAGAAATTTTAGGAGAAAGATCAACATCATTCATCAAAACATCATTGTAAGGAGAGAGAGAGTTTTAAAAGAAGTTTTAATAATCTCATCTTGCACTAAATGGTCCTTATAAATAAGAGAATCCTTAGAGGAGCAAAAATAATACTTATGCATGAAAGGAAAACATGAGCTATCATAATATACACAAAAGGGAACATTATGGAAACCTTGAACTAAACTTGAAATTGAGTTATAAAAGTAAGATAACAACTCCATTTATTATAATGCAAAGTGAATATACCAGTTGAGTGTAGTGAATACCAGTTAACCCAAACAAAGAAAAATGATAGATCAATGAATCTCAATAAATAATATCAACACCTGGAGATGAGTTGCCATCAATGACAACCCAAAATGCCATTAACCTTTACCGAATGATTGTCAATTTCCAACAATCTCCCTTTTGGGAATTGATGGCAACACTCATGTGAAAATGGGTGTTGTTACTGAATCTACACATCTTGACCTATACATGAATCTACAATATACATCTGATACTCCCCCCGAGAAATATATACATTTTTCACTGTACTACTCCCCCTTTGACATCAATGGCAAAGCAGGGTGACCACAAAGAATTATGTACAGCTATATACACATGTCGGTTCTATACAAGTTTCAAAATATCGGCATACATAGATTTTAAAAATGAAAAATAAGAGTCCCAACCTTGCTTGAGAGAGTCAAGAATTGAGGTGAATCCATTCAAGAGAGTGACATAATACTCAATTGCCTCTTATTCGGTGGGATCCTCCTTTTGCATATTGGATATACATTCAATCTTTTGAAATAACAAATTATCTAACCGGGGACCTATGAGATTTCGAAGCTCAGTTGCTCGCTTTATTGTGTTACCCCTTTCCTTTTCTAATTTCAAAATTTGATCCATAATTACCAAAATTGAACCATCCAAAGAACTTGTAAGGTTAGCCGTCAGGTTATAAGAGTTAGAAATCTGAATCAAATTATTCCTGCAGTTTGAAAGTTGCTTGTCTATGGAAGCTATGAGCTTGGAATAATCTAGACAAGTCTTATAAAATTTACCTCTTTCCTCCAATGTTGTATCAATGGATTGAAAACAAATTTGGAGTTTACCCTTTTTGGATGTGAATCATTTGTAAGAATGATTATTTACGGGCTTTAACAAATTTGTCCTTAGCCTCATTTATTGAAATTTTGAGAAAACAAACATAGTGGTTAGGGATAAAATTAATTAACTCTTGCAGTTTACCAGATGAGCTTGCTCTCTCTTGTGTCTGGAATTTAGGTACCAACCGGTTCAAAACTTCAAAATTTTTCTTAATCATCTCCTTGTCCTTAGATTCCTCCTGGGCCAACTCTTGAGTTGCGTGGGCCTGGAGTGTTGCTTCCGCCAAGATTTTCTCTGCCAAAGACATCTTATGGTAGGGTTTGTCAAAACCGATAGAAAGCTGTGACAAATTACCTTTGGCTATAGATGTAGTGTCAATTGACATGCCAGTAGGAATATTTGTCACAATTTCCTTTCCTTTGTCTGTCAGAGATTTCATTCATGTATCTGTTGAATCATTTATTTTCTTTACACTGGTGGCTTCAACACTTGGTGCCTTATCCTTAACCCGTAAATCCTCAACAATTTTATTTTCAGTATCCTTATCTCTATCTATATTATCCTTTTCTTTCTCATGAACCTTTGTATCCTGTACATTAACTTTCAGGGTATCCTTTGCTACAAAATTTGACTCACTAGCCAGTATAGTGGTATCCGATGGAGTGCTAGATAGTTAATTTTTATTTACACTCTGTTCCTCTATTGGCATCAGTTTCTTGTCCCCTGGTAATTGTATATTCTATGATTGAACAAAACTAGGGCTCAACTCATAACCTAAATTCAAAAGAATTCGGACCCAAATGACTATGGACTCCTTTCCGATTCTTCAAATCTTTCTAACATTAAATTATTTATTATGTGATTTCAATTAAATTCAGATGAGCTGATTTTATTAATCAAATTAGTAATCTTTTTCAGAGTTATTGATGGATGAAGATTCACTAACCTATTTTCCTTCATTTGTTGGTCCATATTTTGTGCATGAAATTTTCTGACTTCTAGATTATCATACAATTCTTTGGGCAAAAATTTCTCTAACTCAATTAATGCTCTACTAAAATAATCAAGATATATATGAATTTCTTCCTCAATCTTCTTTTTTTCTTTCTCTCAAAATTCATCAAAGAATGTGGAATTATTGTTCAAATTATCATCATTAATAATCTGATCAATAATGTCTTGAGCATCTAGTTTCTTCTTATCAGTTCTTCTTTTGGCTCCTGATTTAGATTGCTCATCTGACTTTGGCTTTCGTTTATGTATAATGATGATTTTAGGTTTTTGAGGAGGCTCCTTATTTGGTTCTTCCCTCTTCTCCCATACTACCCTTACAAAAATGCCTTTCTTCTTTGGAGTAGCCTTAATTTATTCATTTGATTCAGTCTCCTCCAAAGAAACTATCATATACTATTGGGTTGCCTTCTATTTTCTCTTTACTTGTTTAGCGAGTTTAGAACTAACAGGCTCAGCAGATGATGCTTTTGGTTGCTTGGAAGACTCAGTATGTACCAGGACCACATTGGGTGTGGCCTAAGCTTCCTTCTTGGCTTCCTTATCTTCCTTCCTTTTCTATTTTATTTCTTCTCTTCTATGAGTTTCAAGAATTTAAACTTTTTTGTTCTACTTTTGCCCTATGATTCCCCTCACTTATTAAGGTCTCAGTTGCAACCTTGGTCATTTTCCTTCTGATAGCTGGTGCAACCTATTCTTGGTGACCTTTTAGACCTTTCTCCCATGTTGTGCCAAATTTCTCCTCTTTTTTATCAACTGGTTCTTGTAGTAGATTTTGAGCATAAGCACCCAGTGTGGTCTCATCCACCTCATAACCCATAGGCATGATCCATTCTATCCTAAGTTGGACTACTTCCATCATGCATTTATCCTTATTTACCATAAAATATATTGTATCTTTATATTTTTCTACTATGGATTTAAGAATCCTAGACCTATTCTTCATTTCTTCCTGAAAAGTTTTGAAAAATGCCTATAAATTTGCCTTTTTCAATTTATCCCCCTGAATATCCAAAATTTAAGCTATTTGGGTGGCTACCAGATGATCAAAAGAAAATTGTATCTTCCCATAACCGGGAAAACTACCCAAAAAGTAGAATGCTAGGCAAATAACAAAAGAACCATACCAAAAGGTCTTTTTCCTATCATGTTTGATCTTCTGAAGGTTCAACATTAGTTCCTTCACCATCACAGTACAAATATTGTAGTGTGCATCTTCCTTCACCATTTGATGAGAAATCAAAATGTTGTTACCAGATAAAGTTCAATAAGTTTGATTGGTAAACTTTGTATCTAATTATAATTGCAACAAATTTAACATCAATTTCCTTTACATCATCAACTCTCATCAAATGACCATCGAAGGTGGTACTAGTGAGTTTGCAGAGTTCTCTGTTGGAGAGTTTGCACCTAGGGTCTAGTAGACTTCCAATGTTGTGTAGGTAAAGGATATTCTTGATTATCTCCCCAATGATCTTGTAGGGCTGGTCCAACTAGATAAATTCTTTGTCAATGCGGATCAAAATGTAATGGAACCATTCCACTTCATCAAAAGTGGGAAAATCCATGAATTGAGTGAAACCCTTCCTCTGCAAATGGACAAATTCTGGTTTCACCTAGTTATCCATGATCAAATTATTTATGAAAACTTTAGATAACTCATAATCCCTAAGCTCCTCGATATTGCAGTGAATGTATGCTCTAATGTCTTCAGTGTGAAGAACACCATGACATATGCTTGAGAAGGCTCCCAAAGGTTCATCCAAAAGAGATTTGAAGGGGTGCTTCTTGAATTCAGGACAAGGGTGCTTCTTGATTTCCACCACCAAAGGAGTATTGACATTGGATGAAGAAGCCATGATCAAAGAAGTGTCAAAACTAGGGATTTTGCTAATGGAAAATACCTCAAGAAATTGCTAGAAGATGAAATTGCTTTAGAGAGAAAATGCTCGCACAAATCACCTTCGACTCTTGAATTCTCTGAAAAAAATTTCTTATGAATATTCGATCGTTGTGTGAAGAAAATAACTTAACTTTCCTTTTTATCATCGTTAACCCTAATTTTTCACTATCATAAATGCTACTGAGAAGTTGTACCATGTCACTTAGTCTATGAGTAGGTTCTGATAAACACTTGAAATTGCCCGAGTATCCATCTGCAATCAGAATTCTCTAACTACAGATCCAATCTGAGGTATTTGCATGATCTTCAATGATTTACCTACCCCTAAGGTAGAGTGCCTTAGTTACTGGTTGTTCCTGCTTCCGGTGCAGGACTTGATGACTCTACTCGGTGTTCTTCTGGTTGTGTGTCTGATCTCCTTACCCATCTTTCCTCATGTTGTTTTCTGATATCTTCCACCTTTGACTTTCCTTTCTCATTTGTATTTTGATTTGTTACCAGTGGGTTATTACTTCTGCAATATTTAGCAATATGTCCAATCTTGTTGCATGCATAATAAACAATATTGTTCTTCTGAATTGCTTTGTTAAGCCCTCAATTTCATTTATTTCCTTTTGATCTGCATTGGTTATCCATATGTCCAAATCTACTACATGCATGTTATCTTACATTTCCAAGACCGGTGAATGATGCATTGTTCTGATTATTTCTATTTTTGTACCGAATTGCTATATGACCATATTTATTGCAAATAAAACATGTACCATCTAATTTATGAGCATTAGGCTATCTTACCGATGATTTTTGGTTCCGGTTGTTGACATGATTCTACTTCTAATCGGATGATTGATCTTGTTGTGCAGTATCAGAGATTTATCCTTCTTCATAACCAAGACCTCTCTTAGGTCATTAGCGTCTGTTTGACTCTTCTATAGTTCATCAAGTTTGGTAGAACTGGCTTTGAATTTGTCCTTGTATCCATTTGTAGTGACTAAGTCATCTCTCATGATTATAATCTATCTCTCAAGTTCCTATTCATTGTTCTGGGACTAGACCAACTGAAGTATCAACATGTCATTCTCATGTGTGAGTCTATTGCATTCATCAGATCTGTCCTTCAATGCTTGAGCTAGGTTTTCTTCATTCTTCTTTTTGTCATCAATCTCCTTGCACATTCTCATGGTTAGGGATTGCATCTCATTCTTCAAGATAGTGTTCTCCGAAGTGAGTTTCTGGCATTGATCCTTCATAGCATCTTCCTCATCACTATTCTGATTTTGCAATTGATCACAAAGTTCCTTCCTCTTAGCATGAACAATTGAAAGCTTTCCTTCCAATGAAATGTTGTTTTCTTTGGCTTGCATTAGTTCATTCTTCTGTTTACTATTTTCCATCTGCTCATTATCAAGATCCTCAAGAGAGAGTTGAAGTTATTGTTGCAGACCGGTTTCTATTGATTCTAAATTCTAGATCTTCCTCAAGTGGTTAAACTTATTTCAAGGAACTATCTTTGATACCAATTGTTGGAATCCAAGAACACTAAGAAGGGGGGAGCGAATCAGTGTTCTACTGGTAAAACTAATCCTGAACTTATTTCTTAAGAACTAGTTAATAGTAAACAAAGTTAAACTGCATAAACCAAATAACACAAAGAAGAAGCACCATAACACCAATATTTATATGTGGAAAACCCTACAAAGGTAGAAACCATGGTGAGGCTGATACCCACAATATCTATATACTTGATCAAGGTATACAAATATTACATTGAGGGGATTGCACATGCAATCAAGCCAACTGCCTAGAGGTCACTACTCAAACAGAACTATCACTGACTTACACAGTATTACAAGATGATTACAAACAAAAATGAACTTATAAATTGCATCTAACCATGCTGGATAAATTTTGGTTTAAGCTCTATTAACCCCCACTATGTATCGGTTCACTGATGCTCTATTCTGCCATGTTCTACAACCAGTTTTATGAACACAAGATGCCACTAAGAGGGGGGTTGAATCAGTGGTTTCCAATTTCTTAACCTCTTAATACTAAGAGTGATTATTGGTTATCAGTCCTAATGCCAAGTTAACCTACCGATAAGATAAGTAAAGATATCTCAATGCAAGCACACACAAATGCACATCACATGACACCAATATATATGAGGAAAACCCAAGATGGGAAAAACCTCAGTGAGAAATGTTGTTGGAGTCTACTCCTCCAATCTAGCATCATAATAAAACATTGGTTACAACATTTAGGGCACCAACCCAAGGAGCACCAACCCTTGTCAGGTTTACTCCTACTCTTCCTTTTATCTCTCTCTTTCTCTCTGCTCACCTTCACCTATTGATGTTGATACACCAGTTCTACCTCTACTCGTTGGATGAATAGTCAAATCATACACTTGCTACCAGTTCACATCACTCAGCGGTCACTTCTCTACATGCATATTCACTAACCAGTTCCTTCTTCCCAATACTGACATGTAAACTAGTTACTCCAACTTGCTTACCTATTGGCTTCACTGTCCAAACTACCCGTTGATAACATTAACAACATATCAACTATTCTCCCATACTGGTTGTCTTGTTGTACTGGTAACATGCTATACTGGTTGATATCAATGACAACACAATGCCAACAATCTCCTCATTTGGCATTGATGTCAACACATGTAGTATCCAATATACTAAAGAATCTTTCTCCCCCTTTGAAAACAATGGAAAAGGGTCTTGACATCCGGTATACTACAAGCTCTCTCTCCCCCCTTTTCTATTGGTTGCTTCTTCCCTTTTGACCACTATGCGCTGCAACCTCTCAACTAGCAACACTTAAAATGGAGATATCACACATCAACTGACACCAATTGTGTATACTGGTCTAATACCGATTGCATAATCAACTAATTGTTAAAAAGTGTGTCAGTGAATACTACTTACCTGTTGGTCAAACTACATCTTACCCATCTACTATCAATCAATCTTAAGAATAAAATATTATTGTACAATGAGTGCTACCAATTGAAACCAAATGTTGATGTAGGCACTGGTACCAATTTGATATCCTTGAAATATTCTTCCTCTATAGGGGTTGCTCTGACACCAATCTATTTGACATATTCTCTCCCTATGCAGGTTACTCTCCATCTTTGTTCACATCTCCCTGTGTACTAGTGTATGATGCAGCATCAATGACACTTGATCTCCTCCCATGTCACATGCATCAAATACAAATCATAGGATATGACTGTGAAATCCCCCTGAACCATAGATCTCTGGTCTTTATTTTTCTGTCAAGTCCTAAACCAGTACCCCAAACTACACTTTGTACTAGTGGAAGTGAGCATTTATAAATGCTAATGATATTTTACTTCCATGACATCCATCCCATCTTTGTGACATGATCTTACCTGACCACAATGTTAAGTCACATTAACTTCATGTCAACACTAAAACTGATTGACATCATGATGTCTCATACACATAGGATCAGCTACTGGTCTAGCACACCGTCATTTAGGACTACTTCTAATATCACCAGAGACATAAATTAATCTATCCAAGACACCTAAGCCAGTACAACACTACCATAACACATTTACTTACTTATTTAATAATACCGGTTAGCAACCTGTTTTCACCTCTGTCCTAATTAAGCATGGGGGTGAATCATTTGATCAATATGTAGCTACCCCTTATTTCTATATCTCTTTCAAGCTTTAGGAGATATCACTTATGCATTGAATGCATAATGTCTATCCATTCTCTTATCTTCCAGCTTCTTCCTCCATACCTTCTTGATCTCATTTGCAGCCTTTGGAGTAGTGTTGACCTTCTTCTCATTTAACCTTGCCTTACCAAACTCTGTAGCATGATCAGAAGCATTGTTGTAGTAGCGCACAACATTCATTCCAATCGAATGATTGGGGGACCTTATAATATACTGGTTTGCTCCTCCTTTTATGTTTATGTCATTGTAGCCAACTATCGGTCTTCATGGATTCCTTGATTGTACCAGAAAACTTTCCTCTTGTTCCATGCAAGTCTTTTATGCTCATATGTCATATAACTACTTCCATATTAAGCACAATTGTTCCATCAGATTCCATAGGACTGAGAATTCTTCTTCCTACATTCATGACTTCTATGTCCAAACCCATTGCATTAATAACATATAACATTTGTATAACCAGGAGAGGGGATATGCATGTATCTACTCTTTGAAACTTTATACCCATATGCATGATGTTTGTGGCAACTTAAATTGTTTCTCCTAGATCCCTTTCTACATTCTTCTTCTCTATGGTCATATCCATTACATATAAAATAGTAACCGGAGAAGGAGAACTTATTACTTACAATTTGTTTTGCCAAACATGAGGTGAACTTACCGGTTTGACATTTCTATTTTTTCTCCTCTAGGGATGGATCCTGGGTTGTCCACTTTCTACAGTTCTTCCATCTAATCCCATTCTCTTCCACACTTATCTTCAGTTGGGGGTAGCAACATTCCTTTGTCTTCTACCAGTGAAAGATCTTCTGAATTGTCTTCTCTTGTTCTTGCTACCAGTGAAGGTGCCTTCTCCTATCTTTCCTTTTCCTTTTGGATCAACATTGTTCCTCCTTCTTGCGGCACCAGTCTTCATCCTCATCATGTCATCATCGATTGTGGTCAGGTCAACCTTCTTCCTTGGAGCATTTCTAACTGTGAAGGTTTGACCCTTGCCATTTCCATTTGATGAGACAAATTGAATATCTTTTTGGGAGGTCTTCTTGCTTGTAGATCATTCACTAGTACCACATCCCTATCCTCAGGTATCCTTGGAATGTTTTTGATTTTTTAACATTTTATCTAAGGCATCATTACAACCATCAAACTAGATTCTTACCTTGAGCTCATCCTAACATTTCTCAAGGTCATTTCCGAGATTCTCCATTTCTCCTTCTTGCTACTGACCTCTTTATCTCTTGCCTCTAGCTCAGATGCTAGATATTTACACCTACATTCCTTGGTGTCTTCTTGTTGAGTCTTAAACTTTGAGATACATTTCTCAGATTCTTCAAGGCATTTGATTAACTAGTTTTGTTTCACAATAGAAACATTCTTGAATAACTTGTATTCATTTCTCACTCTACTAAGCTTATCGAGTGCACTTAGAAGTTCTCCTTGTAGATCTACCTTGGCTTCATCTTCTTCATCATCTTCACTGTCACTCCCAAACACGTATTGCTGGTAGGAGTGATCTACATGATCACTCTTAGATGTGTGCCTCTCATCTTCTGTCTCTTGAGCCATTAAGAAGTGAGTTTCCTCTTCATCATTTCTATTGCTGCTAATAGATCTGCCTTCATCATCTGCAGACATGTGTGTTTAATTTTTTTTCTTGCTTCCACAAATTGGTTCTGCAGTACAAGGTTCATTGCCATAAAGTTTCTTCAATCTCTCCTATAGGATTTTTGTTGATTTGCATATGTCCACCTATGAGGAGACATGACTGGATAACCCACTGAGTATGACCTCGATAGCTTCATCATTTCATTTATTTATCCATTCTTTTTCAGGACTGGTGGGAGGACTAACTTTACTAGGGAAGCCATTTATTATTGACATCCATACATCAAACCCAAGGGAGGATAGGTAGACTTCCATCCTATGACTCCATATAGAAAATTTTGAACCATCAAACACCGGAGTAGGGGGTGACAAAAAGACAACCATTGTGTTCAAATACCAAAATCTACCCAAGCTAGACAAAGCTTATCAACAAAGAACCTAGGCTCTGATACCAATTGTTGAACACAAGATGCCACTGAGAGGGGGGCTGAATCAGTGGTTTCCAATTTCTTAACCTCTTAATATTAAGAGTGATTACTAGTTATCAATCCTAATGCCAATTTAACCTATCGATAAGATGAGGAAAGATATCTCAACGCAAGCACACACAAATGCACATCACATGACACCGGAATATATGAGGAAAACCCAAGATGGGAAAAACCTCAGTGAGAAATGTTGCTAGAGTCTACTGCTCCAATCCAACCTCACAATAAAAGAATTGTGTTGTCATTGATGTCAACTAGCATAGCATGTTACCAGTACAACAGGACAATAGATATGGGAGAATAGTTGATATGTTGTTAGTGTTATCAACCGGTAGTGTGGACAATGAAGCCAACACGGTTTACAATGTGCATGTGAAACTACACATAAATGCTTCCTATAGCTGACCAAAATGCATACCATCAATCTCTTGGTTCATTTGAAACCATAATCGCATTCCAAAAATCATCATATAATCCATCATTGAAAGGATCTCCTTAAATTGTCTTTTTAACTTTTCACCATGTTAAATTCAATGAAGAACATAATCCTATCAGCTGCCGGATCACAAGGTATGTAATACTTAATCTCGACGACCATGTTGGCCTACAATGTTACCAAAAATTCCTTGTCAGAAATTATCAGGGCCACAAGATAACTTAGCCAGGTCCCATCCTTAACCGGGTTTGAAATACATGTTACCAAGATGATGAATTAACTGGTTGTAATGCAAAGTGAATATATCGGTTGAGTGTAGTGACTACCGGTTAATGCAAACAAATAAAAATGATAGATCAATGAATCCCGATAAAGAATATCAACACCTGGAGATGCGTTTCCATCAATGACAACCCAAAATTCCATTAACTCTTACCAAATGAGTGTCAATTGCCAACATAAACATATATACATGTGTGTGTGTATGTATATGTATATATATGTATATGTATATGTATATGTATATTATACAAATACATATACATATACATATACATATACATATACACATGTACATATACATACATATGCATATAAATATACATATACATATACATACACATATATATACATGATAAAGAATATCAACACCTGGAGATGCGTTTCCATCAATGACAACCCAAAATTCCATTAACTCTTACCAAATGAGTGTCAATTGCCAACATAAACATATATACATGTGTGTGTGTGTATGTATATGTATATATATGTATATGTATATGTATATGTATATTATACAAATACATATACATATACATATACATATACATATACACATGTACATATACATACATATGCATATAAATATACATATACATATACATACACATATATATACATATATATGTGTATGTATATATATGTATATACACATATTTTATATGCTTACCAATATATATAGACATATATATGTATATATGTGTGTGTGTGTATAGACACACACACACGCACGCACACACACATACACACATTTGTAAGAACATACATCAAGATAATATGTCGCTTAAGCACAAAATGTTTGTACAAATAATGCATTTCTTGAATCAACATGCTACTCAAATATGCCTTGAGCAAAAAAATGTAACCAAGTTGGCCTGCACTAATCTTCTACACGCTTCCTTTTTAATTATCGAAATAGATGCTTCAATTACTGGAGCAAAACAAAGGGTTTTCAAACCCATTAACATTGACCCATAAACACAAATTCCAAACATAACAATGCTCATATTCAAGATACGAATGCCACAGATTCTAGAGCATAGAATTCATAGATCGTATTGCAATGCCAATATATACAAACATCTGGATAACAATTCAAATATCACAACTAATGCCAATACTTAATACAAAAGGAAAAGTTCAACCATGACTAGTATAACACTAGATTCTAGATCAAAGGATCTTCCATAAATTACTCCTATAAACCATACATACCTCGTTGCTGAATATCACATACATACCTATCTTCCACGACTGCTCAATATTACATACATACATGACTTTCATTGCTACTCAATATTACATAAATACCTTACTTCCACTGCTGCTCAACATCACATACATCTGGTTCTAACTGGATCATAGGGTTTGACATTAATGACAATATTCACACAAGTCTACCAATCTCCCCCTTTGTCATTGATGGAAAATATCTCAAAAGGAAAAATCTCAGAAACATTTATGCATATATCTCTGCCTTACTCATATCACTCATATTTATTCATTTCTCCATTTGTCTCCCTCCCCTTTGACATAAAGGACAAAGGGCCCCTTCAACAACAAAATAAGGGTAACAAAAATGTGCATCTACAAGAAAGAATTCTTAACTGGTCTTCTTTGCATTTATTTCTCTTTGAGTTCAAAAAGGAGAAGCTTAGAGGAATTCACTACCAACTTAATACTCATTGATAAGCTTCTAGTTTCAACTAATAGATCAATGACATGAGATAAGATATTTGGAATGGATGGATTATGTTCATATTCTTTTGCATCTCTAAGAAGTCTCGATAAACTATTCAATTTAGCTTCAACAATTTCTTTAACATTCTAGAGATACTCACAATGTTTTATTTTTGTCTTTGAAGTAATAACAACTTAGCTTGCAAAGAATCTACCTTTTTACTCTGACTATCATCTTTATCACTCCACAAATCAAATGTTTTCCCAATAGAGTTTAATTCAAATTCAATTGATTCAACTTTTACTTGGAAATTTTCCATAGTAGCTAGCCATTGGAGACAATACCTGTATAATCTGCTAACACTATCAATACAGTCCTTCAATTTGCATATGAATTTTGTCAGTGTTCTTTGAGCATCATTTCATCTTTCCAACATGTTCTATACATCATTTACTTTTTTCCCTAGATCATGTTCTCCTTTCTCTACAATAGTCAACTTATCTTCAGCCATAGGAGATTCTAAATTATCTAATACAATAACTTCTTTTTGTTTTTCATCTTTCTTCTTCTTCTCAAGTTTTGAAGAACTAGACAACACAATATCCTTCACCTTCCTCTTTCTAGAGGCAAGACTATCCTTAGCAGAACCTATAATAGGGGATACTAGATTAATACACCAAACCTCCTGAAATATCTCAAAGTAACTTTCATATGCTTCATCTTTCTTTTCCAAACACATTGGGTATCGGTAAATCTACTTTGCAATCAGAACTTGTGACTTCCACAACATAATTTCCTTCAATGGTAGAGATCTTAGTGTTGGCATATGATGAAGCGGTGAAAATGTATGTTGTCATTGATGTCAATAAGTGCTCAAGCAGGAGAACTAATATGCACCAGTATGAAGATTGGAAGTGGTTATGGTCAATCAAGATGAAGTGGACCGGTGTTGAGGTTCACTAAGTGTGACTACCAGTTAGTATTATCTGTTCAGCTCTAGGGTTTTCATTATGGCCTGTGCAGTGTAATCGATGGTGTTTTGTGAATGATAAGGATCAGGATGCCATGTTAGTTGTGTGCATGTGAAGAATTTCCTTGAGGATATTGCACGTGAAGATCAAATTCATTGAATTCCTATCTCGGGAATGTGCAATTTTCTAAGTGGTGTGTGAAAAGCGCGTGATGGGTTACTATTTACTAGATGCGGTGAAGATTGGATGATGCAGAATGTCTTGAGATCTGTATTAGATCATTTCATTCTATGTTATTTGTTTGGACGGTCAGGATTGGACTGCTTGTAATTGTAAACCTAAAATATTTAGGGTTTAGAGTTTATGCTACCAACCTAACTTTTGTCTATAAGGTCGATGAGCTGTTATTGTAAGTTGTTGGTAAAAGTTGTGTGTGTGTCCGTGTGTTGGAGATTAGATACTTGCCAAACTAGAATGAGGAATATAAAGAGTGTGATTGCAGAGGAGAGGAACTAAAAAGGATCTGCCTTAGTAGGGAGTGTTGTTATCAGATCAGAGTTTTAACTATTATCTTCTAACCATTTCAACAAAAGGTAAACCCCTTGACTAGGTAGCTTTAACAGGTTTTGTTGTAAATCCTCTAACTAGGTGCCTCAAGTTCATTGAGTTATTTAAATCCTCTAGCGAGGTAACCTTTAATAGGGTTTCAACCTTTAACACAACATATAGCCATCCCTTAACCAGGTGATCCCTAATAGGATCGGTTCCTAATAGAACCTTATTGTAAAGTCTTTAACCAGACTAGGCTCCTATCAGAGAAGAGTTCAAAAGAGTTCAAAACAAGCTTGTGGGTATTCATCACCACCGTGGTTTTTCCCGTTTGGGTTTACAAATGAAAAATCTCTATTTTATGGGTTGTGAGTTTTTCATGTAATGATTGTGTGTTTCTGATTAAGTTAGTTATGAATGCAATGTTAAATGGTTATGGTAATGTAGATACAACTCATGCATGATTATATCAGTAATGTAGTCATCAAGATTTGAGATTTGTAGAATGTTGTCTGAAGTATCTATGTTTAATCGATATAGCCATGATTAAGCTTAGTGGTGAAGGCAACCAGTCAGCTGTGTTTTGATATGATAAAGGGTTGAGAAGATTTTGTGTTTATTGATTCACCCTCCTCTCGTAATAACCAGTTAGGACCTTATTTGCTCATCATTATTCATCAGTTGGTATTAGAGCACATCCAGGTCCTTGGTGATATAAGATTAACCGCTTGAGGCAAAATATCTTGTTGTAATGATGAAGAGGGAAGGTCCTAAGTTCAACATGGAAAACTTTACAATATGGAAGGAAAGAATGAAGATATATATTAGGAGTTTGGGTGCACAACATTGGAGCTATGTTGATAATGCCTATGTAATCCCCACTGGAACTCTAAGTGACGATCAGAAAAAAGAGATACAAGAAAATGGGCAAGTCATGGAAGCCCTTATTAGCAGCTTGTTTGATATAGAGTTCATTGATGTACAAGATAAGGACAATCTAAAAGATGTATGAGACAAACTGGAATCCATCTATGGCAGTGATGAACATGTCAAGCAGGCTAAGGAAGAAAGCCTTAGAGGAAAGTTTGAAGATATGAGGATGGTTGAAGGAGAGACCATTCAACAATATGGCATAAGAATCAAGATAGTGATTGGATAAATCGAGAGCACTGGTGGAACAATTGATGATGCCACTATTGTTAGTAAAGTTCTAAGATCACTTTTACCAGCCTACATAATCAGGGTTGCCGCTATTCAGGAGCTAAGATCTATCGACAAAACCAAGGTATCCTTAGACTCTATTATTGCAAAGTTGATTGCATATGAATTGAATAGCTATGATGGTAGTGTTCAGAAGATCGAGTCTACCTTTAGAGCATCTACTTCCTCTATACCGACTAGGAAAGGAAAAGAGGTCAGTACTAGTTATAAATCCAAGCCAAGCAGAGATATGGACGATGAGGAGATTCTGATGGAGTTTGAAGCTCTTCTTGCCAAGAGACTTCTAAAAGGCACTAGTAAATACAAAGGTAAGCTTCCTCTGAAGTGTTTTTCCTGCAATAAGATAGGACATATAGCTATTAACTATCCTAACAATGACAATAAGGATAAACTGGAAAGGTTTAGAAAGTAGAAAGGAGGAGGTAGGAGAAATTGTCTTGTTGCAGTGGATGAAGGTGTTACCAATGAAGAATCTGAGGATGAAGAGAGTGAGGACATAGTGTTTGTAGATGTCAAGGAAGAGGTGTCTAATAAAAAATCCCTTGTATCTCACATTGACAACTCTAATGAGTGGATCATTGATAGCGGGTGTTCTCACCACATGACTGGTGACCAAGGAAAGCTTCTGACTCTAGAAGAATATGATGGAGGTGTTGTCTGGTTCGACAATGATGCACCTTTCCTGGTGAAAGGAAAAGGATCCATCTCACTAAATGGAAAGAGCAGTGTGGATGATTTCTACTAGGTGGAAGGCCTTAAGCACAACCTTTTGAGTGTTGCTTAGCTGAACAACAGAGGACTTATTCTAGAGTTCAAAGGTAGAGTCTGCAAAATAATTGGAAAAGGTGGTGAACATTTTGCTGCCGGTAGGCAAACCAAAGGAAACCTATTTCAGCTGAATGCCAAGATTAGTCAGTGCCTGATGGCAATTGGATATGGAATAGGAGACTGTGTCATGTGAATTTTGATAATATTTTAAAGGCGAGTAAGATCAAGGAAGTAAGAGGATTGCCTTTGCTGAGCAAACGGAGAATGCTTTGTGCAGAGAATGTCAACTTGAGAAGATGTCTTCCTCAGCATTCAAAGGTTAGTCCTTTTCAATAGAGAACTTACTTGATCTTGTGCACACTGATCTGTGTGGTCTGATGAAAACAACAAGCATTCAGGGAGACCGGTATTTCATGATTCTTACCAATGACTGCTCAAGAATGATGTGGGTCACATTCTTGAAAGACATGTCCGAGGCCTTTGGAAAGTTCAAAGCCTTTAGACCATTGGTTGAGAAGAAGAGCGACAGAAGAATAAAATGTCTTAGAACCAATCAAGGAGGTGATTTCACTTTTGATGAATTCAACAACTACTATGAAGAGAACGACATCAAGAGGTAGTTGTGTTCCCCAAGGAAACCACAACATAATGGCATAACAAAGAGTAATAATAGGACTATAGTGGAAGTGGCCAGAACTATGCTGGTCCAAGGAAATGTTGCTCACACATTTTGGAGAGAAGCGGTGAGCACTACAGTCTATACCATGAATCGAGTACTCTTCAAGAAAGGTAAAGACAAAACCCCCTATGAGTATTGGAATGGAAGAACTCCCAATGTGAGTTATTTTTAAGTGTTTGGGAGTAAATGCTATATCAAGAGAGGTGAGCATCTGAGTAAGTTTGATGCTAAGTCTGATGAAGGAATATTTCTTGGATATTCCACTAAAAGAAAAGCTCTCAAGTGATACAACAGAAGGACCCAGAACATTGTTGAGAGTATCAATGTCAGGGTTGATGAATCCCCTGAGAAGGTTGAGGAAACCAGCAACAAGGAAATGGAAGATGAACCTGGTTTAGCCTTCTTGAAACTGTTTAAGAAAGAAACAAATGACAAACACTACAAAGACCTCAATGTTTCTATAACCATAGAAGCTTTAGCGGGTGAAGAAGAAGAAGAAGCGGAAAAAGAAGAGGAAAAGCAAGTAGAACCTGCTATGGTCATTCCTAGGTATGTAAGACTGCATCATGATCTGAAGCAGATCATAGGAGACAAAGATGCAGGAATACTTACAAGGAGAAAGGTGAAAGAAAACTCTTGCATGATTTTAGAATTTGAGCCTAAGACCACTAGAGAGGCACCTACCGATGAAGACTAGATAAAGGAAATGAAAGAGGAGTTGGACCAGATAGAGAGGAATGCAACATGATCCTTGGTACCCAGACCGGAACACAAGAATGTCATTGGTGTTGGTATTTTGGATATGTTGAAATAGTTTTGTCATTGATGTCAACACCTATTAACACTTATCAACTCTGAGAATTGGCAATGTTCACCGGCAAGCAAGTGACTTATGCACAGTCACCGGTATCTTGTTCATCGACACTTGGAATCACTTGGAGAATACTTGGTTATGTCAAAGACATCATTTGGACCCTTTGTCTTGGAGATTTGTTCATTGGTATATTCATGATTGCATATTTGTTGTTACTGGCAAATAGGTCCAGGATAAGCACCGACATGCTTATCTATTCCAGATCAGCACAACATGCTATGTAGATGATTTATTATTGTTGTAAATGCATTAAACTGACATGTTGAATCGTATATTGCATCAATTATTGTTTTACTTGTAATATCTTTTTTAGAGCCGACTTACTCAATTGGTCTTAGGCTTTGGTATAAATGTAAGATCTTATTTGTAAGATCGATATGCAAATGTAGAAAGGATTGTAATTCTGTATATGCGAATATTAACAGAACTATACATGCAGACATCATTTCAAGGTTGAAGGAAGGTTTATGTGAGGACATATCAGAACTGAACCGGTACTGAATCCAGCATATGAAGATGCTATTTTGAGCAGTACATCATTATTGGATTTAACCATCCAATTGTAGTCAGTGTGATTCCTATTTGTGTTTGAGCAGTGAGCTCTAGGTGCTTGGCCTTTTTGCATGTGCAGACCCCTATTGTATACACATACTATCTGCAGTAGTATCATTTGATTGTGGGTAAGGTTTCCCACCATGGTTTTTCCCCTTACAGTGTTTCCATGTACAAATATTGGTGTTGTGTGATGTGGATGTTACTGTCTTTCTGTTTCATGCATTAATCTTTACCAATATTACAATTGACTATTAAAACTGTCTACCGGCATAAAGTTTGGTTTACTGGTATTAAGCATTAAGTCTAGTTAAGTTAATTTTGGTTTGAATTTATTTGACACCTGATTCACCCCCCCTCTCAGTTGTCTTCGGGACCTAACAATTGGTATCAGAGCCAAGTCCTCTTTTCCAAAAGTTTAACAGCTTGAGGAGATCCAATGTCTTCTAACTATTTCAGGAAGGAGAGTCCTAAACTTGATGGAACTAGCTATGGCATATGGAATATCAGGATGGATACACATCCGAATTGCATTGGAAAGGACATCTGGGAAGTTACAAAGAATGGCTATACTGCTCCTACTCAAGGTCAACCTAATCCACCTAACTTGACTAAAGATGAGGAAAATGATTGCAAAGTAAGGGAAGCACTTTTGAGCATATTATCAGATCAGAAATTCATGGGATTATCTGATAGATCTACTGCTAAAGCTATTTGGGACCATTTGGAAACATTGAATGAAGGAGATTCCACAGTCAAAATTGCAAAACTTGAAAGCTTCCGGGCCAGGTATGAAAATCTGAAAAATGAAAGAAGATGAAAGGATTTATGCTTTTATGGAAAGAGAATGAAATTGTTTTGGGTATTAAATGTTGTGGAGGAACCTTAAGTGAAGATGAAATTGTTTCAAAATTTTTAAGAGGATTTCCACCGGCATACAAAATGAAAGTTACTGCTATAAATGAGTTAAGAACAATGCCTAATACATCAGTAACTAGAGACACATTAATTGGAAAACTTTCAGCTTTTGAAATTGAGGAATTTGATCTTGTTGCTACTATTAAGACAGATTTAGATTTTAAGGCATCAACATCATTTGTATTTGACAAATCTTATTGGAAAACCTTTTATGCAAGAGAACTTGAATAAAACAGGAGAGAAAATGAAGAACTTGAAGCACTATTTGCAAAGAAAATGCCTAAAGGTCCGGTTGGAAGTAAGTATGAAGGTAAAGCACCCTTTAAATGTTTTAACTGTAATAAGATTGGTCATATGGCTTCAAGATGCCTTGATAGACATGCACGATTGAAACAAGAAGCTAGAAGAACATACAAACCTAACCCTGAATATCAGAGATACAGATTTAAGAAGAATAAAGACAAATCTTGTTATCTTGTTGATGAAGGAGTCACTGATGATTCTGATGAGGATCCAACAGACAATTGATGGGTCTTTGTTTTTATAACAATAGATCAACCGACACCTATTGTTCAACTAGTAGAACAGGCCCTGGTAGCTAAAGTTGAAGTTAAGGATGAATGGATCATTGATTCAGGATGTTCACATCATATGACTAGTGATAAAGGTAAATTCTTGACTTTTCAAGAATATAATGAGCTTTAGTAAGATTTGGAGATGATAAAGCTTGTTTGATCAAAGGAAAAGGTACTATATCTCTTGATGGTAAGCATGATATCGATAATGTTTACTATGTTGAAGGTTTAAAGCATAATATTTTAAGTGTTGGTCAATTAGTTGAAAGAGGATTTTAGTTACAATTCAAGAATGGGAAATGCAAAATTATGAATATAACTAGTTTGGAAATTGCAACCGGTAATCAAACTAGAGGTAATATCTTTCATTTGAATAACAATGAAAAGACATTCTTGATTGCACATATTGATGAAAGTTGGCTATGGCATAAGAGACTCTATCATGTAAAATTTGATTGCATTGTAAAAATTAGTACAACAAAAGAAGTTAGAGATTTACCTATAATTGCTAAACCTCACAATCTGGTATGTAAGGAATGTCAATTTAGAAAAAAAGTTAGAGCATCTTTTAAAAGTATTCTAGAAAAACCCAATAATGCTCTTGACTTAATTCATACTGATTTATGTGGTCCAGCTAGAACTAAAAGCTTACAAGGTGATAGATATTTCATGCTAATCATTGATGACTATTCTAGAATGTGTTGGGTTACTTTTCTCAGAGAAAAATCAGAAGCACTTGGGAAATTAAAACTATTCAAAGCAATGGTAGAGAATGAAACTGGTAAGAAAATCAAATGTCTGAGATCAGATCAAGGAGGTGAATTTACATCTAAGGAATTTAATACATTCTGTGAAGTAAATGGAATCAGAAGACAGTTATCAACACCCCGGACACCACAGTAGAATGGAGTTGTAGAAAGGAAAAATAGAACTATCTTGGATGTAGCTAGAAGTATGTTATCAGAAGAAAATCTACCACATGTATATTGGAGAGAGACAGTAAGCACAACAGTCTACACATTCAACAAAGTTCACATCAAAGGTGAAACTGGTAAGACCCCTCATAAACTATGGTTTGGTATTACTCCTACTCTTAAATATTTCATAATATTTGGAAGCAAATGCTATATTAGAAGAGATGATTATATTGGAAAATTTGATCCTAGAAGTGATGAAGGAATATTTCTTGGTTATTCATCTAAGAGCAAGGCATTTAGATGTTTTAACAAGAGATTATAGAAAATTGTTGAGAGTACAAATGTGAAAATTGATGAACAGTTTAGAGAAACTTCAAGGTATATAGACTCTGAACTGGCAATAGAAATAATGACAAATGAACCTACATTGAACACACTGGTATAGAATGAAGATCCAGTTACACCGGTATCATCTGAAAATTGCATTGTAACTAAAGAACAACAACAAACAAAGACACCCCGATATGTAAGATTAAACCACTCTGAAAATCGAATAATTGGGAACAAGTATCAAGGAGTTATGACAAGAGGAAGACTGACAAATGAAGAGGTATGTGTTATTTCTCAAATTGAACCAACATCAATTAATGAGGCATGTGAAGACAAACACTGGATTAAAGCTATGGAAGAACAATTAGAACAAATTGAAAAGAATAACACATGGACATTAGTTCCTCGACCTAAAGACAAAAATGTAATTGGAACAAAATGGGTATTCAAAAACAAACTAATGAATATGGTAAGGTAATAAAAAATAAAGCAAGACTAGTGTGTAAGGGATATTCACAGAAAGAAGGAATTGATTACAATGAAACCTTTGCACCGGTAGCTAGAATTGAGGCAGTCAGATTATTCTTGGCTTTTGCAGCACACAAGAACTACAAAGTATATCAAATGGATATTAAATGTGCATTTCTAAATGAAGATCTTGAAGAAGAAGTTTACATTGAGTAACCTGGTGGATTTGCTTTGACAGATAACAAAGATATGGTTTGCAAGTTAAGGAAAGCTTTGTATGGGTTGAAGCAAGCTCCAAGAGCTTGGTATGCTAGATTGGATAAATATCTTTTGAAGATTGTTTTTTCTAAAGGTAATGCTGATAGAAACTTATACTATAAAGTGACTAATGATGACATCTTGGTTATAGAAGTTTTTGTTGATGATATAATCTTTGAGGAGAAGATGTATTATGTAAAGCCTTTTCTATTGAAATGCAACAAGAATTTGAAATGTCTATGATTGGAGAGATAAAATTCCTTTTAGGATTGCAAATTTCACAGGCTAATAAAGGTATATTGTTAAGTCAATCTAAGTACTTGAAGGAGTTACTAAAGAAATTTAGCATGGAAAACTCTAAATCGGTAAGCACACCTATGACTACAAATGAAAAATTATCACTAAGGGATGAATCTACACCTGTTAATCTGACTAGGTACAAATCTATGATAGGAGGTTTACTGTATTTGACACAAACAAGACCTGATATTATGAATGTAGTATGTATTGTTTCAAGATTTTAGAGTAATCCTAGAGAAAATCATGAATCAATAGTAAAAAGGATTTTCCGGTACTTACAAGGCACTACAAATCTTGGCCTATGGTATCTTAGAGATGAAAACTTTGAATTATGTGCATACACAGATGCAAATTGGGAAGGAGATGTAGATGATAGAAAAAGAACCACTGGTGAAGCATTTTTTCTTGGAAACAAATTAATTTCTTGGTTGAGTAAGAGACAAAGTTGCATCTTTATCAACAACAGAATCAGAATATGTTGCAACAACAACTAACTATACATAGGTATTATGGCTTAAGAAAATGTTGAAGGACATAAAGGTAAAATGCAAGGAACCTATAACTATCTATTGTCATAACACTGCAGCAATTGATATATCAAAGAATCCGGTAATACATTCTAAACTAAACATGTTTCTATCAAACTGAATTTTCTAAAGGAGAATGTTGAAGCAAAAGAAGTAAAACTAGTTTATGTGAATACTAAAGAGTAGATTGCAAATATTTTCACGAAGCCTTTTCCTATGGAGACTTTTGAATATCTTAGAGATCAGCTTGGGGTCATACCCACATCGGTAGAGACTTAGATAGTTGATGTTTGTCATCAACCGATAGAACTAACAGAGAAATCTTTTACTCTGGCTTTGATGAAGAGAGCTACTTCTCAAGGGGAGTAGTTGGTATACTGAATAAGTTGGGATTTTGTATTACTTTGGCATTTGATGTCAAAGGGAGAGAGATTGATATGGAAAAACACATGTTACTCCTAGGGGGAGAGATTGTTATTTTGGGAGAGATTGATTACTCAATGTATTTGATTTTTTGATTTCTGGTTATGATCTCTTTTGGGAGATTGTTGGTTTTTGGTATTTGGCATTTCTGTTTTGGCACTTTGATGGTTTTTCCATCTTGTGTTGCCATCAATGCCAAAGGGGGAGATTGTTGGTATTTTGAATATGTTGATATGGTTTTGTCATTGATGTCAACACCTATTAACACTTATCAACTCTGAGAATTGGCAATGTTCACCGGTAAGCAAGTGACTTATGCACAATCACTGGTATCTTGTTCACCAGTAGGATATATTGTTCACCAGCACTTGGAATCAATTGGAGAATACTTGGTTATGTTGAAGACATCATTTAGACACTTTGTCTTGGAGATTTGTTCATTGGTATATTTGTGATTGCATATTTGCTGTTACCAGCAAATAGGTCCAGGATATGCACCAACAGGCTTATCTATTCCAGATCAGCACAACATGCTATGGAGATGATTTATTATTGGTGTAAATGCATTAAGCTGGCATGTTGAATCAGATATTTCATCGGTTAAAGTTTTACCTGTAAAATGTTTTATTGTAATATCTTTTTTAGAGCCGACCTACTCAATTGGTCTTAAGCTTTGGTATAAATGTAAGATCTTATTTGTAAGATCAATATGCGAATGTAGAAAGAATTGTAATTAGGTATATGAGAATATCAGTAGAGCTATACACATAGACATCATTTGAAGGTTGAAGAAAGGTTTCTGTGAAGACATATCAGAATTGAACCGATACTGAATCTAGCATATGAAGATGCTATTTTGAGCAATACATCATTATTGGATTTAACCATCCAATTATAGTCAGTGTGACTCCTATTTGTGTTTGAGCAGTGAGCTCTAGGTGCTTGTCCTTTTTGCATGTGCAAACCCCTATGGTATACACATACTATCTAAAGTAGTATCATCTGATTGTTGGTAAGGTTTCCCACTGTGGTTTTTCCCCTTACAGGGTTTCCACATACAAATATTGGTGTTGTGTGTTGTGGATGTTACTGTTTTTCTATTTCATGCATTAATATTTACTGGTACTGTAATTAACTATTAAAATTGTCTACCGGCATAAAGTTTGGTTTACCGGTATTAAGCATTAAGTTTGGTTTGAATTTATTTGACAACTAATTCACCCCCCCCTCTCAGTTGTCTCCTAGACCTAACAATTGGTACCAAATGGATCTTTAGGAATAATCTGAATGAAGAAGGTAAAATGGTAAGGATCAAGGCAAGACTTGTATGCAAGGGATATGCTCAGGAAGAAGGAGAAGACTATGGAGAAACCTTTGCCCTAGTGGCTAGACTGAAATGTGTCATAATGCTACTTGCATTTGCAACATTCAAGGGATTTAAGGTATACTAGATGGATGTGAATTATGCATTCTTGAATGGAATCCTAGAAGAAGTGTAAATTGAGCAACCAGATGGGTTTGCTTTATCAGAAGATAGTAACATGGTGTGTAGATTACACAAGGCCTTGTATGGATTAAAACAAGCACCAAGGGCATGGTATGACTGGTTAAACTCTCATCTTGTGAAGATAGGATTTCAGAGAACAAGTGAGGACAACAACATATACCTAAAATTTGAAGGTGATTAGATACTAATCTGTGAAGTATTTGTAGATGACATAATCTTCAGAGGAGATGATGAAATGAGTCAAGCATTTGCAGATTAAATGAAGAAAGAGTTTGAGATGTCTTTCATTGGAGAGATAAAGTTCTTCATTGGTCTATAGATTCAATAGATGAAAGAAGGAATCTTCATTACCCAGTCCGAGTATATCAAAGAGGTATTGAAGACCTTTTGCATGGAGGAGAGATAACCAGTTGGAACACTGATGGTGATCGGGTGCAAACTCACTAAGGAGGATGACTCAGCGTTGGTGAATGAGAAGGAGTACCGGTCAATGATCGGTAAGCTACACTATTTGGTGCACAACAGACTAGATATTGCTCATGCAGTGGGCATAGTGGCCCATTTTAGAAGAGTCCAAGAGAATCCCACTTGGTAGCAGTAAAGAGGATTCTTAGGTACCTGAAAGGGATAGTTGATTATGGATTGTGGTATCCATACAATGGTGACTTTGATCTCAAAGTGTTTACCGATGCATATTGGGCAGGTAATGTGGATGACCAGAAGAGCACAACTGGTGGAGCGTTCTTCCTTGGTGGAAGACTAGTCTTGTGGATGAGCAAGAAGTAGAGTTGTATTTCTCAATCTACAGCTGAAGCGGAGTATGTGGCAACATTTATGAACTACACCTAGGCAATCTGGATGAAGCATGTAATGAATGGCTTCAAAGTGACTATATCTAAACTGGTGAGTATTTTTTGTGATAATACCAATGCAATAAACATTTCCAAAAATCCAGTACTGCATGCTAGGACTAAGAACATTGAGCTCAAGTAACATTTCTTGAGAGAAAAGGTTCAGAATAAAGAGGTTGTATTAGAACATGTTTGTAGTAAGGAGCAGCTAGCAGACATTCACTAAGCCCTTACCGAAGACTACATTTACCTATTTGAGAGGTGAATAGGGGCTATTCCCTTTCATGAAGTAAACTAAAGTTGTGTGCTCCATATCAGTCAGGTAATACCATGTCAAATCTTACAGGATTGATGTGTTGAAGGATACTACTCCATAGGGGGAACAACATAGTGGAGCTTGTGCCTCCACTTTGGCATTGCTATCAGAGGGGGAGAAGATATCTGATGATGAAGACATATGGAAGAGTACACACTGACCAGTCTAGATGGTGGTGGTGGTGATCTTTGAACCGATATATGTCAACTGGTACATGTTATTGAGCATGGTGTAGATACTAAGCAATGATACACTGAGTATTGCCATCAATGTCAAAGGGGGAGATTGTTGGTATATGATGAAGTGGTGACAATGTATGTTGTCATTGATGTCAATAAGTGCTCAAGAAGGAGAATTGGTATGCACCAGTATGAATATTGGAAACAATTATGGTCAATGAGGATGGAGTGGACCGGTGTCGAGGTTCACTAAGTGTGACTACTGGTTGGTAGTCTCTGTTCAACTCTAGGGTTTCTGGTATGGCCTTTGCAGTGTAGCCAATGGTGTTTTGTGAATGATAAGGATAAGGATCGGGATGCCATGTCAGCTATGTGAACATGAAGAATTTCCTTGAGGATCTTACGTGTGAAGATCAAATGCCTCTCTCGAGAATGTGCGATTTTATGAGAGATGTGTGAAGGGCACGTGACAGGTTATTGTTTTCCAGATGTGGTGAAGATTGGATGATGCATAATGTCTTGAGATTTGTCTTAGATCATTTAATTCTATGTAATGTGTTTGGACGGTCAGGACTAGACCACTTGTAATTATAAACCTAAAACATTTAGGGTTTAGGGTTTATGCTACCCACCTAACTTTTGTCTATAAGGTTGATGAGTTTTGTTATTGTAAGTTGTTGGCAAAATTTGTGTGTGTGTCCGCATGTTGGAGATTAGATACTTGCCAAACCAAAATGAGGAATCTGCATAGTGTGACTGCAGAGGAGAGGAACTAAAAAGGATCTACCTTAGAAAGGAGTGTTGTTAGTAGATCAAAATTTTACCTGTTGTCTTCTAACCATTTCAACAGAAGGTAAATCCCTTGACTAGGTAGCTTTAATAGGATTTTTTGTAAATCCTCTAACCAGGTGGCTCAAGTTCATTGAGTTATTTAAATCCTCTAGCAAGGTAACCTTAAACAAGGTTTCAACCTTAACAAGGCATATAGCCATACCTTAATTGGGTGATCCCTAACAGGATCGGTTCCTAATAGACCTTATTGTAAAGTCTTTAACTGGACTAGGCTCCTAACAGAGCGGACTTCAGAAGAGTTCAAAACAAGCTTGTGGGTATTCATCCCCACCATGGTTTTTCTCATTTGGGTTTCCACGTGAAAATTTTTTGTGCTATGGGTTGTGAGTTTTTCATGTATTGATTGTGTGTTTCTGATTAAGTTAGTTATGCATGAAGTGTTAAATGGTTGTGGTAATGTAGATACAACTCATGCATGATTATATTGGTAATGTAGTCATCAAGATTTGAGATCTGTGGAATATTTTCTAAAGTATCTGTGTTTAACCAATATAGCCATGATTAAGCTTAGTGGTGAAGGGAACTGGTCAGTTGTATTTAATATGATAAAGGGTTGAGAAGTTTTTGTGTTTACTGATTCACCACCCCCTCTCAGTAACTAGTTAGGACCTTATTTTCTCATCATTATTCATCACTTAGAACATACATTATTAAGCATATAAGGAAAGATCAAAATCGGAAGGGGTAGCCCTGATTGTTTTTCATGTTAATGTTCTCTAACAGGTGACTCCTTAGTAATTCACACAAATTATAAATTGTATCTTCCATAACAAGCTTATGTGTCACAAATACTACAATAGCTAGGGTAGAACCTTCCCTATTTCTAAAGTAAATTTTGTAAGAGATTCTATACACAACATACCTTATGATGAGATTAACAATTGTGTCAATCAACATCACTCTTTGATCTCCTGTAACTCTTTCATTAGGGTTTCAACTTACTTGTTCTTCACAGTCTTCTTTACCGAAATGGTTCCTTTTATCGTATAGCCCAATAATTACTGAAATGATATAACTTTAGTCATGGGGTTTTTCCAATACAATGCAATCATTCTCTTCTCAACTTAGGACAAGCTTGATCAAGCCTTCGTTATCAAGCCAATGAAATTCATTCCATAGATCCAGTCATTTCTTTCCCAACTCTTTAATATTTTTAAAATTCTATATCACTCAAATCACTTTTTATTTTCAGGATCTTTTCATTATCAAACTCATCCAATCATACCTTTTCTATCTATTGAAATTATTTGTTGCTTGATTCCCTGACAATCATATTAGATTTGATTATGTGAACTCTTTCTCTACTTCTACTCTTAAACTACTTCTCCTTCAAGCAATTAATCTTCCAAGAAAGGGACCAAAGCTTTGATACCAATTGTTGACTAGGTTGAAAGGATAAGAATACTAAGAGGGGGCTGAATCAGTATTCCCACAGATTAAATTTTTTTCACCAAACTTTAATCTTCTTCTTAAATATCAAACTTCATCAATTATGCTTAACAGATATAAAACAAAAAATGTAGAACAGACATGAAAAACAAAGCGGCAAGAGAAACATCGAATTTATATGTGGAAAACATAAATGGGAAAAACCACAAAAGTTTTTAACTCTCTAAAGAATATAACTAGTTATATGGTGTTTTACAAAAGGGGTGGCTCACTACAAAGATATAAAAGACAAGTCACTACTGGAATGCTCACCGTAGTAGAAAAGATTGAACTGAAAAGGATTGCATCTCCAAATGCATGAGACTAGTTCCAAAATTAAGCTCAAATCATAATTCACAAACCCTACAACTGATCCGGTGAAAGATCTATGTACAACTATTTTGCAGCAAGTTAGGTGAAGGACTACTACAACACTAATTGAACTCTGACTTTGCACCAAATACCTTGGTTGTCCACAACTCACACATCACACTCTTCTTCTCTTCTATCTTCGCTTCTATATCTCTTTTGCATACAAACATACCTCATACACTTTCTTGCTTTCATTCTTCATATTTCAATACATATGCTATTACATATATACACTAAACAATACAAACATGAGATAGTGTGCCATCCAATCCCAACACGTTATCAAATAAAACATAAAGAAGACAACCACATCGGCCTCTACAAGATCTCTACATGCTTCCTTTTTCATACTTCATTTGTCAATCCATATACCAAGATTACCAAAATGGGATAGGGTCATCTAGACCCAAAGATACTAACCCATTATCATAAAACTTAAGCACGACATCTCCAAACTCCACAGATAGAGATTCCATGCAAACCAAGAATACCACAACACAAAAATTGAACAGATACAATTGACATGACCAAAATAGCTGATACCAAAACATGTAACTGATACAGGGACCAATGCAAACTCAGAATTATGGAACACAAAGATCTTCAAGAAACTTCATTGCTACATCATAACACTTTCTCGTAACAAAAACTGTACATATCGACTACATACAACATCCATACCAATCTAGTTAACACTGAACTGCATATCTTGTCAGGTCCAAACCGGATATCTAATTTGACATCAATGCCAATAATATTGTCATGTCTAACATATATATATATATATATATATATATATCTCTGTGTGTGTGTGTGTATCTATCTATCTATCTATCTATCTATATGTATATATGTATATATATATATATATACATATATGTATATATATATTACATATATGTATATATATATATATATACATATATATATATATATGTATACATATATATATATGTATACATATGTATACGTATACACACACACAGACATATATATATATGTATACATATACATATATATATACATATATATATACATATATATATATATGTATACATATATATATATATATATACATATATGTATACATATATATATATATATACATATATGTATGTATATATACATATATGTATATATATATGTATACATATATGTATATATATATACATACATATATGTATATATATATATTACATATATGTATATATATATGTCTGTATACATATATATATATATGTCTGTATGTATACATATATACATATATATATATATATATATGTATATGTATGTATACATATATATACATATATGTATATGTATGTATACATATACATATACATATATGTATATGTATACATACATAAATATATATATGTGTATATATATACATATGTAGATACATATATATATATACATATACATATATACATATATATAAAAATATATATAAATAAATATACATATGTATATGTATAAGTATATATGTATGTATATACATACATATATACATATACATATATATAACTACATATTAATATACATACATATATATATTTATACACACACACACACACACACACACACACACACACACCCCTTGACCGAAATAAGGTAACCAAGTCATTCTTCACCGATCTTCTACACTCTTCCTTTTTAATTATTAGAACACACGCTTCACTTACTGAAGAAAAGAAAAGGTTTGTCAAACTCATAGACACGGACCCAAAAACACAAATTACAAGCATAATGACTTCCAACTTCAAGAACGATTTCTATAGATTTCAAAACATAAAATTCATAGATCAAATTGCAATGCAAACATATACAAACATTCGGATACCAATACTTGATACAAGAGGAAATTCTCAACCATGACTAGTAGAACACTAGATTCCATATCAAAGGATCTTCCAAAAATTACTCATGTATACCATACATACCTATTATTGACTAATGTTCAATATTACACACATACCTAACTTCCACTGCAACTCAATATTACATGCATACCTCACTTCAACTCCTGCTCAACATACATACATATAGTTCTAACTATATCACAGGGTTTGACATAAATGACAATATTCACACAAGTCTAACTAACAATGGACATTGAATCTATGTAATAAAATTATGCAAAATCAAATCTAGAAACACAAAGTGAAAAAAATTATGCCACCCACAAATCAAATTGAGAAAAATAAATTAGGGTTTTTAGGAATTTAACCTCTAAATTTATGTAAATCAATTGAAATCTAGATCTATGAGTGAAAATTTAAAATTTAAATTGCATAAACAATCAGACCTCAAATAATATATCTAAATTAGGAAACCCACAAGTTCAATTTTAGAATAAAAAATTAGGGTTTCTGTGAATTTAACCTCTAAAATTATATAGTTCTATTGAAAATTCAACTTGTAAATATAAATTTGAATTTAAAAATGTATAAAAAATCATATTTGAGAATACAAATTAGAAATAAGGGTGTGAGGAGTTGATTTCACCAAAATGTAATGGTGAAAATTAGGGTTTCACCATAGGAATGTAGTAAAACTGCTAATTTTAGTTAGGAATAATTACATTAGGGAAAGATGGAATTTGATAGATCTAGCATTGGTAGATCTATATTCTTATAAGATTCTTGATTTCTTTGATGGAGATTTTCTTCCCTTTAATTTAACTATATTGAATGAAAGAAGATGCTAAAATTAGGGTAAATGTGTGGATATTAAAGAGATTGGGTATAAACAATGAGTTAGAATCATCGCACAGAGCCACAAACTTGGATCTGAGAAAAATAATATGATTAAGATCTCCTCCCCAAAATTTGGCCTAAATTGTTGGGACTATGGTTGTGGTCACCATGGTCCTTTGAACTATCTATCATAAAAAAATGAACTTTTTCGTCCCTGTGAATTATATCAATCCTAAAATACACAATTTTGCACCTATTTCTGCACACAATGAAAAGTGAAAAATGGTTGGGAATAAGGGTTTGCCTAAATCAAACACTAGTTTAGGAATTCATCTTAAATAAATAAATGCAAATACTGAGATAAATAATGGAAAGATATACCTTAGATCTTCAATTTTTGATGATGATGCTTTGCTTCTTTGAATGCAATCACATATGTTGTATGAAATGATATGAACATGACAAAACCCTAATCACACACACATGCTTGCATATGAATGATGTAGTTTTTCTCTACAATGGTTGAATGAAGAATATGTAGCCTTGAGAATCTCTGAAAATTCTTTATGATGTATACTTAATGGATGTTAGGATTTCATTGCTTGTAGATTGATAAAATGGAAAGATGATATTAGTTTCATCAAATACATTTATATATGGATATCGTGGTCATTTACTGATTAGGCCAAATTCTAATGGTCATGTGGATCCATAGAGATGGATTCCTTCTAGAGAGATAAGAACTCTACCCTATTTCAAAATTGGGCCCTACTAAGAGGGACCATGGTGTTATGTGCCATGGTCTAGGACCAAGATGCTAGGCACCATGGTCTAGGACCAAGGTGCTGGGCACCATGGTCCTTTTCAAAAAGGGAACAAAATGAAGCCCAAGGGAGAAGGGTACCTCACCAAGGAATCCATAACTGGTTGTACATGGCATCAAGACTGAAGGATAAGCACAAAATGGACCTAGATAGGAGATGGGGATAGGAAATGCTAATATTGGGGCACAAACATGAGGTGTAAATTGGCCTGGTGACAATGTACAATTCTACATTTAACCCCCACTTAAACATGAGTATGAGCCTATGCAAATACTCATGGTAAAGTAGATGAAGAGATGAGAGAGAAGACAAAGAGGGTAGTTGAGTGAGTTAAGCTCCTCAAATTGGGGGTTTGGTTCCTTCAAATTAGTGATGTCTTATACTCCCCGTGTTGTGCTCCCAATTTCTCTTATCTTTCATCTCTTCATATATTTTACCATGAGTATTTGTATAGGCTCATACTACTATTAAAGTGGGGGCTATATGTAACATTGTAGATTATCACTAGGCCAATTTACACCTCATGTTTGTTCCCCTATGTTAGTGCGCCCTATCCCCATCTCCTATCTAGGTTCATTTTGTGTTTATCCTTCAATCTTGATGCCACTTACACCCTGTTGTGGATTCCTTGGTGGGGTACCCTTCTCTCCGGGGCTTCATTTTTCTCCCCTTATGAGAGGGACCATGGCAGGCAACACCATGATTGCTCTTAGTGGGGCCTAATTTTGAAATAGGGCAAGGGTCCTATCTATCCAACAAGAATCCATCTCCATAGCTCTAAATGACTGCTAGAAGTCGTCCTAATTGGTAAATGACCTAGATACCCCTATATAAAGATATTTCATCAACCTAATTTCATCTATCCATTCTATCAATCTAAAAGCAATGAAATCCTTACATCTATGAAGCATCCATCATCATGCATTTTTAGATATCTTCGAGGTTTGTGGCTTTGTGTGATGATTTTAACTCATTGTTTATGCTGAGTCTATTTAATATCCATAAATTTACCATAATTTCAACATCTTATTCAATTCAATATAATTAAATTCAAGGGAAAGAAAAGCTCCATCAAGGAAACAAGAAATCTAATCAAAACCTAGATCTAGCAAGGCTAGATCTAAAAAAATTAGTCTTTCCCTAATGTAATGGTCCCTAAGAAAAATTAGTGGTTTTACTACATTCCTTTGGTGAAACCCTAATTTTCACCATTACGCATATTTTGACCATTTTGATAAATATATTTTCATAAAATAAAATAATACCTCTTATAAAATTATAAGTAATAGATATATTAATATATATATATATATATATATATATATATATATACATAATTTTGAAGGATATGTTTCTACAACATGATCAAGAAATAATAAATAATTGGTGTTAAATCAACTTGGTAGACTAATAGTCCATATACAAACATGATAGGGAACATTCAATAGTCCAAAAATAATTGGTTATATTCCTTCAACAAACATCTTGTACAATAATTATATACATGACATTTTCTCATGGCTTGCATTATGGAAAGGTTCTCCTTTTATAAACCAGCAATGCATGGCCCAATTAGGTCAGTTGTATTCTAAACAATTTTTAATCAAATATTTTACTGGTAATTAAAATATAATATGTTGTCTATGATAATATGATGAAACAATAAAGATCTAGTCAACTACTGAGAGGGGGAGTGAATTAGTAGATAGAAAATCAACTAGGCTTTCACCAAACTTATTTCCAACTCAAAAACAACTCACAAAGTTTACCGGTTTGGACACTTTAACAAATCTGCAGCTACTCTGTTAAACCTTACTGGTTGACCTAATACGTTAGTGATATAATGCAACAGATCTAAAACTTAAATATCCTTCGACGAAAACCTTAAACCACTTCACTAATGCCAATAATAACATATTTGAGATCATTTTCAATCATTTAGATATATCTATGCAAATATACCAATTATTCATATCAACCATACCAAAAACACATCCACAAAATCATTCACCACTTGACACAATGATTTTTCATGTCAGAACCCTAATGGGAAAAACCATGGTGGGGATGAATACCCACAAGTATTTTGAACTCTTCTGAAGTTCACCCTGTTAGGAGCCAAGCCTTGTTATAAGCTTATACAATAATGTTCTATTAGAAACATATTCGGTTAAGGACCACCCAGTTAAGGGATTGACTACAAATACCCTGTTAAATGTAATACCCTGTTAAAGGTAACCTTAGTGGAGGATTTCAAATCCAAGCTAATGCATCACTTGGTTAGGGTATTTTAACAACAAGCATGTTAAACCTTACCTGATTAAGGGATTTTACTACTTTAATGGCTAGAGAACAATAGGTTCTAGACTGATCTAGAAATAGAACTTCCTTGCTGAATTAGATCCTTTATCGCTCCTATCTGCCTTCACATCATTCTGCAGATACACCTCTTGGTTTGGCGAAAATCACTTTCACACTCTATCAAATTGCCAACACTTCATTGAACAAATTGCCAACACTTCATTGAATCAAATCATTGACATTATAAGCAAATACATTAGGTTAGAAACATAACACAAGCCGTATAATCTCAAAGAGATTACAAACATATTGGTTCAATATTGACCATTAAATTAAATGCAATCAACTTTACATTCTTCTAGGCATCTACAACCACTCCTAGATCACCGTACTTTGAATCTTGTAACACATCACATGTTTGTCACTTCATACTATGACTTTGATCATTCCCAAGATAAACGGTTATCTTTATGCACCAAAACCTATTCAAAACTCATCATGTGCAACATGATTACATGGAATATTCATCACCGATCATCATTCGATCATAGATCATCACAACTAATCTCCAAGCTCCATCAGTTAGAGTTCTGCTTCTCAATTGGTTAGGGTTACTAGTTGAACTTCACCACATCAATACCGTTTGCTTTATTGCTTCATTACCAATTTCTTTACTGCTTCATTACCAGTTTTTATTGACATCAATGACAACACTATACTTCTTCAATGTAATATTCATGCAATGCCAACATTCTCCCCCTTTGGCATTGAGGGCAATATAAATATCAATACCAATTGATTGTCATGATTGAGAGTAAAGAATACACATAGGTATAGGAATCTTCTAACATTTTCTAACATTTCTAACATAAACTATCCTTCAAATTTATCTTCATGTTTTCAACTGGTAACTGTTTTGCAATCTATCTCCTCTCCCTAACATAGCAACACCATCAATCATATACTTTTCTTCTCCCCCTTTGACAACAATGCCAAAGTGAAGGAAAACCATTTTGTTTCTTATCCACGCTTCACTGATCTGCATATAGTTGCTCCCCCTATGGAGTAGCTCCATTGTTTATCAATCGTTCTTCAAGATTTTCAATAGGCTCTGGGATTGATGTCTTCCACATTTGCTTTGTTGACTTCATGTAGGGGTATAACCCCTTACTCACCTCTAAGATATTCAAATGTAGCCTTAGGTAGAGGCTTAGTAAAAATATCTGCCAGATGTTCTTTAGTGGAAACATGCTCCAATGATACCTCTTTCCTTTGAAATTTCTCTCTTAGGAAATGATACTTTAGCTTTGTATTCTTTGTCCTAGCATGCAACACCAGGTTCTTAGAAATGTTTAGAGCACTGGTGTTATCACAGAAAATTCTTACCGATTCTGATATCTTGAGCTTGAAACCTTCCAATATGTGTTTCATCCAAATTGCTTGGGTAAAATTCATGTAAGCTACAACATACTCAGCTTCTCTTGTTGATTGAGAAATACAACTCTTTTTCTTTTTGCTCCAAGACACTAATCTACCTCCAAAAAAAAATTATCCTCTGATTGTACTTTTCCTATCATCAACATTGCCTACCTAATCTGCATCGGTATAGACTTTTAAGTCAAAGTCTCCAGCATATGGATGCCATAATCTATCGTGCCTTTCAAGTATCTAAAAATTCTCTTGGTTGCAATCATGTGTGACTCCTTTGGATCTTTTTGAAATATAGCAACGAATCCTACCTCATGAGCAATGTCCAGTCTATTGTAAACAACATAATATAGCTTACCTATCATGGATCTGTATTCCTTTTCATCAACTGGTGTAGAATCATCTTCCTTTGACAATTTAGAGCCTGTAATCATTGGTGTTCCAACTAGTTTGGAGTCTCCCATTCCAAAAGGGTTCAACACTTCCTTCCTTCATCTATTGGATTTACAAACCTATGAATTTTTTTATCTCGCCTACCAATGACATCTCAAATTCATTCTTCATTTCATTAGCAAAATCATGACACATATCATCATCACCTCCAAAAATGATATCATCAACAAATACCTCACTTACTAGTATTTTATGTCCTTCTATCTTGAGATATATGTTACTATCTTCACTAGTTCTTTGAAAACCTATCTTTACAAAGTGAGAGTGCAATCTTTCATACCATGCTCTTGGTGCTTGTTTCAAACCATATAGTGCCTTATGTAACTTGCATACCATATCCTTTTCTTCAGTTAATGCACAACCATGTAGTTATTCTATGTATACTTCTTCTTCCAATATTCCATTTAAGAATGCTAATTTAACATCCATCTGATATACCTTAAATCCTCTATATGCTACAAATGCAAGTAGAGTCCTTACTCTTTCCAATCTTGCTACTAGTGCAAATGTCTCACCATAATCTTCACCTTCCTCTTGTGCATATCCTTTCCATACCATATTGGCTTTATTCCTGACCACTACTCCATCTTCATTTAGTTTGTTTCTGTATACCCACTTTTTGCCTATGACATTCTTATTTTCTAGTCTAGGTACTAGTGACCATGTATTATTATACTCTATCTGATCAAGTTCTTCTTCCATTGACTTGATCCAGTCTTCATCTGCAAATGTTTATTTTTCTATTATAGGTTCAATGATGGAGATCATACAAGAATATTCTCTTAGCCTTATTCTAGTTAACACACCTACATCCTTGTCTCTAATAATCTGATCAGGGTTGTGATTGAGTCTGACATACCTTGTAATAACTTGATCTTGGTTTTCAGGTTCTTCTTCTTCTTCACTTTCTTCATCTTCTTTTGGACCTTCCTGTTCTGGTTGAACTAGGGCTTCTGTGTTCAGTTCTCCAACTTCTGGTTTTACCGGTTCTAGTTTCAAAAATAGTGTGTTTGGTTCTTCTTCTACCTTCTTCTTGTTGGTTTCTTCTATTTTTTCAAGAAATTCATCTACTCAAATATTGACACTTTCAATGATCTTCTTAGTCTGGTTGTTGTATCACTTGTAAGATTTTCTCTTGGTGGAGTAACCAAGAAATATGCCTTCATAACTTTTGGCATCAAACTTTCCAATATAATCACTTCTTTTAATAAAACATTTGCTACCAAAATTTTTGAAGTAACTGACATTCGATGATCTGCCATACCAGTATTCATATGGTGTTTTTTCTTTACCTCTTTTAACGAGTATCTGCTTCATTGTATAAATAGTTGTGATGATAACTTCTCTCCAAAATGTCTTAGCTACACCTCCTTGAATTAAGATAGTCTTAGCAGCTTCAACTAGTGACCGGTTATTCCTTTCTGTAATACCATTCTGTTGTGGTGTCTTTGGTGTAGATAGTTGCCTCTTGATCCCATTATTTTCATAGTATCTAATGAATTCCTCTAAAGTAAATTCACCACCTTGATCATTTCTCAAACATTTTATCTTCCTTCCACTTTCATTTTCAACCAAGGCTCTAAATTCCTTAAATTTGTTGAATGCTTGTATCTTGTCTTTCAAGAATGTGACCCACATCATCCTTGAGCAGTCATCAGTAAATATCATGAAGTACCAATCTCCTTGAATACTCCTATTCCTCATTGGTCCACATAGGTTAGTATGAACCAAATATAGAAAATGTTCAGCTGAGAAAGATTTTCTCTTGAAGGTTGAGGATGTCATTTTCCCTAACTAACATTCCTTGTACAAAGCATTCACCAGTTTGTCCAATTGTGGCAAACCTCTTATTGATTTTTACTTGTTGACTTTTACAATGCTATCAAAATTCACATGGCAAAACCTCTGATGCCAAAGCCAACTATCTTCTAATTTTGCAATCAAACAACTATTGACTTTAGAGTTTAAGTCAAATAAGTTACCTCTGGTTTGTTTCCCTATTGCAATCAGTTCACCTTTGCTTCCAAAGATCTTGCAAACTCCATTCTTAAATTCTAATAGGTAACCTTTGTCATTGAGTTGAGAAACACTCAAAAGATTGTGTTTCCGACCTTCAACCCAGTAGACATCATCTGTACTACTCTTACCATTCAAGGAAATGGATCCTTTGCCTTTCACCATGCAAAGAGAGTTATTCCCAAGTCTAACAACACCTCCAACAAATTCTTCCAATCTTAGAAACTTGTTGCGGTTGGGAGTCATGTGGTGTGAACAACCACTATCTATAATCCAGTCATCAGAACTATCCAAGTGAGAGACCAATTCCTTCTACTCTGATATGTTTTCTTTGATAGAAACAAAGATAATGCCCTCCTTTGTATCTTCTTCAGATTCTTCATCTCTAATACCTTCATCCACTACAATGAGACAATTTCTTTTTCCTTTTCTTTAAAATTCCTAAATTTCTCCCATTTTTCCTCATTATCTCTATTAGGATAGTTAGCAACAATATGTCCTATCCCGTTACATGCAAAACATTTCAATGGTAGTTTACCTCTAGCTAACCGCTTGGCCAACATTGCTTCAAGTTCCATCAGGATTTCTTCATCATTTACCTCTCTGCTGGATCTAGATTCATGACTGTAACTTACTTCTTTGCTTTTCCTTACTGGTGGGGTTGAGACTAAGGCTTTAAATGTAGATTCTGACCTCTAAACACTTCCATCAAAACCATTTAATCCAAATGCAATCAATTTACCAATAGTAGAGTCAAGAGTTACCTTTGTCTTGTCAATTGATTTCAATTCTTGAATGAATGCAACTCTGATAGCGTAGACCAGTAAAAGGGTTATCAATACCTTGCTAACCACAGTGGCATCATCCACTATACCTCCAAAACTTTTGACTTCTCCAACTATCTCCTTGATTCTCTAATCATATTGTTGAATGTTTTCACCTTCAACCATTCTCATGTAATCAAATTTTCCTCTAAGACTCTCTTCCTTGGCTATCTTTACATGCTCATCACTGCCATAGATTTCTTCCAGTTTCTTCCTAAATTCATATGCAGTCTCCAATCCATGAACATCAACATATTATGGATCTAGCAAGGTACTGATGGTGGCCTCCAATTCTTGATTGTTCTCCTATTGCTCCTTCTTCTGATCATCTGTCAGAAGTCCACTAGGCAGGTTATACTTAGTAACAACCTGATCCCAATACCGGCTTCCTAAGATCTTGATGTAAATCTTCATCCTATCACTCTAGATTTTGTAGTTATCTCTATTAAACTTTGGACCTTCTCTCTTCATCATTTTCTCATAGATATTTTCCTCAAGTTGTTAAGCTTATACTCAAGAGGACCTAGAATGCTCTGATACCAATTGATAATACAATGAGACTATAAAGATCTGTTCAACTACTGAGAGGGTAGGGGTGAATCAATAGATAGAAAATTAACTGGCCTTTCACCAAACTTATTTCGAACTCAAAAACAACTCACAAAGTTTACTAGTTTGGACAGTTTAGGAAATCTGCAACTGCATTGTTAAACCTTACCGGTTGACCTAATACTTTAGTGATATAATGAAATAGATATAAACTTAAATATCATTGATCAAAACCTTAAACCACTTCACTAATACCAATAATAACATATTTCAGATCATTTTCAATCATTTAGATATATATATGCAGATTTACCAATCATTCATATCAATCATACCAAAAACACATCCACAAAATCATTCACCACTTGACACAATGACTTTTCACATGGAAACCCAAATGGGAAAAACCATGGTGGGGATGAATACCCACAAGTGTTTTGAACTCTTTTGAAGTTTGCCATGTTAGGAGCCAATCCTTGTTAGAAGCTTATACAATAATGTTCTGTTAGGAACAGATCCAGTTAAGGAGCACCCAGTTAAGGGATTGGCTACAAATACCCCGTTAAAGGTAATACCCTATTAAAGATAACCTCGGTGGAGGATTACAAATCCAAGCTAATGGATAACCTAGTTAGAGGATTTTAACAACAATCCTTTTTAAGCTTGCTCGGTTAAGGGATTTTACTATTGTAATGGTTAGAGAAAAATAGGTTCTTGACTAATCTAGAAATAACACTTCCTTGCTGAATCAGATCCTTTATTGTTCATATCTGCCTTCACATCATCCTATAGATACACCTCCTGGTTCAGCAACAATCACTTCCACACTCTATCAAATTGCCAACACTTACATTGAATCAAATCATCAACCTTATAAGCAAATACATTAGGTTGGCAACACAATACAAGCCCTACAATCTCATAGAGATTACAAACATATCAGTTCAATCTTGACCATTAGATTACATGTGTGTATGGTGAAAATGGATAGCAATAAACAACAATATTGAAAGACTAAAATGGATTCAACCACCAAACCCTAGCCTAACAATGAACAAAGATCCACCATAACATATGAAGATAACCTAAGACAATGCAAAATAACTCAAAAATCACAAAGATTATACCATCACATGTCCACTAGGGTTTTGATCTCCATTCTTCCTATCTCCATTGATCTTGTTTGATATGCTTGCTCTCAGATTTTTATGTGCACAAGAGCTCAATAAAGAACGGAATGTGGTTGCAAGTAGAATTGAAGTGTAGTCAATTGATCAAGTAGTTAGGGTTTGATAATGAAGAAAGCATCTCCTTAAATAGAAGACACAATAGAAAATGGAGGGTTAAGATTGAGAGGTGTAAAAAGAGAGGTCGGCTAGGATTAGAGGGTAGGTATAAGAAATACCAAAATAATGAAAGAGGTAGGTAGTGTAGGAAATAAGAGATGAATGACATGTGTCATGTGTAGAAAAGGTTAATGAATTAATTAAATAAATAAAGATTTATTTAATTAATAGAAGAAGTAGGACAATTAAATAAATAAAATATTTATTTAATTTAGGAAAGGGATAATTTAAATAAATAAATGTATTTATTTAAATGAGAAATAAGGCTAGAAGAGGATAAATGAATTAATTAAATAAATAAAGATTTATTTAATTAATAGAAGAATTAGGCTTAGATAATTAAATAAATAAAATATTTATTTAATTAGACATGACAATTTTGGGTGTCTACATTTTGCCCCTCTTTGAGACAATGCGGCTTGTCGCGTTGTTTCAAAGAAGATAAGATGAACTGATACAGAGTTGCCCCAGGATGGGAATGATATGCCCCCTCGAGAGATTGGATGAAAAAGTCTGGAAAGATTGCAAACAATCTCGCGATAAGAAAGATGGGATAGAATGGACTGATTGGATAAAGTGACAAAGTCACGGGATGAGGAAGACTGACCCGGGAAATGAGGGCGAGGGCTAGAGCAGGCTATAAGATAGACCACGGGCAAAACACATCCTCATTGTCATCCACACCCTTACGAGATCACAGTGCAGAGCGAGAAAAGAGCAGCAGCAGTCAGCAGCGATGGCATTCATTCATAGATTCGACCGTGTCCGCCGATTCCAGCGACCAGCCGATGCAGGAGAGCCGGTAAGTACCCGAAAACCTCCTCGTACTTTCACGCATTTCAAGTTTTGTCATAAATGCACGTTTTAGGAGCAATAAATGCGCTAGAAATAGGGTAGTTGAAAAGTGCAAAAACGCGCAACCGCGTCTGTGTCAGTGCCAGGCGCGTCTGTGTCCAACAGGCGCGTCTGTGTTGGGTCCAGGCGCGTCTGTGCCTAGAACTGCGTTTGTGTTGATTGCGGACGCGTTTGTGAAATGTAGTAGCGTCTGTGATTTTGAATAGCGTTTATGTCATGCAGGGACGTCTGTGTTCCCTGGTCGCGTTTGTGTCTGGCATAGGCACGTTTGTGTTCAGAAAGCGCGTCTGTGTTTCAGAGGCGCATTTATGCAGTCTATAAGCGCGTTTATGGGTTATAAGCGCGTGTGTGTTAAAACAGTGCGTTTGTGTGTTTAAATGCATGGTTTTAGTCCTTTAGGTCAAATCGGCAGTTCTGTGATGAACATACGCTGTCGATTGGATAAGCTGCTGAGAGGATACACTCAAGCAGGTCCTCTAGGAAGACTAGGATAGATCAAGGCACTTTGTGATGAACAGGGAGCACCAGGATATACAACACTTTGTGATGAACAGGACGTGTGAATGTGAGTGACACTTTGTGATGAACAGGGAATGTCACACACGTAGTACTTTGTGATGAACAGTGAGCACTACTAGGATAAATAGCAACACTTTGTGATGAACAGTGAGTGTCACTAGGGTAGATAGCCATATGCATTTAGGTAGCGAGTAGCATTTTGTGATAAACAGTGAATGCCACGATAACTGACAAGATTGATTTGCTTGACTACAGGAGTATTTGCCGATGCTGGAGTCACGGGAGAGATTCCCATCGACTCAGAGGTTGCGACCAGAGTTGTCTATCCAGGACATGATTTCCGTTGAGGAGATGGGCCTCACATATATGCTCTATGTGCCCGAGTTTCGGGCAAACATGGGGTTGCTGACTGCGTTGGCCGAGAGATGGCACTCAGAGACATGCACGTTTCACTTGCCGATGGGTGAGATGACAGTGACACTGGAGGATGTATACAGGATATTACATGTTCCCATTGATGGAGAGTTGATCCCCTACGACCGTGACGGTGACAGGGAGGCCTTGAGACGGGTCTTTCAGGATCCTGAGTTGGAGATGCGAGCAGGCCATGTAGCCTGGGACACCATGACTGCCACAGGATTAGCATTGCCGGCAGTTGTTGGGGGAGTTATCAGTGGATATCTGTGTCCAGACAGGGCCACACGAGGATTGGCAATGGGCTGGGGAGGGGCCTTGGAGACGCTGATGGCAGAGCACACGAGGTATGCATGGGGGCCATGTGTCCTAGCACATTTGTATTATGAGCTGCATCAGTTTGTATACCATGGATCAGTGGGTTTGGGCTGTGGTGTGACTCTCTTGCAGGTGTGGGCCTATGAGCACCTTCCCATCACACGGCCTATTCATTTCAGAGGCAGAGGACAGGGACAGAGTTTTGTGCACCTATATGCGATGATTACATCCCAGCCTCGGATTGGGAGATTGGAGCACTGGAGGAGAGTCATTGATGACATTGACATGGTGATCTGGAGGCCGTATCTGGGGTGCGAGGAGTGGGAGGACGATGTACTGGAGCTGCCCTACACCTTCCGGAGCAGGTACCTGATTGGGTGGACGCCCTATATATTAGAGAGACAGCTGGTGGACAGGGTATGCAGGCAGTATGGCAGGATTCAGAGGATGCCCCGAGGCTCGGGCATGTATGCCCGTACGGTCAGAGATCAGGTGCAGTTTGGCCCACTGTTATCCTATGATCAGGCAGTGATGCAGCTAGCGGAGATGATGCCGATGCCCTGGGACATGTGGCCAGAGGTAGATGATGCAGGGATGGATGCAGAGTACTCTGCGTACTGGGCAGAGCATCCATTTCCTAGGTTGACAGATCCAGCGGAGCCAGTGGATGGAGAGGGTGGAGGAGATGATGATGATGGAGGAGGGGATGGAGGTAGGGGCCGGCGGAGGCGGAGGGGAGTGGTGGGAGAGAGACGGGTAGCACCGCGGAGGGAGGGAGGTCAGGAGAGAGCAGCTCCAGTGGTGAGAGGACGGGGTGGACTGCCCCTACAGGTGCCAGCAGCACAGGGTCCCAGAGAGGGACAGAGACAGGTGCAGCCAGAGGGACAGAGATAGGTACAGCCACAGGTACCTATACAGGCACAGGGATAGGTGCAGGCAGAGGCACAGGGACAGGCACCTGTAGAGGAGGAGCCATAGGCAGGGACGAAGAGCGGAGACTCCGAGGAGGATGAGGTGCTTAGGCTACGGGAGATCTGCCAGGGCCAGGCAGATGAGATTGAGGATTTGGTTCGAGAGAGGAACCACCTCAGGATCAGGGTCCGAGATAGAGAGCGGGAGAGGGATCAGGCCATCCAGAGATATACCGAGGCCGAGACAGCTCTGAGGGCAGGTAGGCGAGCAGCGGAGGATGCAGGGGCAGGCTATGCCTATGTTTTGCGAGCCGGAGAGGAGATCGCCTACTGGAGGGATCTATATTATGCAGCCGTGCCGGCAAAGCAGTGGGCTAGGAGCTTCCAGAGGTCATCGCGCACAGCGACGGCTACGGGAGGGAGCCGCAGGAGACAGGCATCCAGCGGTGGGGTTATGGGGCCTCCACCACCACCAGAGGGACAGGGGGATCCTGGGGCGGGTCCATCTATAGCTCAGACTCCGTCGAGGCGAGGCGGCTCCGAGGGAGGGAGTTCCTCATAGCTATAGTGGGCTCCCATTGTATCAGTAGATGTATCATTGTTGTATTGTAGACACCTGTGGGTGATTCTTTTGTAGCCATATGATTCTTTTGACATCATTGTATTATGACACATTTGATTATATATATATGAGATGATTCATCTTTTGCGGCAGCTATATGCATGTGTACCTTATGTGATGAGATGTTCTTATGTGATGCATGTTTTATGATATGGATGCTTATATGATGCAATGCCATATATTTTTGTTCTTTTATGTTGTATATGTGATGCATGATGCAAATGAAAATGTATGTGATGCAAATGAATATGATAATGCAAATGATTATTTACATAATGAAAATGTGAGATGTGCTAACATGTGTTGTATGCAGGATGTGATGCAATTATAATATCTATATGTATGAAATGCTTATATGTGGTGATGCAGGTGCAACTATATGAAATGCAAATGTTTTTGGTGTGTCATTATACTCAGTCATGTGATAGCGGGCTACGCGGACTCGAGAAGGACAATGGAAGTCAATCAAGAACGGGGGATGGAAGACAGAAGATATGAACGTGAAAGAGCTTCTTGTGCGTTATCATCATTGAGCTTTATTATGGCAGAATAGGTTATGACAATCGAGGCATATGTTCGACCCAGAAAGTCATTGTACCTGTTTGCATGGAGATAAGACAGTCACAAACAAGGAATGCCCCAGTTCATACTAGACTCACAGTGTCCTCATATCCTTGGACAAGTCATAGCATTACTAAAAGACAATCCACAGACAGCAAATGCAAGTAGGTGATGATACCCCATCCTCGCCTTTCTAGTCAAAGACATCCTGGAAAAGCTAAAAGACATGTCACCAAAAAGATAAAACCAAAAGAAAACCAAGACTCGACACCAACATCCACTGTAGTCCTCAAGTTTGTGTCTCTTGTCACTTGTTTAAGTCAAATTTTGATTGTGGTCACAATGTTCACTTTCACAAAAAGGATAGATAGCACTGAACCATATGTTGTCTGAGTCTGTTGAAAGATTTGATTGTGTTGAAGCTCATTGTTGCTGCTGTGTCTCATCTAAAACTGACTGATTCCATGAAACTGATACTTTATTGCGGAGAAGATGAAACTTTATTGCGGATCTGCGATGCAAAATGCTGCTTTATTGCGAATTATGCGCGGATAGACTGAAGAGAGCTGAAAGAAACTGTACTCCTCGAACCATGTGATGTTCTCAGTTCCACACCCATTACTAGACGTAGGAATTGGCCGTAGTCACAGATAGGATCTGATTTATTATGGATGGAAAGAGAGTGAAAAGGGAGGGTTTATTATGAATGGCTAACCAATCTTGGGTAGATCAATAACAAGCCATGATGGGAATGGGTAAGTTTATTGTGAGCGAATAAGTTGTTAGTGTGTGCAAAGTGAAAGGATGAAAGTGAATCCTGAAGGAGGGAGGAGCAAAGTCCCTACGCATGGCGCTGGTGACCCAGTTTTCACCATGGTACTTGCCCAGGGTGCCACCGAAGTGGTTTTCACCGTTGGACGAAAAAATTTCTCTTTACTTTTTTGATTTTTCAATTTTTTTTTTTTTTTGGAATTTTTTTTGATTTTTTTTGTATTTTTGCATTAGGATACTCAAAAAGAGCTTATGTGTAGAACCTGCGAAGGTGCATGCTGTTGATAGGATCCTCCAAAGATTCCCCTTCTGTAGTTGAGAGCTGATATGCCCCGGATCCATATACTGCTGTGATGATGTAAGGACCAAGCCAGTTGGGTTCAAATTTGCCCTTCTTTTCTCTCTCTTGCTGATTCTTGGGGTTCTCTCTGAGGACTAAGTCACCTACCTCAAATGTGCGAGGCTTGACCTTGTGATTGTAACTGCGACTCATTCATTGTTGGTAAGCCTTGAGATGATTAAAAGCAGTGTGTCGTCGTTCCTCCAGCAGTTCTAGTTCTTGTAAGCGAGAGACCCTGTAGTCTTCATCGTTGATTATGTTTCTCAAGGAGACCCGTAAAGAAGGTAACTCGACCTCAATAGGCAAGATGGCTTCAGCACCGTAGACAAGTGAGTAAGGTGTAGCCCCTGTAGGTGTGTGGACACTGGTACGATAGGCCCAAAGTGCGGGATTGAGTTGGACATGCCAGTTACGGCCAGTGTCGTCGACTGTCTTTTTAAGTATTTTGAGAATTGTTTTGTTAGACGCCTCAGCTTGGCCATTACCTTGGGGGTAATATGGTGTGGAGAAATGATGAGAGATATGGAAGCGCTCACAGAGTTCACGAACATCCTGGTTCTTGAAAGGACGCCCGTTGTCAGTAATAATGGAAGTAGGGATCCCGTATCGGCAAATGATGTAGTTCAGGATGAAAGTAGCAATTTGTTTCCCAGTAACTTGTGTGAGAGGCACGGCTTCAATCCACTTTGTGAAATACTCTGTGGCTGTGATAATGAATTTATGTCCATTGGAAGAAGGAGGGTGAATCTTGCCTATGAGATCGAGTCCCCACTGACAAAAGGGCCAAGGAGATGCAAGTGGCTGTAGTTCTTGTGCTGGTGCGTGTATGAGGTCTCCATGAATTTGACACTGCTTACACTTCTTGACAAACTGATATGCATCTTTTTCCATAGTAGGCCAGTAATATCCAGTCCTGATGAGTTTCTTGGCCAAGGTAGGACCACTAGTATGCGGACCACATATCCCTTCGTGCACTTCTCGTAACGCAATCTAAGCTTCGTCAGTCTCTAAACATCTAAGGAGGGTGCCATCTAGACCTCGTCGGTATAGGATATCAGCTAGGATAACGTATCGGGAGGATTGGCGGATGAAAGTGCGGCGTTGGTTGTTCGATAAATCGGGAGGTAAGATGTTGTCGCAAAGGTATGTGAATATGGAACCATATAACTGGGATTCAGGACCAACAACACATATCATTTCCGTAGGAGTGATCTCATATGATGGAATTAGCAGGTTGTCAACCAGGAACTCATAGCAGGTCTCATTTTGCGGTAGGTCAATGAGTGAAGCAATTGTAGCCATGGCATCAGCAGCGCGATTTTGTTCTCTTGGTATCTGCTCAAACTCTATCTTTGCAAAGTGTTGTTTCAGATCATCTACCAGTTGTTTGTAAGGCATTAGCTTTTCATCTTTTGTTTGATAATCATCAGTTGCTTGACGGATGACAAGTTGAGAATCCCCAAAAACCCGAAGTTCTTGGATCTTCCACTGAACTGCAATTCTTAACCCAGTTGTTAATGCCTCATATTCCGCTATATTGTTGGTACAAGGAAATGATAAGCGGTATGACTTTGGTATAGAATCGCCTTGGGGAGTTATAAAGAGTATACCCGCTCCTGCCCCATGCTGTGTGTATGAGCCATCAAAGTATAGTTGCCATGGCTTTGCAGGTGATATTGTTAGAATGGACTCATCTGGAAATTCTGACTGTAGAGGAACATCATCTATCATGGGAGCATCTGCCAGTTGATCTGCAATGGCTTGTCCTTTTATGGCTTTTCTGTCCACGTATTCAATGTCGAATTCACTCAAAATCATTACCCACTTGGCCAGTCGCCCAGTAAGTGTAGCTTTGTTGAGCAGATATTTTAGTGGATCAATTCTGGCAATCAACTTGGTCTTGTGAGTGAGCATATAATGTCGTAATTTTTGTGAAGCGAAGACCACAGCGAGACATGCACGCTCAATTGGTGTGTAGTTCAGCTCATATCCCACCAATGTGCGACTGATATAGTAGACTACTTTTTCTTTGCCGTCAGGTATTTGCTGTGCTAGTAGTGCCCCCAGTGCTGTTGGAGTAGCTGATATGTAAAGTAGCAATGGTTGATCCGGAATTGGTGGCATCAAAACTGGCGGGTTCAAAAGATAGTCTTTAAGTGCCTGAAAAGCCTGTTGACAGTTCTCGTCCCATTTGAACTTAATGTTTTTGTGTAGCAGGTGCTGGAAAGGATTACACTTATCTGCAAGTTGTGCTATGAATCTTCGTATAGACTGGAGTCTCCCTTGTAAAGACCGAAGTTGACTGATATTCTTGGGTGGTGGCATGTCCAAGATAGCCTTGACTTTTGCTGGATCCGCTTCTATTCCTCTTTTAGACACAATGAATCCTAGTAGTTTCCCGGAGGTTACTCCAAAGACACATTTCTTTGGATTTAATCTTACCTTGTATTTTTCCAGCCTATCAAAAGCAACTGAAAGTATGTCCAAGTGTGTATTTCTGTCTATTGATTTAACCAAAAGGTCGTCGACATAATCTTCCACCTTTACATGCATGAGATCATGGAAGATAGTAGTCATGGCTCGTTGATACGTGGCACCTGCATTTTTCAGCCCAAAGGGCATGACATTCCAGCAGAAGGTTCCCCATGGACAAGTGAATGATGTTTTATGTTGATCTTCAGGTGCAATCCTGATCTGATTATATCCAGAGAATCCGTCCATTAAAGATAACATCTCATGGCCTGCTGTGAGATCAACAATTAAATCAATGTTTGGTAATGGGAAATCGTCCTTCGGACAAGCCTTGTTGATATCCCTGAAGTCTGTACATATTCGGATGCTGCGATCTGGTTTGCTAACAGGTACTAAGTTGGAAATCCATTCGGGATAATCAATTGGGCGTATGAATCCGACATCTAGTAATTTCTCCAGCTCTGCCTTGACTAGCAATGCCACCTGTGGATGCATTTTCCTCAATTTCTGTTTTACTAGTTTTGCCCCCAGTTTGACTGTTAAATGATGCATTACTAACTCGGGGTCTAGTCCAGGCATATCAGCATAAGACCATGCGAAGTTGACTTGTCGTTCCTTAAAGAAGTTTATGAATTTTGTTCTCTCGGCCTCTGTCAATGATTGAGCCAAAAATATGTTGTGTGGAACCTCTGCTGTACCAATGTTTGTCTTTATAGTCTCCTCTACCAACATGGATGATTTTTCCTCGTATGATGCTGGGAGAATGTCAAGCCTTCCATCTTCGGGCGCCTCAGAGAGGTTTTCACCCTCAGATACGTCCTTTCTTTTTACTTTTTTAGAGTCAGAGAGCGCCACAGTGTGGTTTTCGCCATAAGACCCTTGTTTTGTCTTTATTTTCACATTTTTGCGACTAGAAGGCCCGACACCCTCACCAAAGTATGCCATGTTATTTAGCTCTATGGCGTATCCTGCTTTATGGTCTCCAAGAGGAAGATCATCGCGAATGCCAAGATAATCAACAATAGCTTCGTCATTTTGAAATGTATCAATCTGTGGTGGTCCATCCTGATCCCAGTCAATGAGTTGGGGGTGAACGAGGGGAAGGTCTTTAGTGTTTTTAGAGTCCGCAAGGCTAATAGTGAAGATGTGGTTATATTCAGGTATGTCAAGGTAGTCATCGAGGTCGTCAATGGCACTCTCCTCATCAGTGTCGATCGTGAGTAAGTCCAAATTATCATCACTAGTAGCACCCTCAGGGACAGGTGTCCTCATCCTATGTGATCCTGACCTAGGGCCCTGAAACGAAGCTTGTGCGGGATCCTTATGGGTCGGTTCTTGACCAACTCTGAATTTCTTGTAAAACTCCTCCTCCTCTGTAGGTTCATCTGGCTCTCTAAATGTCTCATTAAGTTCATAGTCGCTGGAGGATTTGTCTGAACCCCATTCCCACTCATTGGAGTCTGTGGAATAATTATCCTCTTGTTGAACTTCAGCCACTTTGACTCGCCATATCTGTTTTGTTCTCTTGTTTTGAATCTTGGGATTTAGAAAACCAAGCCCCTTAGAGCGTTCCCTTCTTGTAGTTAGCTCAGGTTGTAGAGGCTCCATGACACCTTCTTTGCGTAGTCCGAGAGGACTTTTTCCATCATACCCGAATCTCTGCAGAATTTTGAAACCTTTACCATAGTTTTCACAGGGTATTATAATTTGATCATGTGTATCATCTTCAGCGTCCTTATATAGCATTTTATATAAACTCTCTTCCTCTAGTTCGCCCCATTTTTGAAAGACGGTAGGATCCCATTTGAGGAGCATGATGGAGATTTGCTTATTAGGATGTGGTCTCCCATATTCCTTGGGGGAGTTCATGACTTGTCGTAAGAACATTGTTTGATTCAGAGTGTATTCTCCCATGCCTTTGTCTTGAAACTTGGCTCTAAGTTCACCTTGTTTGGATGTCGAGGGCTTTAATGACTCAGGATCAATATATGCTGAAGAAGGAGTAGCCTCACGATTGCTAGGAATGATAATCTCAGTATGTGATCTCAAGTTATTGCAATATATGAATGGATTTGGATCACCATTGACCGTTACCTCGACTCCATTATGAGGAAATTTTATGCACTGATGATACGTTGATGGAACTGCTCTCATTTCATGAATCCACGGACGTCCTAGCAATATGTTATACGTGAGGTCTAAATCCAGGACTTGACAAATCACGTCCTTTGTGACTGGCCCTATTCTTAGTGGTAAGATGACTGTGCCTTTGGACGAACGCTCTTCATCATCATAAGCCTTAATAGTGATTTGGTTTGTAGCATTCACAGCTTTGTCAGAATATCCCAATTGTCTGATGGTGCTCAATGTACAAATATTAAGACCTGCTCCTCCATCTATCAGGACTCGTTTTATTTGGTGTTTATGTATGAAGGCTTCAATATGTAGAGGTGCATTATGAGGCTGACTTATGGAGGCGTCATCGGCTTCTGTGAATGTGAGGGAGTGTGGAACGGATAAGTATCCCACCATGGCTTGAAACTGATCCACGTTCAGATCAGTAGGGACAGCAGTATCTCTCAAGGTTTTGTCAAGGACAGCTTTATGTGCAGGAGATATACGTAAGAGCTCAAGAATAGAGATGAGTGCGGGTGTTTTCCCTAATTGTTCTACAAGATCTTACTCAGGCTTAGTTGACGGAAGATTGGTATTCTTAGTAGAGGTACCTGGCAATGTGATCTTACCTCGACGGGTTGTAACATGACATTCAGAGGTAGATGTGGACGAAGATCCCACACCTTTTAGGACAATTTTAGGTCGTTGAGGAGGATTCTCAGGCTTTTTATTTTTGATAGTGATGGTAGAAATATGATTGTCCATTGAGATGTGATTAATAGTGGAATCATAATTGTAAGATGTTCTGGTGTAATTGGCTTGATCATCTGTGACTTTGCCTTTTCCCTTGTCATGTTTCGGGAATGGTTCCTTAAACACCTCATGCTCTTGGTTAGATGAATGTCCCTCAATCTCAATATCTCCTCTGTCAATGAGATCTTGTACAATGTTTTTCAATCGATGGCAATTACTTGTCTTGTGACCCTTGCTCTTATGAAATTCACAATATTCATCATCATTCCACCAATTCGGTTTTACCTTTGGTTCATATGGAGGAAAATCTGGGACCGTGATCACTTTGTTTGCTACAAGCTTCTTGAATACTGATTCAAGTGGTTCTCCCAATGGAGTGTACTTCCTTCGTGGTTTAGCAGCCGTTTGATTGTTCACTTGATTGTTGGTAGAATTTGATCCAGAAAAGATGAACTTTGGTCTCACTGTGTTGGCATCAACAACACCATCATTAACTGTGTTCTTGTTCTTGTTCCAAAACTTTGGTTTGTCCTTTCCCTTAAAGTCCTCTTTGTTTTCTTTAAATAGTTTGATAACTCCTTGTTCAATCAAGACCTTTTCTGTTGCTAGGCCCTTTTCAATGACATCCTTGAATGTAGACAAACAAGCTTTTCTGAGATCATAACCAATAGCCTTGTTAACATTTTGTGTGAACATTTCCACCATTTGTTTTTGCGGGATTTCACAAGAGCATCTGCTAGCTAAGTTTCTCCATCTTTGTAAAAATGACGCAAAAGATTCTCCTTCTTTTTGTTTCGTATTGCACAAGGTAGTAACTGAGACATCTGTTTCAATGTTGTAAGAAAAATGCTGAATGAATGCCTCTGCCAAGTCGCCCCATGACTTAATACCAGGAGGTAATTGAGAAAACCATTCCATCGCTTGATCTCCTAAGCTCTGTGGGAACAACCTCATTAAGTATGTTTCTTCTGCCGCTACCTCAATGCAAGCTGTGAAGAATTGTCTTATGTGTGCCTTGGGGTCTCCTCTCCCTCTATATTTGTCAAATTTCGGTGTTGCAAAGTGCGGAGGAAACGGAGGCATTGGAATGCTCTTATCAAAGGGATAAGGGCATATATCTCTCATAGTATATGTGGGTTTTGATGTGCCCATGTCTTCCACTTTCTTTTGTAGATCTCTAATTTGTTGCTCCAAATTATTTTTGGGAGGAGATGGATTTCTTGTAGCATATCCCATGTTTGAAACACCCATTTGAGGAGGAGCTTGTTGCATATATGGATGATACTGATCGTAGACATGTCTATATGGAGGTCTATATTGTTGCGACATGTATGGAGCACTTGGCATAACTTCTTGTTGAGGGACCCCATATCTGTTTTGTGTATATAAACCATATTCAATGGGCCTTTCATTTTCCATTGTGTTGCCCCCAATTTTGGCATGAGGTCTTCTTGTGTCAAAATTTTGAGGAAGTCCTTGAGTATCCATTTGTCTTGGTTGACCCATATCTTGAGCATGTGTTTGAACATAAGGCCTCCATGATGGTCTTTGAGTGTAAGTATCATGCATTTGAGCTTGTATATGTGGGATTGCTGGTTTCTGAAGCAAAACTGATGGTGACTCCGGCATCATATTATTGGGTCCTCCACTATTAGGTTGAGTTTGTTGTGAAGGTCTACTTTCCATAAGTTGAGATAAGTCAAAATCATGTGGTATTTTAGCTCCACTTTGTGCCATCATGTTTAGAAAGTATTGACGATCTCTCCTCATTATCTCTTCAACCAATCTATTGAATTGAGGATCCATTATAGATTCTTGTATGTCTGCTGATAGTATTGAAGAATTGTCAACATTGTCATTGTGTGTAGCGTTGTGTATAGCGTTTGCGCTTTCCATATTTGGATTGTGTCTATAAACATTCATGTCTGGTAATGTAGTGTGCTCAGGATTGTAGAAGACATCATTGTCATACTTATAAGAACTCATGTTTATGGGCCCTTGAGCTTCTTTATCTTTTCTCCTAGATTTTTGAAGACGGGTTTCAACCATGAACTAGGTGTTAGAGCAATATGTGAGAGACTAGACGAAAAATGAAAAGAGTATGTAAGACCAAGAGTTGTATGGAGTGTAAATGAATCTGAAGTTTACTTGCAATGTCCAAAGTGTAAGACCAAGTATGTATGTTGTAGAGTAGGTGTGACTTCCAAAGAGAGGATAGTTTCTCTTGATGAGGTAAGCTGACCTTGACTCTAAGAAAGACCAAATGAGACCCAAAGGTAAGAAACCTTGATGAGGGATCACTTAGCAAAGTGTAGTAATATGTAGTGTTGACAAAGTATAGTGAGGACAAGCAAGTGACCTTTTGACTTCAAGTTTAGACAAGTATGAATGTAAAATGAGGTATGAAGCAATGATGGACTGTGTAAGACCTTAGAACAGGCTGAATGCTAGATGAAACCTGAAGAGATAACCTAGGAAGCTCAAGTGTGCCGAAACTGATTTCTTTGTTTGCTTGACTGTTAAACTTTTTTGAAATCCTGACACAGACGCCTCTGTATACTTCACAGACGCGTTTTGAAGACACAGACGCTATTCTGTTTGACACAAACGTGATTCTGAGATTTCCTGTTGATGTTTGCTAAGACTGTAACAGTTTTTGCAATTGTGGACACAGACGCGCCTGTATACTTCACAGACGCGATTTCCAGACACAGACGTGTCTCTGTTCGACACAGACGCTGATAAAAACACAGACGCTATTATGTACTTCACAGACGCGTTTATCTGACACAGACGCGGTTTTAACAGACACAGACGCGTTTCTGTAACCTTAGTGCAATCTTTCCTATCTGTGAATTTGTTTTGCTGTGACCAAATCTGATTTTTCGACTGTTTTTCGTGACAAGAGGACACAATGTTGATGACCCAATGTTTGCAGACTGTTTAGACTCCAAAAAGTGTGTTGTTTGATGTAAAAAGTTTTTGCATACACTTGAAGACACAAAAGACACAATGTTTTGCTGTTTTGTCTTGATTGTTTGAATGTTTATCGTAAGTCAAGCACAATTCTTATGGCTGGCCAGGACAATAATTGTTGATCCCACATGGGGTTTTACCCCCGAGGCTACGCTATTCAGAGCGGATACTTAGATGCTTGACCTCACTGGCTCCACCCTCGGCACTCACTTCTCGGGTCAGCCAAGCATCAGTCCCCATGAAAACTCCCCATGGCGAACTTTGTATCTCTACTAAGAACCGTATGTGTGTGGGCCTCTACCAGAGGTCCGACCTCCTGCCTCAACAACTAGAAGGATTTGGGCATCTAAAACAATGAGGTGCTAGTAAGGGCATCCGCTCGTGTGGCCATACATGCGGCACTTTCAGCTCTGTAAATACAGAAGGCTCCCAGCCGGTAGGGGTTACGCCCTACAAATGATCAAATAAATTTGATCAAACGGGTTTATGGGGAGACATAGTGTCGGTATGAACTAATCAGCACACGTTATTCATAGTTTTCACCATGAATACATTTGATTATAGTGGCTTGGAAGAAGATGGCTTTTCTTTTGCTACCACTTGGGTCGTTCTCTTCTCACTAGTAGTCCTAATGACCACATGGGAAGACAGGCCCTCTAAAGAGTAAACAAAAAGAGCCTATTGCTCAAAACACAAAAGACAATGGTTCAATTTTAGTGCACCAATTGAAGTGTTTGCTAAGCTATGAAGACAAGGCACACAAATAAAATTACAAAACCCTAGCTAAGGCCCTGCAACAAAATTGTTAGTAGTTTGGGTTGTTTCAAGTGATAACCCCTTCCTGCAAGCACACAAGTTAGGTAAATTTTAAGAAAACCCAAAAAGACTTTGTGAAAAGGGGCCTTCAACAAAACGTATTTGCCTCCAAAGCAAGCTGCACAAACCAGGTTAGCTAGATCTGCAAAGGTTAGCCAAAAATAAACCAGATCTGAAACCCTAAGTACAAAATCCGAAAAGCCGAATCGAAAAACTTAAAAAAAAATTTGTAAAACAGAATGCACAGACGCTGGTATACCAGACACAGACGCGTCTGTCCTACACAGACGCGGTTCTGTGATTCGCAGACGTGATTTTAGAACACAGACGCCTCTATATTCTGCAGACGCGATCAGATGGTTCACAGACGCGATTCGGGATCACAGACGCGACTTTCGGAAACCTGCAAAAATAAAAAATGACAGAAACACAGACGCGATCCAAGATATCATAGACGCCTCTGAAATACAAAAACGCGATCCGAACACTCGCAGACGCGAAAAAAAAACCTAAAATGTCGTCGAAATCGTCCGATCTGCAACTTCAAAAAATGCAAAATCTGCAACAAAATGTTAAATGCAAAGGGACAAGGGTCCCACCGGGCGTGCCAAAATGTGTATGGTGAAAATGGATAGCAATAAACAACAATATTGAAAGACTAAAATGGATTCAACCACCAAACCCTAGCCTAACAATGAACAAAGATCCACCATAACATATGAAGATAACCTAAGACAATGCAAAATAACTCAAAAATCACAAAGATTATACCATCACATGTCCACTAGGGTTTTGATCTCCATTCTTCCTATCTCCATTGATCTTGTTTGATATGCTTGCTCTCAGATTTTTATGTGCACAAGAGCTCAATAAAGAACGGAATGTGGTTGCAAGTAGAATTGAAGTGTAGTCAATTGATCAAGTAGTTAGGGTTTGATAATGAAGAAAGCATCTCCTTAAATAGAAGACACAATAGAAAATGGAGGGTTAAGATTGAGAGGTGTAAAAAGAGAGGTCGGCTAGGATTAGAGGGTAGGTATAAGAAATACCAAAATAATGAAAGAGGTAGGTAGTGTAGGAAATAAGAGATGAATGACATGTGTCATGTGTAGAAAAGGTTAATGAATTAATTAAATAAATAAAGATTTATTTAATTAATAGAAGAAGTAGGACAATTAAATAAATAAAATATTTATTTAATTTAGGAAAGGGATAATTTAAATAAATAAATGTATTTATTTAAATGAGAAATAAGGCTAGAAGAGGATAAATGAATTAATTAAATAAATAAAGATTTATTTAATTAATAGAAGAATTAGGCTTAGATAATTAAATAAATAAAATATTTATTTAATTAGACATGACAATTTTGGGTGTCTACAACATGCAATCAGATTTACATTCTTATAGGCATCTACAATCAATCCTGGATCACCGCACTTTGAATTTTGTAACACATCATGCGTTTGTCACTTCATACTATGAATTTGATCATTCCCAAGATAAACGGTTATCTTTATGCACCAAAACCTATTCGAAACTCATAATGCACAACATGCTTATGTGGCATCTTCATCACCGATCATCATTCGGTCATAGATCATCACAACCGATCTCCAACCTCCATCGGTTAGGGTTCCGCTTCTCAACTGGTTAGGATTTCCAGTTGAACTTCACTGCATCAATACCGGTTGCTTTACTGCTTCATTATCGGTTTCTTTACTGCTTTATTACCAGTTGCTAATAACATCAATGATAACACTATACTTCGTCAATGCAATCTTCATGCAATGCCAACAATCTATTGAGATTGTGTTTTAGGTAATTTTTGTAGATTGAATACCATTTGATCTTTAATTATTAGTGAGTGAGAAATCAAAATAGGATTGTGCTCTAAAATGGAATAGGAAAAATAAATTTATATATTATATTAAATCTTCCATCAAAGATTTTTTAATAGTTTCTATACCATTTGAGATTTCTTGAGTTTTATGAACTGGCTATTGTATAGAGCTCAAATGCCCATATCAACGACCTTCCATTTATTGTATGAGTTCTCTACCACTAATCTATTGGTACGCTTGTGATCACTTCAACTTTCAACTAATTGAGATTTATTTACAACATCCCACTTAAGCCATTCTTTATGTTTTCATGGATGAGCTAGGAACCAAACCTATGGAATCATTTATTTGATACTTGAGTTCTCTATGATTGAATTACTAGATTTTGTTTTTTAATTGAAAAGAGAGGAGGATTAATTATTCACTAGTATAATTATACAAAAGGAATAGTTTCCAATCCCTTAAAATAAATTGGAGAATGATCAATTAGGACCAATTTCAATCCGTCAATAGAGATATGTTCTTTGGTTGATTTTCCTCATTTAATAATGATATGATTTGATATGATGAAGACAAAAAATATTCAAAAGAACTCAATAATTGCAAGGAAATTGATAATAATCAAAATAAATAAAAAGATATGGAACAAAAAGCTAGCTTAGAATCACATATATGGAAATGAGATGCAAATAACCTTTCACTAAAATCTAAACTTGAAAGTGTTGATATATGGAGATAGGTGTCATATACTTGAGGTTATCTTCGTTAGCTTAGAACTATGAATTTTAATCAAGACTCTTAGTATATCATTCTCTCAAAATTTCAATCAAGAAGTGTTGGACTATGGAGTGACACTTCATAGACAAAAGATTTTCTCTAGCTCAAAATATAATTTTTTTTTGTCTTCTTCTACTCTTTGCAAATATGCAACTCTCTACTCTTTTATCTAGAACCTAGACACATAAAAGAGGTAAAAGGTGTTGTGATGAATAGAGGATTGCCTAAGTCAAACCTCAAGTAGGAATTAATTTCCACTACAATAATGATGATTAGAAAAGATATTTTACCTTTGGTAGGATAGAGCCTAAATCTAACACCAAATACTAAACTAAAATAATATTAACTCAAGGTTGATAATGGTGGTGATGCAATGCTCTTTGAATAAGTATTTAAAGATTTGATATAATAACATGGCATCATGAAAAGATCAATCGTGAAAAAATACTTGCATGTATGTTTTTGTATCTTTCTCCTCCATAATACTCTGAAGACACTTTCTCAATAGTGATTCCTCAAGACGTACTTAGAATGTGTGGTTATTATGATTGAAGAAAATAAACTAGAGAGGGTTCTTGTATATAAAGATTTGAAGACTCTAACATGTTCAATTTTAGGCCCTTTTGGACTATGGAACTAGGCTCCCTAGGCCACCTAAAATAAGAGTGGAGAAATATGGTTGAAACGTTCACAAGTACAAAACATAGGATCTAGTCACCTAATAATCGTATGATAATAGTTTAGTAGTGACAAGTCTAGAAATAGGCTTGAAATGAGCTATGAGAGGGGATACTAAATTAAGGGCCCAAAAATGAGTGTAATATTGTAAATAGATTAAAATTTATTACACTATAAGTAGAGAGAGAGAGAGAGAGAGAGAGAGAGAGAGAGAGAGAGAGAGAGAGAGAGAGAGAGAGAGAGTATAAAGAGATAAGATTTCATTGAGCTTGGATAATAGGACCCCAAGCCTAGGATATTAACTCACACAACATCCTAGGAAGGGAACACAAAGTACAAGCCAAAAAAAAGGTAAACAAGGAAAAATAAAAGAACACACAAAAGGGGTTAGTATAAAAATAAAGGCTTGAAGTAAACCATTTAAAGAGACCTTGATAATCAAAATGTCTCAACCACTAATATCATTCTTAGAATGTTATTGCAAGAGCACAAGAAGTCTTATAGAAAGAGAAAGAACATACACTAATTGATAGGAAAAGAAAACATGATTCCAAAAATATTAAGGTATGTTATGCTATGGGACCATGGGAGGTTTTTGAACAATGAATACAACTAAACAACAAGGTGCATCATGTTCATGATTGAATCATGGATTATATCGGCTAGCAATTTTTTTTATGCTAGGTGATCTATCAAAAAGAGACAAGAACAAATTCTATTGGAAAATAAGAGGGATTATGTTGCATGATTCGTGTAAAATATTTGGGAGATTAAAACAAGTCTACTGAGTTGCATTATTCTAGTTGACTGATACAAAGGAAGATTAGAAAGAATTTTTTTTCCAAATCATCTAAAACTTTGACAACAAACTGGGTGTTAAAGTGTGCACCAAACACAAATATTACAAAAAAACCTCTTTTGGATTTAAGTAATCAAAAAATGTGACTATAAAATGGTTCTTGTAGTACATCAAGCAAAAATTTTCGTATGAGACTACAAAATGACTGCTACAGTGATAGCAAGAACAAACAACAAGGAGACCTTATATGCCTCCCATTAAGATACCATAATACTACAATGATGAATTCTTAAGGAAGATAGAGATCCATATAAAGGATAAACACTTTAACCTCCAAGGATATATCCTTAATAAAAGTGCATGCGTTCCATGCTAGAGAGAATACAATATTTAATTGAATAAGAGATAGTGGTAAAAGAGATATCTTGAAATGAGTATAAATGGATATTCATGAAGGGTACATGACTATGAAAAGGGTGAGGGATATATCTCTACCTAAATATATCTACATTAAATAGGATATCTTTAATAAAGATGACATCTTCAACACTAAGAAAGGGGAAGGAGATCAAGAATGCACACCTTCCCAACTTCTAGGAAAAGGGATTCTTGAAGAATAATTGTGCACTTTCAATCAATAAGGAGAGATCACTTATAAAAGACATACAATTTCTAGTAAGGAAGACCTCCTTGTCAAGGATGCACACATCCGAGAAAGGGGGAAATCCTGATGAAGGAAAAATAATTCTATTTGAGAAAGGATATTCTTATAGAAAAATGCAACTCTACAAAGTGAAAATGAATCCTTAGGAAAGACGAATGATTAAAAACTATTCTTACCACCTAGCTTGCAGACAAGAATAATTAGTTTATTATGTTTCTATCCATCTATGATTGCATATAAAGTTGTACCGCCATGAATGATAATGAGCCCCCTAAAGGTAAGCTACTAGTGTCATATAGTGAGGAGAAACATATTAGGGATAAAGAGTGCTAACATACTACATGCATATATGAATTTAGAAATATAATAATATCAACTGTTACTAATATAAGAGCCTTGTTATATAATTCTTGAACAAAACCATTAAATATTTTATAATTAGCAAGGGAGTGAGTATATACATAATAAAATAGATAAAAATTACTATAAATTTTTGGTTTAGAGTTAGACCTATATATCATGAAAAGGAAGGTGATCCTTCTATAATATTTAAGTCTTCAAAAGATTATTTTTTCTAGAGAAGAAGTTCTTTGTAGGAGGGAAAGGTGAGTCTTTGATGAGAGAATTGGTAAGGAGTAAGTAGGAAATCCTATTCCTTCTCTAGGGTATTGGGATGAGTGTTCTATAAGGACTTTGATTCCTTGTTTCTTATTTATAAATCATTTCAAATATAAATTTATAATTTTTTTATAAATGTGATGGAGACTTAGAGTTTAATCACAGATCTCATTGAATTTTATTATCTAAGTTTTTTTGGAGGAACAAAGGGATGGATAGATGAAGGAGGATGGAGCATTTAGGAGGAGTCACATGTATATTAGGATCATGAATATCTACTAGATAATTAAGAAAGTCCTTTACCATTGATTGGTTGGGTTGGGAAGAAGTATTTATGCCATCTAAAGTCTTATTTCTATTCAATGTAATGTTTAGGTGACATATCATTAAGATAATGAATATCATCATATTGTCTCAAAACATGTTGATGTTTAAGATAAGATCTAGTGGAATGAGGATGTAAGGTGATATATATGTTGAGAGTTGGATTTTTAATATTTTAAGCATGTCCCTCTTTCACCATTTAACTTTTTGAGAAGAGGATTCATCATTAATTTTCACTGTTACATCTCTATTAGAGAAATTCATTGATAAAATCATCAACACTTTCCTCCTGAACAAGGAAAACTCTAGGAGAAGTACAAGAATGTTCATCTCAACATCTTTCCTAGAAGGATTATCAAAAGTACCACTCAAAACATCCACTCTCTTTATTGAAATCCAAAAATTAAATTCAAACATATTTAAAAATAGCATCATATAGCAACATGAAATATGTATGAAATTATTCAGAAATGAATTGAATGTTTGAAACATTTTTGACATCCTTATTATTAAATATATTAAGATGCAATATATTACTACAAGACACATGAAGATAAATAAACCACCTTTCAACACATGATTTTGTTAAATGTAGCTAATGAGAAATCAAATAAAATTGAAAAGTGCAAGGCAATTATATTTTGTAAGATCCATAATGAAAGTGAAATAAAAAAAATCCCAATCAGAATTATACAAAATGTAAGTAGCATCAAGTTCACCAAAATGAAAAGGTAGGGGATTAAATGTTAACTAGTCTAAGAATACAAACTAGGAATCATATCTAATGCCTCAAAATTCATTGGAGAATAATCGGTTAGGCCCAACTTCAATCACTTAGGAGAGTTGGGTGATGTGGTTGATTTTTCTCTTTAGATATTGAGATGATTGGATATGATAAAGACAAGAAATGATGTAAGAAATAGGTAAAGTTTTATGAAATTGATGTAATCAACCTAAACATGAATATATAGAATATAAAGAAAACTCATAAGTATAGATCTAGAAATGATATGCAAAGAGAAACTTGTCACTAAAAGTTTAGCCTAAAAGTGTCCATCTATAGAGATAGGTGTCGTAGATCTAAGGGTATCTTCAAAGACTTAGAATAGTGGATTATAAACTAGGATGTGCTATAGATAATTCTCTCAAAATTTTGGTAAAAAAAGTGTCTGATTATGGGGTGACACTCCTTAGAAAAGTATTTTTCACTATTCAAAATTTGGAATTACTTGTCTCAATCTAGTCTCTCTGAATCTGTAAATCTTTATCATCAAACCTGGAACCCATAAATTAATAAGATGGACAAAATTATGTTTTGTATAGGGGCTTGTCTCATTCAAACCTTGGGTAGGAATTAATTTTCAATATACAAATGATGAATATAAAAGATGGCTTACCATTGGTAGAAGAAAGGGAAAATCTAAAGTGAAAAGTTAAATTGAGATGATATTATCTGAAATTGATAATGGTAGCAATTCAATGCTATTTGCATAAGTCCTTCAAGGGTTCATGCAATAAAATGACATGAAAAGATAAAATTAACATTGAAAACATACTAACATGTAGGTTGTTGTAGCTTGTCCCTCCATAATACTCAAATTTATACACACTTAATAATGTTCTCTCAAGATCTGCTTAGAATGTGTGGGAATTTTTATGAATGAGAATAAACTAAAGAGTATGCCTTTATATAGGGATCACAATGTATCTCCTATTTTAGGCTGACTTCTAATGGTCATATTAAAATTTTGAGAACAAATGACAAATCATAAGAATTTACACTTTGAAACATTTAATTTTGGATTCTTCTAAGAGGGACCATGGTGATAGCAGATCTAATCCACCCAAAACTAGGGTAGAGAAGGATGGTTTCAAAGTGCACAAGTTTAGGACATAGGATTTGGTCACCAAATAAGTATAAGATGATATTTTGGTAGTGATAAGTCCAAAAATATGGTATAAATGAGCTATGAGAGGGGCTACTAAATTCAGGGTGGATAAATTAATCTATAAAATTGTCCTTACAAGGCTCTAATGATTTTAGAGAAATATCTTTTGATAGGAGCTAAGACTATAGGGTGGAGAAATTATTCTATAACCATTCGTAATTACTAATTAGTATCTTTGAGTGCATGTTCTTTGTTTTATTTTATAATAAATTGATAGTCTAATAATTATTTTTCAGGCTACATAATCTATCGAAGATTTGCATTTGCACGAATCTTGCCAAATTTATATATACCATATAGCAAAAAATATGTAATCCTTCAATTGTTTTTGTTAATTTTTTACATGGTGGCTAAGAATAGAAATGAAACTTGAAAATGTAATGTTATTTTCAACTTACAAATTTTTTTTTTTTAATTATTTTTTTAGTTGATTGTTTTAAAAAAAGAGGTCAAGTAGGTCTTTTACACTTACTAATTATTTATTATTATGGAGCTAAAAAATAGAAAACTCAAACGGAATTCAATGTTATTTATTGTTCATTGATTAGATGCTATTTGTCGAATTTCCATATAACCAAAAGAATCTTGAATTTTAATAAAATGGTTATCTATGCACATATTAGATTTAATAATTAGAGAAAAAAATCATTTCATGTACATGAGTTTTAATTAGATATTTATACTAAGTGTATAATAACTATTAGGTAGCTTATATTTTTTTGCATAATTTTTTTCTATACATAATATTAAAATTATTATTGAATTCATTTAAAGAAATGAATGTTTATGCCATGTTTTGGAAAGAAACTTGGTAGGTTAAACTACACATTGCATTTTTTAGCCTACATGTGATTATCTTTTGGATAATCACAAAACATATTAAATTTAAAATAAAAAAGAATTTTTAATATTATTGCACTAACTAAATTACGAATGCTCACATTTTGAGTCATAATATTACAACTTTTTGAAACCTATCTCTACACTAATTACAACAATAAAATTATTGGTTTAATTAGAAGGTTTAATATTTGCATTCAACGTCTTGCTGATTAAAGACATTGCACATGTTAATCTATCTTAGGGTGTAGGGAATAATGTCAAGTAGAATCTACTAGAAGAAGGATGGATCAAGTTCAATTTTGGCGGGGATGGCATTAATAAATTTGGGGTTAGATGCAGTAGGTTTCATAGTTAGAAATAAGCAAGGAAAGGTCCCCTTGATTGTAGGAAAGTGTAGAGGAGGGCATTTGTCACCTCCAAGATGATGAATCTCAAAGGACAAATCAATTCGCCGCTACCTCACTCAAATTGGCGCTAAGTTGAGCCAGGGGATAAAAATAATAGCGTTAAGCTAGTAGACTGCAAACGAGACTCTCGGACAACTCTGTTGAGTCTTTGTCCTCAGGATGACTGCATGGAGCTCAGACACTAGTGTGATGCACTGTCATCTAGCATAGACAGAACAAAGAAAACTGTATGACGGTAGCAGATACAATTATAATATTAAATGAATTTGAAAAAATAACAGGTTAAACTAATAACACAAAATGAGAAATATTAGAATGACTTGAGAAGAGGGAAAAGAGAAAAGCTCACAATCAGTCCATGATATGAAGCCTCCCGCTAGATGATCTTCTCCCTATGATTATAAACCTACACATAGACTAGAAAGGAAAATGTTGGGGATTGTGTTTTGGAGTCTCCCTTAGTCAGACCCATGTTTTCGTGTTTCCACCTCCATAGACAACCCAGATAGATAGATAGAATAAAAGATAAATTCAAGATGAGATAAATAATAGAAGAGGGATGTGATAAATCCTTGGATGCTCAAAGATAGGATATAAATAAATAGATATTACCAAAGAGGCTTCAGAAAGCCAAGAGAGTTGCCAAAGAATACTATGAGAGCTTGTGAGTGTTGTAGAAAAATAGAGACTGCTATAGAAAGAGCCAAGAGAAATTTCTTACAGAAGCTAGAGAGATTGAATGAGGAGAGAAGAGGAGGGAAAGAGAGGGTTGCAAGCTATTTAGAAGATTCTGAGCCATTTCTATAGACATGCACAAGTGACAAGTGGAAAGGTACACTCAGAACTGACAATAGAACATTAAAATGTCATGGGGCTAATGCGAGGCACGCGAATGTCTGAACAAAGTCTTAGTGTCCAAATGAGTCATGCTAAAAAAATGACAAGAGACAAGGAAGACATGCGGCTAACATGAAACAGAAGCCGAAGGATAGCTATTGAAAGGTGTCTTGAGCATCTTGAGTAGGAAAAGGCTGATGCAAGGGCTGAAGTGAGCCTACTCAGGTGCTAGGAGAGTGGACACCAAAGTGGTTACAAAATATGTAGGTTGAATTACAAAAGGGTATGCAATTTTTGACACTACATTTTTCCCCCACTTTAGCGGCCTTATGAATCAACATGAATATACACGCTAAAGGAAATCTACTGAACATAAAATAACATCTTGATACCAAAAGGATACTATAGACTAAGCAAATAAATCTCCAATCTAAGGAAGCATGCCCCCAAGTTGAAGACCTACAAAATAGATGCATTAGATATGAAAAACCTGCATGAGAGAACAGGGTTGGAGGATAAGAGAATCCCAAGCCAATAAGGTTAGAACATGATAGCACACACACAAAGGAACACAATAAAGAAACTACAATCTTGAGTCAGCAAAGTGAAAGAGACCTCAATGTAAAATGTTGTCTCAGTACCAAGCATCATCCCCAAAATAACAAGAAACAACAAATAAAGGAATTCTAAAATGAAGAGAAGAATGTGACGATTGATCACTTCAAGGAAGAACGCACCCAGAAGTCAGTGAAGCAATCAATGTCAAAGAGATAGTACATTACCTAAACACTAGCTTGATGCATCACTAGCGGTTATATATATATGATGATGATAAAAAGATAGATCTCGCAAGTTCTGTTATGCTAGATGATCAAAGATAAGTAGCACCAACCTTTCTCTGAAGGAAGGCCACTACAAAAAGACAAGATAAAGAAGATAGTTGTGATAGAGAGGCAGATTTTTGTTGATCAGATGAGGTTTCCCTTAGCGAGATGATTTCGAGATTTGGTACAAATATTTCTATTTGGTACATCTCAAATAGACTAGACTAGCGTGATGAATTATAAGATAAAGAAATGGATAAGATAGCATAATAGAAACAAACCTCACTCTGGAGGAAATCCCTTGGCTATGGAAAGATACAAGATAAGTGGTCACCATTGGTATAAGATACACTGGTATGGGTAGCAAGATGCGTTATGCTAGATGGCCATATGATAGAGTGTGATATGTCAATATGGATAACCATCTGATAGGGTAGATAAAGATAAATTTTGTCACCATGGGTACTGATACGCTAGATAGCCATGCAATTGGGTGATCAAGGATAGATTTGGTAAGTAGTAGACTGACCCCTACAAAGGAAAACTAAAAAGATAAATCAAGAATGGTTTGGCCCCCATCTAGGTGATCGCGGAAAAGAAAACGATCAAGTGGTGTGACCCCCACCTAGGCGATCTTGGAAAAGAGAAAGATTGAGTGGTTTTGCCCCCACCTAGGCAAAAATAAAAAAGCAACTAGCAAAGGAAACAAATGCAAGAGGTAAAAGATAAAATGAAGCTATGATGCCCCCCCCCTAGAATGATATGTGTGGAAGGCATGTTATTCTAAGGAGAAGAGCACTTGTGGAATGTCAACATAGCGAAATGTTTCTGTGGAATGCCACCAAGAGAAAGTGGCACATATATATCCACAACATCAAAAGATGCAATGCAAGAGGACATGAGGATCTGATAATTTGGCATCAGGACCCATAGCAATGTCAAAAGGATATATAGTATCACTGTGAGATGGGTGTATTGTCATAGCACTAAATTTCTCAGATGTGAAGAATAGCACATGAAGACAAAGATAGGATAAGGATAGAATGTGTAAAAGAATGGGATAGGGATAATACTCGATATCACTTGTTGTGCAAAGAACAAGAAGGTACATCAATAGATGAAGAATTATTGACACCCGATTGATGAAGTTATTGGATTCTGTCATTCAAGGCCTTACATTCACTAGTGGAATGTCCAAGCACTTGATGATATGCACAGAAAGAATGATTCTTAGGAAATGGATTATGTGTAGGAGGAGGAAGTGTAATCAAGAAAAATTTTAGAAGTTACAAAAATATAAGCTCTCGATCAGATAAAGGATGAGGAGCAAGAAGTAACCCTTTCTCTTGTGGAGAAGGTCTTGACCACTCATAAGGAGTTACAAAGATAATAGATGATGGAGGATGAGATGAAGATGGATTAGGCTTGTAACCTAAACCCATCGTAAATGAACACAATTTCGGCTGCAAAGTTGACTTAACACCTTGACCCAGGAACCTGAGACCATTTCATTTGTATTCATACTTGGAAAATATATTGAACCTTAGACCATAACGTGATTGCAACTCCTCCAAAGGGGGAAGATAACCTTTAATGGTGTATCCAATGGTGTTCACATGATCTAGTGATACAAAATAACAATCATCTTTGCTAGCAAGTGTGAAAGATGTTTTTGGAAGTTTAAGGTGGATAGGGTTGACCTTGTATTCGCCAACATGAGAATCAGTGAAATCTAGGGAGCCCCAATTATCACTAAAACATGAATTCACTTTAGATAAAGAAGATAGTTCAATAGAATATGCCTTATCAGGAGTAGACTCAGAGATTTATGCTTTCAGGAGATTTGCCTTAGAAGAATCCACTTTGGGAAAAAAAATTTTCTCTAGTGATTCCTTCTTCAAGACTTCTTCACCCTTATAACTTCCCTTTTTAGGGGACATGACAGAGCCATAAGTCGTCACTATAGAGGAAAATATTGGAACATAATTTTGAAATGAAGGTGTAACTGAAGTCTGACCCAATGTCGCTACTTGACATAGGTGTACAACATCAGGGTCAGCCTTGATTGTAACCACTTGATTATTTTCCACAAACTTCACTGAACCATGAAACGTAGAAAAAACAACTCCTAAAGTATGAATCCATGGTCTACCCAAGAGGAGATTATAAGATAGAGGACCTACCATTACATATATACCAGAGTCAGAATAGTGACAGGCCCAACATTCAAAGACAAGATAACCACTCCCAAAGCACTTTTTCCACTATTACCAAAACCACAAATAAATAAAGAAGATGTTGCTAGGGAGCTCAGATCAACTATAGCGGCTCTAGCTTTCGCTCTCACCTGATTTCTATAGCGGCTCAAAGGATTTACCGCTCGAGGTCATTCCCAAGAGTATCGATCCCTTGGCAGGCCTCTCTTAAAAAGATAAAAATTTTGAGTGTTACTAACACTTTTCTCTTGCACCTAGGACCATGAGAGCCAAGGGAGAGGATAGTGTGTGTTAGAAGTAGGACCACTCGACCAACTCTTTTGCACAAGTGTGCCAAACACAAAATTCACTCGTTCCTTTTAACTTATCATCGCAATGATTTTCTATCTATTTGGAGATGTTGCTCCAACAATCATGGTGTTCTTTTTAATTTTCAAAGGCAATTGTTTGAGTAAACTAGAATTTGAAAATCTTGATTAACTTAATGAAAAACACGTTTGCATGAAGTAAAATTGTTGTAGAAATGAGACAAGTTGATTGTGAATTTTATTTGCACCAAAAATGGAAGTGTGGATTGTGAGTTTTAGCTTGATGCAAGAAATAAAATTTGCCTTGTTGATTTTAAGCACCAAGAGAATTTGTTCCTAACTTTGCAAAAAAATAAATTTGCATGTTTGTTTTTGTGATTCTTTTTAACTTTGAACAAATGTGATTCTTTTTAGAGCTCTAAATGAAAGATGTGGTTCTTTTTAAAACTCCAAATGAATGTGTAGTTGATTTTAACCCAAAAGGAAAATGAATTTATTTTATCCTAACTTGAAAGATGAAGTTAGAAATATGAACAAATTTATTTCCTAAGCTAAAATTGCTAAAAAAATCCTATTGTAGGGGTTAGTTAAAACCTGCACAAAAGATAATTAGTTAGAAAAATCCACATGTTTTGGTGGGCTTCTACAAGCCTAAAATTTTTGGTTTTTGGTTACAAGGAATTTTCTTACAAATCTCTGTTACAATAGCTCTACTCTATGTGAAAATAGAAGTGCTATTTAACACGAAAGAGCAACAATATAGACAATAGCACTAAAGTATCAATTTATGAAGGTGCTAAATTGAGAACAAAAACGCAAGAGACTGACCTGTGTGTCAATTAAAACATTCAAAAGTTAGTAGTCTTCAAAATAATTGCTCTTTGATTCACGTCGGGTTCACCAAATGATGCTCTGGAAAAAGGATTAGAAAATCTGTTTGATGGCAACACACATAAGAGCACAAGAAACAAACATTAGTGTTAGCAACAAAAGATTATCCTAAATAGGCATATCAAGAGAGATATTAAGCATGAAATAGAAAGCATATAAACATAGAATAAAATAGCTGATCAAGATGCTCATAGTTGCTCCTCCCTTGTTCCTCTCCTCTCCAAGTCCCAAATGAGTGTAGCTCTCAGCTTTTAGCACTAGCCATGGATGCCATATGGAGATTCAAGATAGTTGAATATGATAAGCAAATGCTATGCAAGTGTAGATAGTGATGCTATGAGAAAGCTCTATGCTAATGCCAGTATAACAACAATAATCTAAAATGCTTCCTTCTTTGCTTGAGGAGAAGGGTTCTATTTATAGAAGAAATGGGGAAATGAAGGGTTAAGATTGAGTAATCTTAACAAGGGTTAGGATTGAAAGATATTCAATCCATGTGAGACTTTCAACCCAATCCCATGTTGACAAGTGTCACCATGAGGAGGCTTGAGAGGAGAGATAAGGAGCATTAAATGCTTGAGGGGACATGATGGTTACCCTAGTCAAAGAAATAAATGCTTTGAAGAGACACATGGTTTACATGAGGGTTAAATTAGGGGTCAAAGTCCTTAACCATGGGTGCAAGTGGAATTAACCATTAATGGTCATGTAAGAGCCATAAGTGGTTTGGAAGACTTTAGAGGTTAATTTGTTGAACACACAAAGCATTAATTGTTTTTCAAAGACTTTGGAGTCTTTGAGAAGTGACTCCAATTTGCTTAGGAATGTGACAATATTTAGGGGGTGGATTAGGTTAATTAGGAAGGGTTTAGAAGAATCTAGAAGGGGTTTAGGCATGCAAGTGGATTTTGTAGGAAAATGCAAGTGGGAGAAATTTTGGTATTTTCAATTAAAATAAAATCATTTATTTCAATTAAATGGTGTAATTTGCATTTGGATAAATATTCAAATAAATATTAATTTATTTAAATGAGAAAAAGGAAGATAAAACATTAAAATGCTTGAAGACTTTGAGGGAAACCATTAAAGGCTTGAAGGCTTTAAGGAAAACCATTAAAGTCTTAAGAAGACTTTAAGGGAAGCCATTAAGTTTGAAGACTTTAAAGCCATCAAGTTTGAAGACTTTAAGGGAAACCATTAAAGGCTTAAGAAGACTATAGAAGGAAGCCATCAAGTTTGAAGACTTTAAGGGAAACCATTAAAAGTTTCAAGTGGGTGAGGATAAATAGGATTTTAAATAAATAATTTATTTAAAATAGTTGTGCAACTTGCTTTTGTAGGAAAATACAAGTGGGTGGAGGATAAAGGTGATTTAAATAAATTATTTATTTAAAATAATTGTGCAACTTGCATTTGTAGGAAAATACAAGTGGGTAGAGGATAAAGGTGATTTAAATAAATGTTAATTTATTTAAATGTGAGAGGTGGGATTTTGGGGGAATTTAAATAAATATTAATTTATTTAAATGTGAGAGAAGATTTAATTAAACAAATATGATTTATTTATTTAATTAATGGTCTGAATTTGGTTAAGTGAATTAAATCAAATAAATTGAATAATTTATTTAATTAATAGGAGAAGAGGGTTAAGATGAATTAATTAAATATATTAATTTAATTAATTATTGATTGATGGTTAAATAATCAAATAAATACTAAATATTCATTTTAATTAAGTGGACAGATTTATGTGACTACACATACATTAAGTGTGGAACCTGTATCAACAAGAGTTCATCTAATTCTAATGCCATTAACGTGAATGGTTATTATTAATGGATCAACCAAGCTCCTCACTTTCAGAGGAAGAAGTTCATGGGGATAGAATGTAATATCCGGCGAGTCCACATGAATAAGATCCATCAACGCATTTACATATATCGGCCTAGCAGAAGAAGGAAATAAGATCTTTTGCAGAGCTTTGTAGCATAGCTTGATAAACTGGAGTATTCTAAAGCAAGTCCCATAGTGAGATCTTAGTGGGAGTAACACAAAGTTTCTCAATAAGATCATAATCACTAGATTGATTAACTGAAGGCTTAGGTTCTTGAGGAAGATTTGGTTGAGATGGTGTTAAAGAAGGTTGTGTGTGATCAAGATGTTTCTTATTTCTTCGCGTATTATAAGTATGGGCTACCATTCTATAAGAAGAATCCTTAGACAATACATATCTTGTAAAAAGATTTGGTGAGTCATTTTTAAAAGGAACACAATGAATATAGTTTATAGTTTACCTTCTTTGGAGAAGGACTAGTTGCAGTCACATGATTGATTGGTCATTTAGCCCTTTTAGGGGCAGCAGAGACATAAATGACATTCATAGACTCATCATGATATGTAGAAGATTTAGAGGAAGGAATTTTCTCAATGTCGACCTTTGGAAAATCAGATATGAGTCAAGACTCATCATTCACTAATGCATCATCTCTAGAAGGGAGTGCACTAGAATGAAGAGATGGTGGAGTAATATTAAGAAAGGTGTCAATGATTTCATCCTCCTGTAACAAAATATCCTCTAAAACAAAAGATATATTATGAGAGGGATCAAAGGAATAGCCTGACATAGGCAAAGCTAAGTCACCATCACAAGCATGAAAAGAAACATCATTAGCACTTTGAATATAGCTAGAAACTAAGTTAATAAAAGAAGATAGCATATGCATTTTGAAATTAATAAACTTAAACTTAAGAGAGAAAACATTAATTTGTTGGCTGAAGGCTGATAAACCATTGCCCTGAAATTTTTTTTGCAAGAAAGCGGAAAGAATTAGAATTGTCCTTTTTTTTTAGGGGGACATTGAATGAATGAAGGAATGATAAAGAATTCTCTAAAAATATTACAAAAGAAGTGTTCACGTTGGACTCACCAAAATGTAGAGGAGGGGATTTGTCACCTCCAAGATGATGAATCTCAGAGGACAAATTGATCCACCACTACCTCACTCAAACTGGTGTGAAGGTGAGCCAGGGGATAAAAATAACAGAGTTAAGTTAATAGATTGTGGAGGAGACTCTTGGACGACTTTGTTGAGTCTCTCTCCTCAGGAAGACTATACAGAGCAAGGATATCAATGTGACACGCTGTCGTCTAGTATGGACAGAAAACAGAAAACCGTATGGGGATAGCAGATACAATTATAATAGTAAATTAATTTGAAAAAATAACAACATAAACTAATAATGCAGAATGATGAATATTAGAATGACTTGAGAAGATGGAAAAGAAAGAAGCTCACAATCGGTCCACGATATGAATCCTCTTGCTAGATGATCTTCTTCCTATGATTATAAACCTACAAACAAGCTAGAAAGGAAAATGTTGGGGGTTGTGTTTTGGAGTCAGACCTCTGTTTAGGTGTTTCCACCTCCACAAACAATCTAGATAGATTGATAGAATAAAAAGATAAATGCAAGATGAGATAAATGATAGAAGAGGGATGTGATAAATCCCAAGATGCTCAAAGATGGGATAAATAGATATATATTACCACAGAGGCTTGAGAAAGCCAAGAGAGTTTCCAAAGTATACTATGAGAGCTTGAGAGTGTTGTAGCAAACTAGAGACTATTGTAACAAGATCCAAGAGAGGTTGAATAACCAAGAGAGCCAAGAGCCAAGAGAAATTGCTTCGAGAAGCTAGAGAGCTTGAATGAGGAGCGAAGATGGATTTAAAATGAGAGAAGAGGAGGGAAAGAGAGGGTCATGAGCCATTTAGAAGATTTCAAGCCATTTCCAGCGACATGTAGAAGTGAAAAGTGGAAAGGAACGCTCAAAATTGACATTCGAACGTTGAGATGTCGCAGGGCTAATGTGTGGTGTGTAGACATTCATGTGGTGTGCTAGTGTCCAAATGAATCATGCTAAAAAATGATAAGAGATAAGGGAGACATTTGTCAAACATGAAACAGAAGCCAAAGGATAGTTTCTAAAAGGTGTCTTGAGCATCCTGAGAGGGAAAAGGCTGATGCAAGGATTGAAGTGACCCTACTCAGGATTTGAACACAATGTACCACTAAGAGGGGGCTGAATCAGTGGTTCTTGAAAACTTTTCCTTTTAAACGAAGCTTTGAGTATCGATTAACAACCTAAACACTAAACAATCAAATTGGTAAGATAAGAGTGGATATCAAAAGAGACAAACACACAAATGCATAACCCACAAAACCAGATGTACGCGGAAAACTCAATATGGAAAAAACCTCAATGAGAAATGCTACTGGAGACTATTGCTCAAATCCAGCCTCACAATGAAACAACATATTATAATGATTTAGGGAACCAACCCAAGGAGCACCAACCCCTACACCAAGCACCAACTCGATGTAATATAATGAACAAAAATCTTAATGCAATGAAAGCACCTAGTTGCAAATGAATTCTACAACACTTGATCAATGAATGTCTATTGGTTAGCAACCTCCTCTTCTTCACTGGTTCTCACACTGTCGGTTATCAGATTACTCTCTTTGATCACTCACCAGTTACTCTCAGCCTTTCTTCTCTCTCTCTTAGCCTCACACTTCATAGTGTCCCTCTTGGATGCCTTCCTAACCAACCACTCCTTATAGGTACCCTTGATTGTTAAGACTATAATAGTTTACTGGTTACTCTATCTCTACAGGTTAGATCCTCTCATCGGTGACCTGCTAACACACACTCTGACTCTCTGAGAAATAACTCTTAGGCTAATAGTCTTTCTTCTTTCTTGGGTTCTCTTTCCTTTCACACCTTGCATCTATCATCAATTCTCTTCAATCTCGAGTTGACATATTTATCTGTGAGGGTTCTCACCAAATGAAACATTCAAATGGTGTTGTGTTAGGTTTTACCTTCACCAACTTGATCCATATTAGATCTGATCCGATCTAGATTTCTGGAATGGTGATCCACATCACACCAAATAGCACTGCCATCTCCTCACTTTTCAATGTGTGTTTTCTATTTTTGGATGACTACGACATTGTTTTTTGCATTTCTTTGTCAAATGCCATTAATGGCTCAGGTGTTTCCTTTACAAAGATCAAATCTTCTTGCAAGGTCAATTCTACCACCTTGCCACCTTGTCTTCCTTGAACTACAATATTCTGCCATCCTCCTATGATTTTTAGGTTCTTCATTAATGTCGACCTACTTGTAAACTACTATGTTGATAAATACTTCACCGATCTTTGCATGCTCACCACCTAGTTTCCACTTGTTATCATTGTCGACATCCACCTATTCTCGGTTTTCTATATTAGTTTGGCATTATCTTCAGTCTGCTATGTCGATTAGACATCCTTCACAGACCAAGACTAACTATCAATTCAACTCACCTTACTGGTATAACCTTACTTCACCGATGGACCTTCATACCCGTTGACCTCTTCTCTATCAGTGGATCAACTTTGCATTCCATCAAACATGCTTCTCCATCTACTAATTCCATTTACCGGTAGCATTAGACTTCTTTGTGTATACCAGATCATATCCTTTTGTTCTTCTTTGCTTGCTTGCTTTGCCGGTAGATGATGCATTTCATGTGTACCAGTAACATACCTTTTTGTCTTCTTACACACATATAGATTTACATCATCATGTCTTACTTCACCCATACCGGTCACCATTACTTATTCACCGATGATCATGACATACTAGTTGACATCAATGACTACATAATGCCAACAAACTCCCCCTTCGGCATTGATGCCAACTCACTACAAGTCTTCACATAGGTAGATTTCTCCCCTTTTGACACAATGACAAAGGGTCATGGTACTTCATTCTCCCCCTTTGATTCATACTCATCTCCCCCTTAGTCAAATATTCTCTTAGTGATTGCAGCCGATACTGAGACATACAACCCTGAACTTTCCCTATGATCAACATGTGGTTCAAGAGATATAGATGCTACTATGAACTCCCCCTGAACCATATATCTCCTTACCAACTTAAGAGCATGAGGCAGGTGACACAACTCCAAACTTGTGTCTTAACTACTCAAAGGTGCCTACTGGTAAAGGTTTGGTGAAGATGTCTGCCACTTGTTCTCTTGTAGGGACATATTCCATCTTTACTTCCTGTCCTTCAACCTTCTCTCTGAGAAAATGATACTTTATGGCTATATGCTTTATCCTTCAATGTATCATTGGGTTCTTTAATATGTTGATCACACTTGAATTATCAGACCAAATGGAAATAGTATTAGAGATGTCTACCTGTGTGTCCTTAAGAGTTTGCTTCATCGAAAGCACCTGAGAGCAGCATGTAGCAGCAATAATGTATTCTACTTCAGTAGTTGATAGGGAGACTGAATCACGCTTCTTTCAATGTGATGAGACCAACTGGTCACCTAGGAAGAATGCACCACCACTTGTGCTCTTCTGGTCATCAATGCAACATGCCCAATCAACATCAATATATGCTTCCAGGATGAATTCCCCTTGTTTAGGATACCATAATCCATAATTGAGTGTCCCTTGTAGGTACCTAAAAAATTCTGCTTATGACATTCATATGTGACTTCTTAGGTGCTACTTGAAATCTAGCCACCATACACATTGCCTACACTATATCCGGTCTAGAAGTAGAAAGATAGAATAAACTGCCTATCATGGATCTATAAAATATCTTATCTACTACCAGCGGCTCATCATTCTAGATTAATTTTCTCTTGGTCACCATGGGAGTACTCACCACTTTGCAGTCCTTCATTTGGAACTTATTTAGCATGCCCTTTACATACTTGGTTTGTGCGATAAAGATTCCCTTATCTAGCTGTGATATTTGCAAACCAAAAAAGTATGTCAATTCTCAAAGCATTGACATCTCAAATTATGTCTGCATCTGATCAGCAAAATCTTTGCAAATATTGTCCTTGTTGCCTCCAAAAATGATGTCATCTACATACACAACCACAATGATCACGTGATATCCATCTTCCTTGATGTATAGATTGTTGGCATTATGATGGGAATGATGAAGTTTGAGGTACTTAAGAAGTTGTCATTGATGGCAATACCAATTCTAATGTCATCATAACTAATCGAAAAAGGATTATAGTGGACTGGTAAAGAACAAGGGACTACAAGATTCCACCAGTTTATAGGAAGCAACTGGTAGTTGAGCTGAGTAAAGTAGGTTCACTGATATAAAGAAAACAATTTGTAGCAGATCACAATGGTGGAATGTAGATCTGATCAATTTAGAAAGTGTCAGTTGAAGTCAGAGTGCTTGATAGAGAACTAATGAAATTTGTGGCATGAATGGTTAATCCCACCAGTATAATCGGTGAGATTTGAGGAACAAACAGATTGGAACATAGAATGATTTTTTGAGTTCGAGTTTTGGAGGGAAAGTTTGTGCCAAGATTGAAGATAGCTAAATACATGTTTTTCATCTTGAATTTGGTGTGTTGATGAAGTTGTAAGTGAAATGAGGTTGAAAATAAGAGCAAAGGTGAAGAATAAGTGTAGTGCAAAAGGGTTCCTCATGAATCGGTGAAGCCATCACCGAGCAGATATTGAAGCAGATACATAATGGAGCTATATGACAAAAAAGTGTCATCATCAAATCAATGACCTGTTGCTCTCTAATAATTGCAACATAGTAAAATCCCTTAACCGGGTGGCATCTTAAATGATGATCCTAAGTCCTTTAATGAGGCTACCTCTAATAGGGTAAAGGCTCGAACAGGCCTTGAAGAAAATCCCTTAACCAGGTAATACCTAACAAGGATGGCTCCTCACCAGACGTACTTTAGAATAGTGTAGATTTTGTGATTTTCTACTCACATCATGGTTTTCTCCCATTTGGGTTTCCACATGATAAATCTTGGTTGTCATGTGTGTTGGATTTTATGTGTGCATGTTTCTTATTAATGCTTCTTATATTGATAAGTGTTAAGTTTTGATTAAGTTTAAATCTTGTATAAACTGGTATAGTGCCAATTCACCACCCCCCCTCTCAGTCACCAATTAATATCAACAATTGGTATCAGAGCTTTGGTCCTCTAAAGAAAAAGTGTAACAACTTGAGGAAAAGATCATGGAGAAATATCAGTAGTAGAAGCAACTTGATGAAGCTAATGAGATGATTGCTCGACTGAAGGAGAGACTAAAAGAATCATTCACTAAAAGGAAGGAACTCCCTCTAGAACTTAATGAGAGTTAGGATATCATAGATCAACTCTCTGATTAGAGTAGATCTGAAGAAGTAGAAGAGGCAGTCTTAGAACTGATGCAAAAGAACAAGAATTTGTCTAAAGAAATCACAAATCTAAAAATAGAGCATGAAATTCAGGCCCTGAGAATGACTCTGATACTAGAAGCCAGTAGGATAGCAGAAGAGAAAAAGAGAAATGCAGATGAAGCACTATCAAAAGATGAAAGAGCCAAAAGGCTTGCTAAAGAAGCCCTAAGAGAGAATGATGCAATCATCATTGAAAAGGATGAAGAAATTTGAATTCTTACTCAAGAGAATACAGTTATGTATGAGCATTTGCATGAAAAAATAGAGGAAAATGAGAAGATGATGAAGGAGATTGAACAACTTAAAAATGAGTTGAAAGCTACATATGAGAGAAATGAAAAGCTGATAAAGTTTAATGAAATCTCTGAGAAGATAGATGAACAATTAAAATCTCAGATAAGATCAAAGGAGACAACAAGTCCTGGTTACTCTGATATAGGTCCAATAGAAACTGGAGAATCACCTAATCCCAAGAGGATGAAGGATGATAAAAGGAACAAATCAAGAATAAAAGGTATAAAGTTTTCTAAATCCTCTTGCAACTATTGTAGTAAAATGGGTCATAAGTGTGATATCTATAAAAATTGACCGGTCAGTCACAAGAAGCCATTCACCTTTGATGGTTATTGCTATAATTGTCACAAGTATGGACACACTGCTTATGAGTGTAGACCTCAATCAAGTAGCTTGTCTAGTAGAAGAAGCTTTAATGGATATTGCTTTACATGTAATAAATATGGACACAAAGCAGAAGAACGCATGTTCAAGAAAATTGCATCAAGATCTCCACCCAAACCAGTTAGCCCTAATAGAAAGAGTAATCAACTCAATACCACCTGTTCTACTTGTGGCAACTTTGGTCATGTTGCAGCAAATTGGAAAATGAGAATGGGTCAGAGCAATAATGTAGGACCATGGAAGACAACTGGTATGGCATGTTTCAACTACCATAAGATCGGTCAAATGACCAGAGAGTGCAGGAAATGATCCTACAACTGGTCTGAAGACATGAACTAGTTTAGCAAGAAAAAAGTGCCAAATGATTTGAAAGGAAAGAAAACAGTTGACGAGGTGAAGAATGAAATGAAAAGGATGTGGACTCCCAAGGAAGAAAGCAAAGAAGAGAAGCAGTCTGAAACTAAGTCATCATCCACCGGTGATGATAGTTCTTCTTCAAACTAAGCAAACCGATGCTCAGGGGGAGCACTTATTGAAAAATAATGGCTGATTCCCCATAACCAAAGTGAGGTAATTCTTATTTGCATTACTTAGATGCAGAAAAGTTAACATATTGTTTATAACTCTTCATCAATGAATTGTTAAGAGTATAGGTGTTAAAGGTCATATTGTTGTCGGTAGGCAAGTAACACCTGTAAATTATGAAATGTTACCATTTAAGGTTGTACAACTTAACCATTGTAAAAGTGCATCGAACAACTTAAGAAATAAATAAGGAAATGAAAGCTCATTTGGTTTTCCTTTCTTTCATTTTTGCATTCGTGAGCTCCTCGTTCAATCAAAGGCTTTCTAAATCTATTAAGTGCATTACGTACAAAGTAAGTTTGGAGATCAAGCAGTGAAGCTTTGGTGATCGGAAGCTCTAGCAGAAATGGTAGAAGAATTCAATCTATGAATTTTGTTGTAATTCATCATGGCAGCTTCCGTGTTGACTCCTGTGTTGATTGAGGTAGTTAAGGAACCACAACCTGAGTTCAAGCTGCATCCTATGAATGTTGGAGAAATTGATATAATCAGTGCCCTATCATCTATTCCCTCTGATGTGTTACTGGTTGAAGATGTTTGTTCCTTCATCCACTACAAGCTTAAAGATCTTGAAGATAAATTCATTCATGATGAATTCAAAGGGTTCTGTGACAATGGTTTGTTGAAGGTAGAACATATGCATTTGAAGACCAAGGGTTTTTCATATGTTGTTGATATTCCAAACTAATTCCATGTTGATTGGATCAGGTATGTGCTAAGTAGAGTACATGACCAATTTATATGGTTGGAAGCTGAAGATCCAATCAAAATCACAAAGGATGTGATCCAAAGAGTTACAGGGTTCAACAAAATAGGCGAAGCACTAACCCTAAGGAAAATATCATCCAGTGAGGTCACTCGGTTGACACAATCCTCATATGACAAGAGAGCAATGACAATCACTCACATTGAGGATGCAAAAGTAAGGTTTGCATCTGTAGTGATAGCTTGTAGAGTGTATCAATCAAGTCGCATGAATAGTGTGTTGAGTAGTGCTATCCATGCAGCTTACTGGATCATCAAAGAGGATGCAAGTTACAAAATTTGTGAGATGATAAGGAGTCAATTCTTGGTGAACATGGACCAAATTAAGAAGGACGAAAAGCAATAATTCAAGTATGGTTCAATACTAGTATGTATCTTCTTCTATGTGAAAAATTTCTTTCCCTATAAGGACAATGTAGTGTGGTCTATAGCTCAATCTATCACAGTTTAGATAGGTGAAATTATTAGAGACTTAGGTGATAAGTTTGGAGAGATAATGTGGGGTTATTTTAAAGAATTCCAAACTAGAATGCATCAAAGAGAAAGAATCCCAACTGGTATAGTTCAAAAGTACAAAAAACACTATTTGCTTTCTTGTTGATACTAATTGTTGCACCATTCAAGCAAATGAACCCAAAACTTTTTGGGTACCCACTATGGGTTTTAAGATCAGGGCAGACATTGCCAAAATATATGCAAACATGTTATTGTCTAAACCGATAGATAGAAAAGCTAAGATATTTGGAACTTATGAGGAGGCAAGGTCCAAAATTAAGAAGGAACTCAAAGAGCCTATCATTCAAAAGAAATTTAGGAAAATTATTGACACCTTAGATAAAAATATGGAGGTGAAGCATCTGGTGCCATCGCTTCCACTAGTACAAGTGAGCAAACAGGGGAAAAATCAAGCAAAAATGAAAAGAAAACTGATGAAAAGAAGAAAATGTCCAAGACAAGATCCAAGGGTGTTGCATCTAGAAAACCAACAACATATATGAAAGAAAAGGACTCGAATACTCCTACATCTTCCCAAGGTAGAAGTGGACCGATATGAGTCACATATGCAAGAAAGAAAAAGAATGAAAGGTCAATTGACACAAAAGCTAAGAAGAAGACCAAGAAAGATGAAAAATAGGATGATAACTTTGACAACCAATCTGATGTGGTAATTAAAGAAGTCAAAAGAAGTGGTAGGATCGTAGCTCCAATTGTTGATGAATTGGTCCACAGGATCAAAGAGCATGGAGGTTTAGCTTGTGTTGGGAGAAAGTATCCCCTCTACAATGAGGAAGACAAAAGAAAAATTGAAGATGCACTCATCTGGAACTTACATAATTTCTACAGAACTCCCAGTGAACTACATGGAATAATTCCATCATATTTACAAAATCTCATTGAAGGAAGATGGAAAACTGCCTTGGCAATTGAGAAGGAACACAAAATAAAGTCACTTATGGAAGTGCAACATGAATTGGATTATAATCAGGAAACTCTAGTGGCTGAAGCTTGTGTACAACATTTCAAAATAAGGAACAAAATAGGGAGAGTGGCCATAGGAGACATTCAAGGTGTGCATGATGAGGGCTTGACATGTGGAAAACAATTTTGAGCCAGCAAAAGGAAGATGAGGAGGAATTAGAAAAAGAAGTGAAACAAGGACAAGATATAGGTGCTCAAGAAAAGAGCAAAGGAAAAGACAAGGACACCACTAATGGGTTTGATTAATTTTCAGGTGAAGATATCATAGGTGGTGTTGTGTTAGATATTCCTAATTTGACAAAGCATGTCAAAAAACAACTGTTGAAACTATTGATATTGATGATACACTAACAAAGGGAACAAATCAAACTAAGCATCTTGGAGATGATGAAGTTACAATTAAGGACATCCCTTATGAGGAAAAACCTCAAAGGCATCCAGTGACGATAAATATTCCCACATCACACCCTACTGGCAATGAACCTCATTTGCCAAAAAAGGTGCAGATGGAGAAAACCCCAAGATGATAGATTCATTAATACCATCTGTTGATGAAAAAAAGGAGAAGGAACAAGAAAAGAAGGAAGCAGAAAAGAAGAACGAAGAGTTGAAGGAAATAGGAACAACCAATATTGGTCCAGGGCAGACCAAGGAACTGGAACAAGAGAAGAAGATAGAAGATTTTTCATCTGGTCAACCTGAAGGTTGTTAGAAAATAGTGGTGGATGCTCCTCCGGTAAAGAGGAAGTTAGTTTTAGAACAGGAAACCGAGAAAAAGATAGCTAAATTCCCCATCTTAGCCAGATCTAAGGTAGAAGTTGAAGAAGAAGAAGAAGAAATAGAGGAAGAAGAAGGGGAAGAATTAGTAATTGATATAAAAAAGATGACACCCAAACAATCAATAAAAGTTTCAGAAAAATTGAGAATTCAAGCTAAAAAGGCTAAACTTAAAGTAAAGAAAAAGAATGCAAGAATTATTAGTACTGCAAAGAGAATCTTATCTGATCTCATTCTTGATATTTCTATTGATGGGAATGCACCTATCATCGATCAATTGGGCACTCTTGTCAAAGAAATCAGCTCAGAGGCAACCGATCTGGAGAAGGTTGTAGCAAGGCAGTATGAAACCAGAAGAGGTGAGCAATTAATGGAATAAATATCAGTTGAAAAAGTTGCTCTCTCTACCAGCACTGAAGAGGTGAAGTCAATCTTAAAGGAAGTTGGCCAATTATTGGTCAAATTCTCAAACTTCCCCGATTTCATCAAAGAGCTTGAAGACAAAAGAGTAAAAACTCAACAGGAAATTCAAGATCTGCTAGGTTCCTTTGATCCTCTTACAAGCTCAATAGAAACTTCTAGTGGAAAATTCAAATGGTTGACTCATGAAATCAACAAGTTAAAAGAGGAACAAGACAAACGAGCTCTAAACCTACTAGAGATATAGTGCTATCTTGGCCCTTTCATTGATTTATTGCAAGGCAATGTGAAACAAGCAGAAGGCCTCATCGGTAGACCTAACTACAAGATAGTGGATGACATGGAGGATTTTGTCACACACCTGGATGGATAAATTATTACTATGAACCAAGTGAAGCCTACATGGGAATCTTCTTTGGAGGCTGCTAAGGTCAATTTCAAAGAAATTTTTGACTTACTCTCATAAATTAGTTTGTATACTTTGATTCCTTTATTCTTTGTCATTTTTACAAAATGGGGAAGAATGAATTTATAGTGGATTGGACATATGAGGAGTAATGCCTATAGAGACAATGTATATTAGCAGAGTAGTGGCAGTGTAGTACCAGTAGAGTGGCATATCAGTACTGGCAAAAAAGGCAGTATGGGGAGAGAAGGCTAAGAGAAGGGGGAAAATTAGAAGGAATAGAAGATATTAGAATAGGGGAAGATCCAGTTCAATCCAACTAGATGTTTTTCCACCAATGCCAAAGGGGGAGATTGTTGGCATCATGGTGGGCATGATGAAGTTTTAGGTACTTAAGAATTTGTCATTGATGGCAATACCGGTTCTAATATCATCATAACCAATCAAAAAATGATTATAGTGGGCTGGTAAGGAATATGGGACTAAAAGCTTCCATCGATGAGCAGAGACCAGTTTACAGGAGCCAACTGGTAGTTGAGCTCAGTAAAGCAGGTTCACTAATATAAAGAAAATAACCAGTAGCAGATCACAACGGTGAAAAGTAGATCTGATCAATTTAGAAAGTGTCTGTCAAAGTTAGAATGCTTGATAGAGAATCAGTGATATTTGTGGCATGAACAGTTAGTCCCACTAGTATAATCAGTGAGATTTGAGGAACGAACAGATTGGCACATAGAATGATTTTTTGAGTTCAAGTTTGTCCCAAGATTGAAGACAACTAGATACATGTTTTTCATCTTGAATTTGGTATGTTAATGAAGTTGTAAGTGGATGGAGGTTGAAAATAAGAGAAAAGGTGAAGAATAAGCGTAGTCCAGAAGGGTTGCTCATGAATTAGTGAAGCCATCACCGAGTAGAGATTGAAGCAGATACAAAATGGATCTATATGAAAGAAAAGTATCATCATTAGATCAATGACTTGTTTCTCTCTAATAATTGTAGCACAATAAAATCCCTTAACCAGGTGGACTTTAACAAGCCCCTTTGTAAAATCCCTTAATCGGGTTACATCTTAAATTGTGATCCTAAGTGCTTTAACAAGGCTACCTCTAATAGGGTAAAGGTTTTAACAGGCCTTGAAGAAAATCCCTTAACCGGTGGCACCTAACTATTGAACACAAAGTACCACTGAGAGGAGGGTGAATAAGTAGTTCCTAAAACTCTTTTCTCTTTTAAGGCAACTTTAGAATACCAGTTGTTATCTTAAGTACTAAACAATCAAACCAATAAAAAAATGATGAGACAAAAGAAGACAGTCACACAAATACAACCCACAACACCAGATGTATGAGGAAAATCCAATATGGGAAAAATCTTGGTGAGAAATGCTTTTGGAAACTACTGCTCCAATCTAGCCTCACAAGTGAAAAATTGAATTACAAAGATTTAGGGCACCAACCCCTGCACCAAGCTCCAACTTGTGTTGGCATTATGTGAACCGGTATGAGGACATAATGATATTGTATGTTGTCATTGAAGTCAATATATGATACGAAGAGAGAACCAACATATGTGAGAACTGGTATATATGCCAAAGTAAAGCGGTATATTTGTTCAAGGTGAACTAGCATGTCAAGGTGAACTAACATGTAGTCATGGGAACCGACACATGGAAGCATTGTATGACTACCAGTTGGTAGGTAGTTTCCACTTCAAGATTTCTGGTTGGAGTACCTCAAGCCCGTGTGACTCAATCGATGATCTTCGTGTGATGAGTTAGCAGTATAACAAAGAACAAATCGTGTTGCCATGTTAGTCTTGTGTGCGTGAAGGATCTTGCATGAAGAAGACTATCCCTATCTACCTCAGGAATATGTGAAGTCTGTAAATGGTGATAACGTGTGATGGGTTATTAGCCGCCATGAAATCGGTGGAAAATGAATGATGGAGAATGTCTTGAGATTGGATCAAGACTGTTGCATTCAATACAATATGATCAACGGTCAGGATTGAACTATTTGAATTCCTTAACCTAATAGGTCTAGGGTTTAGGGTTTATGCTACCGACCTATCTATTGTCCTAAAAGGTCGATGTTGTGATTCTTTCAGTGTTTGTTGGCAAAAGTTGTGTGTGTGTATCTAAGAGAAGAGATATGTGATTCTTGCCAGACTAGAGGAGAGAAGTCATATCTATAGAGTGTAAGTGCAGAAGGTGAAGAGGAGCTTAAGTAGATCTGCATTGGCATTGAGTGCTATTATCAAGTCATTGATATACCTATTGATCTCTAACCACTTCAACAGTTGTGAAATCCCCTAACAGGGTAGCCTTAACCGACTTGTTGAAAATCCTCTAATATGGTAACTCGAAGCTACTGAGTTATTGATATCCTTTAGCTATTGAGTTCTTGAAATCCTCTAACAAGGTACCCTTAACAAGGTTTAACCCTTAACCAAGTGATCCCTAATAGGATCGGTTCCTAAGAAAACCTATTGTATTTGTCTTTAACCAGACAAGGCTCCTAACAGAGTGGACTTCCAAAGAGTTCAAAATCAAGCTTGTGGGTATTCATCCCCACCGTGGTTTTTCCTAGTTGTGTTTCCACGTGAAAAATATGTGTGTCATGTGTGATGTTATGATTGTCTTCTGATTAAGTGGTGATGCATGTTGATCTTGCTGTAATATGTACATCATTGATGGTAGATTACCTGTTCATGCATTAGGTTGAAATGGGAATGAAGAGTTAGATTATATGAGAAGATAAGTGTCAACTGGTCTTTTCTCATCTTAGTTACACTGGGTTTTGCCAGTTGAACTCTATTGAAGGACCGATACTACTATTTGTCTGTCAGTGCATAAGTGTTAGTTGACAAACTGGTTTAAGGTTGAGATTTTGCCTATACTGATTCACCCCCCCTCTCAGTACTAGTTTGGTACTATTTGTTCATCATTAAGTTATCAACTTGGTCATGTATATTGAAATACAATCTGGATACAGTTATGGCTTCTTGTTACAAATGAATTATGCAATTCTTTGGTCAAATAGATCTTTGTCAGTTATGAGATCACTCTCTCTGATTCTTGGCCTCTCTTCTCTCTCATAGTCTCACAACTCACTGTGTCACACTTAGATGCCGCCTTTCTCAACCACACCTTATCGGTTTTCTCGATTGTTGAACCTGCTATAGTTATACCGGTACTCAGTCACTGTGGGCTAAACCCTCTCACCAGTATGCTTGTTGAATCACTCTACAACCTTTTTAGAATAAATTCTAAGGAAGATGATTCTTATCTTCCCTCAAGATCTCTTCACTCTTCTTTTTCTCCTCAAGCATCAATATTTTCTGTTTTGGGCTTATGTATTTATAATCATGGATTCCCACCAAGAATGTATTCAAACATTGTCGTGTTAGGTTTTCCTTTTCTAGCTCAATCTTAATTACCTTTAATTCGAGCTTTTCACGGATATGATCTCTGTGGCAATGATCAATCATCGACAGAACTTCGCATTCCAATGTGTGTTTTCTAAATCTAAAGGTCTGCACCATGTTTTTCTACTTTTCTCTGTTAGTCACCATTAATGGCTTTGTTGTTTACTTCACCTAATAGGTACGGAGATCGAATATTCTTACAAGATCAATGTGATTGCTTTTTCGGCTTGCCTTCCTCAAGCCACAATCTGGTAGCATCCTCTGTGACTTGCGGGTTGCTCATAAAAGTTGACCCACTTGCAGATTTGTTACATCGATGCACACTCCACATACCTGTGGAATACCTCCACCTGGCATCCAGTTGTCATGCTTGTCGATATCCACCTTTTCTTGGCTTCCTATTTTAGTTTGACATATTTTGTTGACCAAGATTGACTACCAGTTTAGTCTATCTTATTGATATGACCATCAAACATCCTTTCTATTATGTTCACCAGTTGTTGTGGCTTCATAACACACAAACAACCTTCATCTCGGTTTATGCCTTACTGGTAAACCTTCTTTACCTATAAATGACCCAGTTCATGTGTACCAATATCTTTCCTTTTATCTGCTCACTCTTGTGTGTATTTCCATCATATCTATCATGACTTCTTACTTACCAGCGACCTTGCCAAACCGGTTGACATCAATGACAACTTAATGCCAAATGCCAACAATCTCCCCCTTTGGCATTAATGTCAACTTACTGCAAGACACTTCATAATGACACATTTCACCCCCTTTGACACAATGACAAAGGGTACTATATTCTCCCTCTTAGATCCATACCGAGCTCCCCCTTAGACTTCTATGAGATCCCCCTGAACCACATAAATCCTTCATTTCTCAAGTGCATAAGTCAGATGACACAGCTCCCAACTTGTGTCTTAGATACTCAAAGGTGTTTACCAGTAATGGTTTAGTGAAAATGTCTTCTACTTATTCACCAATAGGAACATAATCCATCCTTACTTCTTGTCCTTCAACCTTCTCTCTAAACAAAATGATACTTGACAACAATGTGCTTTGTTTAGGAATGAATCATCAGATTCTTTGCTATGTTGATTGCACTCGAATTATCACACCTAATGAGTATAGGATCTGTGATGTCCACCTGTATTTCTTTGAGGGTCTGCTTCATCCAAAGAACCTAAGAGTAGCATGTAGCAGTAGCAATATATCCTGCTTTAGCAATTGATAGAGAGACATAGTCCTGCTTCTTGCTATGCCATGAGACCAACCGATCACCTAGGAAGAATGCACCACCACTTGTTCTCTTCCAATCATCAATGCAACATGCCCAATCAACATCAGTGTATGCTTCCAAAATGAAATCCCCTTTTTTAGGATACCACAATCTATAACTAAGTGTTCCTTGTAGCTACCTAAAGATTCTACTTACAACATTCATATGTCATTTCTTAGGTGCACCTTGAAATATGGCCACCATACACATTGCCTGTATTATATCTGGTCTAGAAGTAATTAGATACAATAGACTGCCTATCATGGATCTATACAAAGTCTAATCCACCACCAATGATTCATCATTCTTGCTCAATTTACTTTCCGTCACCATGGGGGTACTTACCAGTTTACAATCTTCTAGTTCAAATTTCTTCAACATTTCCTTTGTATACTTGATCAGTGAGATAAAGATTCCCGTATCTTGCTGTAATATATGCAAGCCAAGGAAGTGTGTCAATTCACCAAGCATTGACATCTCAAATTTTGACTGCATCTGATCAAAAAAATTCTTTCCAAAGGGTGTCCTTGTTGCCTCCAAAGATAATGTCATCTACGTACACAACCACAATGATCATGTGGTTTCTATATTTCTTTATGTACAAATTGTTGTCAGCACTTCCCTTTTTGAATACCTTCTCCTTTAGGTACTAATCTAATCTTGAATACCATGCTCTAGGAGTGTGCTTTAGACCATACAGGGCCTTCTTCAACCAGTACACAAATGTTTCATCATCATGCAGCATAAACCCTTCCGGTTGCTACATGTATACTTCTTCTTCTAAATTTTCATTTAGGAAGGCAAATTTTACATCCATTTGATATACTTTATAATCCTTGTAGGCAGAGAAGGCTAGAAACATTTTAATTGCTTCTAATCTAGCTACCGGTGCAAATATTTCTTCAAAGTCAATTCCCTCTACCTGAGAGTATCCTTTTCACACTAGTCTAGCTTTATGCCTAACAATGTTACCTTCTTCATTCATTTTATTCTGGTAGACCCCTTTAGTGCTAATGACGTTAATATCTTTCAGTCTAGGGACTAATTCCCTAGTCTTATTCTTCTTAATCTATTGTAGTTCTTCTTCCATGGCATCCATCCATTCTTGTCTTTTGTTGGTTTCATTGAATGTTTTAGGTTATACTTCATTCATGAGGAATAAGTTGACTTGTTCATCATTCTGGGCAAGTCTCCTTCTAGTCTACACACCATCACTCTTATTTCGCAGAATTTTCTCTTCCAGGTGGTTCAATTGCACATACTGGTTGGTAGTCTTCTTGGATGCTTCTTCTGGTTCATTATCTAGTTGAGCTTCCTCACCTCCATGACCAAAATTATAATATCATTTAACATGTGGTTGACTTCCTTTGTACATGTCCTTATCAAATATTCCATGCACACTCTCAATGACTCTTCTTAGTTTTTTGTTGTAGCATTTGTAGGCCTTGTTGTTAGATGAGTCACCAAGGAATATTCCTTCATCGCTCCTAGAGTCAAAACTACCTAGACATTCCATATCTCTTTTGATAAAACACTTACTCCCAAATACTTTGAAGTATTTGATTGATGGCTTCTGGTCATACCACAAATCATAAGATGACATTCTGATGTTTGTTCTTAATTGAACCCAGTTCAAATTATATGCAGTAGTATGAATAGCTTCCTTCCAATATGTGTCTAGTAGACTGGCCTCATTTAATATGGTTCTAGACATCTCCTTAATTGTCTTGTTCTTTCGTTCTAGTACACCATTTTACTGTGTTTTCCTAGAGGCTGATTATTGCATTCTAATTCCATGTTTTTCATAATAATCTTCAAATTCATTTGATGTGAACTCTCCACCCTGATCTAATCTTAGACATTTTAGATTGCACCCTTTCTTTCTCCACCATCTTCCTAAAGATATTGAATCTGTCAAATGCTTCTGACTTATCTTGCAAGAAGGTGAACCATGTCATTCTTGAGTAATCATCAATAAAAAACATACAATATCTTTCACCGACAAGTGCTCTTGTTCGAGTTAGACAACACAGATCTGTATGTACATTTTCAAGTGGTCTTGAGGTGTTGTGCTCTTTTGTCCTGAAGCTCACCTTAGTTTGATTTCCTTTCACACATTCATCACAGAATGTGCTGACCGGTTTGATGATGGGTGGAATATTCCTCACATACCCCTTTCTTCTTACTGCAACTAGGTTATCAAAGTTTGAGTGGCCTAATCTTTGGTGCCACAACCAACTTTCATAAACCTGTCCTAACATAGATTGGGACTCATAGCATTCCTTCATATTGTAAAAATTGCCATATGTTCTCTTTCCTTCTGCTACAACCTGACCGGTACTAGCTTTCTTTATCTGGCAACCAGTTGAGTCAAAGGTGAATTTATAACCTTTGTCACACATCTGACTCACACTCAGCAGATTGTGCTTTAGGCCTTCCACATAATATACATCAAGTGCCTTCAATTTTCTATCAATACTTAGAGTACATTTTCCCTTCATTTTGATGGGTGAGTTGTCTCCAAATCTTACTGAACCACCATTCTAGTCTTCAAGTTTGATGAATTTATTTTTGTCACCAATCATGTGGTTGGAGCAACCACTATCTACAACCCATATATTTTTCCTTTCAGCATGTAAGGTTGTCTGCACTATTAGACTTGATTTTGCCTTTTCTTTTTCTTTCTCAACCCATACCAATTTGCTTTCCTTCTTCTTGCAAATGCTATTTTGTGCTCAAGTCCAACTACTAGTTGTTGAATAGGATTTGTCTTCATTTGCCTGATCTTCCTATTTTTACACAACCTTGCCATGTGTTCAAACTCTTGACAATTATAGCATTTCACATTTTCATTTAAGGGTAAATCATTAAAATTATTGTAGGGCATCAGTTTATTCTTCCTACATTCAAAACTCCTATGACCATATCCATTGCACTGATAACAGATGACATTTATATACCAGAGTGCATTAAAATGATTTCTACTTTCATAACTTATAGAGGGCTTATTGGTTAATCTATAGTCAGCTATTCTATGCCCAAATTTGTTACACCGGTAACAGTAACCATGAAAGTTTGAAACATACCAGTTAGGTTTCCTAGGTGCTGCAAAGGATTGCCTTACTAGGGGTCTTCTCTTCATGTTGTTGACTCTATTAAATCCTTCATGGTCAGCTCTTGCATTTCTCCTTGAATCTGCATGTCAGTATGATGAGTGTGGTCTCCAGTTTGTGTGGTGATTTCCAACATCATCTGCATATGTCTTTTTACTAATATCCTTTCCTACAATGAATGTCTTCTTTTCTCCACCTTCATTTGAAGAAGTGAACTTTATTTCTTTGTCGGATGTGTCTTTGTTTTTTGAACTTTTACCTTCTACAAAGCCTAAGCAACTGGTATCTTTGGATTGCTTTTGTTTGCTCAACATCTTGTCTAAGGCTTCGGTGTTGCCTTCATATTTGCTCCTTACTTTTATTTCTTCCTTACTTTCTTCAAGTTCTGTTTTGAGCTTCCCTATTTCTGCTTCTAGATCTTGATGCTCCTTTTCCTTCTTCATCAGATCAAAGGATGTAACTTCACATATTCTCTTGGTTTTTTCCAGCTACAGTTTTAAGTCAAATATGACTTGACTGGACTCATCCAGGGATTGCTTCAAGAGACCTTGTTCATCTACCACAACATGATTGACCTTCTTGAGTTCTCTTCTTGTTTTACTCAGTTCCTCAAGAGCACTTATATGCTCTCCTTCTAAATCCACTATCTTTCTTTTTTCATAGATCAATAAGCTAGACCCATACTGCACGTTGTTTCATGCCATAAATAAACATGTAGACTTAAGAAATCCATTGGACAAGCCAATTCACACCTCTTACAACCTATGCAGTCTTCTATTCTTGGAGCAAAAGCAATTTTCTTAGCTTTGCATCCTTCCCAATGTATCATTTCTAATGCATCTGTGGTACACGCTCGTACACACTGGGTACAACCAATGCATGTGTCATAAATTTTGACTGAATGTGCCATTGAATCTAAGAACTCCATTATTATATAATAAGTTTTTAATTGAATAATATTTTTTAATATATGGCCAATGATGATATATTATGAATGAATATCAAGAAAATCAATAATTGTATTATTGGTGATATAATGAATAGATTCAGATTCTAGCTATTTGTTTTATAAAATAGATAGATTTGACTGAATCTGGTCTAATCGTGTTAGACAAATAATTTGGATAATGAGTTCAATACGAATTATGCTCTTGATTTATCGTAATACTTATAATAAATAAAAATAAAACAAAGATCTAGATCTATTTTTAGAGAGGCAGGTCTAGTATCTATTTGAATAGAAATATGTATATAAATTCCTCATATGGAAGGAGATTTCTATTACCATTTTGAAAAATTAAATTGATCGATAAGAGTTGATTTTAGACTCAATATCCTCTTCTTCCTCATCTTCACCAACTGGTTCATCCAGTGCCATGAAGAGATCAAATTTTATGTCATTCTCATGGTAGTCATCTTCTAATGTACTTCCTTCATTTGCGTCATCATCTTCAATAGTATAGAGGTTGTTCTGCTTTCAGTAGCCTCTTCTTCCTTACCGGTAGACATTTCTTTCTCTATCTTTGCTAGCAGATTTGTTGAACTCTCTTGACTCATCTCCACTAATTTCATTGTAGGGACATTTTGCAGAAAAGTGTCCAACCTTACCACAGTTGAAACATTTGAGTGGTAGCTTTCCTTTATACTTATTGGATCCTCTTTTGAGATTTCTGACAAAGTTTGCTACCTCTGCATCAAAGTCTTCACTGGATCCTTTATGAGCAACTACTTCTATGCCTATTTGGGTGGTGTTGAACTCTGCTTCTTTCCTTGAGGAAGCATCATCGACCGTTCTCATATCATAGGCTGTTAGTGAGCCAAATAGTTCATCCATTGAAAAGATCTTTAGATCCTTGGCTTCTTCTATGCAAGACACCTTTGTATCATACTTAGGTGTAAGTGACCTGAGTACCTTTTTAACAAGGATCTCATCTGCAATATCTTCTCCAAGTCCTTTGATGGTATTCACAGTTTCATCAAATCTGTGAAGGTAGTCTGCAATCTTTTCATCATCCTTCATCTTGATGCCTTCAAGTTGGCCCCTTAGTGTTTGTAGCTTAGCCTCTTTAACTTTTACATCTCCTTCAAATAACCTCTACATTTTATCTATGGTTTCCTTGGCAGATGCATAGTGCATGACCTTGACAAACTCATTATTAGATAACCCACTCAAAATGGCATGTTTGGCCTTTGCATTGCTCTCATACTTCCTCTTGGCATCTAGATCAGTGGGAGGAACACTAGGGACAACATACCCACTTTTGACAGACATCGAAACATCAAAACCAAGGGAGGAAATATAGGTCTCCATTGTTCTGCTCCAAAAGGAATAGTTGGATCCATCAAACATTTTGAGGAAGTAGACTCATTTCTTTCCATTGTGTTCTAAGTCTAGAATCTACCCAAGGTTTAGAGATAACCGAGAACCTATGCTCTGATACCAATTGTTGAATATAGAGTACCACTAAGAGGGGGCTAATCAGTGGTTCCTAAAACTCTTTTCTCTTTTAAGGCAACTTTAGAATACTGGTTGTTATCATAAGTACTAAACAATCAAACCAGCAAAGCAAATGATGAGACCAAAGAAGATAGTCACACAAATGCAACCCACAACACCAGATGTACAAGGAAAACCCAATATGAGAAAAACCTCAGTGATAAATATTGCACCAACCCAAGGAGCACCAACCCCTACACCAAGATCAAACTTGGTGATGTTTATTGAAATACAATCTAGATATAGTTATGGACTCTTGTTGCAAATGAATTCTACAACTCTTTGGTCAAATAAATCTTTGTCAGTTATGAGATCACTCTCTCTGATTCTTGGCCTCTCTTTTCTCTCACACTCTCACAACACACTGTGTCACACTTGGATGCCACCTTGCTCAACCACACCTTACCAGTTTGCTCAATTGTTGAACCTGCTATAGTTATATTGGTACTCAATCACTGTCGGCTACATCCTCTCACTGGTATGCTTGTTGACTCACTCTGCAACCTATTTAGAATAAATTATAAGGAAGATGATTCTTATCTGCCCTCAAGCTCTCTTCACTCTTCTTTTTCTCCTCAAGCATCAATCTTTTATGTTTCAGACTTATGTATTACAGTCATCGATTCTCGCCAAGAATGTATTCAAACACTATCGTTTTAGGTTTTCCTTTTCCAACTCAATCTGAATCGCCTTTGATTTTATTTTATTTTTAGGGATATGATCTTCGTGACAATGATCAATCACTAGTAGAAATTCGCATTCCAATGTGCATTTTCTAAATCTATTGGTCTGCACCATGATTTTTTGCTCTTCTCTGTCACTCGCTATTAATGGCTTTTCTATTTTCTTCACCTAACAGGTATGAATATCAAATATTTTGCAAGATCAAAGCGGTTGCTTTTCCAGCTTGCCTTCCTCAAGCCACAATCTTCTGGCATCCTTCGTGACTTGTGGGTTGCTCATAAAAGCTGACTTGCTTGCAAAATTGTTACATCGATGCTCACTTCCCAAACCTATGTAATACCTCCACCTAGCATCCAGTTTTCATGCTTGTCGATATCCACCATTGCTCGGCTTCCTATGTCGTTTTGACATATTTTATCGACCAAGGTTGACCACCAGTTTAGTCTATCTTGCCAGTATGACCATCAAACATCCTTTTTGTTCTGTTCACCAGTTTTTGTGCCTTCATAACACACAAACAACCTTCATCCCAGTTTATGCCTTATCGGTATGCCTTCTTTACCAATAGATGACCCAAGTCATGTGTATCAGTGGCCTTCCTTTTGTTTTCTCACTCTCATGCGTATTTCCATCATATCTATCACCACTTCTTACTTATTGGTGACCTTGCCAAACCGGTTGACATCAATTACAACTTAATGTCAAATGCCAACACTAACAGTGTCTTTGTAATCTCCTAACAGGGATGGCTCCTCACTGGGCATACTTTAGAATAGTGTAGATTTTGTGAGTTTCTACTCACACCTTGGTTTTCTCCCATTGGGGTTTCCACGTGATAAATATTGGTTTTTGTGTGTTTTTGAATTTATGTGTGCATGTTTCTTATTAATGTTGCTTATACTAATAAGTATTAAGTTTGAATAGAAGTTTTTATTAAGTTTAAATCTGGAATAAACTGCTATAGTGCTGATTCAGCCCCCCTCTCAGTCACAAGTTAATATCAACATAGATTGTTGTTAGCACTCCCCTTTCTGAATCCTTTCTCCTTTAGGTATTGATCTAGCCTTGACTAGCATGCTCTAGGAGCTTGCTTTAAACCATATAGAGATTTCTTCAATCGGGACGCAAAGTTTTCATCATCATGTAATAGAAACCCTTTTGGTTGCTCCATGTACACTTCTTCTAAATTTCCATTAGAGAAGGTATATTTTACATCCATTTGATATACCTTATAACCCTTGTAGGCTAAAATTTTTGGAAACATCCTAATTGCTTCTAATCTAGCTACCGGTGAAAATGCTTCTTCAAAATAAATGCCCTCTACTTGACAGTAACCCTTGCACACAAGTCTAGCTTTATGCCTAATAAATTTACCTTCTTCATTCATCTTGTTTCAGTAGACCCATTTGGTGCCAATGATGTTCTTGTCTTCCGGTCTAGGGATTAATTCCCAAGTCTTGTTCTTATCAAACTACTGCAACTCTTCTTCCATGGCATCCATCCATTTATGACTTTTGTTGGCCTCATTGAATGTTTTAGGTTCTACTTCAGTCATGAGGCAGAAATTGACTTGTTCATCATTTCGGGCAAGTCTTCTCCTAGTCTTCACACCATCACTCTTATTACCTAAAATCTTTTCTTTTGGGTGGTTTTTCTACACATACCAGTTAGGGACTTTATTGGATTCACTAGTACATTTGGGCCTAATTTCTGACAGCTAATTGTCGGATTTCCGATGACCAAACGTCGGTCTTCCGACAAACTTTACCGTCGAAAACTTATCGTCGGAATTTCTGATGATGCCATTTCCGTTGAAAATCTGATGGAATTTTTGACGTCCATCTGACATGGCAATGATGTCAGATATACAGCATCCTCATCGGACGTTCCATTAGTTGTCGTCGGAATTCCGATGGCGAGAGATGATGTGGGTCAAACGGCTTTGCTGTCAGTGAATGAAAGCATTGAACAAGTTCTATTTTTAAAAATTGCATTAAACATTTTAATTTATTTGATTCAGTGTTATTTGCAAAAAAAGATTATCAATGATGTTTCCTTTCTCCAATAATTGTCTAGGATCTTTCCGTTAGATAATATGCAACATCGAATGACTAAATTTTTTCTGTACAAATGCTTATTTAATTTAATTATTATCTGAGTGTGAATTAAAATTTATATCTGTACAGAAGTAGAACATACAAGCTTTAGAGTCATGTGCAAGAAAATTTCATAAAAGAAAGCAAGCAGGCATTATCTTGAATGACATAGAAACAAGCTCATCAGCTGCCTAGAAGAAAGCAATTGGAGAAAAGAAGAGGAAAGTGTTAAAGGGTGATAAATAGATAGAGAGTATGCAATACAAACAAACAATGTCTGGAGTGTCTGATGTGACATCTCTAATTTATATCTGGACAAACTAACTGGTTTTGGAGTTCCCGCAAAACCTATTGGGCCACGCTTTGGAGGAAATAAATGTGTTCATGCAAGGAGCACCTTTTTTCTATTATGAGAATGATGGTTTTGCACTGAAGGATATTTGGAAGTCAATATCCAAAAATTTCTATAGTGTGGAACAAGAGTTGGCGAACTCGAAGTATAATTGTCAACTTTCAGAAGACCAAGAGGTTATGTACACAATCTCCCAATAGAAGAGCAATTTCAAGAATTACCTCTCCCCCCCATGACTATTTAGGAATCACTTCCTCAAACAAAGGACTATTGGCCTCCATGGGATCAAAGAAAAAAATTAAAGCATAGACTCTAGACGATGTGGTGGTGTCCTTCATGAAGAACTCTACAATATAATTGAAAATTCATGAGGGAAACTGCAAGATAGTGAAGAGAAATACAATATTGAAAAGTGGGAAGAATGGATCTTGGTTTGGGTGGGGCCAAGTTAGGTGGCTCCTCTAGAGGTTGACTAGATAGAAATCATATTAGGATTTGAAAAAGATCACACTCATGGAACTTCATGTGCGAGTGATCGATTGTGGTGTTTGGGTAATGCATTCCAAATAGATATAGTTGCATGCCATCAGGATAAAAGTCTTTAATCAAGACATTACCCATTTGGAATGCAACTGTATCTATTTGGAATGCATTACCTAAACACCACAATCGATCACTCGCACATGAAGTTCCATGAGTGTGATCTTTTTCAAATCCTAATATGATTTCTATCTCATCAAGCTCTAGAGGAGACACCTAACTTGGCCCCACCCAAACCAAGATCCATTCTTCCCACTTTTCAAGATTGTATTTCTCTTCACTATCTTGCAGTTTCCCTCGTGAATTTTCAATTATAGTGCAGAGTTCTTCACGAAGGACACCACCACATCGTCTAGAGTCTATGCTTCATTTTTTTTCTTTGATCCCATGGAGACCAATAGTCCTTTGTCTGAGGAAGTGCTTCCTAAATAGTCATGCGGGGGAGAGTTAATGCTTGAAATTGCCCTTCTACTGGGAGATTGTGTACATAAGCTCTTGGTCTTCTGAAAGCTAAAAATTACTTCGAGTCTGCCAACTCTGGTTCCACACTATAGAAATTTTTGGATATTGACTTCCAAATATCCCTCGGTGCAAAAGTATCATTCTCATAATAGAAAAAAGGTGCTCCTTGCATGAACACATTGATTTCCTCCAAGCATGGCCCAATAGGTTTTGCAGGAACTCCAAAACTAGTTAGTCCCTCTGGACATAAATTAGAGACGTCACATCAGACACTCCAGACATTGTTTGTTTGTATTGCATACTATCTACCTATTTATCACCCTTAAACACTTTCCTCTGCCATTCTCCAATTGCTCTCTTCTAGGCAGCTGATGAGCTTGTTTCCATGTCATTCAAGATAATGCCTGCTTGCTTTCTTTTAGGAAATTTGCTTGCACATGACTCTTCAACTTGTATGTTCTTCTTCCTTACATATATAAATTTTAATTCACACTCAGATAATAATTAAATAAAATAAGCATTTGTAATGAAAAGATTTAGTCATTCGATGTTACATATTATCTGATGGAAAGATCCTAGACAATTCTTGGAGAAAGGAAACATCATTGATAATCATTTTTTGCAAATAACACTGAATCAAATAAATTAAAAATGTTTCATGTAATTTTTAAAAGTAGAACTCGTTCAATGCTTTCATGCACCAATGACAAAGTCATCTGACCCACACCATTATGCATAATAGAACAAATCAATATAATAGGCTATTATAAAGAATATATACAAAAATATGAAAGAAAATTAAAATACCATTACAAACCCATAAACCATTAAATAGTGAAAATAGATATAAATTTGTAAATGTCTCCCTATAAACACCACAACCATAACCAAAACAAAAAAAATTCTTACCCACAAAAACTTAGCTGATGAGTTGCAAGTCTCCAACATCTTTCAGATGATCAAACCGTTTCTTAATTTTGTTCTTCTGGTTAGTCAATGTATTTAGTTGCATGTTCAGATTTTCTATTTGAAGCCTTCTATTTCCCTATATTTGAGACATAATAAAATTCTTGTGAGTAGGAAATTGATTCAGGAGTTACGTGTGAAGAATTTGGCAAAGTAAATGATGACAATCAAACTCAAATTTTATCTATCTTGATTAAAGAATTTTATCTTGATGGCATTAATAAAAGTTCTTTCTCTTTTTTTTGGTGATCTCTGGAGCAGAGGTTGCTTTGCATCGACCTGGGATACATTTAACTTGTGTTGTATCTGCGGAAATATGTATCCTAGGACGATGCAATGCAACCTCTGCTCCACCAATACCAGATAGAAGATAAAGTACTTTAATTTAAAGCCATCACAATAAAATGCTTTGAAGATCTCAAGCAATATAAAAGGAAGCCTACCCTGTCATTTGAAGGGGTTTACCTACAATTCAAGTGATCTCTTAATTATTAAATCAATTCAATTCCAAGTGAACATGCAATCAAGCATTCATCAAGAATTGAAGGAGAAATCAAGTTAATAAAGATATTTAATGAAGATATCATCTTTTAAATTAAGAAATGGGCAGGAGATTAAGAATACAAACCTTCCATATTGCACACTTCAAGATATATTAAAATCAATATAAAGTGTATTCATTTAGGGACCTTTCATTAAATATTCTCAACTTACATATCATAAAAGGATCTTAAAATATTCATTGTTTATAATGATCAGAATTTGGTTGTTCCATACACCTTCCTTTACTATTTTAATAATATCATCGACCAAAATATTGTGCAGCAGTAGTATGGAGTGCATTTCATCTATTTTATGTCTAAATATTTCATCATACCACTTTCTTATCAAAGGTGACTGATGATTGCGGTGTTTGGGTAGTGCATTCCAAATAGATCTAGTTGCATACCATTTATCTATCTTGATTAAAGAATTTTATCCTGATGGCATTAAATTAAAGTTCTTTCTCTATTTTTTGGTGATCTCTGGAGTAGAGTTTCCTTTGCATCGACTTGGGATACATTTAACTTGTGTTGTATCTGCGAAAATATGTATCCTAGGACGATGCAATGCAACCTCTGCTCCACCAATACCAGATAGAAGAAAAAGTACTTTAATTTAAAGCCATCACAATAAAATGCTTTGAAGACCTCAAGCAGTATAAAAGGAAGCCTACCCTATCATTTGAAGGGGTTTACCTACAATTCAAGTGAACATGCAATCAAGCATTCATCAAGAATTGAAGGAGAATTCAAGTTAATAAAGATATTTAATAAAGATATCATGTTTTAAATTAAGAAATGGGCAGGAGATTAAGAATACAAACCTTCCATATTGCACACTTCAAGGTATATTAAAATCAGTTTAAAGTGTATTCATTTAGGGACCTCTCATAAAATATTCTCAACTTACATATCATAAAAGGATCTTAAAATATTCATTGTTTATAATGATTAGAATTTGGTTGTTTCATACACCTTCCTTTAGTATTTTAAAAATATCATTGACCAAAATATTGTGCAGTAGTAGTATGAAGTGCATTTCATCTATTTTATGTCTAAATATTTCATCATACCACTTTCTTTTCAAAGGTGACTGATGATTGCGGTGTTTGGGTAATGCATTCCAAATAGATCTAGTTGCATACCATTTATCTGTCTTGATTAAAGACTTTTATCCTGATGGCATTAAATTAAAGTTCTTTCTCTATTTTTTGGTGATCTCTAGAGCAGAGGTTGCTTTGCATCGACCTGGGATACATTTAACTTGTGTTGTATCTACAGAAATATGTATCCTAGGATGATGCAATGCAACCTCTGCTCCACCAATACCAGATAGAAGAGAAAGTACTTTAATTTAAATCCATCAGGATTAAATGCTTTCAAGACATATATAAGGTATAAAAGGAAGCCTACACTGTCATTTGAAGGGGTCTACCTACAATTCAAGTGATCTCTTAGTTATAATATCAATTCAATTCCAAGTGAACATGCAATCAAGCATTGAAGGAGAATTCAAGTTGGTGCAGGTGCATTTGGAAGTCAAAAGGTCTCAATGAAGCCATTAAAGACTTTTGAAGGTCTTAGGAGTGAAGAGCCAATCAATTATGATGTCTTAAGGGGGCAGCCTTAAACAACACACACTAAGCTTTGACTACTTAGGTGTGTTGTGGGCCCATTCCTTCCCTTGATGTCCCTTCCCGTCTGTTTCCATTAAAAAGACAATCATCGTTAGCATTTGAATTCAAACAGTGTTCTCGTGTTTGACTCCATAGAACAAAGCAAATGGCATAAGAAAATCTCATCTACCTCACAATTGTCATAGAATACCTCCCCAAGGAGATATTCTCATGTCCATTCCTGCTTTATGCATCAAAGAAATGTGATCTAATGGAATGCTATGATTGTAGAATATGCACAAGATGTGTTTGAAATGGATTTAGAAACTTCCAACCAAATGTGATTAGTGAGTATAGATGTTGTAGTGCAACTACCCAGGTACACATGCATGCAAAATATGTAAGCTTAGATAAGGCACATGAACTATTTGACATAATGCCTCAAAGATCACCCAATATCCAATGATGGTTGGGAGAAAGAAAACATCAATTTTTTGATAATCTTAAATATTTCTTTATTCATCACTATAAATCTATTATGAATTTAGTCTCAATATTGTAGAAATTTATTCTATTATGAATGCAATATTTAGGGATGTAATCTTTATATATATATCTTAATTAGGAAAAGGTCCTGATAGAATCCCCAACTAATTAATCTAGAGAAAGATACCACTAAAGAAAGAAATTCAATCCTCACCACTATGGTCTTCAAGGCTTTTAAGACACTTGGATTCCTATTTTGGCCGGCTTTTCCTTGACCCTATGTTAACATAGTAAACTAGTTTGAGAGAATCTATTGGGTGGGAAATTGTGTATGGTTGAAATTATTTTCATGCATGGAAAGTGATTTAAAGTTTGGACCAATAGAGGATAAGTATTTCTTGAACCTTCAAGGACATGTGTAGAGCACCACATGGATGTTTCTCCATTATTGAACTCTTTGAATATGTAACTAAATTATTTTTGGTTGATGACACAGTAAGTGTGGTATTTGTCTTTTCAATATGTTGTGGATAATATTAATCAAATATGGAATTTTTTTGATGCTATATACACTATGTTTTGGATTGAATTTAGGTAAGTGAAGAGGTAATGGAAGAATAAAAGAGGTACACAAAGGAAGAAGAGTGAAATAAGTGGTTTGGGATGGAGGTTACAAGTATATATGATAATTCGTATGGATAATTTGTTGTCTATAAAGAGGCAAATAAGCTATCACAACTTCAACATGAATGAATGCCTCATCTACAGAAGCAAAAGGTACCTCTAATGGTTTCAAAATTTGTCAAAATAGTTATGATATACCAAATAATCAAGTGGAATATCCTTTAGGTAACTAATATTATTTTCAAACTATTTGTTTTGATTTTCATCATATCCTTTCCATGTGCATTTCCCTTGGTTTTTGTCCCATTTTTTCTTTATTTTATTCAAAACAAAATTTATAGATGCCTCTACTTGTCTCACCACTCATTAATTGTTTGGGATTTTCATTCCACTCACGAAGGTTGGCATCTATTCTAAGACTTTGTGTCATGGCCAAGCTAAATGATTTTCCTCTAGTTTCTCTCCAATCTAGTCACCTAGTAGCATGTGAAATCTATCTCTTCCTAATTATTATTCTCTCCATCTTGTTAATGACCATTTCATTAATGAATCATTCCTCATAATTTTGGATAAGTGAGACAATGTTAGCTCAAGGAATCTTTTCAATCCTCTTTCAAGATTCTTTCCCAAGTAATAATCTTGCATATTGGAAAATAAATTACGCTTTTATTTTTCCAAGCTACTCTTCCTTATAATGTTTAGATTTATTCTAAAGTGCTCATTGTGACTCATGTTTACTAATCTTCCTATTAGTCTCATTCCAATATCTCCTACAAAAATATGGAATGATTACATTTATATTTTATTTGTGTCTCCTAAATATCCACAAAATTTGGAACAATAATACAATTTTTTAATAATATTTAATTGTAAAAGAAAGGATTAAAATGGAACTAAACACTCTAAATAAATTAATCAGGGTTAAAGGGATAAACTAGTATCAATTCATGAAGGCAAGATCTGTTATCTCAAAGTTAATAGATTCATGCAAGAAAAGAAATATTAACTCAAAATTAGTACAAACCAAGTGGAAACTATGGACCCACTAATCTTATTTGTAACCACTTGCCACGACTATATTATGATAACTCTCTTATTGATAATAGAGAGTATCTAATACATTTATTAAGACCCAGATTATGGTCATGGTAGACCACACAAAGAATGACTTCCATAGGAGGCTAAGAAGGTGATCCATGAACAAGAGTTTATTTCATTCAATCCTTAACATTAACTATCATTAAGGTGGAAGAATTTAGTGAACAACCTCTTATGCTACCTAGGTACCCTAATGTCATATTCTATTAGAATTAAACAAGTAGTTAGAGTTCATTCTATTTTTAAATCCAAGCATAGAGGGGGGACTATAATGATCCATCATCATTGAGTGTTTTTAATTAGATAAGAAGGGATTTTGAAAGGGCTCTGATCCCTTGTGCAAAGAGAAAGATGAAGCATTAATCCCAACAAAACAACAAAACAAAACAACTCCAAAACAACAAAACAACAAGAGGCGGAATAACTAAAGCAAAAATTAACCATCCTAAAATCAGGGTGGTTTAAAAAATTGATCCAAAGCTCTTTGATTGAGCACAAAGGAAGGACCCTTCTCTCCAAATCCTATTTTCTTGAGACAATGAAGGGACATAATATCATTGGCACATCCATCATTAGAACCCAAAGCATTATATATCCTTGAACAATCCAAAGGGGAACTCCCTTGATTAGAATCAATATTTTGAATCTCCTAGGAAATAGGGAAAGCTTTATCCTTATTTTTCTCCTTACAAGCATGACAAATAACCAAAGAGTACTCATACTCAAACTTCTGTACCAATTTTCCAAATTTAGAGATAGGTTAATCGAGGTAGGGATAGCTTGATCGCCATTGAGTGAGGATGCCAAGAATATCTTTGATATAGATAAAAAAATGGGATTAAACTAGGGCTAAAGGACCCATCTACACAATAGCAATCATATGACAAGAGTAACCACTGCCATGAGATATGAAACTTAAAACAATGTGACAAAGATATTACTATGCATAACTTGAGAAGATAGTGAGAAAGTATGTTTATGTGACTAATTTAGAGATTTTTTTGGAAAATTTTGCCAAAAAATCTGAATTTAGACAAAGTGATTATTGTACTACCTTACTTTGTTTTGTCTTAGCTTGAAAAAAAAAGTCTAGTTTAGATTATTTTCCTATAAAGCAAAATGCTCTAACAATATTGTTATCAAATGGAAATATTTAGAAGCTATTCCATATGATATTCTTGATAAAACCATTTCTTTTATAGAATCTAGAAAGGTAAATATTTTAAGATTTGACTATGGAGATAGCCACCCAAGATCTAGAGGTCTAATGGAAAGCACAACAAAATGAGAAGATCAATATGACACGAATAAACTATATTCCTATCAATGAATGCAAGTTTACAATATGAATGAATTAGATTATAAATAGAACCTCTTGATTATATAGGTCAAGATGAGACATGTAGGATATCATAAGATTATGAAAGTATCTTAACCTTATGATATGAGACATAAAGTGATAAGTATCCTATGTATATCTTAAGTAAACTTAAATGATAAGGCATAAAAATGACCTAATAGTGGAAGTAGCTAGATAATATCCCTATTACACCAACAATTATTGCTACTTGTTCTTTGATTCATCTCATTGATATGGCTCAAATTTAAATAATTCATTTCATCAATCAGAACAAATATATTCAAAATTTTACTAAGCAATAAAACAAGTCTCGTGATCCTTACTTTCCTTAAACTGGCCCCTTTGGTTACTAGCCCTTTACTCACAAGCATTACTCTCACAAAAAATACAAACTCATTTTTTTGTAAGTGATCCTTTAATCATCATCATTTTCATGCTCCGAGCACACTTACCTTTGCAAGTGCAAGTATCCCAGTCCTCGATCCAAAACTATAATCTACTATATTTGCAACAAGCTTTGCCACATCACTTCAAATTGCTCTTGTAAGAACACAATTGTTAAATTAGTCTACATGGCTAATGCAATATCATGGAGGGGTGTAGTAGAAAAAGACATATATCTCTATAAACAATATGACTTTTTTGAATCTGTTCTCAAAGATCAATGATAAAAATAATGAAGATAGGGTTTTTAGTATGATATATGAATTAACTGAACTACATACTATAAGAATGAATAGGTCTCAAGAAGATCAAGGAAGTAGAGGAGAGAGGATCTCCCCATACTAGTAACACATTTAGAGGAAGGTAAATCACAATCTTCTTTTAAAACTTTTATAGTGACTCTACAAGGTACTAGACCTTTCCTAATTTCTTTCAAATTAGTAAACTAATGAAGACTAGTTAATAAATAAGTTAACTAGGAAGCCAAAACTCCTTCATGAGATTCATATAGAAGGCCAATATCTTAATTGCGCAAATGGGATATAGAAGTGAAGAAGAAGATTTTGAAGAACAATTTTGTGGAAGATTCGAAGAAGGGTGTTCTTCTAGCCATCCTACCATCATTCTTAATTTTGAAGAAACGAAAGATGAAGAAGCAATTTCCCATATTCATAATTGGTTCCATTTAAGAAATCAAGAAAAGCAACCTACACACCTTGAACCTAAATGTACAAATTGAAGGACAAGATGACTTCTTCCTCCGTCTGTAGCTCTTAATGCTATTGACGAAGGCCTGGGTGTCGCCGTTTACACAGCCCATTTTAGGCTCCCTTCCAGTCATCCTCGCTAGTTATGTGCCAACCCTTGGCACTTTGTGCTCGTGGCACTTCGTGCCCCTGTTCCCCACTGTGGCCATGTTTGTCACACCAACGATCTTCCCCGCCATGATTAAACCCACAAGTTCACTACAGAGGCAGGACAAATGAGAGGCGGGATTCTGTAAAGAGGCGAGATTTATGAAATGACTTGGTCTTTTCTTTTTTTTTTAAGTAATGCATGCAGTTGTCAGAATTTTGACGAACGTGGGCACTTTTTCTAAAAAAACCCTAATGTCATTGCCAATTCCTTCTCCGTCGAAACCAAATGTTGCATTATCATCGGAATTCCGATGAAATCGGGCATTTTTTCCAAAAAAAATCAAGTTTGATCACAATATACCTTCTTCGTTGGAAACCTCCGTAGGAATTTTAGGCTAAATGTATTAGTGATTCTTCTTCTGGTTCATTGTATGACTGATCTTCTTAACCCTCATCACCGAAATCATCATACCATTTGACTTGTTCTTGTCTTCCTTTATGAATATCCTCATCAACTCTTACATGCACACTCTCAATGCCTCATCTTATTCTTTTGTTGTAGCATTTATAGGCCTTACTATTAGTTGAGTAACCAAGGAAGATCCCTTCATCATTCCTGGAATTAAAACTACCTAAACCATCCTTATCCCTCTTGATAAAATAATTGCTTCCAAATACCTTGAAGTACTTGACTAATGGTTTCCTGTGGTACCACAACTCATAAGGTGTCATTCTATTGTTTGTTCTTAGTTGAGCTTGGTTCAAGGTATATGCAACAGTATGAACTGCTTCCTTCCAATACATGTCTGACAAACTTGCCTCATTTAACATGGTTCTGGCCATCTCCTTGACTGTCTTGTTCTTCCTTTCTACCACACCATTTCGATGTGGTGTCCTAGGGGCTAAGTATCGCCTTCTGATTCCATGTCTTTCATAGTAATCTTCAAACTTAGTTGATGTGAACTCTCTACCCTAGTCCGATCTTATACATTTCAACTCGCACCCACTTTTCTTCTCTACCATCTTCCAAAAGATCTTGAATCTGTCCAATGTTTGTGATTTATCTTGTAGTAAAGTGACCGTGTGTCATTCTTGAATAATCATCAATGAAGAGCATAAAATATCTTTCACTGGCAAGACCTCTTGTCCTAGTCGGACCACATAGACCTATATGCACCAGTTCAAGTGGTCTTGAATTGTTGTGCTCTTTTGCCTTGAATCTTACCTTAGTCTTCTTTCCTTTCACACATTCATCACAAAATGATCTTACCGGTTTGATAATTGGTGGTATATTTCTTACATACCCCTTTTTGCTTACTGCAACTACATTATCAAAATTTATGTGGCCTAATCTTATGTGCCACAACCAGCTTTCATCCACTTGTCCCAACATGCATTGGGATTCAAAAAATTCTTTTAGATTGTATACATTACCATCTGTCCTCTTACCTTCAGCTACAACCTAATCGATGCTCTCCTTCTTTATCTGGTAGCCGGTAGAGTCAAAGGTGAATTTATAACCTTTGTCACACATCTAACTCACACTCAAAAAATTATTCTTCAGACCTTCCACATAATACACAACATGTGCATTTAGTTTACCATGAATATTTAGAGTACCTTTTCCCTTTATCTTGATAGATGAATTGTTTCCAAACCCTACTGAGCCACCATTTTAGTTTTCCAGTTTGATAAAAAAAAATTTATCACCGGTCATGTGGATGGAACAACCACTGTCTACAATCCATAGATTTCTTCTTTCAGCATGTAGGGCAGTCTGCACTATCAGACTTGATTCTGCCTTGTCCTTTTCTTTCTCAACCCAAACTGGTTGAGTTTCCTTCTTCTTATCAGCAAAAATTTTGTGCTCCGATTTGGCTAATGGTTCCTGATCAGGATTTGTCCTCTGCTACTTGATTTTCTTGTTCTTACAAATCTTTTCTATATGTCCAAACTCTTAACAGTTATAGCATTTCACATTTACATTGAAAGATGAATCTTTGAAAGTATTATAGGACACTCGTTTACTCTTCCTACATTCAAAACTCTTATGACCAAATACATTGCACTGATAACAAATAACATTCACATTCTAGAGTGCATTAAATGGATTTATACTTTCATAAATCGTAGTGGGCTTATTTGTTAATCTACAATCAGCTAACTTGTGTCTAGATTTGTTACACTGGTAACAATAACCATGAAAGTGTGGAACATACCAGTTAGGTTGCCTTGGTCCTGCAAACGTCTGCCTCATCAAGGGTCTTCCTTTCATGCTGCTAACTCTAGTAAATCATTCATGGTCAACTCTTACATTTCTCCTAAGATGTGCATTCTAGTATATTGAGTGTGGCCTCCGGTTCATTGATTGTGTATACCGGTTTGTGTGATGTTTTCTAACATCTTCTGCATAAGTATTCTCATCGATATCCTTGTCTACTGTGAATGTTTTCTTTTCTTCACCTTCACTAGAAGAAGTGAATTGTATCTCCTTACTGTATGTGTCTTTGTTATTTGAACTTTTTCCTTCTTCAAATCCTAAGCCACTAGTATCTTTAGATTGCTTCTGCTTGCTCAACATCTTATCTAAGGCTTCTTTGCTTCCCTCATATTTTCTCCTCATTTTCAGTTTATCCTTACTCTCTTCAAGCTCTTTTCTCAGCTTCACTATTTTTGCTTCTAGATCTTGATGCTCCTTTTCCTTCTTCATTAGATTAGAGGATGTAACTTCACATATCCTCTTGGCTTCTTCCAACTAGAGTTTTAAGTCAAAGATAACTTGATTGGACTCATTCATGGATTGCTTCAAGAGACCTTGTTCTTCTGCTACAACAAGCTTGACCGTCTTGAGTTCTCTTCTTGTCTTACTTAACTCCTCAAGAGAACTTATGAGATCGCCTTCTAGATCCACTTTGGCTTCAATGTCTTCTTCTTCCTCATCTTCACCAACTAGTTCATCTAGTGCCATAAAGAGATTAACTTCTCTTTCATTCTCATGGTAGTCATCTTCTGATGCACTTTCTTCATATGTGGCATCATCCTCAATAGTATGTAGGTTGTTCTACTTCTGGTAGCCTCTTCTTCCTTGTCGGTAGACATTCCTTTCTTTGTCTTTACCGGCAGATTTACCAAAAACAATTTTCTCATCTCCATCAATTTCATTATAAGGACATTTTGGAGTAAAGTGTCCAACTTTACCATAGTTGAAGCATTTGAGTGGTAACTTTCCTTTATACTTACCGGATCCTCTCTTGAACTTTCTGACAATGTTTTCTATCTTTGCATCCGAGTCTTCATTGGATCCTTTATGAGCAACCTTTTCCTTACCCTTTTTGGTGGATTTGAATGTTGTCTCTATCCTTGAAGATGCTTCACCTGTTGCTCTCATTTCATAGGCTTTTAGAGAGCCAAACATCTCATCCATTGTGAAGGTCTTTAGATCCTTGGCTTCCTCTATGGCAGAAACCTTTGTATCATACTTAGATGCTAGAGGTCTAAGTGCCTTCTTGTCAATAATCTCATCAACAATTTCTTCTGCAAGTCCACTGATGGTGTTCACAGTTTCATCTACTTGGTGAAGGTAGTCTGCAATCTTTTCTTCATCTTTCACCTTGATGCCTTCAAGTTGACCTCTTAGTGATTGCAAGTTGGCCTCTTTAACTTTGGAATCTCCTTCAAATAACTTATGTAATTTATCCCAAATCTCCTTGGCAGATGCATAGTGCATGACCTTGACAAACTCATTATCTGGCAACCCACTTAAGATAGCATGTTTATCCTTTTCATTATTCTCATACTCCTTCTCAGCATCCAGATCAGTGGGAGGAACACTAGGGATAGTATACCCATTCTTGACAGACATCCACACATCAAAACCAAGAGAGGAAATATAGGTCTCCATTCTTCTGCTTGAGAAGGCATAGTTAGATCCATCAAACATGGGGCTTTTGAGGAGGCAGACTCATTTCTTGCCATTATGTTCTTTGAATAGAATCTACCCATGCTAGAGAAAGCTTTATTCAAACGAGAACCTAGGCTCTTGTACCAATTGTTGAACATAATGTACCACTGAGAGGGGGGTGAATCAGTGGTTCTTGAAAACGTTTCCTTTTAAACCAAGCTTTGAGTACCGGTTGACAACCTAAACACTAAACAATTAAACCAGTCAGATAAGAGTGGATATCAAAAGAGCCAAACACATAAATTCATAACCCACAACACCAGATGTACGAGGAAAACCCAATATGAGAGAAACCTTGGTGGGAAATGCTACTGGAGTGTACTTCTCCAATCCAGGATCACAATGTAACTACATGTTACAATGATTTAGGGCACCAACCCAAGGAGCACGAACCCCTGCACCAAGTACCAACTCGGTGTAATATAGTCTAATATAATTTTAATGCAATGAAAGAACCTAGTTGCAAATGAGCTCTGCAATACTTGATCAACGAATGTCTACTGGTTAACAACTTCCTCGTCTTCACTAATTCTGACAATGTCGGTTATTAGATTACTCTCTCTGGTCACTCACTGGTTACTCCCAACCTTTCTTCTCTCTCTCTTAGCCTCACACTTCACCCTGTCACTCTTGGATGCCCTCCTAACTAGCCACTCCTTACTGGTACGCTTGACTGTTAAGACTATAACAGTTTACTAGTTACTCTGTCTCTACCAGTTAGACTCTCTCACCAGTGACCTGCTAACACACACTCTAACTCTCTGAGAAATAACTCTTAGGAAGATAGTCTTTCTTCTTTCTCAGGCTCTCTTTCCTCTCACACCTCGTATCTAGCATCAATTCTCTTCAATCTCAAGTTAACATATTTATCTATTAGGGTTCCCACAAAAAGCAACATTCAAATGGTGTTGTGTTAGGTTTTACCTTCACCAACTCAATCTGTATTAGATTTGATCCGATCTACTTTTCTTGAATGGTGATCTGCATCACACCAAACAACACTTCCATATCCTCACTTTCCAATGTGTGTTTTATATTTTTGGATGACTACGATATGCTTTTATGTGTTGCTCTGTCAAATGCAATTAATGACTCAACCATTTCCTTCAGCAAACAGGCACAAAGATCAAATCTTCTTGCAAGGTCAGTTCAATCACCTTGCGACCTTGTCTTCCTTGAGCCACAATATTCTGCCATCCTCCCATGATTTTTTGGGTTCTTAATTAATGTGGATCTGCTTGTAAACTACTACCTTGATGAATACTTCACCGACCTCTGAGTGTTCGACATCCACCTATCCTTGGTTTTCTATGTCAGTTTGGCATCATCTTCAGTCTACTATGTCGATTAGACATCATGCACCGACGAAGACTAACTACTACTTCAACTCACCTTACCGGTATAACCTTACTTCACCAGTGGACCTTCATACCCGCTAACCTCTTCTTTATCAGTGGATCAACTTTGCCTTCCATCAAACATGTTGGTCCATCTACTATGTCCATTTACTAGTAGAATTAGACTTCTATGTGTATACTGGTTCACATCCTTTTTTTCTTCTTTTCTTGCTTGCTTTGCCTTTCTTGTGGCCCCACTTTACCAGTAGATGGTGTATTTCATGTGTAGCGGTAACATACCTTTCTATCTTCTTACACACATATGGATTGACATCATCATGTCTTACTTCACCCATATCGGTCATCATTACTTACTCACCGGTGACCATGTCATACCAGTTGACATTAATGACAACCTAATGCCAACATTAGGTGCTAGGGGAGTGGACACCAAAGTGGTTAGAAAAGATGTAGGTTGCATCACAAAGGGTTATGCAATTTTTTACACTACAAAAATTATATGCGTTAGGATATGAATAATGAACCACTTTTTCAAGTAGCATATATGGATTTCTCCCATGAGGAAAAACAAATGTAATAAAAAATTCTTGGAATGAGATTCATGAATTAAAATTAATGGTATTTGAATAGGCCAAACAAAAAACTCAAGATTAGGGCATTTTCTCAGGAAAATCAGAGGGATATTAAATTATTTAAGGATTTTGTCATCTTGCATGTATACCAAGAAGGTAAGAAGTTGGTATATGACATTGCAAAGATAGTGGTAGAAAAGGACGAAAGAAGTTCAAAGACCTAGAGTTGGAGAAACTTTGGGTTAGAAGGGTGTGATGAAGATGGAGAGCATGAACAAGGTTTTGGTGATTGGTATATATCATTGGTGGATGAAAAAGATATGGATCAATAATTTTAAACCCATTTAACATTGTACTTGGAGACATAGAGGTGTATGTTGTAGGAATGCTCCTTTTCTGGGAGTTCTTTTCCTAAAATGGGGGATCTTAGAGGTACCCTTTCAAGGGACTCTCTACTAGCATATTTTAGGTTTTCCTCTATAATAGCTAGTGGGAAGGTGATTTCCAAGGGAACAAATACAAAAAACCTTGCACTAACTTTTCTTGCCTCCTACAATTGCATCCCTATTAATGGTGTTTCTATCTATTATGTTCTAAATGTTCTGGTTTCAGATGGTGACTCTTTTGCGATTAATTTTTAGTTGAATAATGGGTATGAGGAGGAAAATGTTCTATTATTGGATTTTCTATTAGATATTTTCCTAAATGGGCAAGCTTATGGCCTTCTAACTTTTAGGGAGGTTTCCTTAGAGGCCCATAATGGAGCTTGAATAGTGTGGATAAGGAAAGGATTTCTTCTCCCCTAGGTACTTGATTCTAGATATCCTTTAGTTGATCCTTGTTAGGAAAATGGCGTCTCAACCTTCAAATATAAAACTTGTACTAGTGCATTTAGATGCCTAGAAAAAACATAAGTGTTTAATTACATTTAGAGTGCTAGATAAGGAATGTTCTATTTTTCCTACTAATGCAGTCTATGTGTTGCAAAAGTGCTTCTAGAATGCTCAATAGTTGATAAAGCCCCATTTTATGGATAACTTATCATTGTAAATCCTAACTGATTACCATGAGGCTATTGATCTAATGGTGGATATTTTGTGTATATTCTAAGCGCATTGTATTATGGCTATGTAGTGTGATGTATTCAAAGATTTTGATAGCTATTGAGTTTCCTCTAGATCTTTGTTGGTGATACTCTTGTAAGAAGTTTTCTATGAAAGTATATTGTAATCTACTATTGATTTCTGAATAACTTCTTTGAAAAAATAACATTCTTTGTGCAACTTTTGAGAGGGGTTTTTCTCCCAAAAGGGTTTTCCACAAGTAAATCACTATGTTGTGATATTGCATGTTATTGATGTTTTTGATTAAGGTATGCGAGTTTTATAGGGACCCGAAGCCCAAAAGTTTTACAAAATACTTGGAAATAAGTATTGAAGTCCAAAACCAACATCAAAAGAAAAATGAAATTAGGCCAAGCCCACAAAACAATCTACAAAAGACCAACGATTCAGACCAACACAAACAAAGATCTACTGATAAGAATGCACCAAATATGCATTCTTCTGAATCATTTTCCTGTTGATATCCTCCAACTCATCCATGATAAATATGGAGTTGCCTTACACTTGGTTCTTGCTCCAAGTACGAGTACACAGAATAGTCGTAGTTGGGGATCAAGGCATTTGACCACTTGCACCCTTCACAATCTTCATCTGCTTAGAGTCCGAAGGTGTCACACTAGCAATGGGCTCAACCTTGTAATCTGCAATCATGTTGTTGACCCTCAACAATCCTTCTGAACTATTATTCATTGTGGCCTTGCTGATCTCAACCAAGTTTTTCAGACTGCCTTTGATTTCTACAAAACTCACCTCCAAATTCCATATCTGACTTTCATGATTTGATTTTAGCTTGTCCACATCCTCGCTCACTTTTTGGGTCAGTTGGAGGATTTTTTCTGATTTATTTGTTCTTCGATTGTCCGTAAAAGTATCGACAATACCCTTAATACCCTCTTTAAGGACATCGATCTCCATGCCCATTTTCTAGAAGCACTCCATCTGACTACTAGCTGCAAGGGAAATACAATCCTTTAGATTAGGGTTGATGACAGTCCTCCCCTATTTCCTAGGATCAACATTAATGGGGATTTCAATTTTTATCTCCTTTTCATTATCAATGTTGTGCTCCCCCTTTCTAGATTTAGGTTTCTTAGGTTGGGGATAGACAGAGTCAGTAGGCTTAGTCCCCAAAATTTTGTAATTACTAGTAGCCTACCTAGGGTGCTTATTCCGTCCGCTACTACCTGTCCCAAGGGTAAGAATGGGACCCTCACCAGTAAGCAGGCAATACTCAGGGTCATCAAACAAGTCTTGATCCTATCAATCCTTGACAAGCCCACTATCTTCCCTTTCTGAATTTGTATCATAAAATGCATGTTATTGATGTTAACTTCTATTAAATTTCTATAATTGTTAGAAATATTTGTAATTTTTTTTTGCATTACCCTCCTCTTAAGGTTAATGAAGGAAATTGTTTTTCTACTTAACTTCCTTACAATCCTTACATGGTGTCTCCGAAGGTGTTTACTCCTGGTGAAGTTTACAAGATAGTACTCATGGCCTTTGCTCAAGATATGTAAAGGCTTTATAATCCTGTTGTTGGTAATGGTTTTTTTTTCAATTGAAAGATAGATACCAATAACATTATTAGAAATAAAATAGTAGGCTAGATACAATTTTGGTGATCAAGTAAGTCACTCCAATTAATCCCCAACCATAATGTCACAAAGAAAAATTATAGTAGTTTGATATACAATAGAATTGTTTGAAACATATCCAAGTAGAGATTTAGTAGCACTATATAACATTAAGTGTTGAACAAACACATATCATAATCTGAACCTATTGAAACAAAAAATTGAACAAAATATTTGGCCATAGACCATAAAAGGATTCATTCGCTATCATTGTTCTCATGCATATTATCCTGATCATTGTCATTATTTTGCTCCTCATCATCTTCTTTTCTTTTACCTTTTCATTTATCCTTCTTCTTGTGCTACATTCTACTTATCTGGTCCCTCTTTGTCTAAAACTGGTATTTATTTATGTATGTATTATGAAACTCTAGGTATTAATCCCAGAACTTCTTGTGTATCCACCAATACTCTTATTTTTTGATGTCTTATTTAACTAGCACCGAGGATCCATCTTGAAGCACTTTCATATACCAATTTGATGGCTTCTTGAGAATGAGTGTGACTTTCTCAATGATCAAAAGGATAGTGATTCTATAGTTAGACTCAATAAGGATCCTATACTTACATTGGTACATTTACTTATTTCTTGTTTTCCATAAGAACCATAGGATACTAGAAGAAAGTGTAAACTAAATATGATTAGCCTTCTTATTCAAAGCCTTCACATGACAAGCCAAAACCTCAAACCAAAATAATTTTTCATTGACATTACAACCATTAATATTACCCATAAATAAGAAACAAATATCAACAAAAAACATACAATGGAAAAAAATATGCAAGTAATCTTTCATGCAGCCACTCAAGTTACACATGATAGGGTTCAAGACTAGCTTTTGAATCATAAATTGCCATTTAAAAAAACACTTCTTAGGTTTGACTCTATTAGTGATGCAGAGCATCCTAGAAAATAAATCACAACTCTAGGATCATGCTGATCCATTTATATTTTTTCCATTATAAAAATTAATTAGAGGCATATTCCATCATACTTCAACAATCAATCAATCAAGAAAACACAAACTTGATCCAGGTATCAAATTTGCCAACTTGTTGTCCCTTTGGATAGACCTATACACATATGTATATAAATATCTATCCAGTTATAAAAAAAACTCAATCCCTTCGGTCAGAACTTGAGTAGATTTCTTACAAACAACATATCCCAAATTTAGCCAAATCCAACGGTTATATTAAAAGTTATGGTCTTTTCACCGAGACCCATTTCTGCTATCCCCAAATAAGACATGTGCATGCCCAGTCCATCTAGGGCATCAAATATCTTTCACAAAACAAAACCAAATGATTCCAAACTAATAGAACATGAAATATTTATGGATCTAGTTTCATAATATGTAAGCCATAAAATTTTCAAATGGTTAAATCATTAGATAATCACAAACCCTTGTCTGCAACTCCATTGAAGATAGTTTAAAAACAGTTTTCACCAAAATCTTCATAACTTACACAAATGTGTATAAAAATGACTCAGACCAAAATTAAATGAAAGGTGATTCATATATATTTCCAATGAATCTATTTTGAGGTTATAATTATTCCCAATGAGTCCATACCAAATGCTGGAACATGACAGTTCTCAAGAAATCTCAAATCTACAAACAACCACTTTCATCAAAACTTTCATAACTTATTCATTAAACTGCACCAAACTAAAAGAATGAGAAAGAGAATTCATTCCACTATCTAAAAATTATAAATATACAGGGTTTCCAGGCCATACATGATCGTACAAGGCCTAGAAACAACAACTTAACAAAAAAACACCAATCAAAATGCAAGTTTTAAACACACCAATTTGTTCCAAAACTTTATCCTCCTTCTCTATTCTTCCAATAATGATTTGGTTCGACCAATAAAAAATATTTATAGACTCTTTGGTAGTTATAAACCATCCAACTACCTTTATGACCCTTCATCTTCCCTTTTATAATTTTATGTGCAATTTTTGCACTTTCACATTTTCGCAAATGTTGCACTTTTGCAATTTTCTTGCAACTTTGGTACTTTTTCCTAATGACTCCCCAAATTGTAAAAACTCTTATAGAATATTTGAGATATTTTACATTGATTTTACCCTTCCATGGGGTATTTCAACAATCTTGACCTTATAGACCAAACTGGGACCTAAAGAACAACTTTTAACAACTTTATGCAAATAATTACAATAATTGATCTTGTCTTTACAAATGGATTCATCATGAATCAATACATCATAAAAATGATCAAAATGACTTAAAACATCACTTTTCTCCTGGTGACCTCATGTTCTTGGGTGCTCCTGTACCAATTAGACCAACAAATAGAGAGATTTAAGGCTACTCATTACTTACCAAGTTAAGGTTTCATATTTCTTTTACATTATCAATAAATTTATTAGACTATGACAATATATTGTATAGACCCTTAGCTTTGACATTTAGGAAATGGGATTCATCTACCCATTTATATTTTCCAAGATAGTCAAGATTAACTATCATTTTAATTGGATATTTTAGAAATCTCAACATCTTTTTCAAAATAGAATAGTTTCTCTTGTTGTTATTAGGTAAGTTAAATTCATTTTGAAACATGGTTCAATCTTTAAGCATTTTATTGCATTGCACATCCTTTAGGGAGGACAATATATTAATGTTCCATTTCTTAGCAGAGAACCCTTGCAACAATGTCAAGTGTTTGTTTTTACATTCCACATTCAACCAAAGAGATGTAAATCCAGAAATCTCACATGTACCAAAATTAATTACTTCAATATGTTGCACTTTGTCTTTGCTCATCTCCTAGGCCCTCCAAATGTCGTGGAAGACCATATACCCTAAAGGGACAACACTAAATTTGATGAATAAAATTTCAAGCATGTGTAATTTTTTCTACTTTTTATTCTTAGGATATGCCTCTTGAATATTGTTTGGATTAATTAAGATATTCTAAGGTTCATTACCATTTATTTTCTTGAGTACTAATTTTATGACTAAGGAAATTCCTTGATTTTTTAAATCTTTTAGCCCTAACCACCCTTGGTTCTTACTCATGAAACATTAGCTCCAATTCACAACATGCTTTTTCTTAGCACCCCTACCATCCGATTATAGAAAATGTTTGATTAATTTTTGAATTTTGTTAATCTAGTAGCTAGCAAAGTAGCAAAGTAGCAAATCAAAGAATTTAGTAGATGGAATATGAAGAGAGTATCTTTTGGAAAACTTGAGCTATATATGCAAGAAATAAGTGATTCTTGTTCTAGCTATTAATCTTATTTTCTATTTTAGTAGTCATCCAGTTCAACACATTTAGGAGCATAGGGAGACAAAAGAAAGGCATACCCAAGTACCTTACAATCTTGTCTGAGCCCCACTATTGCCACTCAAACTCATTCAACCATTCAAGAGCTTCATTAGTCCAAAATTTAACAAAATAGATTTAGATTCAAAGATTTTGGAACTAAATGCACAACAACAACAAAAAAAAATTCTTCTCACTAGTTTCACCATATTTTATTTATGCATAAGAAGGAAAAGGGTAGTATCATCTACAAATTGTATGTTAATCAACTTGGAGTCATCTAGCAACTTGATCCCTTAAATGTGAGGGCGTAAAACATTAGATCTTAAATTATATGCTAGTGACTTAGACGTATTAACAAAGAGTGCATGGGCCAAAGGACGTCCTTTCCGAATGGATCTACAAATTGGAATGCATCAAATATTTCCCCATCGGTATCCACTTGAGAATTTTCATCTTTGGATAGTAATTGCTAGTAATATTTTAAACTAGTCTAATAATTTTTTACTCCTCTAAGGACTTCCCCTTTCACATGCTATGGAATAGATATCTATTGGTTAGTCCAAATTCATTGGGTCTTGGAAGAGATAGAAATACTTCTTGAGAAAAATTCTATAGGTTTATTAGAGGAATGGTCTTAATCCATTTCTCTAATATTTCTAATGAGGCAACTAATCACTTTATTTTTTACATTCAATTTTCTTTTATTGATTTTTTTAGCTTCCACAAACATTATTACTATTTCAAGTTGGTTTACAAAAGATAGAGTCTAGCTATCCAAATTTAGGTGGTAGGAAGGAGAAATGAATTCTTTTTTTTTTCTTATAAAATTTAGAGGAGAGCATGTGAATTTTGTAGCGATTTCTTTAGTTCTTTGCTAATTTTAGGTCTTTTTCCTTAAAAAATGGCCTGCTAGTTCTAATGAAACCAATAAAAACTTTGGTATGGCTTCTATTTTGGTTAGACTCTTAGAGCTCCCTTTAGATTTTTGGCACAAATATGTTTTTCAAGGTATTGCAAACTCTTTTGGTCTAGTTTTATCTATTAATGTCATGAAGTATATAAAACCTATGGTCTTTACTAGATTTAGTGTTTTAGTTGAAATAATAGAGATACACCAAAGTTTATAAAATATTGTTATAAGTATACTTCCTTTTGAGAAACAAACACACTATGAATCCTCATTAGATGTTTGCATGTATTTCCATAGAGCTAGGCCCTTCACCTATTTATTTTCAGGTGCCAAAGAACATCATCGTTATTAAAAAAATAGTACAATTCATCCCATCGTTGGGAAAGATAGTCAAAAACTAGTTAAAGAGAAACATAATACAATGAAAAAATAGAGGTTGTTGATATTGCAGTGAGCTTGGTAGAGAAAACATTGGGTGTCAAACAAAAGGACACAAATATTCCTAAATTTGAGAGTAAGTACATCTTCAATGTTGGAGCTTTAGGATTATGACTCTACTCCCAAGAAGTCATTGGCTAGGTTTTTCTTTAAACCTTCATAGTTTTTTCTTGATACTCCGTTGTTGAGAATATTATTTCCTTGGGATCTCCTTAGCTTTTTTAGCTTCATTTTTCATTGTATTTAGTTTCATATGGTTGTTTCTCTTTCTCATTTTCAAGGTTTTTGTGCCCTTTAAAAACCATCTTTTGATTCATAGCTCTAATCAAAAGTACTTATCATATAAAAAATACCACAAAAGGATAAAGAAATATAGGAATCACACTTTGTAAGTGGTTTGAAACATGGTAGTAGACACATGAAAACATTAAAATTATTTGTAGCCTCTATAAGTAGCATTACTAAGGGTGAAGAAAGAGATTAATACTTGTTTTAAAGTGATTAGAAGTATGGTGCTAAAAATATGAAAATAATTACAAACTCATGAAACAGGTTTATATATGATTTCCTCTAAAAGAAAAATTATGAAATGGGTCAAGAGGATTACACACTAACAATCAACTGATAATAGCCACTTGAATAAATTTTCAGCTCATTTTAACTAAATATTAAAGCTCTAATTTTGATTTTCAATTTCAAAGATCATTAAACCCATACACATAAGTGGTTTTTGAGTAACATACATATGCATCAAGTAGTGAGGTCAACAATCGTAGCTGAATGATAAATGCAAAACTAAAAAATTGTCACTAAATAATGGATGCAAACCTCAATAGATGACAAACAGAGAATGCAAAACTCACAATATGTTTTTGAGAAAATATCTCTACATCTTTGAAAGCAATGAACAAGGGCATAATGTGAGTGATAATTCTTGGAATAGAGATATTCGTTATGTGAACATCTCACTACCAATAAATATGCTACATGTTATGGACTCATCATTCTATAATAAATGAATCTTGTCAATGCTAAATCATGATTATTTACATCTAATATGAAACATTTGTTTTATTTGTGTCATTAATTATCCCTTTTTCAATATAATCTATTTTATTGTTTTTAATTACATCCATTAATTCAGAATCTCGTATTCTATATATAAATATATAGCTCGTGGTAGGAAGTGCCCAAATAAAAGCACCCGCTTGTAAGGTTTTTTAAAATTTTAAGTAGATTTATTGTTGTTTTCAAGATGGCCTACATAAAGATGGTAAGTGGTCATACAGTCAATCAATTCATGCTAAGAAAACTCCAAAATATGTTTTTAAAAAAGAAGAGTTGGAATTCCAAAATAAGGGTTATAGATGACGTGTTCTGCTAAACTACGTAATGATATATTGTATTCCCACTTGCAGCATCGAATCCCATGCAATTGCATATTAATTATAAAACCACATTCAAAGAAATATGGTGACAGCGTTGTTTAAACTCTCATTTTCTGTTCTTTTAGGCGTCGTCACCATTCATCATAATATAGCAGATCAGAAATCATTATTATTATTATTATACTGTGTAGCCATACCAGCATAGAAAAGCAAGTTTTACCACAGACTAAATATGAGTTTGGATGCTAACAATAGTCTGGACCTCTTTGTCCGATTCGTTTGCAGTAACCTGAGCTTCACTTGTTTCTCCTTTGTATGTATAGAAGGAAGAGATAATGAAGAAGAAAATGCAGTTCACAAAATTTACAAGAGCCAGGAGGGCGTAATAGTAATCAAATCGTGATGCATTCACGTTATTCAAAATCCAGCTTTTGTGCCCATGTCGCCCTGTTATATCACTTGCAGCAGTCAAAAGAACACCATTGAGGAAGGCACCAATAGCTGTGGAAGATAAATACAATGCAGTTCCCAAACTTCTCATACTCTCAGGAGCCTGATCATAAAAAACTTCAATTCTAGCCACTTCTAGAAACGCTTCAGCAATTCCCATTATAATAAACTGTGAGAGCAGTGTGAAGATGGTTCGAGGCACAATTGCATTAGCATTATCTCCAAGCCCATGGCTTTTAATAACATCCAACCTTTTCATTTCTGTTAGCATAGCCGCTACCATAGCAATAGTATATAGTACCATACCAATCCCCATTCGCTGTAATATAGTTATGCCTCGAGGATTTCCTGTGAATCTCTTGCATATGCTAACTAAGAAGCGATCATAGATTACAAGAGACATTATGATGGATATCTGAAGAAAAGCTCCAATGCTAGCAGCTGGAATTTCAAAATGAGGACCCATATGCCTCTCCAGTGTGGTGGCTTGCTTCACAAAGAGTGGCAGATTGAGTTAACAGTGTACTCGGGAAAATGGCAGTCAGCCAGATTGGGAGGACTCTTGTTACCAGCTTTGTTTCCTCCACATCTGTTACAGTGCATGGATTTGAGCTTGTGCCCTTTTGTATTGCTGCTTTGTCCAGAAATCTGTCATTAACAAATAGATTATGCAGTTCAACCCGGTAAGAAAAACCCACTTTTCCCACCCTAAGTAAGATACATATTGGCCAAATTCTTTTTAACCCTTTAATCGGCAAGAGAAAATTAAATCAAGATTAGTTTGAAACCTGAGAAGATTTGTGTGAGCAATAGGATATCGGCCATGAACAAAGTAGTCCTCTGAACCCACTTCATGGAGGACCGATGCATCTGAAGGAACCTGCTCCTTCCAGTTCTGAAACGTCTTACCAATTACTTTTGCCATTCGTTGCAGCGGGCTACCTGAGACAGCTTTGTATCTGTAAAATGGAGTTCCTATCATGAACACCACGTAGGCTATTACAAGTCCTTTGATGATAATTGTAGAAGCCACTCCCCAATTGATGTGATCTTCCACATACACAAGAAACGTCTGACCAAGCATATTGCCACCGAACAGAATTAAAATCCACCAATTGAAAAAAAAAGTCTTCTGCAACTTTTCCTTGGAATCAAAATCATGAAACTGATCTGCTCCAAAAGTGGTGATATTTGGTCTGGTTCCCCCTGCTCCTAAAGCAAGAAGATACAAAGCAAAGTAGAAAATCCCAATCTGCAAAGACGTAGCCTTTTTGCAGCCTTCATTTGATGGGCAATCTGGTGGCCTCAAAGAACTCAATGTAACTGCTAAAATCATAGTCCCCATTCCCTGGGCCAAAATCAATGTGATTGATAATTCAGACAATCCAATTCATTTCTTTTCAGCCATATATACTATAAGAAACTATATAACACTTACTGTGATATAAATAGTTGAAAAGACTGCAAATGTGCGGAAGCGGCCCAGGTATGTATCAGCAATATATGCTCCGAGTAATGGTGTAAGGCATAAAGTGCCAATCCAATTGGTGACATTCCTAGAGGAAGGCACAGTGCCTTCGTGCATTGTTTTTGTCAGATAGACCACTAAGTTTGCCCAAATGCCCGCAAAAGCCATTCTTTCCACAACTTCATAGCCTGCACAGAATCTCAATACTATGAACCAGCAGCCCTAACACTTAATGCCACTAACACAATAAAAACAATCAATATATCACAAGAAACAACATAAACCAACACTGCAATTCTCAGAAATGAATTCTTTCATTGGTAAAAAGGAAAATGCTGAAAAATGAATACCAATGATGAGAGAGCAAGCTTTCCACCCTCCAGTCTTCGCCCTTACAGTTGGTCGTCCCTTCAAATCCACAGACCCATCTGATGTCAATTCTCTTTGATCTGTAGCCATCATTAAGCCTAGTCTAGCTCATATAAACATAAGCTAATTTTTTGATGTTATATGCTTTGATGCGAGTTTCAAAGAATTATATAACTCTCCCCATGTGGCTTACCGGGTGGTAAATTTGATCATACTAACTGTTAAAACGGGATATAAAGAAACAAAGGAATTGTGCAACTGAAGAAACATATATCAATTGTTTTATTCAAATCCGAATATATTACAGCTACATATCAGTTTGCATGACATCATCTAAACCTGTTTTCTTTTTCTGTCTTATAGGATGTAAACTTTATATTGGAGGATAGTTATGAAAAGGTTTCTGCACAACAAAAGTCGATTGGACGAACAATTTATTAACCACGGAATCTTGCCAACTCTGAATCAATTATTGAAAATAAATCTCTGTTTAAACTTAACATTTCTGCAGTAGCTTTCTCTATAAAGTCTGATAGTAACCTCATGTTCCCATTTAAGCAGTTTAGTGTTGTTTTCAGTAAAGTTGAAAATTGTGAGAAACGAATAATTGAGAATTTTTTTTTATTGTAGTGAAGCAGCTACTGTTTATAAATTTGAAATAAGTTATGGTAAGGGCAGGTCTTCATGCTGCTGCTTAGTTTATTTTGGCTAGCAGCAGCTGCTCAACTTTTTGAGGAGCAATTTGTGGAGCAATTTGTGGAGCAGGTGGCCCATGGATAGTAAAATGGTTGCTTAATTTTATGCAATCCACTTAAATCATTTTCGTGAATGAAATTGGTAATATTTCTTTAAAAAAAAATTATAAGCAAAATTGTAGGTAAATAAAAAGAGAGCGAAAAAACATGGTGAAGCCACATGTCATTTTTTTCAATAAGCAGTCACTGCTTATTTCTAGCCCCCCTCTTTTTCCAAAGCTTATTTTCAATTTTTAAGCAGCTGCTGCTCCATTAAAATAGGGAAAGATTCCAATTTATCCTTTTCCCTTAATTAAAATTTTACTTGGAAACACCTTAGCTGCTTAAATTTAACCAGAAAATGCTCATAAGGAGCCACATGGGGACATGGGGTAAGAAAAGGGGCTTAAAATAAGCAGCAATTCATATGACTTCACAATTTTTTTCATTTTCTAACATTTTATTTTAGTTTATTTTTTCAAATTTTAAGTGTACAAATTATTATTAATACTATCAAGACAAATTTTCGATGTCAGCTTAAAAACAAACAGAAAAGATAAATTCTCATGGACCACCAATTCCTTAAAGAATTCTTAAAACTGCTGAACAGCTGCTGCTACTCAAAATAAACTAAACAATACAATGACATAAAATCTTACCTTAATATCTTGAAATCCTCTCATCTCTAAATCAATTATTGAAAAAAATATAACAATCATCTCTCTCATAAGGAAGCTTCTTAACCGGCTGGGTCTTGGAGTTTTGCATTGGAGATGATCTTCATACTCTCAGAGCAATGTTTAATAACTTGTGTTGTTCTCAAGCGCAACAGATATATCTTCAGATGTAATCTGAACTTAGCTCCTTCACTGGAGTGGTGGGATGGAAAGGTTCAAGATCCTCTGTGTTTTCCTCTTCCATCCATTGGATGTTTCATGCCAATGTGGCCTGAGACCTCATTATAGCGATTGATTCGCTCAGCATATGCCGTCTCTCTGGTTCTCTACCTCTCAATTTCTAGTGGTTTAAGCCTCTTTTACCGGTCGAATGCTCTTCTATTAAGCTTTTAAATAAATCTTTCAGTTCCGTATGTGGAGTACAGATATAAGGAATATTGTGTCTAGAACTGCAAGTAGCTCAATCATCTGTGGGCTACAGTTATAGTTTTTGGTTGTTGTAGTTTTTTAGTTTATTCATTCAGGTGTTAGTAATGGTCCCTCAAAACTCAGATGTTGGCCAAACAAAAAGCTCCATGGGTTTGTCTTATTGCAGCAGCTCTGAACGATCTGTTTTTTAAAACTTTGTCCTACCATTTGTTCTTTTACTCTCGCGTAGTCTGTAACTCTGTTGATATATGTATAGTTTCATATATATTCATACACAACCTACATATATATAGATATATTCAAATACAGTCAGATATATGTATCAGGATATTTTTATTCGAGTAGGTGTATTTGCTTTTGATTGTTTTTACATACTTAGTTGTAGTTGTCATAGAACTAGCTATTATTGATATCTATATATAATTAGATATATCTATAAATATCATGATCTTTTTATTTGAGTAGTTTTGTTTTCTTTTCTCTGCTTTTATATTTAAATTGTATATATATTCATAGTTGAAATTGGATGTTCTTATTGTAGAAGCTCTGCATGATATGTTTTTGTGCACTAATCTATTATATTTGTTATGTTTTTCTTGTATATTGTATAATTTTATTTATTTCAATAAAAAGAAAAAAAATTATAAAGCAGCTTATTAGTCGTCACATCTCTAGCAGCTCCACAAATAGGTCACAATGTATATTTCATACTAATTGTGAAATATTTGAAATTTTACACATTAGTAGACTATTTTTGGCTTTATTGAAATAACTAGAGCATTACTTTTAAGCAGTAAATCAGCATACTTCAAACTTTAACATTTTTATTTTATAACTTATTTGAGATTATATTCGTAAATATATAATTATATTATTTGGTTCAATATATTTGAAATGTAAAATTATAGTTTATTCTCCTCAACATTCAATGTGCACAAAATTAGTTCTTTTAAATAATCTTTTACATAAAGAAAAATATGTTCATTTTTTGGATATTTGAAATGTTCAAATGATAAAAAAATACAATTTAGGGTAAATAATCTTGAATTTGCAACATGACATAAGACCCTACAAGAAAAGAGCACATTATTTCATACTATACAATAATCAAGTCTTCTAGTATAACAATGGGCCTGTGGTCTACAAGTGAAGTTGAATGGATCTATGATGTAGGACCATCCCTAGTTCATGGCAGTCTTGCATCAACCAAAAACATTTTCTTTCGGTTTATTCCTGTTTTGCAATTTCAACATTTCTTTCTGTGTTTCTTTACATTTTCTCACCAAATCTTGCAGAGTTGGGATTTGAATGTGGACTTGTGCATCCACCATATCCTATGTTCATGGGACATTTGGATCTTTTTTCAGCAATTTATCGCTTCCAAAATTTGAGACAGTTTTTCTAGCTTAGAAAACCAGAACCACTTGGACCTATTTTTCATTAGTGAATCTTGTGGATCATTTTCATAGCTTGCGAAGCTTCTATTAGTTGTTTCCAACATTCCTTGGCATGTGGCTAAGCTTCCTTTGAGTCTGCACTTCATTCTTTGGATTTTCCAAACGGATCTCTTTGGCGGAGGCCGACCTTGTTGTTTTACACATTTTATCTTGTTCATTGATATTTGTTCCATCTTGGGCCGACATAAATCATTCTTGAGAATATAAATCAATGTAAATAAGCATGTAGAATTCAGTGATTGAGAACATAGAAGAATAATCCTAAGGCTAGGAGGTTTGGAGCTGACTCACATTCTTTCTTGAGCCTCAATGTTTCATAACATGGATGTTTTGTACTCACACCTATGATCTGAATCTTGTGAGACCGCATGTTGCCGGTAGTTTTCAATTGATTTTCATGATATAATTTAGTTTGTTTCTGCTTGCTTCCATCACATTGAGTTGTTTTTGTTGTGTGACTCTTGCTACACAATCTGGATTGTTCTCTTTGAGGACCCTCCCCACCATGACTACACCAAGCTATATGTATTCAGTAGGGATCAAATATTGTTAAGTGCAAGACCCAAAACTAGGCATTTGTACTCATATTAAGTAGTTGAACCAATTCTCTATGTTCGATATAAAGACCTACACACAAAAAAAATAGAAAAATCCACGTAGTATGATACATGGTAAATTTTAGATTATGAAACATCTATTCTTTAAATTTGGATAATTCTATAAAATTTTATTTCTAATTTATATACCATTTTCTCAATGTTTGATTCAATTCATCCTCCATCATCATTATGCTTATCCATTCATAACACTAGATTTGATTAGAAAATGAGTCACCCATGGGAAGTGTTATTCTAGAAGACATGTCTAAAGGAATTGAGATTTGAAGGGATTAATGCCATAATTCATCTCAAGAATATGTGATTCACTCCCATAGAGTTTAATAAATTAAGAATTATCATCATTCTAAGGTACAATTAGACACTATTAAATGTACAAGATGTAATATTAAATAAAATTTGAATGAAAAGAATAAAAAAAGTGGTAACATATTCTATTTATAATTTATTATAGGTACTTTTTAGTACTAAGGTGGACATTCCTAGAATAATTTCACTATTACCCTATCAACTCTTATGTCAAATGGTTTTTGTTAACTGACTAGGATTATGTATTTGTAGTTACTCATAGGTTATAAGTTGTCATTGGAACATGATTTGGCAATTGAAATATCATATTGCAAAGCATGTACACAAAGACCATTAGAGATATATATTATGATGACATCATCATTACATCATTATTTTTTTATTGTCTACAAATACTTTTAACAAGTAGACAATATTACTAAGGAATTTGTTAGTCTTCTCCCTTGTCGATCATCAAATTTAAATATCATTTTTATCACAACCCTTTATCGAACAATGCATACGGATGGATATAATATACAATAAAAGGTTGTATTGGTAGTAGATATAATTGTTAGACTTGTGTGAATATTGTCAATGTTGTCATTGATGTCAAACTAATTATCCGATTTTGTCCAAATGGTGCATGCAGATGATATATGCAAGAAAGTGTAGATGATCGAATAGAGTCACTTGTGGAAGATCTTCATCTTTTGAGTTATGCTTATTGTGGTCTCGAGGTATCTATTATGCATTCTCGTATAAGCTATTTTTGTTATGATAGTTGCATCTTTTCATGTCTTTTGGTCTGATATATGTGGTGCATGTAGTACTTGTGTTTTAGAGTTTGGAGTTGTTATGATTAGCACTTTGTGTTTTTGGGTCATTCTTAATGGGTTCAGTTGACCCTTGTTCTATTCTGGTAATTAAGGTATATGCATCAGTGAATAAATTATGTAAAGGAAGCGTGTGGAGATATTGTGGAGGCTGAATTGGTTATCATGTTTTTGGTTAAGGCTTTATTGGATAACGAGTTGATCCGAGAAACATATTACTTATGCTTGGAAAACATATTATCCTAGTGTGTAAGATTTTGGTATATGTAAGTAAGTGTATGAATGCATGGATGAACAAAAAAAAGGGTATGAGTGGTAAGAAGTAGTATGTGAAGTGCGAGTTATAGACGGTGAAGTAGTTGGAGCAGAATCAAAGTGTAGAATAGTATTGCAGTAATTCTTCACCGAATCTGTTGTAGGTGTTTGTGGATGGTCATATAGAGATGTTTTATCGGATCTTCTATAGGTTTTGTGATTTTTGATCTTAGCTTAACTTGGAACTGATTTCATGCATTTGGAGATGCAACTTTCTTTAATTCATTTATACTTGTTGCATTGAGCATTCCAACAACGAGTCACCTTTGTTATCTTGCAATGAGCATTCTAGTAGTGAGCCACTTTTTTAATCTAGCAATGAACTAACCATTTTATAAACACCATATAACTAGTTATATCATCTTGAGAGTTAACACTCTCCATGATTTTTCCCATTTGGATATTCCAGATATTAAATACAGTGTTTGATTTGTGGCTATGTTTTCATGTTTATTTTGCATTTGTTGTTTCATGCTTTATATGCTTAATTGGTGAATTTGGTACATCTAAGAAATGTCTAGATTTTTGGAGAAAGTTTTGAATTGGTGGGATTACTGATTCACCCCCCATCTCAATATTCTAGTCCTTTCAACCAGTCCAATAATTTGTATCAGATGCTTGGTCCCTTGCTTGAAAGCTTAACTATTTGAGGGAGATCCTTGTTGCTTGAATCATGGCACCTATGTGTATGGACGAAGAATTTTTGTTGCATGAAGACTTGCAGACAATTCCCAAAGGTCTAGAAAGCATTGAATCAATGAAGGAGGAATCAAAATAGATTGTGAAAGTAGAGAATGAATGTGTGCAGAAGCTAATAGAGAAAATTCAAAAATTCAAGCTAAGGCATAACAAAGTTAACAATCAATTGAAGTAGAAGATTGAGGAGAATAATAAGATAGAGGAAACCTTGAAAGAATCAATCAATCTGAAGGCTAAAGAATGTGAGAAGCTAGAGGAATAAGTGAAGAAGATGAAGGCAGAGAATAAGGTTCTTGATAGTAGTAGGCTTTTGGAAGATTTGATCAACATGCAAAAAGCTCATTTGGATTAGACTGGACTTGGATTGTAGCTCGGTGAATGTTCAAATCAGACTAACAAAGACAAAATTAAAGAGGTTAAGACAGAAGCAAAGAAGAAATCAGAAGATGTAAGTAAGATCTGAAACTAGAGTACTAATGCATGAAAGCCACCTATTCGTCAACTGAATGCACAAAGGTACCTATCATTTAATGGCTATTATTTTCCATCCAATAAATTTATTCATAAGGTTGTAAGTTGTACAAGTATTCAGTGTTATAATTGCAAGAGGTTTTCTCCTAAATAAAATCACTATGGAAATCATAATCTGGCAAGAGAAAACAACTTTCATGGATATTGTCATACATGCAATGATTATGGTCATAAAGCTAATCAGTGTAGATCTATAACCATTCTAGTAAATTCAGTAAAGAAGAACATTGTTGCAAGTGCAAGCAATTTGGACATTAGTCTAGTCAATGCAAAAATGGAAATATGGAGAAATCTGCTGAGAAAAATATAATGAAGGACAATGAATCAAAGAAAAAGTAAGTCTTGGTTTGAAGAAGGAAGGAAGTAGATAATGAAAGAAAGCCTAGCATACTGGAATCTGGTGCAAGCACCTCTTCCTTCAATATCTGAGAACATTTCTTTAGTTCAAGGGCAACAATTGAAAGAAAAATCTTTTGATACCTCTATCTTTGTAGATCATGTCATCAATCCGATGTGACAAAGTTAAAGAGGCTATCTCATAATTAGTGGTTTATGTTGACATCATTAACAAGACACCTTTTTGGTGACAAAAACCTAAAGGAGATTTTTGCTAAGATCAGTATCATTGTTTGAATTCATTTTTCTTCATAATGTCATCAGTTCTTGAAGATATTGTGAATAGTTGAAGAACAATACAGAAAGACAGTAGATATAATAATCATGGAAAGAAAGATGATAGTTGGGTAATTGAGAAATGGAAAATTTCAAGTTATGGAGAAAGTATTTTGGATGAATTCAACTCTGAGAATATCAGGAATGTGGAAATCAGCTTCAGTGACATAGAGTTGCAGAGAATCAAGGAGTTAGAGTGCAAAGGATTGAATCTATGGATAGAATTTCCCTGGTTCGATAATAAGGAGATGATCAAAGTGATACTTAGTTGTGTGCAAGATTATAATATCATATTGGATAAACCCTATCCAAGTATGAAGGAGATTATTTTGATTGTTACTAGCTTGTGTGACAATGGAGTCATTATGGCTAAGAAATCAATAAAGAACAAAGAGGTGTAAACCCTAACTGGCATAAAGGGAAATCATCAAGCTTTAATCATTGACAAAATCATCAATCCTTTTGTAAGGTATGTTTCTTATGGAATTTCGTACAAGATATATTTAAGAAATAGGGAAGATGCAACTTCAACTATTGTTGTGTATTTGGTGCATATGCTTGTAATGGAAGAGAAATATTTTGACTTGTGTGACTTGTTGAGGGAATTGTTGTAGAAAAATATTAAGATGTCCAGAGAGTAAATTTGTCCCTTTCGGTCTAGGTCATTACTTGTTTGCATAACTATGTATTTTCTGGGATCCCTTCTAACTAAAGAAAATATGATGTGGGAGTCTGGTGTTTAGATTGCAAGGAGATTTTTTAGATATTTTAATAGTTTGGACAAAAGAGAGGAGGCATGAAATGTATATTTCAAATATTTCCTATATATGTGGAGTATTGGTCTGGTATCCCCAGCTACTACTCCTGCTAAAGGAAGTTCTTTCTCTGCTAAGAGGAAAAGAAGAGAATCTATATCTATAAGCTTTCTGGAATCTAAGAAGAGAGGATCAGAAAGAAGAAACTATTGTAATAATTGATGATCTGGAATCTCCTATATCTAAGGGAGAGTTGGTTGTTGTACAGTGGGAACTTAAAGAATCTAATGATGAATCAAATCTATTGGATATTGTTGGTAGCATTGATGGAATTAGGAAAAAATGGTAAGATGTGGCTGACTTCTATTAAGTTAGATAGAATTGAATATATTTTGATAAATCATTTGGTATTGATATCAACAATATCAACATTGAGGATGTTAGTAATATGTTTCCGAAGTCTTTATGTGAAATTGTTAAGGAAAAATTATTTGAGAAACCTATTGATGCTGAGGTTTCTAAAGAAAAAGGTGTGGATATGTAGAATTTTTTTAAGGAGTGCAATGATGCATAGAAAACCTTGTCTGTATCCCTTAATAAGATGAAAGATGGCATCTAAAATGCTAGCAGAGTTTATAGATATTGTCTCTCATGGCTGGCACCTGCTATAAAGCATAAAGCAAATATAAATTCTATTGAAAATGAATTAATCTCATTGGGTAAATCTTTTGATTTTCTAAGTGATAAGGGATAAATTCTCTTCAAGATGAAGTATTACTTTTGCAAAGACAAAGAAAATATTTTGTGAGCATTTTCTAGAAAGTAAAGGAAATTGTTGTGGCTAAGTTGGAATACTTTGAAGCATTTCTTGACAATGCAGTAGAATATGAGTAGAATCCATCTATTCTGGACAATGTTCCTTATGCTATTTATTTACTAGTAGAGTGCAAAAGTTTGTCAATAAGTATCAAATTTATTGTGAATTCTTGGGAAGTCCTTCTGGAAATGAAAGAGAAGTTAAAGCTAATCTTTCTGAATAGGAGCAGTTGAAATTTCTTTGGGGTGGTATGCAATTTTTTAAACATTCTTTTTGCAGTTAAAAGTGTTCACTTTGTTTTCTTTCTTTTTCATCAAAGGAAACCTTTGTCCTTGATGTCAAAGGGGAAGAAAGGAAAAGGCTTATGGTAGATTGGCTTTGGAGCAAGGAGATATATGAGTTGGGGGGAGTTGTAAGTAGATATATTTTTTCGTCAATTGTAAAGGGGGAGATTGTTAGACGTCTTAATATTATTAGTGTTGTCGTTGATGTCAAACCAGTTATCTGGTTTGGTCTGGATGGTGTATGCAGATGATATGTGCAAGAAAGTGTAGATGATCTACTGGAGTCACTTTTGGAAGATCTTCATCTTCTAAGTTATGCTTATTTTGGTCTTGGTATCTATTATTTTTTTTTTTTTGTGGTATGTGTATTACTTGTGTTTTGGAGTTTGGAGTTTCTATGCTTGGAGCTTTGTGTTTTTGGGTTAGTGTATATAGGTTCAGTTGAACCTTGTTCTATTCTAACAATTAATGTATATGCATTGGTGAATGAATTATGTAAAGGGAGCATGTAGATATCTTGCAGAGGCTGAATTGGTTATCATATTTTTGGTTAAAGCTTTATTGGATAACGTGTTGATTCGAGCAACATATTACTTGTGCTTGGCCATCATATTATCCCAATGTGTAATCTTTCCGGTATATATATAGAAGTGTATGAATGAACCAATGAGCAAAAAAAAGGGAATGAGTGGTAAGAAGTAGTATGTGAAGTGAAAGTTATAGACATCGAAGTAGTAGGAGAAGAATCAAAGTGTATAATAGTATCATAGTAATCCTTCACCATATGTATTGCAAGTGTTTGTGGATAGTGGTATAAATATTGTTTACCAAGTCTTCTTTAGGCTTTATGAGTTGTGATCTGAGCTTTAATTGGAACTGATTTCATGTATTTTGAGATGCAAGTTTATTTAGTTCATTTATACTTGTTGGAGTAAGAATTCTAGTAGCGAGCCACCTTTGTAATCTTACAATAAGCATTTCGATAGTGAATCACTTTTTTAATATGGTAGCGAGACAACTAACAGTGAGCCAACCACTTTGTAAACCCCATATAACTAGTTATATTATCTTGAGAGTTAACACTCTCTGTGGTTTTTCCCATTTGGTTTTCCATATATAAAATCTGGTGTTCGATTTATGGTTGTATTTTCATGTTTATTCTGCATTTTTTGTTTCATGTTTGATATTCTTAATTGGTGAATTTTGTACATTTGAATTTAAGGTCTAGATTTTTGGAGAAAGTTTTGAATTGGTGGGAATATTGATTCACACCCCCCACACACACTCTTAGTAATCCAATCCTTTCAACCAATCCAGCAAGAATATACTACAGAAGGACTAGATCTTGTGGTAGGTATAATATCTTATAATTTAGACTACATTGTATGGTCTATCTTTGAGTTAATCCAATATGAGAACAAATTTAATGAAAATTTCCAATTTGATATTCAAAGCCAAAATACTAATTCCAATTATCAATTTAAATATATCTACAAATCATTATGCGTTAACCTATCAAACTAATAAAAAATTAATGCATTCAATCTCTATTATATTTATAATATAAATATTAAATTAACATGTTCAGAAATCAAGTTGAAATATATTCATAAAAGTAGATTTCTCAATGATTACATGTCAATTTATAATAGGACTCGTGTCATATCACCCTTGTTCATATACTTTTAGCTAGTATTTACACATTTAGAGGGTTCCATAGATGAGTTGATACCAAATTTAGATGAACATGTAGAGAATTGGTATCACCTTTGTTTGAAATGAATCTCATCACTAATAAAAGTGGACAAGCAAAGGTATAGATATTAAATAATTAAGGGATAAAAATTAGGGAAAATGAGTTAGAAATTAGAAAGGAAGAGAGACATTTATGACTAAGAAAAATGCTACTATAGTAATATAGATCTTTTTGGGGGAGATGAATAGAGGTCATGATCACTACTCAAATATCATGTATTTATCACTAAGATCCACTAGTCTCTCTTATAACATTTGACATTAAAATTATAAATCTATAAGACCATAAAATTTATTTTAATTTATCATAATGTAATTATTTGTTTATTTATGATTTGTGTTCTTAAATAAAGTAACTAAAAGAAATTTTAGAAAAAAATATATTTTTGTTGGAGTAATTAGGATATTTATCTAATTATTTATTAATTAGGTCCTTTAATTAATTTTTCACTTAAGTTAACTTAAGTGTTTTTTAATTTAATTTAATTAGGCTAATAATAACTTAGGTTATCTCATTCATTATGATTGTAAGACTTGCCGCATGCTAATTTAATCTAAACTTTAGGTTTTTGCATCTAGGATTTCATTAATCATTTTATAAAGATTCATTCATTCATTGTAATTGTATCTCCAATATTCTTTCATGTAATTAATACAAAATTCTGAGGTTGTTATTGAGCATATTATCTTCGTTTGATCTCTTTTGTATGACAAGTTTTTTGCTTGTAGATGGTTCTTGGCTCCTATGGTTGTATCATCAACTTCTACATGGTATCAAAGTGCAATATTTTCTCTTACATGGTATCAAATAATATCTATCAAGTTATTGTCCATATGCTTGAGGGATTCAACCTTGAGTTATGTTTTTATGCACATTGGGTCCAAATGGAGGTTTTCATTGTGTTCACAACATTCCAAAACATAAAGATCAATTTTTGTTTTGTCAACAATTTGGATGAGAGCGCAAAAAAAATAAAATCCATGAAACCCTAAAATCGCCTTTCAACACATTGAATTCTAAGATATTGAATAAAGGACAAAAAACAATTGGCCACACAAAATTTCATCACACAAAAAACCAAGTCACTTTTCATTGAAAATTAGAAAAAAAAATGTTTGCAAATTTTAATAATCATTTCTTTTAAATTTCAAGGGCTAGTAGAGTTTTTTTTTAAAGTATAGGCACATTAATGATTTTCATCATTTTACTCTTCCCTATGAATACATGTGAGGGTGTGACATCATTGTATAGTGGCAGTGAGGGCTATTTTTTAGAGACCAAACTCTTCAAATATTCCCATGGATTATTTTGTGCTCAATCTTTCCTAGTGAATTTATTTGACAGGGTATTTTTTCTTAACAAGAATATTCTTCAAGTATTTCCTTGCTAACATCATGTTGACACTAGCATGATATTAGTTGTACGGCTTCCATGTACACCCCCTTCAAGCCCAATTTTCCTTAAAAAACTACCTTTGCTTTCTAGCTCATAACTTGGTCATATAAGCTCCAATTTGCAAAAACTAGATATTGTTGGCATTTTGATGATGTCGTGATTGTCATTGATGGACACACACTTGCTTTATGTACACTTTCTTAATGTATGAGTTATACTCAACTGGTAATTGTTCCAACCAATATTATGTATTATAGTCTTTAGACTATCGATGTTTTGCAGAAGATGTTTACCAGTCACAAATTGACTGAAGACCCAAAGCGGTATGAAGACGTCAAGTAGTTCGAGGATCTCAAGCGGTACAAAGGAACAAAGTGGTAGTTAACATTTTACCAGTCTTCATTTTTGACAACCGGTAATTGGTAAATTATATGAACCAGTATTACTATTTGATGAGTTACCAATTAGTATTTTTGTGATGAGTTATCATCCACTGACACTTTGGCGGTGATTTTGTGTCGTGTTACCAAATGTGTCTAGATGCACTGAACCTAGGAACTTGTAATTTAATCCTATTGGACCGACATGAAATCAGATTCCTTTATAAGGACATCATGTCTAGGGTTTTAGATGATGATGAGGGTTTTTATGTTTGATCATAGAAGAGAAGATTAGGTTTGTGTGAAGAGTAGGAGTGTGGAGATGTTGAAGACTGAAGTAATGCTGAAATGCATTAATAGTGAGCTATAAAGGATCTAACCAAGCATACTATGCTAGTATCTAGATCACTTACTTGTTTATTACTCACATCTTCAACAAGTCTAAAATCCTTAACCGGGTAGGCCTAGCAAAGCCTTTGTAAATCCTCTAACAAGGTGGTTCACAACTGTGAATCTGAAATCCTCTCACAATGTAGTCTTTAACAAGACTTATCACCTAACAAAGATCTAGATTCCTAGCAAGATCTGGTCTAGTGAAGAACATTGTATGACCTTAACCAGTTTGGTTTCTATTCTGCAGATAGTTACTTGTGAGTTTCTGCTGACTATGGTTTTTCCCATTTGGGTTTCCACATCAAAACATCTTGTGTTACGGTGATTTTTCTCTTGTGGGTGTATGATTTATTTCCTATTTGGTTTACATTTATCTTAACCAGTTTATTAGTGAATATGTTATATCAGTTATCTAGTAAACTATTTAGAAGTTTCAGTTCAGTAAATTTTGGTATACTAATTCACCCCCCCATCTTAGTATTTATCAATTGGTATCAGAGCAAACCTTTCTATAAGTCTAACCACTTGGAAGGAGATATGGGGGAATGCATTGTGAGGGAACTTACTCATCATCTCACTCAGACTGAGAGAGCCTATGATGAACTTAAAGTCATGTATAAAGCCTCTCTGGCAAAAAGAAGAGAGCATGCTAAGAAACTAATGGAGCTTCCTGAAAATAGTTCTTCTGATGTGTTACCTTGTCATTTGTCCCTCATAACAAGAGTGAGTTGCCTTGCAAAAATTTTAGTTGAGTCTTTGTCTTGTTAAAAATTCGTTGGTTCAATCCCTAATCCTCCTGTAAATCATTTCTAGATCCTTAACATTAATGTTCAATGGTCTATTGAAGCTCTTGAACCCCTTGAACCATCTTTAACAGAGTTCGTAGTGTTCATTTAGGTACCGTAGGTTCTAAGTTGTGTCTAAGACATTTTCGGGCTAACGTTCACTTAAGTGTTGTGCAAGTGATATGTCATATACTGTTCAAATAGTTCATTCAGTTCAAGCAGGTTCATTAAGTTCAAACAGTTCAGGGATGTTCAACATGTTCAACGAAGTTCAAAGGTTCAATGCAAAACCAAAATGGAGAGACAAAACAATCAGTGGACAAATTTGGTCAACCAACAAAAGTTTGGAAGAGGAATTTGTTTCACCATTTACTTAGGCAGCGATTGATTATTTTTCCTAGAGGATTGTGAAAGAATTAGCACAAAGAATGTTTATAAATTTCAATGCAGCCTGTAAATACAAATTTTCTAAGATAGCAAAATAGGTCTCTGTGCAGGGAGTATATCTCTCACTTAAATCATTGGATCAAGCTGGATGTTGGATATGTTTTAAGAAACCTATGTTTATAAATTCTCACCAATGGAATTATGGAAATTCAATCTGGTCTGCAAGCTACACTTAATAGAATACAAGTCTAGAACAAAGAACGTTTTCTGATTTTTGTGACAGAAAAACCATCATGTTGCAGGGGGCATATCTTTTTATTCCACTGTTAGATATTTCTCATTTTTTGATATGTCGTGCATAGACAAGTTGCGCACGTTACCACTAGAGAGATTAACTAAATTATGTCTCCTTCAAAAGCTATGGATGATTGAGTGTGGGTATGTCCAAAATGACCAACAACAACAGAGTTTCTTGTTTTCAAACATTAAAAAGGCATGACCTATATTTGTAACAATGAAGCCCATAATTAATTCATAAAGATTATGTATTTTAAGTTATAATGTTTTCATATTAAAACATTATGATTAAAGATTACATTGAAGCCAAGAAAGTGTTGAAAGAATGAAGACAGTTATTTATATCCAATTGTCAGCATATGATATGCCAAGATTAAGTTTTTTGAACTAAAAGTGTCTCACCAAGAGGAAAAGAAGGATAAATATGCAAAGAAAGAGATAGAGAGGGGGTTAGATATAGTAAGGAAATTTTAGTTAGTTTTGGTTTTCCCTCCATTTCGTGAAGTTTCTGTTTTGAAGAAGGAAGGATCAGACTTTTAAATCTAAAATGGAAAAGGATTTAGAGATGTATTATCATGCCTTTGTTGCAGGAGAATATATATATAAAAATCATACTGTTTCTGGGAGAAGGAAAATCTGTGGGTTTTGAATCTGTGTAGATACATATCTTTGCATATGCTTATCTAATCAAATAGCAGTAATGACCTTTCTATTGCAGAAAACTATTATTTTTCCGATACTCCTTCCTTTGGGTGTTTGTTCTTAGGAAATGATTTGTGTTTGAAAACAGATTCATTTTCTCTTATCTGTTCGTTTCTTATTGGAATTGTGGGAATGGTGTTCTGAACTTTGATTCAGTTTCTTTCATCTCTTGCATTGTAAAGATTAGAATGATGGTTTTTCTCAAAAAATGTGTGAAATATTGGCCTCTTATCTAAGAATGAAGCAGGCAGCCTTTCTTGCTTTCCAGTTAAAAGCAAATGTGTGGTTAGAACCAATTAATTTATTGAACATCTGACCAGGGAGCTATACCCTATAAAATTCAGAGGAAGATTATCAATCCCATGATAATTGATCCAACTGTTAGTGCTTTTTGTCCTTCATTCTGGGCATTGGGAGTTAATTTGCATATTCATTTTTGAAAGGCAAATCTGTTCACTAATAGATTTTTGGCGACTCTGCTAGGGAGTCGGAATCGAAGACTAGTGCAATTTGTTTCCTCAGATTTTTAGATTTATCTCTTTGCAGGAGATTGGTGACTTTCTATATAAACATCATGCTCAAGGAAAGAGCAATGAGAAAAGGGAAAAGACCAGATCCTTCGATCTTGGAAATTGTTGCAATAGATGATAAATTACTGCATGACTTTTTGGAGCATTACAAAGAAAGTATTTCTCGTGCAGTTAGAAATAATATAAGTGTGGAAGATGATCATGCATCCACTCTTCTATGGAGAAGTCCTTGTGTTAGATTTCACAAGTTGAAAGAGCTAAAAGAAAAGACATGGTTGCTGCATGAATATGGAAAAAGGGTATCCCAATTGAAAGAAGAATTAAAATTTGATGATGATGAGGCTCCAGTCATATTAGTTTCATCTCACTCCTACAGTTACCTTGTCATGAATGAGCGAGAAGTTCAACAAGAAACAGTTTAGTCTCATGCAAGTCGGACAATGGTAAGTGAAAATAATCAAGAAAACATTGGAGAACCTACAAACTTGAATGAAAAAGGTTTTTTGAGATCTTTCTCTTACCCAGAAATAGAAACTTTCAGTTTTGATAATATGGAAAGTTATCTTGTTCCAAAAAGTATAAATGATGAAAATTTTCAGATTTACATGCAACCAGAGTATGAAGCTTTCAAACTTATTCATAAAGTCGGTGAAAATAATTCTTTATGTTTAAAAGCTTGTGATAAGTCCTTCGTAGAATCTTTTCATTTTGACAGTAAAGCAATATTATGTCTTCCTAATGAAGAGTTGTAGTCCTAAGAACTGTTGACCGGTTTGGATAGTACTTCTTTTTGTGAAGAAGAGATCATAGAGAAATTCTTGTCATCCATTGAGGAAGGGGATTTCAAGGAGAAGGATTCAGGTATTAATTCATTTCATGCATTAAGTTTGGATAGGGAACTTGCAGATTTAATTTCAGTAAAAGATGTTGAAGTTGTTTCAGCCAAGTTGGATCCCATGCATGATGAAGTGTTTCTCTATTCTGAGATTAGTTCAAATGCTGAAAATTATTTTAAGAATCATGGTCTTAATAGTGGTGATTGTGAGAATGATGCAGCCTTTTCCCTAGGACTTTCTGAGCATTACTTTTTTCAGCCAAAAATAAAACATTATTTGAGAAGTATTGTGCAGATGTTTCAAGAAAATTCAGAAGTTCATGATGAAACATGGCTTTTTGGGTATGAATGTGTATTTACAAAGTTCCTGGATTTTGTTAGTTTGGTGTTCAGCATTGAAGAAGTTACCAGAAGAGCATGGTTTTGGGGTGCTTCATTTGAACACAAGCCATTTTTCTAGAAAGGCTCCTTCTTCTCCCAACCAGTGGATGGTTTTGTGTAAGAAGTTCTTGGCTTCAATTCTCATGGTGGGATTTTCCTACCTATATATTTTTGTAAATAATATTTTTGGTGTGATCTAGGTGTAGCTTGTCTTAATTTTCAGCCTTAGTTTAGTGTGGGTTTTGGCTTGTTAGTTTTTCCTTGTTGCCTCTGCCCTCTGCAAGAAGCTCCATGTGCTTTGTTTTTCTTGACTTTTTTGCCCAATGGTTAGGCAGTGCTCTTTTTGAAAGACATTCTATATTTTCCTAGTCCTTTATAGTCCCGATCCCCAGTCAGAGCCAATGTTACCTTGTCATTTGTCCCTCATAACAAGAGTGAGTTGCCTTGCAAAAATTTTAGTTGAGTCTTTGTCTTGTTAAAAATTCATTGGTTCAATCCCTAATCCTCCTGTAAATCATTTCTAGATCCTTAACATTAATTTTCAATGGTCTGTTGAACCTCTTGAACCCCTTGAACCATCTTGAACAGAGTTCGTAGTGTTCATTTAGGTACCGCAGGTTCTAAGTTGTGTCTAAGAAATTTTTGGGCTAATGTTCACTTAAGTGTTGTGCAAGTGATATGTCATATACTATTCAAATAGTTCAGGGAAGTTCAAACAGTTCATTCAGTTCAAGCAGGTTCATTAAGTTCAAATAGTTCAGGGATGTTCAACATGTTCAATGAAGTTCAAAGGTTCAATGCAAAACCAAAATGGAGAGACAAAGCAATCAGTGGACAAATTTGGTCAACCAACAAAAGTTTGGAAGAGGAATTTGATTCACCATTTACTTAGGCAGTGATTGATTATTTTTCCTAGAGCATTGTGAAAGAATTAGCATGAAGAATGTTTGTAAATTTCAATGTAGCCTGTAAATAAAAATTTTCTGAGATAGCAAAATCAGTCTCTGTGCAGGGAGTATATCTCTCACTTCAATCATTGGATCAAGATAGATTTTGGATATGTTTTATGAAACCTATTTTTATAAATTCTCACCAAAGGAATTATGGAAATTCAATCTGGTCTGCAAGATACACTTAACAGAATACAAGTCTAGAACAAAGAACATTTTCTGACTTTTGAGACAGAAAAACCATCATGTTGTGGGGGGCATATATTTTTATTCTACTGTAGGATTTTTCTCATGTTTTGATATGTCGTGCATAGACAAGTTGTGCATGTTTCCACTGGAGAGATTAACTGAATTATGTCTCCTTCAAAAGATATGGATGACTGAGTGCAGGTTTGTCCAAAATGACCAGCAGCAACTAAGTTTCTTGTTTTCAAACATTAAAAAGGCATGACTTATATTTGTAACAATGAAGCCCATAATTAATTCATAAATATTGTGTATTTTAAGTTATAATGTTTTCATATTAAAACATTATGATTAAAAATTACATTGAAGCCAAGAAAGTGTTGAAAGAATGAAGACGGTTATTTATATCCAGCTATCAGCATATGATATGCCAAGATTCAGTTTTTGGAACTGAAAGTGTCTCACCGAGAGGAAAAGAAGGATAAATATGCAAAGAAAGAGATAGAGATGGGGTTAGATCTAGTAAGGAAATTTTAGGTAGTTTTGGTTTTCCCTCTGTTTCGTGAAGTTTCTATTTTGAAGAAGGAAGGATCAAACTTTTAAATTTGAAATGGAAAAGGATTTATAGATGTATTATCGTGCCTTTGTTGCAGGAGAATATATATATATAAATCATACTGTTTCTGGGAGAAGGAAAATCTGTGGGTTTTGAATCTGTGTAGATACATATCTTTGCATATGCTTATCTAATCAAATGGCTGTAATGACCCTTCTATTGCAGAAAACTATTATTTTTCTGATACTCCTTCCTTTGGGTGTTTGTTCTTAGGAAATTATTTGTGTTTGAAAACATATTCGTTTTCTCTTATCTATTCGTTTCTTATTAGAATTGTGGCAATGGTGTTCTGAACTTTGATTCAGTTACTTTCATCTCTTGCATTGTAAAGATTAGAATGATGGGTTTTCTCGAAAAATGTGTGAAATATTGGCCTCTCATCTAAGAATGAAGCAGGCAACCTTTCTTGCTTTCCGGTTAAAAGCAAATGTGTGGTTAGAACCAATTAATTTATTGAACATTTGACCGGGGAGTTGTACCCTGTAAAATTCAGAGGAAGATTATCAATCCCATGATAATCGATCCAACTGTTAGTTCTTTTTGTCCTTCATTCTGGGCATTGGGAGTTAATTTGCATATTCATTTTTGAAAGGCAAATTTGTTCACTAACATGATGAAGCAGACATGAATGCCCTAGTTGAAGAAGTTGAAAAACTGAATGAATCTAATGCCAACCTGAGAAGGGAACTGGAAGGACTAACTATCAGAATGTATCAAGAGCTTGAGAACCGAAGGAAAGATAAAGATCTAGTAAAAGACAAACGTCATGAGATCTCCAAGCTAAAGCAAGAAATCAGTGCCCTTACCTCTCATTTCCATGAGAGTAAAGTGGAAAAAGAAGAAATGCAAGGTGAACTAAACATAGCTATTTTTGAGAATGCAACCTTAAAGGAATCCAATGCTTCTATTTCTAAAGAACTTACTGAGACAAAGGAGATACTTGCTAAATTCAATCAAAGTACTGCTAAGCTAGAATAAAAGCTTGAATCAACAAAACCGGTAAAGAATACCAGTGGACTTGGTTTCTCTGGTTATGAGAAAGGTGAGACTTCTGGAACAAAAGATGTAGCATCAAAGAAGCAACCAACATCAAAGGATAAAGGTAAGCAAAATTTTAAACCTATTTTCTTTAATTGTCTCAAGGAAGGACATACTACTAATGTGTGTAGAAATAAGGCCTACAATAATTTTCCTTATTTTCTAAACAATAAGCCTAGATCCAATAGATTCAATGGAAACTGTTATGCATGCAACAAGTATGGGCATAGAGAATTTGAATGCAGGTCTATTTTGCACAACACTGGGAGATGCCCTCCAAGGACTCAAGGAGTTATCCCGGAACCCACAATGAACTGGAATCCAAACCGGTATAATGCCTACAAGCATCAATTAGGTGGTGGTGGCTATCAAGCAGCAACTGGTGGGAGAGAAACCTATTTGATCTATCATGGTAGTGGTCACACTGCTGCAACATGCAGAAGGAATAATGGTAGTATGAATAATGGACCATGGAGAACACCTAGAATGGTATGCTATCATTGCAACAAACTAGGATAGACTACCAAAACCTATAGAATGAGAAAGAACTTGTCGGATAATATACCGATTAGTCCACAAGGGAATATTGATGTTGAAACTGTTCAAACTAGAATGAATAAAACATGGAAAAAGAAACCTGAAGAAGTGTCACAAGATGAACCAATTTCTGTACCTAGTGTGGAAGTCTCTGAATAGGCAAACTAAGCTTTAGAAAAGCTTAGGGAGAGCATATTGGTGAAATATTTGAACCCCCAGTTTATATCGGTAAAGACCTTAACCGGTATATGTTACCTGTCAATCGACAAAAGATTTTGAAGCGGTAAAAGGAAAAATAGGGTTTGTACCCTAGTGGTGGAGCATTTATTATGGTAGGTGAAAGATCATTTAAAAGAGATTTTTGATGCCATTTTCACTTATCTGTCTTTGAGCAAAGAATTTTGAAGTGCAGAGTGACAAGAGCGATTCATCTAGTGATTCAATGTAAATTCACAATCTTTTAGAAGAATTCAGAGATCATTTTCAATCAATCAGGTGAAGAACACCAAAGCTATAATCCAGCAACCGAAGTGGTGTGTTGTAAGCAACATTGCAAAACCCTAAATTTCAAAGTGTGAAGGTATTTCTCAAAAATTTTGTCTATCATTTAATCATGGCTTCTGCATTGCACTCTAGTTCTAGTGCACCTATAGGCTCAACAAATTTTATTCAAAGAAGATGAAATACAATGCCCTATCCTAGATACCCACTGGAGTCATAGTTGAGGAAGATATTTCAGCTTATATTGATTGCAAATTAGAAGACCTAGGATCCCTAGTGATCCATTTCCAGCTAGGTCTATTCTATGGGGATGACAAGAAAATCAAACCCAAAATATAGCATCTTAGAGAGGAAGAAACTATACAATGCAGTTTATTTTCTTGAAGAGTTCATGGAAGATCACATCTGCATCATCTTGAGCAGAGTACACGGTGATAAAATGTACCTCAAGAGGATGCATGATATCACACCAGAAGAAATTCATGTCATCACCAGTTTCTGTAACATTGGTGAGGTACCAACTTTAAGGAAGGTCATCAGGACTGAAATGACTAAGCTCACCAGTTCTCTAAGTGACCAATGGGGAATGACTATCAACCCCATCAAATATGACATTTTTAAGTATGCTTGCATGGTGATCAACTATCAGGTGTTTTATGCTAGCAGAATAATCTTTGTCCCCGCTGCTGATGTAAATGCTTCCTACATAATGATTCAGGAAGCCGCCTCATTTGATTTGTGTACTTGTTTGCAGAAGCAACTGCTATTGAACCTAAAGTCCATTAAATAGGATAATGCTTTAAGGTTAAAGTATGGACAACTCTTGGTCGGCCTATTTTTCTACTTTCAAGGCTATTTTCCTAGAGTAGGTGATATTCAATAGTCTGCTGACCAATCGGTTACCAAGCAAATTAGGGAAAGTCTCCAAGCGGTGGGAACTGGATATCTTGAGGTTCTGAATAAATATTTTGATGAATTCAAGTGGAAAATGAGCCAAAGGATGAGGATTTCTGGAGATATTGTAAAGAAATATGAAGATGACATCTGCTTTACCATTAAGGTAGATGAATGCATAATGGAAGCGGTAGAGCCAAGAAAGGAAGCAATAGAACCTATGGGGTATGAAGTAATGTATGACATGTTAGATGGGTATGCCTCTACCCTGCTTGCCTCACCTTTAGATGCTAAAAAAAAGAGAACCGACACCTACTTAGAGAGAGTAACACTGAATGAAAATCCTATAGTAAAAAAGGGAAAGGCATTGGCATCGGTATCGACACTGGTTACCTCAGCAAGTCCAAAAGTGACCAAGCGGTCACCTGCCAACAAGAAACTGGAAGTTGCACCCGCTAAAGTATTTGAGAGGAAGCAGAAGACCAAACACAACTCATCAGAGTCAAAGGATACCGAACTAGAAGTGCAGCCTAACAAAACCAAGCAATCAAGCAAGAAGGCTAAGTCTACTGGTAATGCACCTACATCATCAACACCGGTAAAAATAGACATTTCTTCTTATAAGCCTCTGACACATTGTCAAAGGAATTTAAAGAATATTAAGAGAAAGGTTCTTGATGACTTAAAATAATATTTTGATGATTTTTCTGATAATGAGAAGGAAGAAGTAGAGTAGGAAATGATAAAATATATGTGTGTTAATGATCGATCGTCATTTGAAATTAGAATGGTGACACTTGATTCTTTATACAATTCTTTGGACAATAAATGGCGCATTGCCATTGAGAAAGAATAGGAAATAAGGGAGAAAAGCTTTGCTTGGTACTTTCTTGATGCCTCCAATTATGAATTGTTTGAGATAATGGACAAAAATAAAGGTCTCTTCTTCATGAGAACAAGAAGAAGACTAAGGCTGCCAGAAGGTAGAACTTCTAAAGTGGAGAAGGACACTCGTCTACATGCCAAAGCTGCTATCCAGTTACATCAAGTGTCTGAGGCCAACAAGAAGGCCGAACAAGAACCTAACCTATCCTCAGCCAAACCGGATGAGGTATTTGATGGTGAAGGAGAAAGAGTTACAGAACAAGTTGACATTATTGATGTTAATGCATTGGATGTTGAAGATGTCACTCCAGACACAGAGAAGGAGAAACAGGATAAAGAAAAAGAAAAAAAGGAGAAACTGGACAAGGAAAAGGCTGATAAGGAAAAAGTGGAGAAAGAGGTAGAGAAAAAGAAAGAGGAAGAGAAAAAGAAAGAGGAAGAGAAAAAGAAAGAGGAGGAGAAAAAGCAAGCGGAAGACAAGAGGAAATAAGAAGAGGGGAAGAGGAAAGAAGAGGAGAAGATGAAAGGAGAGGAGAAGAGGAAAGAAGAGAAGAAAAGGAAGGAGGAGGAGAAGAGGAAAGAAGAGGAGAAGAGGAAAGAAGAGGAGAAAAAGGAGGAAGAAGATAAGAAGAAGGAAGATGTGAAGAAGAAACAAGAAGAGAACCAAAAAAAGAAAGAAGAAGAAAAGAAAAGAGCAGCAAAGGAGAATGAAGCAGAAAGAGCCAATCAAGCGGAGACTCCCAAGGCAACCGGCGGTCAAGCCAATCCAGTTGATATCACCAGTCCTATTTATCTCCAATCTATAGATGAATCGGAGTTGCTCCAAAGCATAAAGCTTGCACAGGAATGATTGGAAGTATTGAGGAGGAAGAAGGAACAAGATGTTATTCAAACTGTGGTTGACACTATTACCAGTTTGATTCCCTGTACTAACCTCCCTAGTACTGATTCCTCTCTGTCAAAGCTTAAACTTCTATGTACCATTGTAGAGGACTAGGTCCAATGCCTAGAATAAGTTACTGAAGAAAATGCAAATAAGAAGCATGAAAAGGCACTCAACACTACCTTAGTCAAGAAACTGAATGAGCTCTAGTCTCAACTTCAGAAAAAACAGAAGGATATAAGTGTTTCTATGGATGAGGGAAAACTCCTATTGAGCAAAATCAGCCAACCCCATCTATTTTATGATGATGTGCTCACACAAAAAGATAAACTCCAATCAGATTTGTAGGCATACATAAGCAACTTCAAGATGCCATATGATTCCTTCATTGCATATGGGCAAATAGTTCATCGTTATTAGCTTTAGTCTGCCAAGACAGAATTGGAGATTAGCAACCGGTCAAGAGATTTGCAGGAGCTTCAACTGGTCTTATTACCTAGACTGCAAATTCTTCAGAAGTGCTTTCTCAATCTAGAAGCCTTAACAGTAACTCAAGAGATGAGTACTAGTGATGTCATGGAAGAATAGGTATCTCAAATGCAAACTGAAAGTGAGGTCACTACCTCATTACTTGAGTCATGGTCATTAGCCATGAAGACTTTTTTGCAGGATTTTAAATCTGTTTTTGACAAGTTTCATTTCTTATTGTCATAAACATTTACTCAATTTTAATGATAATGAGAAACAGGGGCTATTTTGTAGTACTTTGTCATTGTTGGCAAAGGGGGAGTAGTTTTTAAAATTTTGTTTGATGAATGTCACCATTTCATGTATACTTTCATGTTACCTCTTTAAGGGAGTAGTATACATTGTAATTTCTCCAAAAGGGATAGTGTATATGCTTAGGGGGAGTAATTTTGCATATGGAATATTTTTGTTGTAAAAACACTTAGATGTCAAAATTTTCCTAAGTGTTGCCATCAATGCCAAAGGGGGAGATTGTTGGCATTTTGATGATGTTGTGATTTTCACTGATGGACACACACTTTCTTTGTGTACACTTTCTTAATGTATGAGTTATACTCAACCGGTATTATGTATTATAGTCTTTAGACTCGGTGTTTTGCAGAAGATATTAACCGGTCTCAAATTTACTGAAGACCCAAAGTGGTATGAAGACCTCAAGCAGTTCGAGGATCTCAAGTAGTACGAAGGAACAAAGCGATAGTTAACATTTTTCCAGTCTTCATTTTTGACACCCAGTAATCAGTAAATTGTATGAACCGATGTTACTCTATGATGAGTTACCAATCGGTATTTCTGCGATGAGTTATCATCTACCGACACTTTGGTAGTAATTTTGTGTTGTGTTACCAAATGTGTCTAGATTCAGTGAACCTAGGAACTTGTAATTTAATCCTATTGGACCGACATGAAATCAGACTCCTTTATAAGGACATCATGTCTAGGGTTTTAGATGATGATGGGGGTTTTTATGTGTGATCATAGAAGAGAAGATTAGGTCTGTGTGAAGAGTAGGAGTGTGGAGATATTGAAGACTAAAGTAATGCTGAAATGCATTAACAGTGAGCTATAAAGGATCTAACTAAGCATACTATGCTAGTATCTAGATCACTCACTTGTTGATTACTCACATCTTCAACAAGTCTAAAACCCTTAACTAGGTAGGCCTAGCAAAGCCTTTGTAAATCCTCTAACAAGGTGGTTCACAACTGTGAATCTAAAATCCTCTCACAAGGTAGTCTTTAACAGGACTTATCTCCTAATAGAGATCTAGATTCCTAATAGGATATGTTCTGGTGAAGAACATTGTATGACTTTAACTGTTTTGTCCTTAACCGATTTGGTTTCTATTCTGTAGATAGTTACTTGTGAGTTTCTACTCACCGTGTTTTTTTCCCATTTGGGTTTCCACGTCAAAACATCTTGTGTTATGGTTATTTTGCTCTTATGTGTGAATGCTTTATTTTCTATTTGGTTTGCATTTATCTTAACCAGTTTAGTAGTGAATCTATTATACCGGTTATCTGCTAAACTATTTAGAAGTTTGAGTTCAGTAAATTTTTGTATACTAATCTACCCCCCCTGTTAATACTCATCAATCGTGAGAAATTTGGTTCCACCACCATTCCAAATCTGTACTTGGTTGGTTCAAATTTTCTACCAATTTTTCACACTAAGCCTCCAAAGTCAGTCTTCAATTTTGTGATTTTCGGGCCATATCTTACACATCCAAACTCTTTCAAAAACTAGACAGCATTGGAAATCTCTTAGAGTCCTCTATCTAGATCTATTGATATTTTTTCCAAACTTTTCTCCAAGTATTTTTTTTTCAAGATTTTTTGTTTTCACTATCTAGTCAATCACTTAGATGTTTTGATTCCTAGAATGGTTTTGTTTGTTGGAAAGGGTTGTATTTGATGTGCTCTATATGCGCTAATATTTTTGGGGTCTAATAATTTCATTTGAGGAGGCATCATGTTTTTCTATGTTCATCCTTCTGTTATCAACCTGGCAAAGGTCAATTATGAGTCTTGGCATCATGGCATCCTAAAACATCTTAGGTGACTTGATATGTTACCCTATTTGTATAAACTCATAATTGAACTAGTCGCTTAAGCAGGTAAATTAGCTCGAGATAATATCATAGACTATGTTGTAGGTGTGATTTGTTCTAGTGTTGATTATGACACAAGGTGTACTATATCAAACCTTTGGTGTCCTCACACACTTCATAATAAACTTTGGGAGAGGCATGGAGACTCTCATATCTCAACATTCCCACAGGAAGCCACAACAAATTGTCTTCTTCCACTTGTACATGCGAATTTCATACCTTGGGATAATGATAGTTTAGAGGGGCTTGAGTGTATCAAAGGTCATGTATGTTTTGATGGATTAAAAGTCCTATCTTACAAACATATCATCCTTATTTGTGGAGTCTCGTATTACATATTTGGAGGATAATTTTAAGGATATTCATCTCCTCTTGGTTGACAACCTCATTAATATTTTCAACCGATCTTCATCGCCCATGGAGCTTGTTCTTCATTACTTTTGCAAAGCCCTGATTTGTCACCTCTTACATTGATTGGGCATGTACCTGATTTGTTTTTAGCATCATTATCTTTCATGGATATAGTAGAATTTGAACATTTTCTAAAGGAACACATAGTTTGTATTTGGATTCCCACTTCTTCTAATTTATGGGAGTGAATTTTTGATATATCTACTGGATTGTTTCTTCTTTAGGGGAGAAATGTCATTTGGAGGAAATAGGTCACGTTCTATCTCCAGGAATTCATCATTGGCACAAGGGTTGTTCTTCATTGGGGTATTTTTATCCTCATTCTCTCTCTTATTAGCACTTTAACTTATCCCTAAGTTAATCTTAAGGGGGTTTGTTGGAGTAATTAGGAAATGTATCTAATTATTTATTAATTAGGTCCTTTAATTATTCTTTCACTTAAGCTAAAATTAGGTGTTTTTTCCTTTTATTTAATTAGGCAAGTAATAGTATTGGGACCTATAAAGTTTTGAGGGTTTGAGAGGCCCATTTCAAACAAGACATCTGCACCATCCCCTATGTAAGGAAAAAGGAAGTCAACTAAAACCTACAGGTTTTAATTCTTTTGGCAAATATATCGCCAAATCCCTTGTGTCGCACATGGGAAGAAAAGAAATTCTAAGCAAATGCAATCGGCCTGTGTAAAGCATTCTACCTAGGTGCCAAAGAGGGTTTTAAGAGGGTTTTGAATCTTCCAAGTGGTTTCAGTCGTCGGGCATGAAGATAGCATTTATCCCACATTGGCCATGGGGAGGAGCATTCTAATATTTAAATACATGGCCACATACATCCTTAGTGTCAAATCTTACGGGCTTTTGGCAAGTGGCCGATTAACGAGTTGGTGGCCCCCACTAGTACATTTGGGCCTAATTTCTGACGACTAATTGTCGGATTTGCGACAATCAAACGTCGGTCTTTCGACAAACTTTATTGTCAAAAACTTATCGTCGGAATTTCCGATGATGCCATTTCCATCGGATTTCTGACGGATGTTATGATTGCTCCTCGACGACCGTCTGACATGGCAATGATGTCAGATATATAGCATCCTTGTCGAACATTCCATTAGTGGTCGTCGGAATTCAGACGGTGAGAGATGATGTGGGTCAAACGGCTTTGCCGTCGGTGAATGAAAGCATTGAACGAGTTCTATTTTTAAAAATTGCATTAAACATTTTAATTTATTTGTTTCAGTGTTATTTGCAAAAAATGATTATCAATGATGTTTCCTTTCTCCAAGAATTGTCTAGGATCTTTTCGTCAGATAATATGTAACATCAAATGAGTAAATTTTTTCTATACAAATGCTTATTTAATTTAATTATTATCTGAGCGTGAATTAAAATTTATATCTGTACAGAAGTAGAACATACAAGCTTTAGAGTCATGTGCAAGAAAATTTCCTAAAAGAAAGCAAGCAGGCATTATCTTGAATGACATAGAAACAAGCTCATCAATTGCCTAGAAGAGAGCAATAGGAGAAAAGAAGAGGAAAGTGTTAAAGGGTGATAAATAGATAGATAGTATGCAATACAAACAAACAATGTCTGGAGTGTCTGATGTGACGTCTCTAATTTATGTCCGGAGGAACTAACTGGTTTTGGAGTTCCTGTGAAACCTATTGGGCCATGCTTGGAGGAAATCAATGTGTTCATGCAAGGAGCACCATTTTTCTATTATGAGAATGATACTTTTGCACCGAGGGATATTTGGAAGTCAATATCCAAATATTTCTATAGTGTGGAACCAGAGTTGGCAGGCTCGAAGTAATTTTTAGCTTTCAGAAGACCAAGAGGTTATGTACACAATCTCCCAATAGAAGGGTAATTTCAAGCGTTACCTCTCCCCCCCATGACTACTCAGGAAGTACTTCCTCAGACAAAGGACTATTGGCCTCCATGGGATCAAAGAAAAAAATTGAAGCATAGACTCTAGACGATGTGGTGGTGTCCTTCGTGAAGAACTCTACACTATAATTGAACATTCATGAGGGAAACTGCAAGATAGTGAAGAGAAATACAATCTTGAAAAATGGGAAGAATGGATTTTGGTTTGGGTGTGGCCAAGTCAGGGGGCTCCTCTAGAGGTTGACGAGATAGAAATCATATTAGGATTTGAAAAAGATCACACTCGTGGAACATCATGTGCGAGTGATCGATTGTGGTGTTTGGGTAATGCATTCCAAATAGATATAGTTGCATTCCAAATGGGTAATGTCTTGATCAAAGAATTTAATCCTGATGGCATGTAGCTGTATCTATTTGGAATGCATTACCCAAACACCACAATCGATCACTCGCACATGAAGCTCCACGAGTGTGATCTTTTTCAAATCCTAATATGATTTCTATCTAGTCAACCTCTAGATGAGCCACCTGACTTGGCCCCACCCAAACCAAGATCCATTCTTCCCACTTTTCAAGATTCTATTTTTCTTCACTATCTTACAGTTTCCCTTGTGAATTTTCAATTACAGTGTAGAGTTCTTCACGAAGGACACCACCACATCGTCTAGAGTCTATGCTTTAATTTTTTTCTTTGATCCCATGGAGGCCAATAGTCCTTTGTCTAAGGAAGTGCTTCCTAAATAGTCATGGGGGGGAGAGGAAATTCTTGAAATTTCTCTTCTATCGGGAGATTGTGTACATGAACTCTAGGTCTTCTAAATGCTGAAAATTATTTATAGTCTACCAACTCTGGTTCCACACTATAGAAATTTTTGGATATTGACTTTCAAAAATCCCTCGGTGAAAAAGTATCATTCTCATAATAGAAAAAAGGTGCTCCTTGCATGAACACATTGATTTCCTCCAATTGTGGCCCAATAGGTTTCACAAGAACTCCAAAACCAGTTAGTCCCTTTGGACATAAATTAGAGACGTCACATCAGACACTCTAGACATTGTTTGTTTGTATTGCATACTATCTATCTATTTATCACCCTTAAACACTTTCCTCTACCATTCTCCAATTGCTCTCTTCTAGGTAGCTGATGAGCTTGTTTCCATGTCATTCAAGATAATGCCTGCTTGCTTTCTTTTAGGAAATTTGCTTGCACATGAATCTTCAACTTGTATGTTCTGCTTCCGTACAGATATAAATTTTAATTCACGCTCAGATAATAATTAAATAAAATAAGTATTTGTAATGAAAAGATTTAGTCATTCGATGTTACATATTATCTGATGGAAAGATCCTAGACAATTCTTGGAGAAAGGAAACATCATTGATAATCATTTTTTGCAAATAACACTGAATCAAATAAATTAAAAATGTTTCATGTAATTTTTAAAAGTAGAACTCGTTCAATGCTTTCATGCACCGATGGAAAAGTCATCTGACCCACACCATTATGCATAATAGAACAAATCAATATAATAGGCTATTATAAAGAATATAAACAAAAATATGAAAGAACATTAAAATACCACTACAAACCCATAAACCATTAAATAGTGAAAATAGATATAAATTTGTAAATGTCCCCCTATAAACACCACAACCATAACCAAAACAAAAAAAATTCTTACCCCCAAAAACTTAGCTGGTGAGTTGCAAGTCTACAACATCTCTCAGATGATCAAACCGTTTCTTAATTTTGTTCTTCTGGTTAGTCAATTGATTTAGTTGCATGTTCAAGTTTTCTATTTGAAGCCTTTTGTTTCCCTATATTTGAGACATAATAAAATTCTTGTGAGTAGGAAATTGATTCAAGAGTTACGTGTGAAGAATTTGGCAAAGTAAATGATGACAATCAAACTCAAATTTTATCTGTCTTGATTAAAGAATTTTATCCTTATGGCATTAAATTAAAGTTCTTTCTCTATTTTTTGGTGATCTCTGGAGCAGAGGTTGCTTTGCATCGACCTAGGATACATTTAACTTGTGTTGTATCTATGGAAATATGTATCCTAGGATGATGCAATGCAACCTCTGTTGCACCAATACCAGATAGAAGAGAAAGTACTTTAATTTAAAGCCATCATGATAAAATGCTTTCAAGACATATATTAGGTATAAAAAGAAGCCTACCGTATCATTTAAAGGGGTTTACCTACAATTCAAGTGATCTCTTAATTATAAAATCAATTCAATTCCAAGTGAACATGCAATCAAGCATTCATCAAGAATTGAAGGAGAAATCAAGTTAATAAAGATATCATCTTTTAAATTAAGAAATGGGCAAGAGATTAAGAATACAAACCTTCCATATTGCACACTTCAAGGTATATTAAAATTAGTTTAAAGTGTATTCATTTAGGGACCTTTCATAAAATATTCTCAACTTACATATCATAAAAGGATCTTAAAATATTCATTGTTTATAATGATCAGAATTTGGTTGTTCCATACACCTTCCTTTACTATTTTAAAAATATCATCGACCAAAATATTGTGCAGCATAGTATGGAGTGCATTTCATCTATTTTATGTCTAGATATTTCATCATACCGCTTTCTTTTCAAAGGTGACTGATCAATTGCGGTGTTTGGGTAATGCATTCCAAATAGATCCTGTTGCATACCATTTATCTATCTTGATTAAAGACTTTTATCCTGATGGCATTAAATTAAAGTTCTTTCTCTATTTTTTGGTGATCTCTGGAGCAGAGGTTGCTTTGCATCGACCTGGGATACATTTAACTTGTGTTGTATCTACGGAAATATGTATCCTAGGATGATGCAATGCAACCTCTGCTCCACCAATACCAGATAGAAGAGAAAGTACTTTAATTTAAATTAATCAAGATAAAATTCTTTCAAGACATATATAAGGTATAAAAGGAAGCCTACCCTATCATTTGAAGGGGTCTGCATACAAATCAAGTGATCTCTTAGTTATAAAATCAATTCAATTCCAAGTGAATAGGCAATCAAGCATTGAAGGAGAATTCAAGTTGGTGCAGGTGCATTTGGAAGACAAAAGGACTCAATGAAGCCATTAAAGACTTTTGAAGGTCTTAGGAGTGAAGAGCCAATCAATTACGATGTCTTAAGGGGGCAGCCTTAAACAACACACACTAAGCTTTGACTACTTAGGTCTGTTGTGGGCCCATTCCTTCCCTTGACGTCCCTTCCCATCTGTTTCCGTTAAAAACACAATCACCATTAGCATTTGAATTCAAATAGTGTTCTCGTGTTTGACTGCATAGAGCAAAGCAAATGGCATAAGAAACTCTCATCTACCTCGCAACTGTCATAGAATACCTCCCCAAGGAGATATTCTCATGTCCTTTCCTACTTTATGCATCAAAGAAACGCGATCTAATGGAATGCTATGATTGCAGGATATGCACAAGATGTGTTTGAAATGGATTTAGAAACTTCCAAACAAATGTAATTAGTGAGTATAGATGTTGTAGTGCAACTGCCCAGGTACACATGCATGCAAAATATGTAAGCTTAGATAAGGCACATGAACTATTTGACATAGTGCCTCAAAGATCACCCAATATCCAATGACGGTTGGGAGAAAGAAAACATCAATTTTTTGATAATCTTAAATATTTCTTTATTCATCACTATAAATCTATTATGAATTTAGTCTCAATATTGCAGAAATTTATTCTATTATGAATGCAATATTTAGGGATGTAATCTTTATATATATTTTTTAATCAGGAAAAGGTCCTAATAGAATCCCCAACTAATTAATCTAGAGAAAGATACCACTAAAGAAAGAAATTCAATCCTCACCACTATGGTCTTGAAGGCTTTTAAGACACTTGGATTCCTATTTTGGCCCCCTTTTTCCTTGACCCTATGTTAAGATAGTAAACTAGTTTGAGAGAATCTATTGGGTGGGAAATTGTGTATGGTTGCAATTATTTTCATGCATGGAAAGTGATTTAAAGTTTGTTCCAATAGAGGATAAGTATTTCTTGAACCTTCAATTACATGTGTAGAGCACTGCATGGATGTTTCTCCATTATTGAACTCTTTGAATATGTAAGTAAATTATTTTTGGTTGATGACACAGTAAGTGGTATTTGTCTTTTCGATATGTTGTGGATAATATTAATCAAATATGGAATTTTTTTGATGCTATATACACTATGTTTTGGATTGAATTTAGGTAAGAGAAGAGGTAATGGAAGAATAAAAGAGGTACGCAAAGGAAGAAGAGTGAAATAAGTGGTTTGGGATGGAGGTTACAAGTATATATGATAATTCGTATGGATAATTTGTTGTCTATAAAGAGGCAAATAAGCTATCACAACTTCAACATGAATGAATGCCTCATCTACAGAAGCAAAAGGTACCTCTAATGGTTTCAAAATTTGTCAAAATAGTTATGATATACCAAATAATCAAGTGGAATATCCCTTAGGTAACTAATATTATCTTCAAACTATTTATTTTTATTTTCATCATATCCTTTCCATGTGCATTTCCCTTGGTTTTAGTCCCATTTTTTCTTTATTTTATTCAAAACAAAATTTATAGATGCCTCTACTTGTCTCATCACTCATTAATTGTTTGGGATTTCATTCCATTCACCAATTTTGGCATCTATTCTAAGACTTTGTGTCATGGCCAAGTTAAATGATTTGCCTCTAGTTTCTCTCCAATCTAGTCACCTAGTAGCATGTGAAATCTATCTCTTCCTAATTATTATTCTCTCCATCTTGTTAATGACCATTTCATTAATGAATCCTTCCTCATAATTTTGGATAAGTGAGACAATGTTAGCTCAAGGAATCTTTTCAATCCTCTTTCAAGATTCTTTCCCAAGTATTAATCTTGCATATTGGAAAATAAATTATGCTTCTATTTTTCCAAGCTACTCTTCCTTATAATGTTTAGATTTATTCTAAAGTGCTCATTGTGACTCATGTTTACTACTCTTCCTATTAGTCTCATTCCAATATCTCCTACAAAAATATGGAATGATTACATTTATATTTTATTTGTGTCTCCTAAATATCCACAAAATTTGGAACAATAATACAAATTTTTAATAATATTTAATTGTAAAAGAAAGGATTAAAATGGAACTAAACACTCTAAATAAATTAATCAAGGTTAAAGGGATAAACTAGGATCAATTCATGAAGGCAAGATCTGTTATCTCAAAATTAATAGATTCATGTAAGAATAGAAATATTAAATCTAGAGATAAAATTCTTGAAAAATTTAGCTAGCTAAAAGCAAAAGAATGTTGTCAAGCTCTCATTTTCGCACAGACTGTCAAAGGTTGTAGAGGAGAAATCACTATTGAACTTACCCCTATCTCATATAACCCTATATTGGCTAGGCTCCACAATAATTAGAAGATCCTAATTACTACTGTCCTAAACCTTGCATTGACCGTCACAATTTCACAGTGAATTGAGTTAGTTAGTCCATTAGCGAGATTGGGAAAGAGTTTGGTATTGAGTTAGGTGTTGGTGGAAGGTGTAAGGAGGTACACTAGCATCATAATTAATGTTAGAGAGTGTTGTGTGAAGAAGAATGGCCACGAAAGGAGTGACTGTCCCAAGTGCTTGAGACTGTCAAAAAAAGTGAGTGTTGCACTAGTGAATCTTCCTTTGACCTTTGTGTGTTTGGGAGGGTAAAGACCCATGGTGGTATATGTTGAGTGGTTGGGAGGGTAAAGACCCACATATCAACTATCTACTTTGACATCCTAGCATGGTGTCCACCTACTCTAAAACCTTGTGGGCACTCTCTGTCTAATACTAACATATACATAACATGTGCCTCTCATATAACCCTATGTTGGCTAGGCCCCACCATAATTAGAAGATCCTAATTACTAAAAACACTAGATTCTCCCCTAAAAGTTTGTTGAGTCATAGAAGGCCTAGCTTGATAGCCCTATAGTCTCTCATACCTAAAATATCCTTGTGTGTATGATGGTCAAATGTGACTACCCTATGGCCCCTACTATTCTCTAGTAGACCTATGTCCCTAATATTGATACTATTGGGTTTTTCTTTGTAAATCATATAGTAAGTCTAAATTATCCTTTGAAGGATGGGGAGGCCTATGGATACTTTAGTCCCTTAATCAAGGTTACAAACTTCTCTCATGCCTCTTGTGTCCTCCCATGTACCTCCTTTTCCATAAGAGACTTTGCCATAGCAACCCTAAAGTCATTTGGATTGGCCATGTGTAGGAAAACTAAAATTTTGGGCTTTCCACCCCTAATGAAATAATTGACAAGTAACTAAGATACCTTGGGAGGGCCTTTAGGTAGGCACTCATTCACTCGACCGACAAGGGATGCTTACGCGAATAGTTGTGGTTGAAGCTAGCGAAGATGGATAGAGATTCGATAGTGTGGTATATATGTTTGCAAAATGTGGAAGCATCTGCAAAGCTGGTGAGCTTTTTGACAGAATGCTTCAAAGAGATGTCATTTCATGGAACACAATGATGGGAATGGTGAATACTCAATGCTAAAGGAAAAGAACCATAAAATTCATTTATCTACTTGATATTGGAGCACAAGTCTTAGGATAAAAACCTATCAAGACCTAGAATTGAGGATTAATCATTTTGCCAAATCACTTGGAGTTGTGATCCAAGCTTCCTCTATTTTGAACTATTTTGATATTAGGGCCTTGCTCTTAGCCTCATCAAAATACTTGATCCCAAATAGACTCATTCACCTTTAAACCAAAAACCCAGTAACACTTCCAACATCATTAAATATTTAATAAACTTTTCAAAAGATCTTTTTGTTATTTATGGGAATTTTTTAACAATTACATAATTCTCATATAGACTGGAATAGAACAATAAACATATGTAAAAGATTTGTCCACAACAACATCTACTACTGAAAGTTTGCACCATTACATGCACCTACAAATTTATATTTTAACATAAACACGATACAGGACAATAATAATTTGAAATAAATGTCCACCACACATCCGATCTCCCTCAAGATAAGCATTAAAATATGAAGTACACAACCTATCTTCCCTACAATGAGGAAAATACAAATTATCTAACACCAGAAGACGCAATCAACTTCACTCCAATGGCTTCCTTGAAAACCAAAGCAGGATCTATCTAGCCATAGTTGGAAATTTTTCATACCATTTAAAATAATGTCTCCCATTACTAGTGACTAATTGATCAATGTTGGCTAGTGTCCGCCTCCACTTCCACCGAATCATACTCCATCTCCACTTCCAGCCTGACATGGCAGTGACGTCAGATATACAGCATAGAGGAAGCTCTTATTGTGGGTGAACTTCTTCCTCCGTCCATAGCTTTTTTTGTGGGTGAACTTCTTCCTCCATCCATAGCTCTTATTGTTGTTGATAGAGGCTTGGGCATCATCGTTTACATAGCCCATTTTGGGGCTCCCTTGCGGTTGTCCTCGTTGCTTATGTGCTAGCCCTTGGCACTTTGTGCTCGTGGCACTTCGTGCCCCCATTCCCTGATGCGGTCGTGTTTGTCACACCAATGATCTTCCCTGCCACAATTAAACCCACAGGTTCACTATAGAGGCAGGATGAATGAGAGGCGAGATTTTGTAAAGAGGTGGGATTTATGAAATGACTTGGTCTTTTCTTTTTTTTAAAAGTAATGCACACGGTCGTCGGAATTTCGACGAACGCGGGCACTTTTTCTAAAAAAACCCAAATGTCATTGCCAATTCCTTCTCCGTCGAAACCAAATGTTGAATTATCGTCGAAATTCCGACGAAATCGGGCATTTTTTCAAAAAAAAATCAAGTTTGATCACAATATACCTTCTCCATTGAAAACCTCCATCAAAATTTTAGTCTAAATGTATTAGTGCCCCCGCGTGTGCACGTATCTCAAAGCAACCAAATTTTGTAGTAAAAGGAGAAATTAACAAGCGAGCAGGTTGCAGAAGATTGGACGACCATCGCTATTTCGTTATGCAAAAGTGCTCGACTGTTAATCGTCGTGACTTGGTGGCTAGTGAGGTGGTAGGCCCAATGGCACCAAGGTAAACTCTAAGAAAATCATGAGATACCACATGGTGACACGTAGCTAATGAGGTGGAAGGTCCAGTGGTTGTCTTTTATGCATCAAAAGGGTGACCCCCCCTAGGTCTAGCAAAACCTGAAGTGTAGGAGGATCATTAGGATCCTATGTTATGTTGTCCAAGCCCTAAAGATTTTCATTTATTGAGATTGGCTATTTCATAGATAGATTGCAGGTGAACTTGGGTTTCTCTTTTTTTAGAGCAACAAATAGCTTAAATTGTCTAATTCACTATGATTGCGACACTTGGTGAATTTTAATTTAATCTATCCTTTAGGTTTTGCATCTAGGATTTCATTCATCATTATATAAGGATTCATTCATTAATTGCAATTGTATCTGCAATATTATTTTGTGCAATCAATATAAATTCTCGAGTTGTTATTTAGCATATTATCTGTTCTTAATCTATTTTGTAAAATAGGTAAATATTTTACTTGCAAATGGTTCTTCACTCCTATGATTTTAACATCAACTTCTATATGGTATTAGAGAATAGAATTTTCTCTTACAATTTTGTTTACATATAGTTATTTATCTGAAGGAATATAAAGTAGAGGTTATGACCACAAATCTAATTGAGGAAGAAAACTCTAGAGAATGTGTTCATAAGTATTCAATATAAACTACAAAAAAAATTGTTGGTACGAATATTCATTTGTTTCAAAAATGTCAATTAATGCAATAAGAATTTAGATGATTAAGTACTAATTTATAAAAACCTCAATACTATAGTCGCAACCTATTTTAAATAGATGTATTTAAGATATGAATAGTAATTTATTTATACAATAAATATAACATACCACCACACCATATACTTATCATAAATTGAAATACAAAGAACACATTCCTTATCCATATTATTTATAAACATTAATCTAATTATAAAGTTAATATAGGTTTTCTTTTGTTCACCTTTCTTATGTGATGAAACTACCACATTCAAATGTGAGATCAATTGTTTTGTGGTTATTAATTATTTTTTTCTATTAATTTTGATTTTTGGAGGTAGAGAATTTGTGGTAAATCTGCTTGGATTTTTACTCTTTATACTTTAATGACGACTACAAAGTAATTCTTAAGGCTTCTTTGATTAATATATTTATCCCATTTAATTGTTTCAATTATGAGACTAATGTGTGACTAGCCAGCATCTCTAAGAAATGGTTCAAATTTAAAATCATCTTGGAAAGCAAAATTATAAGAATTCCAAATATCTTTCAAATCCACCAAACTCGGCAAAATAATCCTTTACAAAAAAGTAAAAGAAAGAGGATGTTGAGTCTACAAATCTATATAAAGATGAAAAACCTAGAGAAATTCAAGATATTTGTTTTCCACAATCCATAATAGTTCTTGTTGTTGCTTTTGATTTTGATTGTGTGTTCTTTTTTACATCATCATTTCGAGATGAAATATAACTCATAGAAAAGAATCTAGAGCAATTTCAGATATGTTTTGAAAATACAAATGTAATAAAGAATAAAAAATAATGGGGATTCAAATTTCAATCTATTTCACATATCAATTAAAGTGATGAGAGTTTTAGATAATAAAACAATAATTTATAAACACCTCAATTGATATGTTCCAACATATCTTCAATATATATATTTAAGATAAATAGATTAATTTATTTCTATAAAAGAATAGAATTACTATTATATTATATACTTATCATAAATTCATATACGAAGGAAAAATTTATTTATGAATGTTATATAGGATATTTTCGTTTTGCTCAGGTTGATTATGTAATAAAACCATCATATTGAAAATGAGACTAATTGATTTTATGGGTTTTCGCTTCTTTTATTTATTAGTTATTTTTATTTCAATTAAATGAACAAAAAATTACAAGGAATAAATACAATTAAGAGACTATATATGAATTACAATAATAATGGCCACTACCTAGACTAAACATCCACTAGCTAAATATAATTTTCTAATGACACCAACATCCAACCAATAGGCATAACCATTGAAAATGACAATGAAAAGCTAAAAAACACCATTACATTATTAATTTGAAGAATTCTTGCAATTGTCTAGAATAGAGAATATCTTCTTTGTGTATATGTAAGATCTAAAATATAATAGAGTCTAAAAGGTTGTTGGTTTTAGGATGTTTTTTAATGCCTCCTTGTAGTTGAAAACATAGAGATACAAATTGGCTCAAAATGTGTAAGTAAAACCTTAAAAGTTTCACTTCTTGGTTTTTATTGTTTTTGAGATATTTGTGTTGACCCTGGTTGTCTTTTTTCAGAGGAAGGTTATGGGAGCCTTTTTAAAACCCTTGTATGTTCGGAAGAGAGAGATTGATCCTTCATGTTCAAATCTTTTTCTCCTCAAGCCTTTTTTTGTTGGGATTTTTTTTGCTCCCCACTGCTATGTTATCTTGTTCTGTGTGTTGAGCTTCATTGTTTGCATCTTGGGGTCTCTCTAGTTTTTCCTTTTGAGGTGGTCCCATCTTCTATGGAGGGGAAGATGGATGTGGCTAGAGGTGACCTGTATCCTATTGAGGTGGAGGTGGATGCTACTTATTTTGTCTGGAAGTGTTGTGGGGAGGCGGGTGCTAGTCATTTTTGTAGGCTACAGAAGTGTTGTTGGTGGTATGGTTGTTGTCATCTTTCAGTTTGGTTGTGGGAGCCTTTTAAAACCCACCTTTGAGGGTTTGGCCATTTTGTGTTTTTGGTTAGGATCAGGTTTTGTTGTTGGTGAGTCGGAGACTCTGTTACAAGTTAGGGGAGCTTGGAAAAACCCCGATGTTTGGTTAGGGGTGCCAGATAAACCCTCGTTTTCTATTTCTTAGATCTACAAGGTGTTTTAGATCTGTTGTTGTTGCCAACCTGGTTTGTATTGTCTATCTTTTGTGTGTGGCTAGCGGTTTATCCTTCTGGTATTTTTGTGGCTTTGCTGCTATTTAGCTTTGCTATATCTACTTGCACCGTCCCTTTGTTAGTTCGGGATCTGTGAAAAATCTGAAGGTTTTAGGTCCCTCCAAAACCTGTTGTACTAGGCTTTTGGTCCCCTCAAAACCTATTTATTCTAATAAAAAACATTAATAGGTTAATGGGTTTTTATTCTGTTGTTAAAGTTACATAGTTTGAGATGAGCCCATCAGAAATCAAACCTTGTTAAATGTGTAACAGACAACTTTCACATAATAGACAATCTCCAATCCTTCATTCTCAAAAAATTAAAATGATTTTAATCTAAAAATTTATACTCTGATGTGAATAGATAAATATTCTTTGACTATTCTTTGTAAATGATGTTAAATCTTACAAAAATAAACAGTAATCGAGAGAGCAATGGTCGTTGGAATTTACAATGGGTTTTAATTCAAAGAGTATTGAAACAATAAAAGTAAATACCATTTCAACAAAATTAATTCCATTTCAACTTCCCATGAATCTTGGCAGATGGGCCCTAATGCTTATAAGCTTATTCGTCGTCTTTTCCGGATTGTGATTGACTACGTAACAACTCGTTCTACATCTTATTACTTCGTGTGAATGTTTTCAATAAGTTATTTGTACGAAATGAAATTTTTTATGTATAAAATAGTTTATAACACTGTGACATCCTCTTAAATTAATTCGTTCTACATTGATTTTGGAGCCACCATGGAAACCGCTGCGACTTGGAATAGAAGCGACATACGAGACACGCAATGAAAGGTTATTCATGAGACGGTGGTCGACAAGGACTCCATATCCCCACGACTTCTGTTCAATAGGAAAACTCCAATTTGAATAAGATATAGAGCCTGCATTTTCCAAGAGAATGGTTGCCGACTTCAATATATTTCAGCAACTATTACATTATGCATACACATGGTAAAACTCATCGAATTTGGTATAGGTGGTCTTTTATACTGTATTAAATGATGTTGATACTAAATTATTTGTAGCAATAATAAAAATTTTATTTAGTATTTATTCTTTTTTTAATTTTATATTCAATAAAGTAAAATTATAAAGAATAAAAGCTATTAGCAAGTGGTAGAAAGACACTTAAAAGTACAATCTCTCAAATATTATATAGATAAATAGAAAGTTGAAAGTCAAATGAAATAATTTAGTAGTTCTTGTAGAAATAGGTTATATAATTTAGTATTTCTTCTATTTAGGAGATACTTATATTGTACTGATAAAGAACTTTACTCCTTTATATGTCTATGGCTACTTCTATGTAGTGCAATATACTTGAAAGTTTTTATGTTATGTCTCTACCTAGTGATGAGAAGCGACAGAGGAGTAGAAATAAAACAAAACATAAAAGGATAACACAAATATTAATAGCATATAATGATTTAAATCTTCATATTCATCCAAATAAGATCATACAACAATGTTCTCCATTACATAGAGCTCATGCTCATTTTAGTGCTCAGAAAACGATGTTGAAAATAGGGTCCCCTATTTCTGTTAACTTGTCTACAACTGCATACTTGACTTTTACACACCCTTTTTGTATGCAACCAAAAAGCATATAAACTACTCCCTATTCTAGTTATTAATTTGTTATGGAGGAAGAAGTTTCTATAATCTTATTTATATATTTTTATGCATTTCATTAGAAAATTCCTACCCTTTATTTGTATTCTCAGAAACTAAGCATAACAAAAAAACCAAATACATTTTAAAGGTTGTCCAAACAAAGAGAATGTGGGGAGAAGTTGCAAATGGAAGTTACAATGAAGTAATGTCAATACCAATAAAAATTACAAGACTACATAGAAACGGTGGGAGAGGAAAGAGATTGTGGAGGGCAGTAATGGTGGTAGTTAGGATTAGTTCCCAACACTCCCCCTTAATCACAACTACTACCATCTATGATACCCAAGTGATCTCTTTAATAGACAAAATTATTTTCCTACCTTGGTGAAAATGTTTGCACACTGATTTTTAGACTTGCGATGCTCTAAAAAGATTTCTCCATTGTTGATCAGTTCCTTGATAAAGTGATACCTTGTGTCAATATGCTTACTTCTTTTGTGAAAAACATGATTCTTTGATCATGCTATGGCTGAGTTGTTTTTAAAATAGATATTTGTTGGTTCTTCTTGTTCATGCTTCAATTCTTTCAACATTATTCTCATCCAAACCGCTTGACAAGCTGCCCCTGTAGCTACTACATACTCTTCTTCAGCTAATGAAAGAGTAACTATTGGTTGTTTCTTTGAAGCCCATGATACTATGCCTAATCCAAAATAAAAAACTTAACTCGAAGTGCTCTTCCTATCATCTATACTCTCTAGACAATTACTGTTAGTGTATCCTATCAGCTTGAATTCATTTGACTTTGAGTAGAGTATTCAATAATTCCTTGTTCCACTAACATATTCTGAAAAAAAAATTCTAGCTTGATAATGTGAAACTTTCCAAGGCTTGATGAACCTTGAAATGAGACTAACTCCAAACATTATATCTAACCATGCGGCTAGTAAGTACATAAGACTTCTAACAAGTTTTTAATATAAAAGTTAGATTTACATCAGCTCCTTTTTCATCTTTACTCAACTTCAAAACTATCACTATTGGTGTTGGGGTTGATTTGCAATTCATCATATTGAACCTCTTCAAGATATCATTTGCATACTTAGATTGTGAAATGAAAATACCTTTATAATTTTGACTTACTTCAATATCGAGAAAACATCTCATTCAACCCAAATTAGTCATCTCAAATTCATTTTTCATAGCTGATTTGAATGTGTCAATGTATAGATCACCCTTCAAAATCAACTCATCAACATATAAACAAATTGTTATGATCTCACCTTGCTCAGTCATCTTGGTATACAATGTAGGCTCACTACTACACCTATTGAAACCATTTTGTAAAAGATAAGAGTCAATAATGTTATACCATGTTCTTGGGGCTTGTTTGAGTCCATACAGTGCCTTCTTGAGCTTGTAAACCTTGTTTTCATGACCCAAAATATCATACCCAAGTGGATGCTCCACATAGACTTCTTCTAGTAAACCATTTAAGAATGTCAATTTCACATCCATTTGATATACTGCCCACTTGTTTTGAGCTACTACAGTGTCTAAACATGCTACCAATGCAAATCTCTCATTGTAGTCTACCCTAGGCTGTTGTGAATAAGATTTTGGTAAAGGCCTTGCCTTGTGGTTTTTCACATCACCATTTGCATTTACTTTTATTTTGTAAACCCATTTCTCCTATCACTTCTTTTATTTGTGGAGGACTCACTAACTCCCATGTTTGATTCTTTTCAATAGCATTTATTTTTTCATTCATTGCATGCACCCATTTTTCTTCTTTAATAGAATATTCAAAGTGAATTGGATCATCTACATTTGTATATAATGAAAAAACAAAAGTTAGACCTGCATTGTTTTCACCTTCATTTTTCTCATAAATCTCCCTTAAACTTCTAATTTTTTGCCTCCTTAAGCTTTCTAATGTGGTGTTTGACATGTCACTTGAACTTTTTGAATGTGGACTTGATGGTATAGAACCAAGACTCCCAATTGAAGATGGTTCTACAAATTTGATGGATTATTTGCTTGAGTGTGTGGGGTTGTCCTTATGCTTGATGATGGTGTCATTTGACTACTTTGTTGATCTTTAATGGGAGTGGAAGGAGTCACATTTGGAGGAGTACTTGCTGATATAAAATCTTTATTTTCTTCTTGTGGTAAGTTGTCTATAATATTGATTGTTTTATCTATAGTTGCATCCCATGCTTCATCTTCTACAAACTCCGCATCTCTGGTGATTATAACTTTTTTTCAAATTGGATTGTATAATTTGTGTGCCTTGGATTCATCACTGTATCCCACAAATATACATTTTTTTCCTTTGTTGTCTAACTTTCTTCTTAGTTCATCTGGCACATGTGCATATGCCATGCATCCAAATACTCTCATATAAGAAAAAATATGTTTTCTTCCACTCCATGCTTCTTTGACAATCATATTGATGACACTTTTGGTGGGACATCTATTCAATAGATATGTTGCACATACTATAGCTTCAGCCCAATACTCATTTGACAAATGTTTTGGCTTCAACATGCTTCTTTCCATTTTCATATATTTTTTTCTTTCAAGTACACCATTTTATTGTGGGGTATACCTTGTAGTGAATTGTTTGTGGATTCCATGGTCTTTGCAAAATCTTATGAAGTCATTTTAAATGTATTCACCACCTCTATCCATTTTGAATGCTTTAATGTGATGCCTACTTTGCTTCTCAACAAGAGCCTTGAATTGACAAAAGTAATCAAACACTTCACTCTTGTGTTTTAGAAAGTAGACCCATATCTTTCTTCTATAATACTCAATGAATTTGAAGAAGTAGTAGCTTCCACCAATTGAGGGTGTGTGCATTGGTCCACACAAATCTAAATGAACAATCTCCAATGGTTTGTTTGTCATTATTGACTTGCCTGCTAGAAATGATTCCCTATGTTGTTTACCCAAAATACAACCTTCACATATTCTATCCGATTTTCTATTGTTGGCAACCTCTTCACCATTAATTTCTTATGCAATAGGTTTAAGCTTCCAAAATTTAGATGTCCAAATCTTAGATGCCATAACCAATTATCATCATTAATTTCTCCTTGATAAATTGTTTGGGTGACCACTGCAACTTTTTCTTCATGCACTTGTGGGTTCATTGAGATGTGTTCTTTAGCAAGCTCTACCTTTAAATCCAATTTTATCCTTAGGGGAAACATTCTATTGCTTGTGATTTGGACTTTTGCTATCAGCTGATTGCTTGGAAATTTGTCTAAAATTATGCAATATTTGTTCTTGAAAAAGACTTGATACCCCTTTTTAATGAGTTTCCCTATACTCATTAAGTTATTTTTTAGCATAGCAACAAAATACATATATGAGATAAACTTTTTCTCCCCCTTTTTGATTAGAATGTTGACACTTCCTTTACCCATAACTGAAACTTTTTTGTCATTCCCTAATGTTACATCCGATTTTACCCTTTCATCCAAACTATAAAATATTTCTAAATTCCCAGTCATATGATTGATGAAACCTAAATCTAAGAACCATGTGTCTTTTTGAATTTCTTGTGCTATTGCAAGCTATAAACATGATGTCCTAATTTTGGTTTTCTTTGGTGAAATTTGCACTTTGTTGTCTAGAATCATATTATTTATTTCTACAATCACTTAAATAATGTCCAAACTTCTTGCAGTAATGACATTGGATTGAAAATTTATCATACATTTAGCTTTGGGGTTGATTTTGAGTTGATGTTTGATGGTTGCCTCTTCCATTTGATCTTGATGGGATGATTCTTCTACCTCTATATGAGTTTCTTCCTCTACCTCTAAAATTTGATCTTCGCCTGCCTCTACTATGGTTGATTGAAACTTGTGTCTTGAATTCATGCTCCAAGTTTGAATTTGTTGACCTGTTCTGTCTATTCTCATGAGAAATAAGTGATGCATGTAGTTCATCAATTAAAAATTATGAAAGATTCTTTCTCTCTTCTATGGCCACCACAATTGATTCAAATCTCGTAGGAAAACTTTTCAAAATCTTTTCAACCACTCTGTTGTCTTCAAGTGTCTCACCATGAGATTTGATTTGGTTTACCAAGTCCAATTATTTGAGTGAAGAATGAGTCTATTGTATTGGTTCTTTCATATATATTGTATCAAAATTCCTTCTTATCATTTGCAACTTATCTATTTGCACCTTTTCCATTCATTGATAGGCTATTTGTAGAATGTCACATGCTTTTTTTGACTTTCTTGCTACTTGAATCCTTGGAAAAATGTTTTCATTCACTCCTTAAAAGATGAAGAAGAGGTCTTTTGAATCATTTTTTCTATTTTATTTCAATAAGTCTTGTTGTACTTGAGTTAATGCATTATATCCCGTTACATCTACTAGTTCTAGGTAGCCATTCCCAACAAACTCCCATAAATGTTGTGAATAAAATAATGCCTTCTTGTGATTGCCCAGTAATCATAATTTATCCCATTGAGCTATGGGATATGTGGATTTTTCAAACTTGTGCTTGGAGATGCCATGGTTGTCTACAAATAACTTTTTGTAAAAACCCTTTTATCTCCTTGAAAAATCTTTGAAATTTTCAACCTACTTACCATAAGCTATGATACCAATTGATGAGAAGAGGTAGAGGAGTAGAAATAAAATAGAGCATAAAAAGATAGCACATATTAATAGCATATAATAATTTAAATCTTCATATTCTTCCAAATAATATCATACAACTATCTCCTCCATTACATGATAACTCAATGATGAATAGTGGGTACCAAACCGGTATTGAGAGGGGGGGTGTGAATCAGTATAGACACAAAAACTTTTCCAAAACTGATTTGACTGCAAACAATGCACTTGGCAGACAAACACTAATACCGGTCTAAACTAGATTACTACTGGTTAAACATAATGAGACTATGAAAGACATAAATCGACAACACTTAGCTTTCATACAATCTACTCCCTCATTTCCACTTCATCCTTATGCATAAACAAATAATCTATCATCAGAGATATAATAATTTACTAGAACAACATGATTCACCACTAAATAGGAAATAACAAAACATCACATGAAAGAGGCATCACACATGACACACATATTTTTCACGTGGAAACCCAACTGGGAAAAACCATGGTGGGGATGATTACCCACAAGCTGTTTTTGAACTCTTTAGAAGTTCACTCTATTAGGAGCCTAGTTTGGTTAAAGATTGTTACAACAGGTTCTGTTAGGGATCACCCGATTAAGGGATGGCTAGAATACCCGATTAAGGGTTAAACCCTATTAAAGATTACCTTGTTAGAGAATTTTATGAACTCGATGGCTTTGAGTCACCCTATTAAAGGATTTATAGCAAGCTGGTTAAAGCTACCTTGTTAAGGGATTTTCCAACTATTGAAGTGATTAGAGATCAACAAGTATTACAATGATCTGGCAATAGCACTCAATGCCAATGCAGATCTGTTTTAGTTCCTTCCTTCTACACACACACTTTGCAGGTATCAATTCTCTTATTTGGTCTAGCAAGAAACACGTATCTCTGCACTTAGATACACACACAACATTTGCCAACAACTTCAACATGAAAAACAACATTGACCTTATAGGAAACAGATAGGTCGGTGGCATAAACCCTAAACCCTAGACATTTACGTTGAGCAAATCAGTCGGTTCAATCCTAACCATTGAACACTTTGCATTTGAATAGAGCGATCTTGAATAGATCTCAAGACATTCTCCAACGTTTGTTCTTCACCTCTTCTTGGAGGCAATAACCCATCACGTGTTCTTCACCATTTGCAGGGACTTCGCACATTCCTAAGGTAGATAGGATCAATCCCCTTCATGCAAGATCCTTCACACACATGAGGCTGATGTGGAAACACGATCTGATCTCCATTACAATGCTAACTCATCACACAAGGCCATCGGTTGAATCACACAGGCTCGAAACACTTCAACCGGAAACCCTGAGGCTGGGACTACCAACCCGTAGTCATACCATATTAAACCTTGATAGAAAACATTCCATATATCAGTTCACTTGGACAAACATACCGCTTCACCTTTTGCACCTATTCTGGTTCATAACATTATACCGGTTCACTTTGCCAGTTGATTAACTTTAATAAATCGGTTCACTCTTCAACATATTGTCGGTTCACTCTTCAACATATAACCACTTCTCCCTTCAGCATATTGACATCAATGACAACACAATATCATCATGTCAACACACTCTACACATATGCCAACAATATCCCCCTTTGGCATTGATGGCAATATACAAAGATATCTCTCTTTCTGCATCACATCTTCTACTTAATACTACAGATATCTTCTCTACTTCACATTGTCTCCCCCTTTGACAACAATGCCAAAGTGGAGGCACGAGCTTCCCTGTTCCATTATGTTGCTCCCCCTGAGGAGTAGCATCCTTCAACACATCAATCCTGAAAAGATATAGCAAAGTAAGATCTGACTGATGTGGAGCACAAACCTTTAGTTTACCTCTTGAAGGGGTAGCACCCCTAATTCACCTCTCTGATAGGTATCCTTCGGTAGAGGCTTGGTGAATATGTCTGCTAACTACTCCTTACTAGAAACATGTTCCAATACCACCTCTTTGTTCTGAACCTTTTCCCTCAAGAAATGATACTTGAGTTCAAAGTGCTTGGTTCTAGCATGTAAAACTAGATTCTTGGAGATGTTAATTGCAGTTGTATTGTCATAAAATATACTTACTGGTTCAGATACAAGAACTTTGAAGCCATTCAATACATGCTTCATCCAAATAGTCTTGGTGCAATTCATAAAAGTTGCAACATACTCCACTTCTATTGTAGACTGAGACATACAACTCTTCTTTTTACTCATCCATGAGACCAGTCTACCACCAAGAAAGAATGCACCACTGGTTGTGCTCTTCCGGTCATCCACATTACCAGCCCAATCAGCATCTGTGAACACTTTCAGGTTGAAATCATCATTGTATGGATACCATAATCCATAGTCAATAGTTCCCTTCAGATATCTAAGAATCTGCTTGACTGCTACCAAGTGGGATTCTCTTGGGCTTTTCTGAAACCAAGCGATAATACCCACTGCATGTTCAATGTCCAGTCTGCTATGCACTACATAATGTAGCCTACCAATCATTGATCGGTATTCCTTCTCATTTACCAATGATGAGTCATCCTCTTTTGATAGTTTACAACTAGTCACCATTAGGGTACAACCGGTTTGTTGTCTTCCATGCCAAAGGTCTTCAACACCTCTTTGACATACTTGGATTGAGTAATAAAGATTCCATCTTTCATTTGCTGAATCTGCAGTCCATTGAAGAACTTAATCTCCCCTGTGAGTGACATTTCAAATTCCTTCTTCATCTCATCTGCAAAGTCATGACTCATCTTTTCATCTCCACCAAAGATTATGTCATCAACAAATACTTCACAGATTTGAATCTGATCTCCTTTTGATTTCAAGTAGATATTGCTATCTTCACTTGTTCTTACAAATCCAATCTTCCCAAGATGGGAGTGCAAGTGTTCATACCATGCTCTAGGTGCCTACTTCAGTCCATACAAGGTTTTATGTAGCCTACACACCATGTCACTATCTTCTGATAGGGAAAACCCATCTAGTTGCTCTATATACACCTCCTCTTCAAATATTCCATATAGAAATGTAGATTTTACATCCATTTGGTATACCTTGAATCCTTTAAAAGCTGCATATGCAAGAAGCATACGAACTCCTTCCAATCTTGCTACTGGAGCAGAGGTTTCTCCATAGTCTTCTCCTTCTTCTTGGGCATATCCCTTACATACTAGTTTGGCTTTGTTCCTTACCACTGTGCCATCCTCATTCAGTTTATTTTTGAAAACCCATTTGGTTCTGTAGACACCTAAAATTGTCCAGTCTTATTTATTTAATTATCTAAGCCTAATTCTTCTATTAATTAAATAAATCTTTATTTATTTAATTAATTCATTTATCCTCTTCTAGCCTTATTTCTCATTTAAATAAATACATTTATTTATTTAAATTATCCTTTTCCTAAATTAAATAAATATTTTATTTATTTAATTATCCCATTTCTTCTATTAATTAAATAAATTTTTATTTATTTAATTAATTCATTATCTTTTTCTACACATGACACATGTCATTCATCTCTTAATTCCTACACTACCTACCCCTTTCACTATTTTACTATTTCTTCTACCTACCCTCTAATCCTAGCCGACCTCCTTTTTACACCTTTCAATCTTATCCCTCCATTTCATATAGTGTCTTCTATATAAGGAGATGCTTCCTTCATTATCTAACCCTAATGATCCTAATAAGCTAACAACTTGATCAATTGGCTACACTACGATCCTACTTGCAACCACATTCCGTTCTTTGTTGAGCTCTTGTGCACATAAAAATTTGAGAGCAAATATATCAAGCAAGATCAATGGAGATAGGAAGAATGGAGATCCAAACCCTATTGGACATGTGATGGTATAATCTTTGTGATTTCATGTGATTTGCATTGTCTTAGGTAATCTTCATATGTTATGGTGGATCTTTGTTGATTGTTAGGCTAGGGTTTGGTGGTTGAATTCATTTAGCCTTTCAATATTGTTATTATTGTTATCCATTTTCACCATACACATTTTGGCACACCCGGTGGGACTCTTGTCCCTTTGCATTTAACCTTTTTGTTACAGATTTTGCATTTTTGAAGTTTCAGATCGGACATTTTTCGACGACATTTTAGGTTTTTTCGCGTCTGCGAACTTTCGGATCGCGTCTCTGATTTTCAGGAGCGTCTGCGGATACTGGAGTCGCGTCTGTGTTTTCGACAAGTTTTATTTTGCAGGTCTCAAACAGGAACGTCTATGTTTTATAAGTGCGTCTGTGTCGGAGAGGGGCGTCTGTGATTTTTGGCCGCGTCTGTAAGTCACAGAACCGCGTCTGTGTCATATAAACGCGTCTGTGTTTTTATTGTTTTGGAATTTTCAAATTTTCTTTGATTCAATTTTCGGATTTCGTACTTAGGGTTTCAAATCTGGTTTATTTTTGGACTAACCCTTTCAGATCTAGCTAACTAAGTTTGTGCAGCTTGTTTTGGAAGCAAAAATGTTTTGGTTGAAGGCCCCTATTTCACAAAGTCTTTTGGATCTAAAATTTACATAACTTGTGTGCTTGCAGGAAGGGGTGATTATTTCAAACAATCCAAACTACTAATAAATCTTTGTTGCAGATCCTTGGCAAGGGTTTTTGGATTTTTATTGTGTGCCTTGTTTTCATAGACTAGCAAACACTTCAATTGGTGCACTAAAATTGAATCATTGTCTTTTGTGTCTTGAGCAATAGGCTCTTTTTGTTTAATCTTTAGAGGGCCTGTCTTTCCGTGTGGTCATTAGGACTACTAGTGAGAAGAAAACGACCCAAGTGGTAGCAAGGAAAACCCACCTCATCCGAACCACTATAATCAAATGTATTCATGGTGAAAACTATGAATAACGTGTGCTGATTAGTTCATACTGACACTATGTCTCCCCATAAACCCGTTTGATCAAATTTATTTGATCATTTGTAGGGCATAACCCCTATCAACTGGGAGCCTTCTGTATTTACAGAGCTAAAAGTGCCGCATGTATGGCCACACGAGCAGATGCCCTTACTAGCACCTTTTTGTTTTAGAAGCCCAAATCCTTCTAGTTGTTGGGGCAGGAGGTCGGACCTCTGGTAGCGGCCCACACACATACGGTTCTTAGTAGAGATACAAAGTTCGCCATAGGGAGTTTTTGTGGGGACTGATGCTTGGCTGACCCAAGAAGTGAGTGCCGAGGGTGGAGCCAGTGAGGTCAAGCATCTAAGTATCTGCTCTGAATAGCGTAGCCTCGGGGGTAAAACCTCATGTGGGATCAACAACTATTGTCTTGGCCAGCCATAAGAATTGTGCTTGTCTTATGTTAAACATTCAAAACATTCAAGACCAAACAACAAAACATTGTGTCTTTTGTGTCTTCAAGTGTATGCAAAACATTTTACATCAAACAACACACTTTTGGAGTCTAAACACTTGCAAACATTGAGTCCTCATCAACATTGTGTCCTCTTGTCACGAAAAACAGTCACACAGTCGGATTTGGTCACAACAAAACAACTTCACAGATTGGAAAAATTGCACAAAGTTTACAGAAATGCATCTGTGTCTGTTTTAACCGCGTCTAAGTCATCTAAGCGCGTCTGTGAAGGGCATAATAGCGTCTATGTGTCTAGCAGCGTCTGTGTCGAACAGAGACACGTCTGTGTCTGGGAATCGCGTCTGTGAAGTATACAGAAGCGTCTGTGTCCAGGATTGAAAATTTTTACAGTCCGGCAAACAAGAGAAATCAGTTTTGGAATACTTGAGCTTCCTAGGTTGTTTCTTCAGGTTTCATCTAGCATTCAACCTGTCTCTGGGTCTCATACAGTCCATCATTGCTTCACATCTCATTTTACATTCATACTTGTCTAAACTTGAGTCAAAAGGTCACTTGCTTGTCCTCATCATACTTTGTCAACATACTACATACAACTACATTTTGCTAAGTGGTCCCTCATCAAGGTTTCTTACCTTTGGGTCTCATTTGGTCTTACTTAGAGTCAAGGCCAGCTTACCTCATCAAGAGAAACAATCATCTCTTTGGAAGTCACACCTACTCTACTACTTACATACTTGGTCTTACACTTTGGACATTTGCAAGTACACCTCAGATTCATTTACACTCCATACAACTCTTGGTCTTCCATACTCTTTCCATTTTTCATCTAGTCTCTCACATCTTGGTCAAACACCTAGTTCATGGTTGAAACCTATCTTCAAAAATCTAGGAGAAAAGCTAAAGAAGCTCAAGAGTCCGCAACCATGAGTTCTTATGAGTATGACAATGATTTATTTTTCAATCCTAAGCACACTACACTGCCTGACATGGATGTTTATAGACACATTCCAAATGTGGAAAACGCAGACACTACAAACAATAAGGCTACACACAATGACAATGTGGACAACTTTTCAATACAATCAGCAGATGTAGAAGAATCCATAATGAATCCTCATTTCAATAGATTGGTTGAAGAGATAATGAGGAGGGATAGACAATACTTCTTACACATGATGGCACAAAGTGGAGCTAAAATACCTCATGACTTTGACATGTCTCAACTTATGGAAAACCGACCCTCGCAACAAACTCACTCCAACATGGATCAAAGGAGACCCAATAGTGGAGGAAATAGAGGACCGCATATGGTACCTGAATCACCATCAGCTTTGCTTCAAAAACCAGAAATCCCACATACACACGGTCAAACATATGATACTTACCTTCGAAGACCATTATGGAAGTCTTATGCAGATAGATATGCTCAATCACATGCTCAAGCTATGAATCAATCAAAACAAGTGGACATTCAAAGGCATGCTCAAAATTTGGACACAAGGAAACCTCATGTCAAATTTGGGGGCAACACAATAGAACATGACGTGCCTATAGAATATGGTATATATGCACAAAATAGATATGGGGTTCCTCAACATGAAGCTATACCAAGTGCTCCCTATATGCCGCATCAATATAAACCTCCTCCATATGAACATGTCTATGATCAATATCATCCATACATGCAACAAGCTCCTCCTCAAATTGGTGTCTCAAACATGGGGTATGCTACAAGAAATCGATCGCCACCTAAGAATAATTTGGGGCAACAAATCAGAGATTTACAAAAGAAAATGGAGGACATGAGTACACCAAAACCAACATACACTATGAGAGACATATGTCCTTATCCATTTGATAAGAGCATTCCAATGCCTCCATTTCCTGCACACTTTGTGATGCCAAAATTTGACAAGTATAGAGGAAAAGGAGACCCCAAGGCACACATACGACAATTTTTCACAGCTTGCATAGAGGTAGCGGCAGAAGAAACATATTTGATGAGGTTGTTCCTGCAAAGCTTAGGCGATCAAGCTATGGAATGGTTCTCTCAATTACCTCCTAGTATTAAGTCATGGGGTGACTTAGCAGAGGCATTTATTCAGCATTTCTCCTACAATATTGAGACAGATATCTCAGTCACTACTTTGTGCAATACTAAGCAAAAGGAGGGAGAATCTTTTGCGTCATTTTTACAAAGATGGAGAAATCTAGCCAGCAGATGCTCTTGTGAAATTCCCCAAAAACAAATGGTAGAAATGTTCACACAAAACGTTAACAAGGATATTGGCTATGATCTAAGGAAAGCTTGTTTGTCCACCTTCAAGGATGTTATTGAAAAGGGCTTAGCAACAGAAAAGGTCTTAATTGAGCAAGGAGTCATTAAGATATTCAAGGAAAACAAAGATGACTTTAAAGGAAAAGACAAGCCAAGATTTTGGAATAAAAACAAGAACACAGTCAATGATGGTGTTGTTGATGCCAATACAATGAGACCCAAATTCATCTTTTCGGGATCAAGTTCTATAAACAATCAAGTGAATACTCAAACAACTTCTAGATCACGAAGGAAGTACACCCCATTGGGAGAACCACTTGAATCAGTCTTCAAAAAGCTAGTGGCAAACAAAGTGATCACAGTTCCAGATTTTCCTCCATATGAACCAAAGGTCAAACCAAATTGGTGGAATGATGATGAGTATTGTGAGTTTCATAAGAGCAAGGGTCATAAGACAGGAAATTGCCATCGACTGAAGAACATTGTGCAAGATCTCATTGATAGAGGTGACATTGAGATTGAGGGACACTCATCCAATCAAGAACATGAGATGTTTAAGGAACCATTCCCAAAGCATGACAAGGGAAAAGCCAAAGTCACAGATGATCAAGCCAACTATACTAGAGCACCTTACAACTATGATTCAACTATCAATCACACCTCAATGGACAATCATATCTCTACTATTACCATCAAGAACAAAAATCCTGAGAATCCTCCTCAGAGACCCAAGATTGTTCTAAGAGGTGTTGGATCTTCTTCCGAACCTACCTCTGAATGTCATGTTACAACTCGTCGAGGTAAGATTACGTTGCCAGGTGCCTCCACTAAAAATACAGCTTCTTCATCAACCAAACCTGAGTATGACCTTGTAGATCAGTTAGGGAAGACACCCGGGCTCATCTCCATCCTTGAGCTCCTATGTATATCCCCCGCTCATAAAGCTATTCTTGACAAAATCTTGAGAGACATTGTCGTTCCTACTGATCTGAACGTGGACCAATTTCAAGCCATGGTGGGATACCTTTCCATTCCACATTCCCTTACATTCACAGAAGCTGATGATGCCTCCATAAGTCAGCCACATAATGCACCTTTACATGTTGAAGCCTTCATACACAAACATTGAATAAAGCGAGTCCTGATAGATGGAGGAGCTGGTCTAAACATTTATACATTGAGCACCATTAAACAATTGGGATATTCTGATAAAGCTATGAATTCAACAAATCAAATCACCATCAAGGCATATGATGATGAAGAGCGTTCATCCAAGGGCACAGTCACCTTACCTCTAAGAATTGGGCCAGTCACAAAGGATGTGGTTTGTCAAGTCCTAGATCTGGATCTCACATACAACATATTGCTAGGACGTCCTTGGATTCATGAGATGAGGGCAGTCCCATCAACATATCATCAATGCATTAAGTTTCCTCATAATGGAGTCGAGGTAACAGTTAATGGTGATCCTAATCCGTTATATATTGCAATAACCTGAGATCACATACGGAGACCATCATTCCCAGTAATCGTGAAGCTGTTCCTTCTTCGGCATACATTGACCCTGAGTCATTGAAACCTTCGACATCAAAATAAGGTGAACTTAAAGGCAAATTTCAAGACAAAGGCATGGGAGAATACATTTTAAATCAGACCATGTATTTACGACAAGTCATGAGCTCTCTGAAAGAATATGGAAGGCCACATCCTAACAAGCAAATATCCATCATGATACTCAAATGGGATCCTACTACCTTTCAAAGATGGGGCGAACTAGAAGAGGAAGATTTATACAAAATTCTCTATAAAGACATTGAAGAGGACACACATGATCAAATCAATATACCTTGTGAGAAATATGGCAAAGGCTTCAAGATTCTACAAAAATTTGGGTATGATGGAAAAAGCCCTCTTGGGTTACACAAAGAAGGCGTCATGGAACCCTTACAACCTGAATTGACTGTAAAAAGGGAATGCTCAAAGGGACTTGGTTTTCTGACTTCCAAGATCCACACTAAAAGGACAGAAGAGGCATCACAAATCAAAGTTGCCAAAATTCAACAAGAGGATTGCTATTCCACAGATTCCAACGAATGGGAATGGGGTTCAGACAAATCCTCCAGTGACTATGAGCTCACCAAGACATTCAGAGAGCTAGATGAACCCACAGAAGAAGAGGAATTTTATAAAAAATTCAGAGTTGGTCAAGAAACAACCCATAAGGATTCCGCACAGTCTTCGTCTCAAGGTTCTAGGTCGAAATCACATAGGATGAGGACACCTGTCCCGGAAGGTGCTACTAGTGACGACAATTTGGATTCGCTTGCGATCGAAATTGATGAGGAGAGTGCCATCGATGACCTTGACGATTGCCTCGATATACCCGAATATAACCACATCTTCACTCTTAGCCCTGCAAACTCCGAAAACATTAAAGGCCTTCCCCTTGTTCACCACCAACTCATTGACTAGGATTATGAAGGACCAGCACAATTTGACACATTTCAAAATGACGAAGCTATTATTGACTATCTTGGCATACGAGATGATCTTCCCCCTGGGGACCACAAAGCAGGATACACCATAGAACTCAACAACATGGCATATTTTGGTGAGGATGTCGGACCTTCCGGTCGCAAAAATGTGAAAATAAGAACAAATCAAGGGTCTTATGGCGAAAACCACACTGTGGTGCTATCTGATTCCAAAAAAATAAAAAGAAAGGACGTATCTGAGGGCGAAAACCTCTCTGAGTCACCCGAAGATGGAAGGCTCGACATTCTCCCAGCATCATATGAGGAAAAATCATCCATGTTGGTAGAGGAGACTATCAAAACAAACATTGGTACAGAAGAGGTTCCACACAACATATTCCTGGCTCAATCATTAACAGAGTCCGAAAGATCAAAATTCATAAGCTTCTTCAAAGAATGACAAATCAACTTTGCATGGTCATACGCTGATATGCCTGGACTAGATCCGGATTTGGTAATGCATCATTTGATAGTCAAACCTGGGGCAAAGCCAGTGAAACAGAAATTAAGGAAAATGCATCCACAAGTGGCATTACTAGTCAAAGCAGAGCTGGAGAAATTACTAGATGTCGGATTCATACGCCCAATTGATTATCCCGAATGGATCTCCAATTTAGTACCTGTCAGTAAACCAGATCACAGCATCAGAATATGTACAGATTTTAGAGACATCAACAAAGCTTGTCCGAAAGATGACTTCCCATTACCAAATATCAACTTGATCGTTGATCTCACAACAGGTCACAAAATGTTATCTTTAATGGATGGATTTTCTGGTTATAATCAAATCAAGATTGCACCCGAGGATCAACACAAAACATCATTCACTTGTCCGTGGGGAACTTTCTGTTGGAATGTCATGCCCTTTGGGCTAAAAAATGCAGGTGCTACATATCAAAGAGCGATGACCACTATCTTTCATGATCTCATGCACATAACCGTGGAAGATTATGTTGATGATCTCTTGGGTAAATCAATAGACAGAGATACACATTTGGACATACTTTCAGTCATCTTTGATCGGTTGGAAAAGTACAAGGTAAGATTAAACCACGAGAAATGTGTCTTTGGAGTAACCTCCGGGAAGCTCCTAGGATTCATTGTGTCCAAAAGAGGAATCGCAGCCGATCCAGCAAAAGTCAAGGCTATCTTGGACATGCCACCACCCAGAAATATCAGTCAACTTCGATCCTTACAAGGGAGACTCCAGTCTATACGAAGATTCATAGCACAACTTGCAGATAAGTGTAATCCTTTTCAACACCTGCTACATAAAAATATCAAGTTCAAATGGGATAATAACTGTCAACAAGCTTTTCAGACGCTCAAAGATTATCTTTTGAATCTGCCAGTTTTGATGCCACCAATTCCAGATCAGCCTTTGTTGCTATACATATCAGCTACTCCAACAGCACTGGGGGCACTCCTAGCGTAACAAATAGTTGACGGCAAGGAAAAAGCAGTATACTATATCAGTCGCACATTGGTGGGATATGATCTAAATTACACACCAATCGAGAGTGCATGTCTCGTTGTGGTCTTTGCTTCACAGAAATTACGACATTATATGCTCACTCATAAGACTAAGTTGATTGCAAGAATTGATCCATTAAAATACCTTCTTAACAAAGCTACACTTACTGGGCGACTGGCCAAGTGGGTAATGATCCTAAGTGAATTCGACATTGAGTATGTGGACAGAAAAGCAATAAAAGGATAGGCAATTGTGGATCAATTAGCAGATGCTCCCATGATAGATGATGTTCCTCTAAATTCAAAATTTCTAGATGAATCCATTTTAACAATATCACAGGCAAAGCCATGGCAACTGTACTTTGACGGCTCATACACACAGCATGGGGCAGGAGCTGGTATTCTCTTTATAACTCCTCAAGGCGATTCTATACCAAAATCATACCGCTTATCATTTCCTTGCACTAACAATATAGTGGAATATGAGGCATTAACAACTGGATTACGAATTGCAGTTCAGTGGAAGATCCAAGAACTTCGTGTTTTTGGGGATTCTCAACTTGTCATCCATCAAGCAACTGATGATTACCAAACAACAGATGAAAAATTAATGCCTTACAAGCAACTGGTAGATGATTTGAAACAACACTTCACAAAGATAGATTTTGAGCAGATACCAAGAGAGCAGAATTGTGCTGCAGATGCCATGGCTACAATTGCTTCACTAATTGACCTACCTCAAAATGAAACCTGCTATGAGTTCCTGGTAGACAATCTGTTGGTTCCTTCATATGAGATCACTCCTACTAAAATGATATGCGTTGTTGGTCCCGAATCCTAGTTATATGGTTCCATATTCACATATCTTCGCGACAATATCTTACCTCCTGATCTATCAAACAACTAACGCCGCACTTTCATTCGCCAATCCTCTCGATATGTCATTCTAGCTAATATCCTATACCAACGAGGTCTAGATGGCACTCTTCTTAGATGTTTAGAAAGCAACGAAGCTCAGATTGCGTACGTGAAGTGCATGAAGGGATATGTGGTCCGCATACTAGTGGTCCTACCTTGGCTAAGAAACTCATCGGGACTGGATATTACTGGCCCAATATGGAAAAAGACTCATATCAGTTTGTCAAGAAATGTAAGCAATGTCAAATTCATGGAGACCTCGTACATGCACCAGCACAAGAACTACAACCACTTGCGTCTCCTTGGCCCTTTTGTCAGTGGGGACTCAATCTCATAGGCAAGATTCACCCTCCTTCCAATGGTCATAAATTCATTATCACAGCCACAGAGTATTTTACAAAGTGGATTGAGGCTGTGCCTCTCACACAAGTCACTAGGAAACAAATTGCTACCTTCATCATTAACTATATTATTTGCCGATATGGAATTCCTAAGTCCATTATTACTGATAACGGGCGTCCCTTCAAAAATCAGGATGTTCGTGAACTCTGTGACCGCTTCCATATTTCCCATCGTTTCTCCACACCATATTACCCCCAAGGTAATGGCCAAGCTGAGGCGTCTAATAAAACAATTCTTAAAATCCTCAAAAAGACAGTCGACGACGCTGGCCGTAACTGGCATATCCAACTCAATCCTGCACTTTGGGCCTACCGCACAAGTGTCCGCACACCTACAGGAGCTACACCATATTCACTTGTCTACGGCACTAAAGCCATCTTGCCTATTGAGGTCGAGTTACCTTCTTTATGGGTCTCTTTGCAAAACATCATCAGCGATGAAGATTACAGGGTCTCTCGCTTACAAGAACTAGAACTGTTGGATCAACGGAGACAAATTGCTTTTAATCATCTCAAGGCTTACCAACAATGAATGAGTCGCAGCTACAATCACAAAGTCAAGCCTCGCACATTTGAGGTAGGTGACTTGGTTCTCAGAGAAAATCCCAAAAATCAGCAAGACAGAGAGAAGAAGGGCAAGTTCGAACCAAACTGGCTTGGTCCTTACATCGTTACAGCAGCCTATGGATCTGGTGCATATCAGCTCTCAACTACAGAAGGTGAACCTTTGGAGGATCCTATCAATAGCATGCACCTTCGCAGGTTCTACACATAGCTCTTCAGAATATCCTAATTCAAAAATACAAAAAAATAAAAAAAATAAAAAATAAAAATAAAAAAATTATAAAACAAAAAAATCGTTACTTGGTGAAAACCTGGCAAACAGGCGCCTTGTGACACAAAAAGAAAATTGAAAAATCAAAAAAGTAAAGAGAAATAATTTCGTCCAACGGTGAAAACCACTTCGGTGGCGCCCTGGGCAAGTACCATGGTGAAAACTGGGTCACCAGCACCATGCGTAGAGACATTGCTCCTCTCTCCTTCAGGATTCACTTTCATCACTTCACATTGCACACACTCACAACCTATTCACTCACAATAAACTTACCCATTTCCATCATGGCTTGTTATTGATCTACCCAAGATTGGTTAGCCATTCATAATAAACCCCCCTTTTCACTCCCTTTCTATCCATAATAAATCAGATCCTATCTGTGGCTAAGGCAAATCCTACATCTAGTGATGGGTGTGGAACTGAGAACACCACATGTTTCGAGGAGTACAGTTTCTTCCAGCTTTCTTCAGTCTATTCGCACGTAATCCGCAATAAAGCAACATTTGCATCATAGATCCGCAATAAAGTTTCATCTTCTCTGCAATAAAGTATCAGTTTCATGGATTCAGTCAGTTTTAGATGAGACACAGCAGCAACAATGGGCTTCAACAAATCAAATATTTCAACAGACTAGACAACATTATGGTTCAGTGCTATCTATCCTTTCTGTGAAAGTGAACATTGTGACCACAATCAAATAAGACTTATACAGGTGACAAGAGACACTAAACTTGAGGACTACAGTGGATGTTGGTGTCGAGTCTTGGTTTTCTTTTGATTTCATCTTTTTTGGTGACATGTCTTTTAGCTTTTCTAGGATGTCTCTGACTAGAGATTCTATCTCCAGGATGTCTTTGACTAGAAAGGCGAGGATGGGGTATCGTCACCTATTTGTATTTGTTGTCTGTGGATTGTCTTTTAGTAATGCTATGACTTGTCCAAGGATATGAGGACACTGTGAGTCTAGTGTGAACTGGGTCATTCCTTGTTGGAGACTGTCTTATCTCCATGCAAACAGGTACAATGACTTTTTGGGTCGAACATATGCCTCGATTGTCATAACCTACTTGCCATAATAAACTCAATGATGATAACGCACAAGAAGCTCTATCACTTTCATATCTTCTGTCTTTCATCCCCCTTTCTTGATTGACTTCCACCGTCCTTCTTGAGTCCGTGTAGCCCGCTATCACATGACTGAGTATAATGACACACCAAAAACATTTGCATTTCATGTAGCTGCACCTGCATTACCACATATAAGCATTTCATACATACATATAGATATTGTAGACACCTAAAATTGTCCAGTCTAATTAAATAAATATTTTATTTATTTAATTACCTAAGCCTAATTCTTCTATTAATTAAATAAATCTTTATTTATTTAATTAATTCATTTATCCTCTTCTAGCCTTATTTCTCATTTAAATAAATACATTTATTTATTTAAATTATCATTTTCCTAAATTAAATAAATATCTTATTTATTTAATTGTCCTACTTCTTCTATTAATTAAATAAATCTTTATTTATTTAATTAATTCATTAGCTTTTTCTACCCATGACACATGTCATTCATCTCTTAATTCCTACACTACCTACCTCTTTCATTATTTTGGTATTTCTTTTACCTACTCTCTAATCTTAGCTGACCTCCTTTTACACCTCTCAATCTTAACCCTCCATTTCATGTTGTGTCTTCTATTTAAGAAGATGCCTCCTTCATTGTCTAACCCTAATGACTAAGGACTTAATCACTCATGCTAATGACCTAATCTTGAAGACTTGGCTACACTACGATCCTACTTGCAACCACATTTCGTTCTTTGTTGAGCTCTTGTGCATATAAAACTCTGAGAGCAAATATATATCAAGCAAGATCAATGGAGATAGGAATAATGGAGATCAAAACCCTATTGGACATGTGATGGTATAATCTTTGTGATTTCATTTGATTTGCATTGTCTTAGGTAATCTTCATATGTTATGATGGATCTTTGTTGATTGTTAGGCTAGGGTTTGGTGGTTGAATTCATTTAGCCTTTCAATTTTGTTATTATTGTTATCCATTTTCACCATACACATTTTGGCACGCCCGGTGGGACTCTTGTCCCTTTGCATTTAACATTTTGTTGCAGATTTTGCATTTTTGAAGTTGCAGATCGGACATTTTTCGACGGCATTTTAGGTATTTCCGCGTCTGCGAGCGTTCGGATCGCGTCTCTGGGTTTCAGAAGCGTCTGTGAGATCAGAAATCGAGTCTGTGTTTTTGCCAAATTTTTATTTTGCAGGTTTCTGGAACCGCGTCTGTGTATCCGAAACGCGTCTGTGTTGCATCAAATCGCGTCTGTGTCCTGGAAGAGTGTCTATGTGTTATGAGCGCGTCTGTGTTGTATAGACACGTTTGTGTCAGGTATAACTGCGTCTGTGCTTTCTGTTTTGCAATTTTCAAATTTTTCTTTGATTCGAGTTTTCGGATTTTATACTTAGGGTTTCAGATCTGGTTTATTTTTGGCTAACCCTTGCAGATATAGCTAACTAAGTTTGTGCAGCTTGCTTGGGAGGCAAAAACATTTTTGTTGAAGGCCCCTTTTTCACAAAGTCTTTTGGGTTTTCTAAAATTTACCTAACTTGTGTTCTTGCAGGAAGGGGTTATCATTTGAAACAACCCAAACTACTAACAGTTTTGTTGCAAGGCCTTTGCTAGGGTTTTGTAATTTTGTTGTGTGCCTTGTTTTCATAGACTAGCAAACACTTCCATGGGTGCACTAAAATTGAATCATTGTCTTTTGTGTCTTGAGCAATAGGCTCTTTTTGTTTAATCTTTAGAGGGCCTGTCTTCCCGTGTGGTCATTAGGACTACTAGTGAGAAGAGAACGACCCAAGTGGTAGCGAGGAAAACCCACCTCATCCAAACCACTATAATCTAATGTATTCATGGTGAAAACTATGAATAACGTGTGCTGATTAGTTCATACCGACACTATGTCTCCCCATAAACCCGTTTGATCAAATTTATTTGATCATTTGTACGGCGTAACCCCTACCGGCTGGGAGCCTTTTGTATTTATAGAGCTGAAAGTGCCGCATGTATGGCCACACGAGCGGATGCCCTTACTAGCACCTTTTTGTTTTAGAATCCCAAATCCTTCTAGTTGTTGAGGCAGGAGATCGGACCTCTGGTAGCGGCCCACACACATACAGTTCTTAGTAGAGATACAAAGTTCACCATGGGGAGTTTTCATGGGGACTGATGCTTGGCTGACCCGAGAAGTGAGTGCCGAGGGTGGAGCCAGTGAGGTCAAGCATCTAAGTATCCGCTCTGAATAGCATAGCCTCAGGGGTAAAACCCTATGTGGGATCAACAACTATTGTCTTGGCCAGCCCTAAGATTTGTGCTTGTCTTATGCTAAACACTCAAACATTCAAGACTAAACAACAAAACATTGTGTCTTTTGTGTCTTCAAGTGTATGCAAAACTTTTTTTACATCAAACAACACACTTTTGGAGGCTAGACAGTTTGCAAACATTGAGTCATCAACATTGTGTCCTCTTGTCATGAAAAACAGTCAAACAGTCGGATTTGGTCACAACAAAACAACTTCACAGATTGGAAAAATTGCACGAAGTTTGCAGAAACGCGTCTGTGTTTGTTTTAAGCGCATCTGCGTAATCTAAGCACGTCTATGAAAGGCAGAATAGCGTCTATGTTTTTATCAGCGTCTGTGTCCAACAGAGAAGCGTTTGCGTCTAAGAATCGCGTCTGTGAAGTATACAGTCGCGTCTGTGTCCAGAATTGCAAAAATTTTACAGTCCAGTAAACATAAACAGGAAAATCTCAGAATCGCGTCTGTGTTTAACAGAGTAGTGTCTGTATCCAGAAACCGTGTTTGTGAAGGATACAGTCGCGTCTGTGCTCAAAATTGCAAATTTTAGAGTCCAACAAACCAGAGAAATCAGTTTCGGAATACTTGAGCTTCCTAGGTTGTCTCTTCAGGTTTCATCTAGCATTCGATCCGTTCTTGGGTCTCATATAGTCCATCATTGCTTCACATCTCATTTTACAGTCATACTTGTCTAAACTTGAGTCAAATGGTCACTTGCTTGTCCTTATCATACTCTTTCAACACACTACATACAACTACACTTTGCTAAGTGGTCCCTCATCAAGGTTTCTTACCTTTGGGTCTCATTTGGTCTTACTTAGAGTCAAGGTCAGCTTACCTCATCAAGAGAAACTATCCTCTCTTTGGAAGTCACACCTACTCTACTACTTACATACTTGGTCTTACACTTTGGACATTGCAAGTACACCTCAAGATTCATTTACATTTCATCCAACTCTCGGTCTTCCATACTCTTTCCATTTTTCATCTAGCCTCACACATCTTGGTCAACACCTAGTTCATGGATGAAACCCGCCTTCAAAAATCTAGGAGAATAGCTAAAGAAGCTCAAGAGTCCGCAAACATGAGTTCTTATGAGTATGACAATGATTTATTCTGCAATCTTGAGCACACTACATTACCAGACATGAATGTTTATAGAAACAATCCAAATGTGGAAAGCACAAATACTATAAACAACAATGCTACACACAATGGCAATGTTGACAACTCTTCAATACTATCAGCAGACATAGAAGAATCCATAATGAATCCTCATTTCAATAGATTGGTTGAAGAGATAATGAGGAGAGATCGTCAGTACTTTTTACACATGATGGCACAAAGTGGAGCTAAAATACCTCATGACTTTGACATGTCTCAACTTATGGAAAATAGGCCTTTGCAACAAACTCACTCCAACATGGATCAAAGGAGACCTAATAGTGGAGGAAATAGAGGACCACATATGGTACCTGAATCACCATCAGCTTTGCTTCAAAAACCAGAAATCCCACATACACATGGTCAAACATATGATACTTACCTTCGAAGACCATTATGGAAGTCTTATGCAGATAGATATGCTCAAACTATGGATCAACCAAAACAATTAGACACTCAAAGGCATGCTCAAAATTTGGACACAAGGAAACCTCATGTCAAATTTGGGGGCAACACATTAGAAAATGAAATGCCTATAGAATATGGTATACACGCACAGAATAGATTTGGGGTTCCTCAAAATGAAGCTATACCAAGTGCTCCCTATATGCAGCATCAATATAGACCTCCTCCATACGAACATGTCTATGATCAATATCATCCATACATGCAACAAACTCCTCCTCAAATTGGTGTCTCAAACATGGGGTATGCTACAAGAAATTGATCGCCACCTAAGAGCAATTTGGAGCAACAAATCAGAGATCTACAAAAGAAAATGGAGGACATGAGTACACCAAAACCAACATACACTATGAGAGACATATGTCCTTATCCATTTGATAAGAGCATTCCAATGCCTCCATTTCCTACACACTTTGTGATGCCAAAATTTGACAAATATAGAGGGAGAGGAGACCCCAAGGCACACATAAGACAATTCTTCACAGCCTGCATTTAGGTAGCGGCAGAAGAAACATACTTGATGAGGTTGTTTCCACAAAGCTTAGGCGATCAAGCTATGGAATGGTTTTCTCAATTACCTCCTGGTATTAAGTCATGGGGCGACTTGGCAGAGGCATTCATTCAGCATTTCTCTTATAATATAGAAACAGATGTCTCAGTTACTACCCTGTGCAATACGAAACAAAAGGAAGGAGAATCTTTCGCAATATTTTTACAAAGATGGAGAAATCTAGCTAGCAGATGCTCTTGCGAAATCCCGCATAAACAAATGGTGGAAATGTTCACACAAAATGTTAACAAGGCTATTGTCTATGATCTCAGAAAAGCTTGTTTGTCTACATTCAAGGATGTTATTGAAAAAGGCCTAGCAATAGAAAAGGTCTTAATTGAACAAGGAATCATTAAGATATTCAAGGAAAACAAAGATGACTTTAAAGGAAAAGACAAGCCAAGATTTTGGAATAAGAACAAGAATACAGTTAATGATGGTGTTGTTGATGCCAATACGATGCGACCCAAATTCATCTTTTCAGGATCAAGTTCTACAAACAATCAAGTGAACAATCAAACGACCTCTAGACCACGAAGGAAGTACACTCCATTGGGAGAACCACTTGAATCAGTATTCAAAAAGCTTGTGGCGAACAAAGTGATCACAGTTCCAGATTTTCCTCCATATGAACCAAAGGTCAAACCAAATTGGTGGAATGATGATGAGTATTGTGAATTTCATAAGAGCAAGGGTCATAAGACAGGAAATTGCCATCGACTGAAGAATATTGTGCAAGATCTCATTGATAGAGGCGACATTGAGATTGAGAGACATTCATCTAATCAAGAGCATGAGATGTTTAAGGAACCATTCCCAAAGCATGACAAGGGAAAAGGCAAAGTCACAGATGATCAAGCCAATTACACTAGAGCACCTTACAATTATGATTCTACTATCAATCACATCTCGATGGACAATCATATTTCTACTATTACTATCAAGAACAAAAATCCTGAGAATCCTTTTCAGAGACCCAAGATTGTCCTAAAGGGTGTGGGATCTTCCTCCGAGTCTACTTCTGAATGTCATGTTACAACTCGTCGAGGTAAGATTACGTTGCCAGGTGCCTCAACTAAGAATACCAATTCTTCATCAATCAAGCCTGAGTATGACCTTGTAGAACAGTTAGGGAAGACACCCGCACTCATTTCAATCCTTTAACTATTACGCATATCTCCCGCACATAAAGCCATTCTTGATAAAATCTTGAGAGACACCGCCGTTCCTACTGATCTGAACGTGGACCAGTTTCAAGCCATGGTGGGATACCTTTCCGTTCCACACTCCCTCACATTCATAGAAGCTGATGACGCCTCCATAAGTCAGCCACATAATGCACCTTTACACGTTGAAGCCTTTATACATAAACATCGAATAAAGCGAGTCCTGATAGATGGAGGAGCAGGTCTAAACATTTGTACTTTGAGCACCACTAGACAATTGGGATATTCTGACAAAGCTGTGAATTCTACAAACAAAATCACCATCAAGGCATATGACGATCAAGAGCATTCATCCAAGGGCACAGTTACCTTACTGCTAAGAATTGGGCCAGTCACAAAGGATGTGGTTTGTCAAGTCCTAGATCTAGATCTCACATATAACATATTGCTAGGACGTCCTTGGATTCATGAAATGAGGGCAGTCCCATCGACATACCATCAATGCATTAAGTTTCCTCATAATGGAGTCGAGGTAACGGTCAACGGTGATCCAAATCCGTTCATATATTGCAATAACTTGAGATCACATACTGAGACTATAATTCCCAGTAATCATGAGGCTACTTCTTCTTCGACGTACATTGACCCTGAGTCATTAAAACCCTCGACATCCAAACAAGGTGAACTTAGAAGCAAGTTTCAAGACAAAGGCATGGGAGAATACACTTTGAATCAGACAATGTTTTTACGACAAGTCATGAGTTCTCCAAAAGAATATGGGAGGCCACATCCTAACAAGAAAATCTCCATCATGATACTCAAATGGGATCCTACTACCTTTCAAAGATGGGGTGAACTAGAAGAGGAAAATTTTTACAAAATGCTCTACAAAGATGTTGAAGAGGACACACGGGATCAGATTATTATACCCTGTGAGAACTATGGCAAAGGCTTCAAAATTCTGCAAAGATTCAGGTATGATGGAAAAAGCCCTCTCGGGTTACGCAAAGAAGGCGTCATGGAGCCCTTACAACCTGAGTTAACTACAAGAAGGGAACGCTCAAAGGGACTTGGTTTTCTGAATTCCAAGATACACAATAACAGAACAAAAGAGGCATTGCGAATCAAAGTTGCCGAAATTCAACAAGAGGACTACTATTCCACAGATTCTAATGAGTGGGAATGGGGTTCAGACAAATCCTCCAGTGACTATGAGCTCATCGAGACATTCAGAGAACCAAATGAACCCACAAAAGAGGAGGAATTTTACAAAAAGTTCAGAGTTGGTCAAGAACCAGCCCATAAGGATCCCGCACAGTCTTCGTTTCAAGGTCCTAGGTTGAAATCGTATAGGATGAGGACACCTGTCCCTTAAGGCGCTACTAGTGATGATAATTTGGATTCGCTCGCGATCAAAACTGATGAGGAGAGTGCCATCGATGACCTCGACGATTGTCTTGACATACCTGAATATAACCACATCTTCACTCTTCGCCCTGCAAACTCTGAAAACACTAAAGAACTTCCCCTTGTTCACCCCTAACTCATTGACTGGGATCATGAAGGACCAGCACAATTTGATACATTTCAAAATGACGAAGCTATTATCGACTATCTTGGCATACGAGATGATCTTCCCCCTGGAGACCACAAAGCAGGATACACCATAGAACTCAACAACATGGCATATTTTGGTGAGGGTGTCGGGCCTTCTAGTCGCAAAAATGTGAAAATAAGAACAAATCAAGGGTCTTATGGCGAAAACCACACTGTGGCGCTATATGACTCCAAAAAAGTAAAAAGAAAGGACGTATCTGAGGGCGAAAACCTCTCTGAGGTACCCGAAGATGGAAGGCTCGACATTCTCCCAGCATCATATGAGGAAAAATCATCCATGTTGGTAGAGGAGACTATAAAGACAAACATTGGTACGGAAGAGGTTCCACACAACATATTCCTGGCTCAATCTTTGACAGAGTCTAAGAAGGCAAAATTCATAAGCTTCTTCAAGGAACGACAAATCAACTTTGCATGGTCATACGCTGATATGCCTGGATTAGATCCAGATCTGGTAATGCATCATTTGACAGCCAAACCGGGGGCAAAGCCAGTGAAACAGAAATTAAGGAAAATGCACCCGCAAGTGGCATTACTAGTCAAGGCAGAGCTGGAAAAATTATTGGATGTCGGTTTCATACGCCCAATTGATTATCCCGAATGGATCTCCAATCTAGTACCTGTCAGTAAACCAGATCACAGCATAAGGATATGTACAGATTTTAGAGACATCAACAAAGCTTGTCCGAAAGATGACTTCCCATTACCAAACATTGACTTGATCGTTGATCTCACAACAGGTCATGAAATGCTATCTTTAATGGACGGATTTTCTGGATATAATCAAATTAGGATTGCGCTTGAAGATCAACATAAAACATCATTCACTTGTCCATGGGGAACCTTCTGTTGGAATGTCATGCCTTTTGGGCTGAAAAATGCAGGCGCTACTTATCAAAGAGCGATGACCACTATTTTTCATGATCTCATGCACATAACAGTGGAAGATTATGTTGATGATCTCTTGGGAAAATCAATAGACAGAGATACACACTTGGACATACTTTTAGTTGTCTTTGATCGGCTAGAAAAATACAAAGTAAGATTAAATCCAAAGAAATGTGTCTTTGGAGTAACCTCAGGGAAGCTCCTAGGATTCATTGTGTCTAAAAGAGGAATCAAGGCCGATCCAGCAAAAGTCAAGGCTATCTTGGACATGCCACCACCGAGGAATATCAATCAACTTCGATCTTTACAAGGGAGACTCCAATCCATACGAAGATTCATAGCACAACTTGCAGATAAGTATAATCCTTTCCAGCACCTGCTACACAAAAACACCAAGTTCAAATGGGATGAGAACTGTCAACAAGCTTTTCAGGCGCTAAAACACTATCTTTTGAACCCACCAATTTTGATGCCACCAATTCCAGATCAACCTTTGTTACTCTACATATCAGCTACTCCAATGGCACTGGGGGCACTCTTAGCACAACAAATAGCTGATGGCAAGGAAAAAGCAGTATACTATATCAGTCGCACATTAGTGGGATATGAGCTAAAATACACATCAATCGAGCGTGCATGTCTCGCTGTGGTCTTTGCTTCACAAAAATTATGACATTATATGCTCACTCACAAAACTAAGTATCTTCTCAACAAAGCTACACTTACTGGTCGACTGGCCAAGTGGGTAATGATCCTGAGTGAATTCGACATCGAGTACATAGACAGAAAAGCAATAAAAGGACAAGCAATTGCAGACCAATTGGCAGATGCTCCCATGATAAATGATGTTCCTCTACAATCAGAATTTCCAGATGAAGCAATTTTAACAATATCACCTGTGAAGCCATGGCAACTATACTTTGATGGCTCATACACACAGCATGGAGCAGGAGTGGGTATTCTCTTTATAACTCCCCAAGGCGATTCTATACCAAAGTCATACCGCTTATCATTTCCTTGCACCAACAATATAGCAGAATATGAGGCTTTAACAACTGGATTAAGAATTGCAGTTCAATGGAAGATCCAAGAACTTCGCATTTTTGGGGATTCTCAACTGGTCATCCGTCAAGCAACTGATGATTACCAAACAAAAGATGAAAAGCTAATGCCTTACAAACAACTAGTAGATGATTTGAAACATCACTTCACAAAGATAGATTTTGAGCAAATACCAAGAGAACAGAATCGTGCTGCAGATGCCATGGCTACGATTGCTTCGCTCATTGATCTACCACAAAATGAGACCTGCTATGAGTTCCTGGTAGATAATCTGTTGATTCCTTCATACGAGATCACTCCTACTGAAATGATATGCGTTGTTGGTCCTGAATCCCAGTTATATGGTTCCATATTCACATACCTTTGCAACAATATCTTACCTCCCGATCTATCGAACAACCAACGCCACACTTTCATTCCCCAATCCTCCTGATACATCATTCTAGCTAATATCCTATACCGACAAGGTCTAGATGGCACCCTTTTTAGATGTTTAGAGAGTGACGAAGCTTAGATTGCGTTACGAGAAGTGCATGAAGGGATATGTGGTCCGCATACTAGTGGTCCTACCTTGGCCAAGAAACTCATCAGGACTGGATATTACTGGCCTACTATGGAAAAAGACTCATATCAGTTTGTCAAGAAGTGTAGGCAGTGTCAAATTCATGGAGACCTCATACATGCACCAGCACAAGAACTACAACCACTCGCATCTCCTTGGCCCTTTTGTCAGTGGGGACTCGATCTCATAGGCAAGATTCACCCTCCTTCTTCCAATGGTCATAAATTTATTATCACAGCCACAGAGTATTTCACAAAGTGGATTGAAGCCGTGCCTCTCACACAAGTTACAAGGAAACAAATTGCTACCTTCATCCTGAACTACATCATTTGCCGATACGGGATTCCTACTTCCATTATTACTGATAACGGGCGTCCCTTCAAAAATCAGGATGTTCATGAACTCTGTGACCGCTTCCATATCTCTCATCGTTTCTCCACACCATATTACCCCCAAGGTAATGGCCAAGCTGAGGCATCTAACAAAACAATTCTCAAAATCCTTAAAAAGACAGTCGACGACGCTGGCCGTAACTGGCATATCCAACTCAATCCTGCACTTTGGGCCTACCATACAAGTGTCCGCACACCTATAGGAGCTACACCTTACTCACTTGTCTACAACGCTAAAGCCATCTTGCCTATTGAGGTCGAGTTACCTTCTTTACGGGTCTCTTTGAGAAACATAATCAACGATGAAGATTACAGGGTCTCTCGCTTACAAGAACTAGAACTACTGGATGAACGGAAACAAACTGCTTTTAATCATCTTAAGGCTTACCAACAGCGAATGAGTCGCAGCTACAATCACAAGGTCAAACCTTGCACATTTGAGGTAGGTGACTTAGTCCTTAGAGAAAACCCCAAAAATCAGCAAGACAGAGATAAGAAGGGCAAGTTCGAACCAAACTGGCTTGGTCCTTACATCATCATAGCAGTATATGGATTTGGGGCATATCAGCTCTCAACTACAGAAGGTGAACCTTTGGAGGATCCTATCAATAGTATGCACCTTCGCAGGTTCTACACATAGCTCTTCAGAGTATCCTAATTCAAAAATACAAAAAAAAATTATAAAACAAAAAAATCGTTACTTGGTGAAAACCTGGCAAACAGGCGCCTTATGACACAAAAAAATTGAAAAATCAAAAAAAGTAAAGAGAAATAATTTCGTCCAACGGTGAAAACCACTTCGGTGGCGCCCTGGGCAAGTACCATGGTGAAAACTGGGTCACCAGCGCCATGTGTAGAGACTTTGCTCCTCTCTCCTTCAGGATTCTCTTTCATCCTTTCACTTTGCACACACTCACATCCTATTCATTCATAATAAACTTACCCAGTCCCATCATGGCTTGTTATTGATCTACCCAAGATTGGTTAGCCATTCATAATAAAACCTCCTTTTCCATCCATAATAAATCAGATCCTATCTGTGGCTAAGGCAAAATCCTACGTCTAGTGATGGGTGTGGAACTGAGAACATCACATGTTTCGAGGAGTATAGTTTCTTCCAGCTTCTTTCAAGTCTATCCGTGCACAATCAGCAATAAAGCAACATTTGCATCACAGATCCGCAATAAAGTTTCATCTTCTCCGCAATAAAGTATCAGTTTCATGGATTCAGTTAGTTTCAGATGAGACACAGCAGCAACAATGGGCTTCAAAATCAAATCTTTCAACAGACTCAGACAACATATGGTTTAGTGCTATCTATCCTTTTTGTGAAAGTGAACATTGTGACCACAATCGAATAAGACTTAAACAAGTGACAAGAGACACTAAACTTGAGGACTACAGTGGATGTTGGTGTCGAGTCTTGGTTTTCTTTTGATTTTATCTTTTGGTGGCATGTCTTTTAGCTTTTCCGGGATGTCTTTGACTAGAGATTCTATCTCCAGGATGTCTTTGACTAGAAAGGCGAGGATGGGGTATCGTCACCTATTTGCATTTGCTGTCTGTGGATTGTCTCTTAGTAATGCTATGACTTGTCCAAGGATATGAGGACACTGTGAGTCTAGTATGAATTGGGGCATTCCTTGTTTGTGACTATCTTATCTCCATGCAAACGGGTATAATGACTTTCTGGGTCGAACATATGCCTCGATTGTCATAACCTACTTGCCATAATAAAGCTCAATGATGATAACGCACAAGAAGCTCTTTCACGTTCATATCTTCTGTCTTCCATCCCCCTTTCTTGATTGACTTCCATTGTCCTTCTCGAGTCCGCGTAGCCCGCTATCACATGACTGAGTATAATGACACACCAAAAACATTTGCATTTCATATAGTTACACCTGCATTACCACATATACGCATTTTAGATATCACAATTGCATCACACCCTACATACAACACCTGTTAGCACAATTTACATCTGCATTATCATATTCATCTGCATTACATACATTCACATTTGCATCATGTATCACATCTAAAACATAAAAGAACAAAAATATTGCATTCCATCATATAAGCATCACATAAGAACATACATCACAAAAGGTACGCATGCATATAGCTGCCGCAAAAAAAAATGATGAATCATCTCTCATATATAATCAAATGTGTCATGATACAATGATGTCAAAAGAATCATATGGCTACAAAATCACCCGCAGGTGTCTACAATACAAAAATGGTACATATACTGATACAAAGGGGAGTCCTCTATGGCTATGATGAACTCCCTCCTTCGGAGCCGCCTAGCCTCAACGGACGCTGAGCTGTAGAAGGACCTGCTCTAGGATCACCCTGCCTATCTGGTGGTGGTGGAGGACCCATGACCCCACCACTAGATGCCTGCCTCCTTCGACTCCCTCCCGTAGCCGTCGCTATCCGCGATGGTCTATGGAAGCTCCTCGCCCGCTAATCCGTTGGCACTGCACCATAGTACAGGTCTCTCCAATAGCCAATCTCCTCTCTGGCTCGCAGCACATATGTGTAGCCTGCCCCTGCGTCCTCTGTCGCCTGCCTCCCTGCCCTCAGAGCTGTCTCAACCTCAGTATATCGCTGAATGGCCTGATCCCTCTCTCGCTCTATATCTCAGAGCCTGATCTTGAGGTGATCCCTCTCCCGCTCCAACTCCTGGATCTCATTTGCCTGGCCCTGGTAGATCTCCCTCAGCTCTAGCAGCTCATCCCCCTTAGGATCTCCACCCTCAGCCTCTGCCTGTGGCTCTCCCTCTGCAGGTGCCTGTACCTATGCCTCCCCCTGTACCTGTCTGGGTGCCTGAACCGGTGCCTGTCTCTGTACATGTCTGGGTGCCTGCACCTATCTCTGTACCTGTGCCTGTACTGGCACCTGTCTCTGCACCTATCCCTGCCTCTGTCCCTATGCTGCTGGTACCTGCAGGGGCAATCCACCTTGCCCCCTCACCACTACCTGGGCTGGTCCCTCCTGTCCTCCCTCCCTCCGAGGTGCCACTCTCCTCTCTCCCACTACTCCCCTCCACCTCCGTCGGCCCCTACCTCCATCCCCTCCATCATCATCATCATCATCCCCTCCAACCTCCCCCTCCAGTAGCTCTCCCAGATCTATCAACCGCGGAAATGGATGCTCTGCCCAATATGCAGCGTACTCTGCATCCATACCTGCATCCTCAACCTCTGGCCACATATCCCAGGGTAATAGCATCATCTCTATCAGCTGTGTGACGGCCTGATCATACGATAATAATGGCCCGAACTGTGCCTGATCCCTGACTGTATGGGCATACATACCCGAGCCTCGCGGCATCCTCTGGATCCGGCCGAACTGTCTGCCTACCCTGTCAACCAGCTGTCTCTCCAAAATGTAGGGCGTCCGCCCAATCAGATATCTATTCCTGAATGTATACGGCAACTCCACTGCGTCATCCTCCCACTCCTCGCACCCTAAGTACGGCCTCCAGATGACAGTGTCAATATCATCTATAACACGCCTCCAGTACTCCAACCGGCCAATCCGAGGCTGTGATGTAATCATATCATAGAGGTGTACAAAGCTCCATCCATGCCCTCTACCTCTGAAGTGAATCGGTCGTGTGATAGGAAGGTGCTCATATGCCCACACCTGTAGGAGTGTCACTCCACAGCCCAGTCCCACTGATCCGTGATAAACGAACTGATGCAGCTCATAGTATAAATGTGCCAAGACACATGGCCCCCATGCATATCTGGTGTGCTCAGTCACCAATGTCTCTAGTGCTCCTCCCCAGCCCACTGCCAACCCCCGTGTCGCCCTGTCCGGACACAAAAAACCACTGATAACTCCTCCAATCACAGCTGGCAAAGCTAGTCCTGTCACGGTCATGGTATCCCATGCCACGTGCCCTGCTCTCATCTCTAGCCCGGGATCTTGGAACACCTGTCTCAGCGCCTCCCTGTCTCCGTCACGATCGTATGGGATCAACTCTCCATTGATCGGTATCCGAAGAATCCGGTATACATCCTCGAGGGTCACTGTCATCTTCCCCATCGGTAAGTGAAACGTGCAAGTCTCGGAGTGCCATCTCTCCGCCAGCGCAGTTAGCAAACCCATGTTTGCCCGAAACTCAGGCACATACAGTACATGTCTGAGGCCCATCTCCTCAATAGTTGCTCTGTCCTGAAATGACAACTTAGGTCGCAACCTCTGCGTCGACGGGAATCTCTCCTGTGACTCCAACATAGGCAGATACTCCTGCAGTCAAACAATCAATCATGTCAGTTATCGTGGCATTCCCTGTTTATCACAAAATGCTACTTGCTATTTAAATGCATATGGTTATCTATCCTAGTGACACTCAGTGTTCATCACAAAGTGTTGCTATCTTTCCTAGTAGTGCTCCCTGTTCATCACAAAGTACTACGTGTGTGACATTCCCTGTTCATCACAAAGTGTTACTCACATTCGCACTCCCTGTTCATCACAAAGTGCTGCCTATCCTGGTACTCCCTATTCATCACAAAGTGCCTTGATCTATCCTAGTCTTCCTAGAGGACCTGTTTGAGTGTATCCTCTCAGCAGCTTATCCAATCGATAGCGTATGTTTATCACAGAACTACCAATTTGACCTAGAAGACCAAAACCATGCATTTTTGACACACAAACGCGCTTTAAACTCATAAACGCGCTTATAGACTGCACAAATGCGCTTCTGCAACACAGACGCGCTTTCTGAACACAAATGTGCCTATATCATGCACAAACGCGGCCAAGGAACATAGACGTCCCTACATGACATAAACACTGCTAAAATTCACAAATGCGTCCGCATTTATCACAAACGCGGTCCTAGGCATAGACGCGCCTGGCACCGACACAGACGCGCCTGTTGGACACAGACGCACCTAGCACTGACACAGACGCGGTTGCGCATTTTTGCATTTTTTAAATACCCTATTCCTAGCGCATTTATTGCTACTTACTGAGCATTAATGACAAAAAATTGAAATGTGTGAAAGTACGAGAAGGTTTGGTTGTACTTACTGGCTCTCCTGCCTCTGCTGGCCTCTAAAATCGGCGAACGCGGTCGAATCTGTGAACGAAGGCCATCGTTGCTGACTGCTGTTGCTCTTTTCTCGCTCTGCACTGTGATCTCGTGAAGGTGTAGATGACAATGAGGATGTCTTTTCCCCCGTGGTCTATCTTATAGACTACCCCTAGCCCTCGCCTTCATTTCCCGAGTCAGTCTTCATTATCCCGTGACTTTGTCACTTTATTCGGTCAATCCCTTCTGACCTCTCTTTCTTATCGAGAGATTGTCTGCAATCTTTTTAGACATTTTCATCCAATCTCTCGAGGGGGCATATCATTCCCATCTTGGGGCAACTCTGTATCAGTTCATCTTATCTTCTTTGAAACAACGCGACAAGCCGCATTGTCTCAAAGAGGGGCAAAATGTAGACACCTAAAATTGTCCAGTCTAATTAAATAAATATTTTATTTATTTAATTACCTAAGCCTAATTCTTCTATTAATTAAATAAATCTTTATTTATTTAATTAATTCATTTATCCTCTTCTAGCCTTATTTCTCATTTAAATAAATACATTTATTTATTTAAATTATCATTTTCCTAAATTAAATAAATATCTTATTTATTTAATTGTCCTACTTCTTCTATTAATTAAATAAATCTTTATTTATTTAATTAATTCATTAGCTTTTTCTACCCATGACACATGTCATTCATCTCTTAATTCCTACACTACCTACCTCTTTCATTATTTTGGTATTTCTTTTACCTACCCTCTAATCTTAGCCGACCTCCTTTTACACCTCTCAATCTTAACCCTCCATTTCATGTTGTGTCTTCTATTTAAGAAGATGCCTCCTTCATTGTCTAACCCTAATGACTAAGGACTTAATCACTCATGCTAATGACCTAATCTTGAAGACTTGGCTACACTACGATCCTACTTGCAACCACATTCCGTTCTTTGTTGAGCTCTTGTGCATATAAAAATCTGAGAGCAAATATATATCAAGAAAGATCAATGGAGATAGGAAGAATGGAGATCAAAACCCTATTGGACATGTGATGGTATAATCTTTGTGATTTCATTTGATTTGCATTGTCTTAGGTAATCTTCATATGTTATGATGGATCTTTGTTGATTGTTAGGCTAGGGTTTGGTGGTTGAATTCATTTAGCCTTTCAATTTTGTTATTATTGTTATCCATTTTCACCATACACAGATATCACAACTGCATCACATCCTGCACACAACACCTGTTAGCACAATTTACATTTACATTATTATATTCATCTGCATCACATACATTCACATTTGCATCATGCATCACATATACAACATAAAAGAACAAAAATATTGCATTGCATCATGTACATATTTGCATCCACATCATAAGCATCCATATCATAAAACATACATTATAAGAACATCTCATCACATAGGTACACATGCATATAGCTGCTACAAAAATGAATCATCTCTCATATATATAATAAAAAGTGTCATGTTACAATGATGTCAAAAAAATCATATGGCTACAATCACCCGCAGGTGTCTACAATACAAAAAATGGTACAAATACTGATACAAGGGGGCCCTCTATGGCTATGATGAACTCCCTCCCTCGGAGCCGCCTGGCCTCGATGGAATCTGAGCCCTAGAAGGACCCGCTCCAAGATCATCCTGCCTGTCCCCCCTATCTGGTGGTGGTGGAGGACCCATGACCCCACCACTCGATGCCTGTCTCCTCCGGCTCCCTCCCGTAGCTGTCGTTGTCCGCGATGGTCTATGGAAGCTCCTCGCCCGCTGATTTGCTGGCATGGCACCATAATACAGGTCCCTCCAGTAGGCAATCTCCTCTCCGGCCCGCAGGACATATGCGTAGCCTGCTCCTGTGTCCTCCGTCGCCTGCCTCCCTGCCCTCAGCGCTGTCTCAGCCTCATGTAGCGCTGAATCACCTGATCCCTCTCCCACTCAGTACCCCTGAGCCTGATCCTGAGTCGGTCCCTCTCCCTCTCCAGCTCCTGGATCTCGTCTGCCTGGCTCTAGCAGATCTCCCTGAGCTCAATCAGCTCATCCTCCTCTGGATCCCCACCCTCTGCCTCTACCTGTGGCTCTTCCTCTGCGGGTGCCTACCCCTGTACCTATCCCTGTGCCTATATTGGCACTTGTCCCTGCACCTGTCCCTGTCTCTGTCCCTGTGCTCTAGGACCCTGTGCTGCTGGTACCTACAGGGGCACTCCACTGCGACCCCTCACCACCTGGGCCTGTCCCTCCTGTCCACCCTCTCTCCGAGGTGCCACCCTCCTCTCCCCAACTACTCCCCTCTGTCTCCATTGGCCTCGGCCTCCATCACCCTCACCATCCTCATCATCATCGCCTCCTCCATCACCCTCCAGTAACTCTCCTGGATCTATCAACTGTGGGAATGGATGCTCTGCCCAATATGCGGAATACTCTGCATCCATCCCGGCGTCCTCGATCTTTGGCCACATATCCCAAGGTAGGGGCACCATCTCTACCAGTTGTGTGACTACCTGATCATATGAAAATAAAGGCCCGAACTGTGCCTGATCCCTAACTATATGGGCATACATACCCGAGCCTCGTGGCATCCTCTGGATCCTGCCATACTACCTGCATACTCTATCCACCAGCTGCCTCTCCAGTATGTAGGGCGTCCGCCCAATCAAATACCTACTTTGAAAGGTGTAAGGCAGCTCCACTACGTCATCCTCCCACTCCTCGCATCCCAAATATGGCCTCCAGATGACGACGTCAATGTCATCTATCACTCGCCGCCAATGTTCTAACCTGCCAATCCGAGGCTGTGAAGTGATCATGTCGTACAGATGAACAAAACTCCATCCATGGCCTCTCCCTCTGAAGTGTATCAGCCGCGTGATAGGCAGATGCTCGTATGCCCAAACCTACAGTAGTGTCACTCCACAACCCAGTCCCACTGATCCATGGTAGACAAACTGGTGAAGCTCATAATATAGGTGGGCCAACACACATGGACCCCACGCATATCTAGTGTGCTGTGTCACCAATATCTCCAGTGCTCCTCCCCAGCCCACTGCCAACCCCCGTGTCACCCTGTTCAGACATAGGAACCCACTGATAGCTCCTCCAATCACAGCTGGCAAGGCTAATCCTGTCGCGGTCATGGTGTCCCATGCCACATGTCCTGCTCTCATCTCTAGGCCGAGATCCTGAAACACCTGTCTCAAAGCCTCTCTGTCTCCATCGCGATCGTATGGAATCAGCTCTCCATCGATCGGTATATGTAGAATCCTATAAACATCCTCAAGGGTGACTATCATCTCACCCATTGGCAAATGAAATGTGCATGTCTCTGAATTCCATCTCTCGGCCAGCGCAATCAGCAAACCCATGTTTGCCCGAAACTCAGGCACATACAATACGCGTCTCAAACCCATCTCCTCGATGGCAGCTCTATCCTGAAAAGACAACTCCGGTCGCAACCTCTATGTGGACGGGAATCTCTCCTGTGACTCTAGCATAGGCAAATACTCCTGCAGTCAAACAAATCAATCATGTCAGTCATGGTGGCATTCACTGTTCATCACAAAATGCTACTCGCTATCTAAATGCATATGGTTATCTATTCTAGTGACACTCACTGTTCATCACAAAGTGTTGCTATCTATCCTAGTAGTGCTCCCTGTTCATCACAAAGTACTACGTGTGTGACATTCCCTGTTCATCACAAAGTGTTACTCACATTTTGCACTCCCTGTTCATCACAGAGTGCTGCTCATACTTTGGGTACTCCCTATTCATCACAAAGTACTCTATCTTGGTGCTCCCTGTTCATCACAAAGTGCCTTGATCTATCCTAGTCTTCCTAGAGGACCTGTTTGAGTGTATCCTCTCAGTAGCTTATCCAATCGACAGCGTATGTTCATCACAGAACTGTCAATTTGACCTAGAAGACCAAACCTTGCATTTTCAGACATAAACGTGTTTCTAACTCACAAACGTGCCTATTGCCTGCACAAGTGCACCTAAACAACACAGATGTGCCTGTTTGACATAAACATGCCTAAATTGTTCACAACATAAACGCCCCTGAAGGACGTAGACGCGCCCGCATTTGGCACAAACGCGGTTCTAGACACAGACGTGCCTGGCACTGACACAGACGCGCTTGTCGGACACAGACGCGCCTGGCACCGACGCAAACGCGATTTCACGTTTTTGCACTTTTTTTGTACACTATTCCTAGGCGCATTTATTGCTCTATTCGACAAGCATTAATGACAAAATCAAATGCATCAAAGTACGAGGAGGTTTGGTGGTACTTACCGGCTCTCCTACCTCTGCTGGTCTCTGAAATCAGCGAACGCGGTCGAATCTGTGTACGAAAGCCATCGCTGCTGACTGCTGCTGCTCTTTTTCTCGCTCTGCACTATGATCTCATGAAGGTGTAGATGACAATGAGGATGTCTTTTGCCCGTGGTCTATCTTATAGCCTACCCTAGCCCTCGCCTTCATTTTCTGAGTCAGTCTTCTTCATCCCGTGACTCTGTCACTTTATCCGGTCAATCCATTCTAGCCTTTCTTTCTTATCGAGAGATTGTCTGTAATTCTTTTCAGACATTTTCATCCAATCAACTTTGTATCAGTTCATCTTATCTTCTTTGAAACAACGCGACAAGTCGCATTGTCTCAAAGAGGGGCAAAATGTAGACACCTAAAATTGTCCAATCTAATTAAATAAATATTTTATTTATTTAATTTTCTAAGCCTAATTCTTCTATTAATTAAATAAATCTTTATTTATTTAATTAATTCATTTATCCTCTTCTACCCTTATTTCTCATTTAAATAAATACATTTATTTATTTAAATTATCCTTTTCCTAAATTAAATAAATATTTTATTTATTTAATTATCCCATTTCTTCTATTAATTAAATAAATTTTTATTTATTTAATTAATTTATTATCTTTTTCTACACATGACACATGTCATTCATCTCTTAATTCCTACACTACCTACCCCTTTCACTATTTTACTATTTCTTCTACCTACCCTCTAATCCTAGCTGACCTCCTTTTTACACCTTTCAATCTTATCCCTCCATTTCATATAGTGTCTTCTATATAAGGAGATGCTTCCTTCATTATCTAACCCTAATGATCCTAATGAGCTAACAACTTGATCAATTGGCTACACTATGATCCTACTTGCAACCACATTCCGTTCTTTGTTGAGCTCTTGTGCACATAAAACTTTGAGAGCAAATATATCAACCAAGATCAATGGAGATAGGAAGAATGGAGATCCAAACCCTATTGGACATGTGATGGTATAATCTTTGTGATTTCATGTGATTTGCATTGTCTTAGGTAATCTTCATATGTTATGGTGGATCTTTGTTGATTGTTAGGCTAGGGTTTGGTGGTTGAATTCATTTAGCCTTTCAATATTGTTATTATTGTTATCTATTTTCACCATACACAGGTTCCAATGACATTTTTATGCTCCAATCTGGGTACCAAAGACCATGTACCATTCTTTTCTATCTGATCAAGTTCCTCTTCCATTGCCTTGATCTAGTCTTCATCTTTTTGTGCCTCTCCAAATGATTTAGGCTCAAATTAAGAGATCATACATGTGATTTTTCTTTGACCTTTCTTCTTGTAATAATTACTGCATCTTTGTCTCCTATGATCTTCTTTGGAGCATGATTGAGTTTTACATACCTAGGTATATTCTTAATAGATTCCTCTTGCTTTTCTTCTTCATCCTCATCTTCATCAGCATTAGCATCCACCAGTGTAGGAGCACAATTACTTGTACTAGGTTTATTTGCAATTGGTTCCCAGAAGGTTACTATCGGTTCATCTCCTACATGCTCTCTGCCAGTTTCCTTAGGTTTCTCAGAGTTTTCATAAACCCTAACATTGATACTTTCAACAATTCTCTGAGTCCTATTGTTGAAACATTTGAGAGCTTTACTCTTGGTGGAATATCCTAAGAATATTCCCTCATCACATTTTGCATCGAATTTGCTCTGATGTTCACTCCTCTTGATATAGCATTTGCTACCAAACACTCTAAAGTAGCTTACTACTGGTGTCTTATCGGTCTAGTACTCATAAAGAGTCTTATCCTTTCCTTTCTTGATGAGTACCCGGTTCATTGTGTAGACTATAGTTCTCACCGCTTCTCTCCAAAAGGTGTGAGCAACCTTTCCTTGGATCAACATAGTTCTAGCCCACTAGTACATTCGGGTCAAAATTTCGATGGCAAATCGTCATAATTCCAACACAATTTCGTCACACTACAGACAAAAAATGTCGTCGAAAACTTTGTGTCGGAAGTTCTGACTATCCTTGTGGTCATCACAATTCCAACATCACCTCCAACCTTTCTGACGGAAACCATGGATGCTCATACCCCGAAAGAATACCATCGTGATCTCGACCTATCATCGGAATTCCAATAGAGGAGTGTCGTCAGATGCACAACATCCTCGTCAGAACTCTTCTGGAGCTAGAAGAGTTCCGACGAGGATGTTGTGCATCCGACGGCACTCCTCTATTAGAATTTTATCCTTTGGAGTCGGAATTCCGACGATAGCCCGATTTTTTGGAAAAAAAAATATATAAAAAAAGATTGACATTGGTATCTCTCTTCTATCTCTCTTCTCTATCCCTCTCTACTATCTCTCTACTCTCTCCCCTCTCTAGGTCTCTTTCTCCATCCCTCTCTTCTTCTCTCCCTCTCTACTTCTCTTTCTCTACCCTCTCCAGGTCATTATCTGTTCCTCCCACCCTCTCTCTCTCTCTCACCTCTATAGGTCTCACCTTCCATTCCTCCATCATTACCCATGTTGTCAAGTTGCAATATATTTCCCAAAGTACTTGGTTGCTAGGGTTGATTTGCTTAAGTGTTGGAGTTGGAGTTAGATGAGACTTGCATGATTTAGCTGTATTAAGTGATCAAGTCACCAAAATCTCAATTGTAAACATGACTAGGTTCTAGGGTTTTAGGGTATAGCATAGGTCAAGATTGAGGTATGGTGGTCAAGAATTACCTTCCAATGACAAAAGACATCCAAATGATGAAGAATGAAGGTGATGAACTCATAGAAGTTTGGAGGAGATAATTTGACTAAGTTAAAATTTTGTTTAAGTCATGGTCATGAGACTAGCTTGCTCATCAAGAGCAATTTGTGAAAATGAACCCTAGAAATGTGCCCATGCTAGAGAAGCAATAATTCCAATAAAACCTAAGGCAATTCTAGTATTGGGTCAAAATTAAATAATTAGGGTACAAAAAACAAAATTTGGCTAAGTTGAGATGTTGCTCAAGGATGACCTAAATCATGGAGTGTAAATCAATCATGAAACATGAGAATGGATAGGTCTTGGCCCAAGCAATGTAAGTCCACCTTGTGATTCCAGCAGATATCACATCACAATCATTGAGTCTATCTGCAATATAGAGTCAAGACTTGACTATTGGAATCTTGGAGTCATCCCATTTGATCACGTAGTATAGCACTTGGGAGGATTTTGTTCAAGAGAGGATAGAATACTTAGTATTTTATTTTGTGTTGCATAGTGCATAAAAAACACATCAACAGAAACCATTGAAAGGTTTGGTTAAAGCCTTCGAATCACAATCTCTACAAGAAGCTATCAAGAGTGCCTAGAATTTGGAAACTTTAGTATCCAAGAACATAATTCATAAGGCACAACTTTTAGAGCAACCAAAGAAGCCTATCAATGTAATATTTTATTTACTTTGGATATGTTTTATCATAAGTGTGATATTCCACTATTAAAAAGCTTAATTAGGTAATATTTTTACTAAAGTAGAATAAGACAATGAGTTGCACATTCTCCTTCTTTGATTGAGATTCTACTTTTTCCTTGTCACAAATTTGGAAACTTGGATAAGCAATTTATTTTTTTGGTTTTCTACCTCTTCATGATCCTCATGGATTTGGAATCTTGGAAGCTATATATTGTAGGTTTTTCCTCGATTAACATATCAAATGAAACTATTGTGAGCTTTCATAACTTAACATACCAAGGGCTTAAGTTTGGGGATGACAGGGGGATGACGAAGGGGGCAGGGTGGGATGCAAATATATATACAACTTAAAAAATTAATTATAAAAGGATGTGTATAGAATAAGTATAACAACTATAAATAAAACTTTGCCACACTATGTAAATTTTACAATAAAAATTAAAAATATGTCAATGATTTCATTGAAATTTGAACATTAACAATGGTGGCAGAGTTTTGGAACTTTGGGAACAAACTAAGAATAAGTATAAGAATTGCAGATGAAACTTTGGCATACTAAGTGTTTAAACTAGTCAACATAAAATAATTGGAAACGATTGCATTAACAATAAGAATGGTGGGTAGAGGTTTGGGGTCAATGGGTAGTGCCCCTTGTGGGGGGTTTGGGGTAGAGCCCCCATCAAGGTTAGGGGGCATTGCCAAACCTTTAATATAGATGACATTTTCACAATAATTTCATCATTTTTGTTTAGAATTGGAGTTTCTAATTGGGGGCCATGGGAGACTCATAGGCATCCTCAAGATGGTCAAGAGACTCCTTGGATTTCCTAGGACATCCCTAAGTGGTGCGGCAAGGGGATGTTTCCCCTAAGTATTGCACCCTGAAAAAATAGGGATTTTGGAGGGGGGGGAGGGGTCCCCATGTTTCAACGGTTTCAAAGGATTCTAAGTTTTTTTTTTATCTTGTCATAACAAAATATACTCCTCTTGCATCCTTGGATGGTTTGAAAATTGAAAACAATTTGACAAGAAAAAACTAACTTCTAAAGTTTAGACTTAGTTTTCTTTTCTTATCAAAGTCACTACAACATTTCAATGATCAAAGTAGCTTTTTTTGGTGGTTTAGAAGCATCCAAAAGGCTTGAGAAATTCAATATTATCTTTCATTCCACCAAAATTGGAGATCAAGAAGCATGCTCACAAACAAGGATTTGTTTGTAACTTAAGGCAATCGACTAGTTTTGGGGGCATTTTCAGGTCTAAAGAACCTACAATTGTGTCAAAAAGGCCCATAAGACCCCATTTTCATCTAAAACTTGTCTCTTTTGGTCGTAGAAGCATTTAAGGAAAAAAAAATTCACACAACCAATTATATGCCTATACCATACATATTTGAGTTAAAATAAAAATAAAAAATTGACAAAGTTTGGAGACCATTGAACAATTTGGGAGATTGCTAATACATACACTCAATTTATAAAGTCTCAATTTGATGTACTTAATCTTCGAGAGGCCTATACAAAAGCATTTTGTAATTGCAAACTAAGATAAATTTCCATTTTTGATAGTTTTCATTATGGATTATGGTATTAAATTCTGACATTCTATTGTCAAGAAAAATTCAGAGAACCATTTGTACTCGAAACAAGGGATAGTGAAAAATTACATTATGTAGGATCTCCTACCCTATCTCATTGAATTCATTCCTACACCAAGTGACTATGAACAAAAGTGTAGGTATTTAACAACAATGACATGGTCCATGGACTAGTGATCCTCCTCTTGATACTCCATCTACAAATGAGAACATCTCTTATACACGTTGCTACTTCAGAATTAAAAGTTGCTTCTTCTAGAACTTTCCATGATTCTTTGCAATAGGATTATATGTCTTCTAGATTCACCCCACTAGGACACATTCCTATCAAGCATCTTTACTTTTTTGAAAAGTAGACCACATTTCAGATCTAGATGACACCATAATGACTTTGATTTCCTCTTGCAAGATATTCCTCCATCATGTATTGCTTCATCGAAGTTCAAATTTGCTTCTTCAAGGGCTCTCAATGATTCTCTATATAGGATTCTTTATGTCTATGAGATCCACTTCATTTGGAGGCCTACTTAAACATTTCACATCTGTTTGTGGACTCTCACCTTTCAAATATTGATGAAACAATTGAGAATATTTGTCTTCTCATTGATGACAATGCCCATCGAGTTACATCGTCTCCCATTCTAAATTCACTTGTTTTATCCCCACCATATCATGCAACATGACACATTCTATTTCACATTAATTAAGGTCTCACACTTCAATGATTGTAGTCCCTAAATCTTCTATGGAACAATCACAGCTTAACATCAACATCAAGACACATGAGTCGCTTCAAAAACCATACATATGAATTCCTTTCTACATTCCACTTGAATGGGAATTCAACAATTTGACAACTCAAGATTTCCATATTGTGAAAGGAAGGTACTTCATTTGTTGCAAATGAACCTACTACAACATTCACCATTCAACATTTTGCATTGCTTTTCTCTCCTTTATGGAGGCACCAACTTTAGGGGATGGGGTAGGTCTATATTATCCTTCACATATGTCACTTGGGATGGAGTTTTGTCCTATGGATTTTCTAGTCTCTACTTCAAGAGGGTACACTCTCTTTATAATTTGGGGTTATTTCATATTTTACATGGATACCTAACCTTGTGACCCATTTCTTCTTACCTCAATTGCACTTAAGGGGGTGTGCCAATGTACCATTTTATTCACCAAGTGGATATGTTTTATCATAAGTATGATATTGCATTTGTTTGTTTAGTTTACTTAAGTAATTTCTTTTAACTTGAGATAATGACTTGCACATTCTCCTTCTTTCATAGGATTATGTTTTTTTCCTTATCCTCAAAATTTTGGAAACTTGGATAAACAATTCCTTGTCTTTTGGTTTTCTATCTCATCCTCATCTTCATCCTCATGGATTAAAAATATTGGATATCGAGTGAAGATATTGTGAACTTTTTCATTTTCTCTCTTATGAAATCAACTATGTTATGCTATTTTGATTTTATTATCATTTATATTTAACAATTTTAAAAATGTTATCACTTACATTAATTTCTAGGTTAATATTTATTTTTTAGATTCTAATAGAATTGAATACCATACCCAAACAATATCTAGTATGAACTAGTTAGTTACAGGCTAGGTTCCAAGTGTACTTGGTAACACAATTTTTGAGCTTGTGTTTGTTTATGATTTAACGATTGATGCATCTAGCTTTGCTATGAATCAACTTTGAATACAATGAGAGGGTGATTTTGTCTAAGCTAAGAGACCTTGCTATCTAATATCACCCAAGAAAGATACTGATATTTTAACTTGGAAATATAAGCCTTTTGTAAGTATAATTCAATGAATTGTGATAATAACTTAAAACAAAGTGAATTAAAATTTGATTGAGTTCCCCATTGTATTTTAACAAATCACCTAGGAAGATGTTCGTTCCTAACAATTTCCAATTCTCTTTCCAAAAGGATGAAAAAGAAGAGAAACGAACTAATTAATGTTGCGACAGAATTTAGAAGACCTATGTTTTGTGTCTGAAAGCTACTAGCCTAGAGAGCATGGAAACAATCTAAAGTCATGGGAGAGAGTTTCAATTCTATCTCTACAAATTATGTCCAGTACTCTTGTATTGAATTTTTAAATTCTTCTAAGTTTAAATGTTCACAAGGAAACTCTAAAATTTTAATAAAATACATAAATGAAAACCAATTTTGTTTTCGTCAGAATACTTTTGAAAATCACATCACCTCAGTAATTGAACTGTAACAATAAGATTGCATACAAAGCACAGGTTTGCTATGAAACATGTTAAAAGGGTTAAACTGTTTCAATTAATACAAACACTAGAACTATTAAACAACAATGGCTTGTTGGTAATCAAGATTTTGGACTATACCCACATTTAACATCTTTTCATACAGTTACAAAGAACATAGAAAACATGTATGTGGAACTACAAATTCCAACATATGTAAAAATACAACAATCTAAATAAGAATGGGAAGCATGTGGAGAATGGTTAAGACATGCATAAATAAAAGGAAAACAAAAATCTCTCAATGTGTATCACAAACAAATCACGGGAAAAAGCTTTTAGGCAGGGGACTGATATGATTATAAAAATTTCAAAACTTCCAAAGTATAGAGCATTTGAGATTTCATAGAGAATGCGCTAATTCAGCTTTATTCATGATGAGGCATATTTACAACTTTTGCAGTCGGACCATGGTGTTGTTTGTGCTAGCTCTGTTGGACCCTGCAATTAAGATTCAATATACGTACATTATTCAATAAGATTAACTGTGCAACATAATGAAATATTGAAAAGTGTGTTATCTTATTGAGGTTCACTTTGTTTTGAGAATAGTTTAATATTCTCTACTTAACAGGGCCAACCATGTGAAGGTGGAAGCTCATTTGGCCCCTCCCCCCCCCTAACATCACTCTAAATTCCCCGTTAACATCTAACATTCATTCATTCTTTCATTCATTATTTCATCCATTATTAAAATATAACATTCATTCATTATCACATAATGTTCATTAACACATAAAATTCATTAACTTTCATTAACACACAACATTTATCAATAATCATGAACACATATCATTCATGAACATTCATTAGAACATAATTACATTCATTAACACATAAAAATCAGTCATTATCAAATAAGGTAGATTACAATCATTTCTTTCTTTGTTTGTTTTTTGAAGCTATGTAAAGTCTAAGTGGAGCATCGTCTTCTTCATCATTTCCCCCATCTTCGAATATTCTGCCCTCTTCTTGTGCTCTTGATGTATGCCTATTCCTATACAAAGGACGAGGATGCTGAACCAAAGGGGGGTCCTCTGCAATAACAAAGAATTGGATTGAATTCAAAACATTTTTTTATTATTGTTACAAGTATTTCATTAATTTAAAGAACACAACCATTACACTCTTTACCTGATGGGGCCACATCATCTTCCACATCATTTTGTCTAGCCTCAACCTCGACATCTTTAACACCCTCTAGATCCTCTGGAGTTGAAATATGAAACGTTACATTAATCAATACACCAATTGCAATTAAATTTGTTTAAAGGAATAACAATGGTCCTCTTTACCTGATTGGGGAACATCACGTTCCTGATGTTGTCTACCCAGATCATGCTCCACTTGGTCACCACCGACTACATGCTCTAAAATATTAACAATAAAGGTTACATTAATTACTACACTAATTTTCAATTTAAGATGTTTAATTGTATTAATAATTACATAAAAATATTTGAATAGCAAATGAATACCTACACTACTAGGATGCACATCCGGACCTTCATGTATAGGTTTTGTTCCATGATTATCATGATGCATTCCAATGTCACGCGCAGTGTTATCATTGCTTGCTTATTTAAAAAAAATATAGTCACTTTATGTTGAAACTTAACATCAAATAGATTATTGGTTAAGTATTCAAATTGAAATAATTTTCATTTAGCTTATTTACCATTGTGACAGATGCATCAGAATCTCTTATTTGCCCACTCAATTCTCGTAGTTGTTCAGCCACGACTATATAGCCTTGCTGGTAGCCAATTCTCTTGTCATCTTCTATGGGCGCTCTATTGAATTCGGAGCCCTACATTTTTGCTTAGTATTGTGAATTTTGCTTGTATTGTTTGATAAAAAAATGTTTACAATTTATAAATATTTTGATGTGATACTTAATTTATTGATTCTTACAATTTGTGCTGCAAGTTTTATATAACCACCAGAGTTGAGTTTGTGTTGCCCATGCTTTTCTTGTCTTGCCTTGGTTGCCTTTGACGTGTCACTCAATCTATGAAAAGTTTGAAATATGTTAGATTATATAAATATAATGAATAATTAGTACATATTCACATTCTTAATAGTATCACATACCTTCTTCTGGCGTCTGGTTGGGTATTTCCTTTTTTCCTTTCAATTCTCTCCTTTGCATCCAAAATCAGGTCCTTCCACTCCCTCTCTGGAATCATGGGGGGACGCTTATACTTTACGTTCTTCTCTAAATGTGTCCTGTATTGGTCCCTCACATACTTTAGATATGTGCCAGCTTTTTCCAGGAGCTTAGTCTTGTTGAATGTGTCATTTCCAAACAACCCGACCATACGGTTTGTGAGTTCATCTTTTAACTTTTTTTCTTGGTCATTCCACCTTTAAAGAAAAAACAAACTTGTTAGATTTAGAAAGAAACTGAAGCTACCTTTGATATAGTTCAAGAAATGAATAAAAGAAAAACTATTCTAGCAATGATATGAAATCAAAATAGTGGATAAGGGTTAGTTCATGTATGATGTTCCACCTTCTACGTAGGGTAGGCCCAAATATCTGCAATGTCATGTCATTAAGATTTTTATAAAAGATATCATTTCCTACAAAAAAAACATGGGATCATTAGTCCAAAATGAGTGATCAGTAAGTAAATTATAATTAGACTATATATAATAATAATTTTAAGGTACTTGGAACCTTCTGTATCTTCAAGGGAATCAATTCTTCATCGCTCACCACCAATGTGGCCTGCAACGTTTCCGTACTAGTAATACGGGAAGATCCAGGAAATGATGGTATGTTATCACCAGTAGTCGCCTCTGGCACATCCTCATGTGCATCTCCTGCCACAGTAAATGAATCCACTATGAAATGCCTCCAAGAAAGAACACTTCAAGGGTAATAAACACATAACGAAATAGAGAGAAAAAGAGGGATCTACCACCAGTGGTCGGGTCAACACGAGCTAGTGCAATAGACGATGTCTGCATGATACGTGTTGCCGACATTATAGTTGGCAATACAGTTGGGGTCAACCTCAGACCCATGTCAGCACCTGAAGAGTAATACATCAAATATATAAAACATTAAAAAAGAAAGTTCACAAGTCCAAAGGAGTGGTTTTAATATATAGAACATGGTCATCACCTGAACTACCCGCAATACCCTGATCATTGCCACCAGGATGATGACACCTTATAAATTTCTGTAAAAACAACACATACATATTCTAGTTAATGACATAAAAGAGAAAAAAATGTAAACCATTATTGAACTTTTGTTATGATTAAAGCTTTTATTACTGCTTACTTGCAAGTTTTCCACTGTCTGCAACAATAGTTGCACCCTCTCTATTATCTCATCAGTCTGAGGGCTTATGGTTGCCAAATCAACAATCTCTTGGCTCATTTTTCTAATATTCTTTTGTATGAATTATATAGGGTTTGCGCTAAGTTCAATGCCATCAGCGCATAACACTGTCGAGCGCCCCACATCCCTATGGAGGTGCTGAGGTACTGTGGGTTCCTTTCCCTTATCCTAAACATCCGTCTATGACAAGAATATAATTAACACTATCAAAATTACTTCAAAACACTCAAGAAAAGATCATAATGTAATAGTTTGCTTCTATCTAATTTGTACAATTACAATGAGGTTTACCTGCTCCGTAGAAGTGTCGGGACCTTCACCCCTATCTGTGCTATGTGGTGGATCCATGTGGCCTTGTGACAAAGAAAAAATATAAAAACGTTAGCGAAATGAAACCAATAGACTTAGCAAAAAAACTTAATAATACAATGGTTTATTGGATTCATTAATTGGAAGTTGGCTTAAATGGTATATATATAGTACGTACCACCCCCATGATAGTAACTTTGCTTGTATATATGATTCAAATTGTAATCAATTAGCAGGTCTTCCCCTGCACTTATTGATTTTATTGCACATACAAACACACAATTTCCCTCACGTGCCTCAAATATGCAATTGGGTTGCTTATTAGTTGACCCAGGTCATGTACTATTTATAAAACCTGCAATATTCCTTGTTGCTTTTGGCCTTCCATCAATGTATACAGCCACTCATTTACTTTGATCATTATCTCTTTGTTGTATATAATTGGCTGACAGTGCATACCTACGCATACTTTTTTTATATCGAACAATCTGCATCCAATCATTATAATTGTAACAAGGTCCAACAAACTCCATCAATTCAGCAACTTTGTTGTAAGAGACCTTTATGTTGTCCATGGAAAATAGGCCCAAACCATGTAACGACGAAGGTGCTATGCGATATATCCTCTCATTAACACAAAAATTAGTGTTTATTGGAGGAAGTTCCTTGGGTACACATTGTTTCAGTAGATGTTTGTACCTCAAGGGCACCTCAATGTCGTCTTTGGTCTCATCATCATAAGAACATGACCCCCCTTGAGCAAGAAAAAATTCTATGCGTTTATTGAATTTTCTTCTAATCTTTTGACCTCTAGTTGATCTCCCTATTTGAGATCTACTACATGTCTCACTTTCCTCTTCTATTCCTGCATTTTCCTCACTCAAGGAAGACACATTTGACAAATACCTATTTGGTGATACATGTGCACCATCAAATGAGAGAGTTAGTTGGTAATGAGAGAGATATTTTGCAAATGAGGGTAATATTGATGAAGAATTAGGCCATAAAGTTGATGTTCAGATTAAAATTTGAGTAAGTCCAACTGGGGCCTCAAGTGTTGATAGCTGTATTAGATTTGCTGCTAATGTTGAGGTTTCAAAAACTGAAGAAGTTTGTTTTTCTTGTAATTTTTAAAAAATATATTATTTCTATAAGGTGTATTGACTTATACCTGTCGATCCATGAGACTGTGTAGGATCCTCGTCAAAGGGGTTTAGGTTCCTGCACCAACAATTGAGCATCATAAGCATTATATTTGTAATTTGATAAACAATAAATAATGCAGTATCATAAGCATCATAAGCATCACATATGTATCATCATATATGTAATTAAGCATCATAAGAATCACATATGTATCATCATAAACATCTAATCCATCACATACGTATCATAAATCACCATCCATCACATAGCTAATAAGTAGTCCACATTCCATAAATAAACACAAAGTTCAAAAAATGTCACATGTATCATCATAAGCATGTAATCCATCACATATGTATTTTAAATCACCATCTATCACACAGCTAGAGGTGCATCATGAATTAATTAAGTAGTGGCATTAGAATTCAAAACATATGAATTATTTATGTAACCATATAAGTCAAATCAATTTCTATCAAGATATCAATATTAAATAGATAATATAATAATCACATCTCATACATTTCATTCATGTCATTGATCTTCTTCTTCATCCAACTCATCATCATGACCATCATCATCATCATCATCATCATCATCATCATCATCATCATCATCATCCTCATCATCATCGTCATCATCATCATCATCATCATCGTCATTGTGTTCGTCATCGTCATCCTCATCACCATCACCATCACCATCATCATCAGTAGGAGCAGCATCATCATCATCAGCTTCTTCTTCGTGTACATTTCTGTCAGGAACATCATTGACTAACTATCGATCATGATCATCATCTATATCATCTTCTACTTCTTCGGTATCTTCTTCTTCCATCACATTATACATTATCGGCCTTCCTCTTGGATCATGTCTAACAACAATTAACCAACCCGGTTTATGTGGAACCTCCAAGTAAAATACCTGCTCATGTTGACTTGGAAGAACATAGGGCTCATCCCCAACTCGTTCAAATGACCTTGTATTAACCATTGTAAATCCATTATCATGTTCGATAATAGTTCTATCAAGATCATTTTTATTCAGTCGTAGCCTATACCATTTGACGATGAACAGAACTAATTTGAAGGAATTAAAGTCACACTCAAGTATATCATTTAAAATGCCATAGTATCGATTTTGAGACTCTTGAGGATGTATGTCGTTTCTAGATGAAATATTGGTCACCTTAAAGAGTGCAGTTATCCCAAAATCACAAGTTTCCTTTATGTCATCCAACTGTTTGATGCGAAATTTATGACCATTGCAACACATAGCCTTGTGGTGTTTGACCTGCAATATGTCTAACATATTAAAATTATTTCATCATGAGTTGATAAAAATACAGGTGATTAATAAAATTATACGTACTTGTTGATCTCTTAAACCATATGCTAAATCAATTTCCCTTTGTGTAACATTGGAATCTCCATTACGATGAGCTTCTTTAACCAATGAAGTGACACCATCCCATGTTAATGTGTGACTAGAATGTTGACATCATTCAATCCACATCGTCATCCAATCAAGATTGTTTGCAATATACAAATGTAGTACATCCCACTCCCAACCAACTATACAAATAATTAATAGACCACTTACAACTGATTTATTTAGAAGATGAAGAATTAATTTACTACAATAACATCTTATAATCACCTCTCACTTTCTTCAATCTACCTTTCCCCATCAAGTGCTCCCCTTCGAATTTATTAATGGGGTTGGGATCCCAAATGCGATCTACGTGGATTTTTGCTGTAAACTTAGGAAGATATTCAGTAATGTACACCATAGTTTGGTATACCATATATCCCTCCACCATAGAACCCTCAGGATGTGCTCTTTGTCAAACCAAAGCCTTCAAAAATTTCAAGTGCCTCTCAACCATCCACATTGACCTAGTGTGTACAGGTCCACACAATTCGATCTCCTCAACTTGGTGTATGAGGTAGTGTTCTTGTGCATTGAAAAAAGTTGAAGGTAGACACTTTTGCATTTAACACATTAGATGAGGGATTTTTCTCTTCCAATATTTTATATATTCCTTGTGGATTTCTTTAGATGACAACCACCTAAAAGAGATTGAAAACGCAAAAATATATAAATGAGACTTTACAAAATAATATACAATATACTGCATAACAAGTAAAACAAATGGCAAATATAATATCTATAGAACAAATTGAACAAACATCACTACTTACCTCATATATTTTCCAAGATCATATATGACTTGCTTGATATTATTGTCGAAGTGGTCTAGGAGAGATAGAGGTAGAACGTACTGCAACAATTATAAAATGATCTTTTCATTGTTTTCTAACATAATAAAATGAAAAGTACATGCGCAGTATACAAATATATAGTAAATACACAAGAATGCGAATAACCTTAATGAAGGTATGCCAATCATACATTTTCATCCCTGGCCCAAATTCACCCTTCTTTGATATGAGATTGTTTATGTTCGTAGCAAATCCTGTGGGAAATCGAATATTTCCAATGACTTCTTTTATAGAATTGCTTTGTTGCTCCATTAATAACCAAGGAAGGGAACTCATATTAATCTGATCTCCATTGCTATTTGATTGAATGACATTTTTCATTGCATGATTGGATTCCACAATGTCACTACAAATTTTGACAATTTTTTCTTTGTCATGCCTTCCATCCAATATTTTCCATAATGTCTCTGTTATATTCTTTCCAATATGCATTGTATCAAACAAATGCACAATTTGTAGCTCCTCGTAGTAAGGAAACCTACTGAATTGTCTGGGATAAATTTTTAGTCCCTTTGGAAGGTGGTCATCCATGCCTTGATGACCTTCAGTATCATCAATTACATCATCAATAAACAAAACATGATAGAAAAATTCAAATTCCAAACATAAACCATTAGATGGAATGACATTACATTGACGATTAATTCTATTATATTCCAACTTCCATAAGTGAGGACTCATTCTTTGTGGCTTTGATGTAGTCTCTTTTTTCCCATTGAAAAGATGTTTTTCAGTACTCTGGTACTTATGAACTTTGTGAAGGAAGTACCTATACTCATCAAACAACTGCTTTCCTAAACTTTTTGAATGATAGGATTTCATCTTTGGACCACAAACTAGACATGCAAATTTTCCCTTTGTTTGAAGACCTACAAGATAATGTATAATTCTATTAAATCTGTTAATTTTTATAATTATAATTATCATGCGCAACTTGAACACTATAATGTACCACAAAAATGTGTTAGCCTTGGGGCATCATGTATTGTCCATACAAGCATTGCATGGAATTGAAATTGTCTTTGTCCTATTGGTCTAGAGATGTCATACATGGTCACACCATTCCATAACTCCAGCAACTCATCGATAAGAGGCTCAATATATACATTCATATCTTTAACTTGGTACTTGCCTAGTGGAATGAACAAAAACATTACATAATTATTATGACCATTTTACTACAATATTTATAATTAAATGTAGATGACTATTAAATGATAAAATACCTGGAACAATCATTGCCAACATTATGTGCTCCCTCTTTATTAGCATCCATGGAGGAATATTATTGTTGATAACAAAAATAGGCCACACCGAGTAAACAGATCTCAACTCTCCAAATGGATTGACACCGTCCACTGCCAATGAAAGCCTGAGATTATGAGGTTCTTCTTTAAAGTGTGGCCACTTTTCCTTTATGTCCATAAATGCTAAACCATCCATGGGCATTTGAATAATGTCATCTCGACTTCTATTGCGTGCATGGTAATCCATAAATTGTGCCAAGATAGTGCACCTGAATAATCGTTGCATACGTGGAATAATGGGAATATAAGGAAGAACCTTGCGAGGCACCTTTTTTGTTATTTGTGTTGGCAATATTGCATTATAATAGACAATAAAAGATTGTTGGCATTTCATAACGATATTGAGAAGGTTGTTGATGATTATGGATATAACTAATTAAAGATGTTTTACTATCTTGATATTATTATTTTGTCATTGATGTCAAGAAATTGATTTTCTAATTCAGTATGATGTTGCCATATCTTGAGAAGTATGATATGAAGATTATAAAAGATGTCGGTAAAAGACACAAGAAAGAATATGATGAATAAGGGGATGAATAAGGTATTCAATGGGTAAATACTACCGAGTTAGACAATGATGAGATCATGATGTTTTAGATTGTTTTGACATCATACATATGTTGTAAAGTGTAAAGGTTAATACTATACTATGTTATCAACCAAAGAACCTAGTCGGTAAACCCTAAGGAACCTAGTCAGTAAACCCTAAGGTTATCACTATCGGTTAATGAAGGCAAAATGTCTACCGAGTGAAGTTTAGTATTCACTGAGTTGTTACCGAGTTGTAATCGAGCTATAACAGAATGCATTAAATATTTACATGTAGTATTTAATGAAGGAAGCTGATGAGCTAGAGTGGATTAAATGATTGGTAAGTCGTGGAAGAAGTTTGTTAATGAATCTAAGGCAATGAAAAGTCGGCATGAAGATCTACAGCTCAGATTGAACCACAATACCCTGGCACAAGTTCCAAGACTAGTATGCAAGTTCCAAGGCGAGGTAAAACATTTTCAGATCAAAAGATGCATTGAACATGGACAAGATTGGAGATCTGATGGCTATGATTGATCATGGGAAATGTGATCAAGGAGATTAAGAGGTTATCTAATTGTTTATAAATAGGAAACTATTGATAACCAATTTATGTGGGCAAGTGTATGCACAGGGATGCTACATAGTGATTACCTAGCACAGAAGCTTGAAGACTTATTAGAATAACAAAGTATAGAAGCCCAACAGATAGAAAAGATTAGTTCTATGTCTAGATTGTATTGAACAAATAAGAATCTGCTTTAGCATTTTATATGTGAAGTTGCAGATAGATTTTATTACTGTTATTTTGTGAAAGTGATAGAAAATCTCTTAACCGAGTGGACTTAATAGTCTTATATGTAAATCCTCTAGCAAGGTGACATTCTGATTGAGTGTTTGAAATACTTTAACAAGGTCACTTCTAACAAAGTGAAGATCCTAACAAATCTGAGGGAAATCCCTTAACCGAGTCACATCTAGCAATGTGTTTGTAATCTTTAACAGGATTTGCTTTTAACCGAGCATACTCTAGAAGAGTATATTTCTTAGTGGGTTCAAAATCCCACAGTGGTTTTTCCCTATTTGGGTTTCCACGTTAAATCTGGTGTTATGAGGTTTATATTGTTCATATGCTTTTGAGGTTGCATGTTTAACTATTTTTGTTATATTGCTAATATATATGTTACCGAGGTTGAATCTGATTTTTTTATGGATGATTGAGTTTGTATGATTCACCCCCCTCCCTCTCATCTTGTTGGCTATTGGATCTGTACTTATATTAAGTATCAGAACTATCAACTAGTATCAGAGCTTTGGACTCAAGAAGGAAAGTTTAAAGGCACTTGAGTTAAAGATCCAAAGATGTATAAGAGGGATGCACCGAAGCTAAACAAGTCAAGTTTCTCTAAATGGCAGAAAAGGATGAAGCTACATCTATCAGGAGTTGGAGAATATGATGTATACTATATGGAGAATGATTTTTTTGCACCGAGCACCTATCCATTGACTATGGAAGAGATAAGGGCAAAGCAAGAACATATTCAAGCAATGATTGAAATAACATCTGCATTGACCGATTCAAAGTTTAATGATCTAGAAGGCTGCAATGATGCAAAGGCAATGTGGGATAAGCTCATATCAATATATGGAGGAGATGAACACGTTCAAAGAGTAAAAGTAGATAGTCTGAGAGGACAACTTGAATCTATGAGGATGAATGAAGGTGAGAACATAACTCGGTACTGTACAAGACTAAAGGAGATTGTCAATCAAATCGAAGGAGCAGGTGGAACTATTGAAGAAAAGGATATAACAAGTAAGTTGTTGAGAACCCTTCTACTAGCTTATGCAATCCAAGTCTTTGCAATCAATAAATTGAGCTCTGTACCTAATATGCTAGTTTCTTTAGATGTTGCTATTGGTAAGCTACATTCATTTGAGTTAAGTAATTTTGATAACAGTGGATCTTCGGTAAATAAAGTTGAATCTGCATTTAGTTCTTTTCATCTTGATGAATCTAATGATTACAATGAGAGAAAATATAAGTACTTTGAAGGAGATCACAGTGGAGCAAGTGAAAGATTTCGGAAGAACATGGAAGAAGTCCACAAACTGTATGAAGAAATCAGAAAGCAAGAAGAGTTTGAAGCACTATCAGCCAAAAGGTTACCGAGAGGCAAAGGTAAGTATAAAGGAAAACTACCTTTGAAATGTTTCAATTGTGAAAAGATAGGACATATGGCTTCTAACTATCCTAACAAAGATTTTACTGAAAGAAGAGATTATCGAGATAAGAGACAGAAAGATAATCATTACAGAGGACACCGAGACTTCAAAAGAAGAGATAGAAAGACATGCTTAATAGCTGATGAGGAATCTAGTGATGATAAATCAGATGAGACTGATACAGAGGAAGTAGTTTATGTGGCTATCAAGGATGGATCAGATGAAGAAAGGTATGAAGAAAAAGCCCTAATATCTCACATAAACACTAATGATTCTTGGATTATAGATAGTGGATGTTCACATCATATGACAGGAGATAAACACAAGTTTGTTATATTAGAAGATTATGATGGAGGCTATGTCAGATTTGGTAATGATGCACCATGTCCAGTGAAAGGTAAAGGATCTATAACACTTCTTGACAATGCAAGATGCAATAATGTTTATTGGGTTGAAGGTCTGAAATACAATTTGTTGAGTGTAGCATAGCTAAACAACACAGGTTACTGAATAGAATTTTAGAAAGGAATTATCAAAGTTCATGACAAGAATGGAAAGTTAGCTACTACCGAGACACAAACAAAAGGTAACACATTTCACCTTGACTCAACTCGTAACAAGTGTTTGCATGGAAAGATAGATAATACCTGGTTATGGCATAAAAGGTTTTGTCATGTAAATTTTGATAATCTGATCAAAATAAGTAAGAAGCACCCAGTAAGAGGTCTATCGAGTCTTGAAAAACTTGAGAATGCTATGTGCTGAGGAAGCCAGATGGGTAAGATGATGAGATCAAGCTTTACAAGTAAGTCTTACACTTCTAAGGGAATTTTAGATCTAGTGCACACTGATCTTTGTGGTCCTATGAAAGTTCAAAGTTATTATGGTGATAAATATTTCATATTATTTGTGGATGACTATTCAAGGATGATGTCAGTAATGTTTTTAAAAGAAAAATCATAAGCTTTTCAAATGTTTAAATGGTACAAGGCAAGAGTTGAAAATGAAATAGGAAGACAACTGAAATGTCTTAGATCAGATAGAGGAAGTGAGTGCACATCTGATGAGTTCAACTTATTTTGCAATGATCATGGTATTAAAAGACAAGTCTCTGCACGGAGAACTCCACAGCAGAATGGAATAGCTGAAAGAAGAAACAAATCTATTATGGATTGTGCTAGAACACTGATGATTGAAAAGAAGGTGCCACAAACATTTTGGAGAGAAGCAATAAGCACAGCTGTTTACACCTTGAACCAAGTTCAATTGAAGAAAGGTACTTTGAAGACACCATAAGAAATCTAGTATGATAAGAAACCAAATGTTAGTTATTTTAAAATCTTTGGAAGTAGATGCTATGTTCATAAAGATGATAGAAATGGCAAGTTCGATCAGAAAAGTGAAGAAGGAATGTTTCTAGGTTACTCTTCTAGAAGAAAAGCATTTAAATGTCTAATCAAATCATCTAACAAAATAGTAGAAAGTGAAAATGTGAAAATTGATGAATTTGCAGAAAGAAATGATGAAGGAAATTCCAAGGAACCAGAAGACTATGATGAATTTGTCTATGTTCAATCGAGAAGTCCTACTGAGAAGACTGTTGAAGAAAATGAAGAGAATATCCAGTTACCGAGTGATAAAGAAGATCGTATAGAGCCTATCGAGCCTGTATTAGCCAAGTATGTCAAAAGACATAATGCACCAAGTCACATTATAGGAGATAAGGATGATCCAGTGATGACAAGGAACAAACTGAGACAGAACACATGCTTGATATCTGAATTTGAACTGAGAATAGTAAAAGAGGCATTTAACAGTGAAGATTGGGTAAATGCTATGATAGAAGAGATTGATCAAATCAAGAAGAATGACACATGGACACTAATCCCAAGACCAAAGGACAAAAATGTAATCGGTACAAAGTGGATTTTCAAAAACAAGCTAAATGAAAAAGGTGAAGTCAATTGAAACAAAGCAAGACTAGTTTGCAAAGGTTATGCTCAAGAAGAAGGAATTGATTATGGTGAAACTTTTGCACCTGTTGCTAGACTTGAAGGAGTTAGAACATTATTGGCCTATGCTGCTTTCAAGAACTTCAAGATATATCAAATGGATGTCAAATCTGCATTTCTGAATGGAATATTAGAAGAAGAAGTTTTCATTGAACAACCTGAAGGATTTGTTGAAGACAATAATAAATATCAGGTATGTAAACTGAATAAAGCTTTATATGGTTTGAAATAAGCACCAAGAGCATGGTATGAAAGATTGCACTCTTATTTGATTAAGATTGGTTTTATAAGGACAAGTGAGAATAGCAACATGTATATGAAGAATGATGAAAATGGAATACTGATCTCAGCCATATTCATTGATGATATTATATTTTGTGGAAATGACTCTTTATGCAAGAACTTTGGAAATGAAATGAGCAAAGAATTTGAGATGTCATTAATCAGTGAGATAAAGTATTTTATAGGTTTACAGATACTGCAAATAAAAAATGAGATTTTTATTACTCAATCCAAGTACATAAAGGAAATCTTGAAGAAATTTGGAATGGATGATTCAAAACCAGTAAGTAATCATATGACTACCAATTGCAAATTATCAAAGAATGATGAATCTGCATCTGTTGATGAGACACTCTATCGATCCATGATTGGAAAACTACAATATGTTGTTCACAGCAGACCAGATATAGCACATGCAGTAGGTATAGTTGTAAGATTCTCTACAGATCCCAAGGAAACACACATGACAACAATCAAAAGAATTTTTAGATACTTGAAAGGCACAGAGGATTATGGCTTATTATATCAGAAAGGAAATTATTTTGATTTAAAAGTTTATACTGATGCTGATTGGTTAAGCAACTATGATGATAGAAAAAGAACAAGTGGAGGAGCTTTCTTTTTAGGAGAATGACTAGTGAGTTGGCTTAGCAAGAAACAAGGATGTGTTTCGCAGTCAACAGCAGAAGCAGAATACGTTGCTACAACATTGAATTGTACCAACATTGCATGGATCAAACAACTGTTGATAGGTATAAATGAGAAAGTTACTGAGCCAGTAACTATGTTCTATGACAATACTAGTGCCATTAATATTTCAAAGAATCCTGTTATGCACTCTAAGACAAAGCACATATCTATCAAATATCATTATCTTAGAGAAGAAGCTCAAGAGAAGAAAGTGGTGTTGGAATATGTTAGCACAAAGCAGCAAATAGTATATATCTTCACCAAGCCACTACCAAAGGACACTTTTGAATATCTCAGAAGTAAGTTAGGGGTCATACCCCTATCTTTTACTCACTGACCAAGTTCGGTGAAAGCATCAATCCGATGACTAATGAATATCTTTTGGGAGTTGATGCTGAGTTATACACTTTAGGATGTTTTCTAAAGGTGTACAGGACATAATACAGGAAATATTACAGGGAACAGGAATTAAAGACAAATGCTCTGACCGAGACTCAGTTGATACACAATAGCAGGAAATAACTTCTCATAGAAAGAAATTATGTTTTAGTTCTTTACTTTTTGGCATTGTTGTCAAAGGAGGAGAAAACCTACAAAGGGGAAGAAGACTACTATGAAGAAGAGACAACTGAGAGAAGACCTATTAGGGGAGAAGACTAAGAGAAAACTATAGATTGGAAAGAAGACAGAAATGAGGAGAAGTCTAATGTATGGGGGAGAGCATTTCAGCATTTTAGAATCACAACAATCCGAATCTATTAAGGTCAAATCAAATGGTTTTGCCATCAATGCCAAAGGGGGAGATTGTTGGCAATATTGCATTATAACAAACAATGAAAGATTGTTGGCATTTCATAAGGATATTGAGAAGGTTGTTGATGATTATGGATATAGCTAATTAAAGATGTTTTACTATCTTGATATTATTATTTTGTCATTGATGTCAAGAAATTGATTTTTTAATTCAGTATGATGTTGCCATATCTTGAGAAGTATGATATGAAGATTATAAAGATGTCGGTAAAAGACACAGGAAAGAATATGATGAATAAGTAGATGAATAAGGTATTCAATGGGCAACTACTATCGAGTCAGACAATGATGAAATCATGATGTTTTAGATTGTTTTGACATCTGTAGCATCCTAAAATTGTGACACTTGCAATTTTGACTGCATTTGGGTCTTCACGATGGCGGCGCAACACGGAACCTGAATGGAGACCCCGAAACTTGTTTATGACACCAAAAACTGCATTTTTCAGCACCCTGGCCTAATCCTTCTTGCACCCTGTTGTCCCTGGAGGTGGGACCATGGCGCCCAGTGCCCTGATCCCTGGCCCTATTTTGGGCTCGGTCTCTTTTGGGGCTTCGGGTCTTTAAGTTTTCAAATTGGAAAATAATGTTTCCTGGTCGGCCTAAGGTCGGGAAAATCAGTCTATCAGCCATAATTGACAAGTATATAAACTACATTTCCTCTCTCATTTTGGTAGAAAAAAAAAAGGCGGAAATGATATTCAAACATTCAAGCATTCAAACATTCAAGCATTCAAGCATTCAAGCATTCCTTCAAGCAATTGAGCATTCTAAGTCTCCATTCAAGGCTAAGTGTTGCATTCAAAACAAGGATTCAACCATTGAAGAGGAGATCACTTACAACATACAACATACTACATACATTACACCTTCGCATGTAAGAATACAAACATTCTTACAACAAGGTATCAGTACTTGTTTACATTACAAATATTTACATTTACAGCATTCTCATTTCTTGGTTAATTCCAAAACTGGGGTTTGACCTAAAGGCAAACCCCTCATCCCTAACCCCCCAATCGTCCTCTCTTTTCTGTGTGTAGGTTGCAGGTACACGGCTGTAATTGAAGATCCAGAATCCTTGTGCAGACATGAACAGATCCCCCTTCGTTTCGCAGATTTTTCGGAGGACCGTGTGCACGCCGGGCGCCATCGTCCCATCAACTTTCGCTCAAATTTGCAGAATAGCACCGTCTCGACATTTTACTACTAATTCTAGGTCCCCAGCTTCACCCCATATCCCTATCTCTGTTTATAAGCGAATCTTTCCTACTTTACATGCATTCCTAGTTCAATCTTTCTATCTACATTCTTTACAAAAGAGGGTATCCTTGATGTCTTAACCCTTGAAACTCATATAGAATCCAATCTTGCATTGCGTGGGATTGGATCTTGTGGGTTTCAACCCCTCTTTTGAATGTAAAGTCTCTCCTAAGTGAAAACCATCAACCCTAGTGACTCTCCCTTCTCTCTCCTTAGAGTTGGGGAGGGGAGAACGACTAGGGTTCGATTTTTCCGCTTTACATTTTGGTGAACCCGACGTGAACATCCTCATTCTAATTATTCATGGTTAGATCTGAAAATTTTGCTTCCTTAATTACATTTCCATGTTTGATCTTTGGCAAATTTTAGAGGTTAATTGCATAAAAACCCTAAAATTTTCTTTTAAGTAATTAAACTTGTGAAACGTTTAATTGTTAATGCTTGTTTCAGATCTACCCTTCTATTGCAAATTATCAATTCATATTTGTGCTTTAATTCTGAAAATTAAGTGGTTAAATGTCAAAACCCTAATTTTTAAAACCTTCTTGATTCAACCTTTGACTGATAATTTCACCGATCAAAACACCTCCAAATCGGCTGTAACTTTGGATTCCGCAATAAAATCACAATATCTTTCATCCCTGAAAATTTGGAAAAAAGTTGCGAGGACCGTGTGCACCCCGAGCGCCATCATCCCCAACATTTTTTCTGAAATTTCGGGAGCTAGATCTTACTGTATTTTTCTACTAAAATCCAGAATTTTGGCTGATTTTATCAATTTTAACACCTTCAAAATTAAAGTCAAAGTTGGTCTAGCGATTGCTTGGATTGAAGCTTCTAATCATTCAAAAATTGTTGAAATTAAAATTTGTGTCAAAATTGTGTTTCTTACAGTCCTAAATCTGAACAGTGTGCTAGCATTCATTCGAAATTTCAGTACTTTATTCAAATCTTTACAATTTGTGACTTTTGAAATCAAGTGTTTAATTGCAACAACTCTGATTTCCACTTTCAAATTTGAATTTTGCATGAAATCGGGTCAACTTTTAAATTTCAAAACTTGCGTTGCTTTCAGCATTCCCTCTAAAATCATAAAATTCAAAATTTCAGTTTCCCTTTTTTTTTCAAAATTCAAATTTTACATTTTTCAACAATCTTGGTAGGGTTCAATTTTGAGATTGCAACTTTAATTTGGCCTATCTACAGATCATAAAATCACTCAATTTTTTCAGATTAGCTTTAAAATCATCATAACTTTCATCCCTGCAAATTTTGAAAAAAGTTGCGAGGACCGTGTACACTCCGTTCGCCACGGTCCGGGACATTTTTTCTGAAATTTTGGGAGATTGTCCTGATTGCATTTAACAGCTTAAATCTAGGAGATTGGCTGATTTTATTGAAATTTGCTACCTCTAAAATTCAAAATCTTCTATCTCTCTTTAGTGCATTATTTTTACAACAATAAGTCCTACTTACACTATTCCCGTTAGACGAAGCCTTAGAATTAAGTCTTTCTGAGGTGTAATTACCGAGGAGATGGAACCTAATTTGAATGGCCTTTTTAACGAGGACATGGGTAATTCCTCTAATCCTCTTAATGATGAAGAAGCTCTCCATGAGGTTTCTGTAGAACAACTTTCAAAATTGGATAACCAATTTGATGATTTTCGACAATGGATGTCTCAGGAATACCCTGATAGTGAAGCTCTTTCATTAATTGAGGGTCTAAAACGTATGGTTCAAAGTGATAAGAATGGAATTGATATTTTGCGTGGGATTGCACACATTGTGGATTCGAATGTGATGCCTATGAAGAGTTGTGCCGAAACCTTAGGTTACACACAACCTCCTACTCAAGTTAATCATTCTATTCCTTTGACAACTTCTATTGCTAGTATACCTACTTTTACATCAAACATAATGACTACTTCAATACAAGACATTCCTCCTATGATCACCAGTCATGGGGGAAATCCCTCTTCTTTAATTAACCCTCTTCCTTCATTCAATCCAACTTCTTCATTCATTCCTTCAATGAGTGTTCCTGTTATATCTCCACAAATGAACATGACACAAGGGGGCAATTCATTTAACCATTCCATTCCTCCTTGTAGTGTTCCTCCTTTCCAATCATCTCCTATGACTAACTATCATAGTGTCCCACCACCTTACTCTCTACCTTCTTTCAATAACATAACACCTCCATCACAATCTAACACATCTAATATGAACTCTTCGACTGAAGCGACCATTAACAATCTTGCACAAACTATCTCTTCTTTACAGCAACAAATTGCCTCTATGAATCAATCTAAGTTTAGTGTGCCCACATTTGATGTTGTGAGCCCACTTTCTCTTGACCTTGTTTGAGCTATCCCCCCTAAACATGTTGAAATTCCGCATTTGGAGCTTTATAATGGTAAGGGTGATCCTCTAACACATGTTAAGACCTTTCAAACAATATGTACTGATTTTGCTTATGACCAAAGGTTGCTTGCAAAATTGTTTACTAGAACATTAAGAGATAAAGCCCTACAATGGTATTGCTCATTGCCTTCTTATTCTATTTCTTCTTTCGAACAACTTGCAAATGCTTTTATTCAACAATTTCAAAACAATATAAGTCCTAAAGTCACTTTGATTGATTTAATGCATTGTAAACAAGGTGTTAAAGAAAAAGTGACTGATTTCATTGGTAGATATAAGCATTTGTATGCTCAAATTTCTTTTCCAGTGCCTGACAATGATATTCAAAGAATCTTTATTTCTAATTTACAAAAAGATATTAGAGAAAAACTCTTGTTTTCTGAGTTTACTTCTTTCCAACAGTTGTGCGCCACTCTTCACAATTATCAACTGACTGTGAGTCAAATGGAACAAGCAAATCCTATGACTCCAAGTGATAAGGGTGATAGTAGTCAACAACCATTTGGGAAGTTTAAACCGAACAGAGAGTCCATTAAATTCAATGAAAACATCATCAACAACAATGTGAATGCAGCATCAGGTGTGCCTCCTATTTCTAAGTTTTTCAAGAAAGAAAGAAAGTTTACTCCTTTGAATGAATCATTGCATAGTATTATGAATAAGTTATTGGAACAAAATGTGCTTACTCTTCCTCCTATAAGGCAAATAGATCCTACAAAGATTAATTCACCCTATTTTGATAACAAATCTTTTTGTCAATTTCATCGTCATCCTGGGCATGATACTGAAAAATGTTTTGCTTTAAAGGGTAAAATTCAAGATTTGATTGATAATAATACTATCTCTGTTTCTGGTGCGAATGATAAAGGCAACACATCTGTAGCTCCTCCTAACCAAAATCTTCAGATTTTTACTGATCCATTACCTTCTCATACCTCTAATGCGATTGATACTAATGATTCCTCTGTCTCACCTGATGATCTTGTGTCTATGACTCCGAATGTGATTAACTTTGTAGAGCAGCAGAAAATCCCTAAAGAACCTTCCATCACCTTTGATTCTAGTGAAACTATCAGGGCACCTGATGGTCCTTTATATATAGTTGCAAAAGTCAAGAATACACCTTGCCGTGGAGTGCTTATTGATCCTTCTTGTATGGTTAATATCATTACTGAAGAATTTCTTTTTACTTTGCAATTGAATCAAGTGATCTATGATGAAACAAATGTGGTTGTGAAACTATTTGATGCATTTTCTTCTCCTGCAATTGGTTCTATTACATTAACTATTGAGGTCCATAACAAATCCCTTGATGTGGACTTTGCTATTATTCCATCATCCGAACAATTTCGTGTGAAGCTAGGCTATCCTTGGCTATCTTCCATGAAAGCTATTGCTTCTCCTATCCACAAGTGTTTGAAATTTCCCCATAATGGTGAAGTTGTTACTGTCAATCATAGCCTCTTTAAACCAGCTGAAAGAACTTCTAGTGTTCCTATTGATTACTTTTGGCCTAAACAATTCCAATCTCTTCCTCCGTGAAGTGATCATCTTTTCAAATCTTATCAAAAGTGGAAAAAAGATATGATCCTATCTCTAAGTGAACCTAGAACACCCAAACCTGACATTCCTATCATTCTTGAGAAGGAAGTTCTTCCTTTGAAAGATAAAACTAATGTCTTTCCTCAAGAAGATTCCCAACCCATCCCTATGGATGTGACTATGCCTATATCTAATAAACTTCCTAAAAGTAGACCTATACCTCCTCGTCATGATGGACTTGGTCTCCTTCCTAAACCAAGTATTCCTCCCTTATATGGAGTAGTTCCTCCTCCTTCCTCTTATGGAGAGAAGAGACCTTCCTCTTCTCCTATCATTCAACCTAAGAAACCACAACCTAAACACCCAAGTGATAAGGATGAGAACATTCCTCCTCCTCAATCTTCTCAACTTCCTACTAAGACTAGACGAAATCGTTCTGCACGTGAATGCCAACGAAAGCGTCGTCTTAGAGCTCAGGCATTTGCTTCTCAAACTTTGCAATTCCCAAAAACACCTTCAGCCAATATTATTCCATTTTCTCCTCAGTCGACGATTGAGCCAAAATCTCCTAAACATAAGATGCATGATGGTCTTGATCCTGTGTGAGTTAAAGATCCTATTTTTATAAATCTTGATGATGATATAGATGAAAATGTTATTCATGATGAAAATGTTACTCCTGTTCATTCTGACAGTGAATATGAACATGTTGATGTTGATAACCATTTATCTAACGCATTTTCTAAAGCACTTATCCTAGCTCCTAGACAAGAACAACGTGGCTTGGAACATGAACATAGCCCTTGTTTGGATCTTGTGATAGCTCCATCTGTTGTGTTGGATGTTCCTCCTCTAGCGTGTTTCCTACCTTCCCGAAATATTGATCAGCAAGATCGGGGGGTAGATGACGTGCTAGACTAGTTCATTAGCATAGTAGACTCTCTCCTCCTCTCTTTTGTTACTTCTTCTATGTGTTACTCTCATTCTTCTATTTGTTGTCCTTGGTGTTGTCTACTTGAGGATGATGCAAAACATTGAGATCTCTTTTGATCTCTCTCATGTTGACTCAAAAGACACATGTGTTCCCTTCTTCTAGGTGACCTTCCTTGATTGGGGAATGAAGAACAATTATGCATACATACATTTGATATACATACAGCATACTGACCCCGAGGAAAGCGAAGTCACCTTGTGCTTTGTGTTTTGTGTCTATTATCCTTAGGCTTATCTCACACTTGGGGGCTAAATCCTTGTGATAATGTGCTCCTTTCTCATTTCTTATATGTATCACTACCTTAAAGCAATCACCCCCAGTGAGGCGTGTGCGATCGCTTTAACGTAGGGGGGCATACATCCCATCCATATCTTTTCAAGATACTTGAAAATTTCTTGACAAATTTAGCTTTGCCTTGAAAATTTTTAATGTCTTTCTGGCATGACTCATAGTGAGGGAACCTTACTACTGATAGTCATGGTTCTCCCTCATGATCTTCCCTTTTACTTTGTCAATCGAAGTCGTAAGATCCTTAGTCCACTGGGGGCTAGGTGTATCTTGCCTCCTTGACGTGGTGAAAGTCTTTCAATGTTAATTCCTTGTACTTTACCGGAAGTATGAGCGTACGCTTATACTCCCGCTAAAGTGGGGGCTAAATGTAGCGTCCTAAAATTGTGACACTTGCAATTTCGACTGGATTTGGGTCTTCACGATGGTGGCGCAACACGGAACCTGAATGGAGACCCCGAAACTTGTTTATGACACCAAAAACTGCATTTTTCAGCACCCTGGCCTGATCCTCCTTGCACCCTGTTGTCCCTAGAGGTGGGACCATGGTGCCCAGCAAACTGGTCCTTCAGGACTAGGGCACCTAGCACCCTGGTCCCCCAGGACCATGGCGCCCAGCGCCCTGATCCCTGGCCCTATTTTGGGCTCGGTCTCTTTTGGGGCTTCCAGTCTTTAAGTTTGCAAATTGGAAAATAATGTTTCCTGGTCGGCCTAAGGTCGGGAAAATTAGTCTATCAGCCCTAATTGACAAGTATATAAACTACATTTCCTCTCCCATTTTGGTAGAAAAAAAAAAGGCGGAAACGATATTCAAACATTCAAGCATTCAAACATTCAAGCATTCAAGCATTCAAGCATTCCTTCAAGCAATTGAGCATTCTAAGTCTCCATTCAAGGCTAAGTGTTGCATTCAAGACAAGGATTCAACCATTGAAGAGGAGATCACTTACAACATACAACATACTACATACATTACACCTTCGCATGTAAGAATACAAACATTCTTACAACAAGGTATCAGTACTTGTTTACATTACAAACATTTACATTTACAGCATTCTCATTTCTTGGTTAATTCCAAAACCGGGGTTTGACCTAAAGGCAAACCCCTCATCCCTAACCCCCCAATCATCCTCTCTTTTCTGTGTGTAGGTTGCAGGTACGCGGTTGTAATTGAAGATCCAGAATCCTTGTGCAGAGACGAACAGATCCCCCTTCGTTTCGCGGATTTTTCGAAGGACCGTGTGCACGCCAGGCGCCATCGTCCCGTAAACTTTCACTCAAATTTGTAGAACAGCACCGTCTCGACATTTTACTACTAATTCTAGGTCCGCAGCTTCACCCCATATCCCTATCTCTATATATAAGCGAATCTTTCCTACTTTACATGCATTCCTAGTTCAATCTTTCTATCTACATTCTTTACAAAAGAGGGTATCCTTGATGTCTTAACCCTTGAAACTCATATAGAATCCAATCTTGCATTGCGTGGGATTGGATCTTGTGGGTTTCAACCCCTCTTTTGAATGTAAAGTCTCTCCTAAGTGAAAACCATCAACCCTAGTGACTCTCCCTTCTCTCTCCTTGGAGTTGGGGAGGGGAGAACGACTAGGGTTCGATTTTTCCGCTTTACAACATCATACATATGTTGTAAAGTGTAAAGGTTAATACTATACTATGTTATCAACCAAAGAACCTAGTCGGTAAACCCTAAGGAACCTAGTCGATAAACCCTAAGGTTATCGCTATCAGTTAATGAAGGTGGAATGTCTATCGAGTGAAGTTTAGTATTCACCGAGTTGTTACCAAGTTGTAACCGAGCTATAACAAAATGCATTAAATGTTTACATGTGGTATTTAATGAAGGAAGCTAATGAATTGGAGTTGATTAAATGATTGGTAAGCCGTGGAAGAAGTTTGTTAACGAATCTAAGGCAATGAAAAGTTGGCATGAAGATCTACAGCTAAGATTGAACCACAATACCCTGGCACAAGTTCCAAGACTAGTATGCAAGTTCCAAGGTAGGGTAAAACATTTTCAGATCGAGAGATGCATTGAACCTAGACAAGATTGAAGATATGATGGTTATGATTGATCATGGGAAATATGATCAAGGAGATTAAGCGGTTATCTATTTTTTTATAAATAGGAAATTGTTGATAAACAATGTATGTGGGCAAGTGTATGCACAGGAATGCTACATAGTGATTACCGAGCACAGAAGCTTGAAGACCTATTAGAATAACAGAGTATAGAAGCCCAGCAGATAGATAAGATTAGTTCTATGTCTAGATTGTATTGAACAAATAAGAATCTGCTTTAGCATTCTAGATGTGAAGTTGCAGACAGATTTTATTACTGTTATTTTGTGAAAGTGATAGAAAATCTCTTAACCAAGTGGACTTAACAGTCTTATATGTAAATCCTCTAGCATGGTGACATTCTGATTGAGTGTTTGAAATCCTTTAACAAGGTCACTTCTAACAAAGTGAAGATCCTAACAGATCTGAGGGAAATCCCTTAACCGAGTCACATCTAGCAATGTGTTTGTAATCTTTAACAGGATTTGCTTTTAACCGAGCATACTCTAGAAGAGTATATTTCTTAGTGGGTCCAAAATCCCACAGTGGTTTTTCCCTATTTGGGTTTCCATGTTAAATCTAGTGTTATGAGGTTTATATTGTTCATATGCTTTTGAGGTTGCATGTTTAACAGTTTTGGTTATATTGCTGATATATATGTTATCGAGGTTGAATCTGATGTTTTTATGGATGATTAAGTTTGTATGCTTCACCCCCCCCCCACCTCTCATCTTGTTGGCTATTGGATCTATACTTATATTAAGTATCAGAACTATCAATTTGATCTGTTCGATATCTACTGATATGACATTTAGGGCATTTTGTTCCAAATTCATGTTGTTTATGATATATAATATGATCATTGGGACAAGCATCTATTGTTTGATACTCCATTCCAATAGCTTTCATAATGGCAGATAATTCTTGGTATGAGGGAGGTAGAATATTTGATGGTGTTAAGAAAAACTCACCTATCAATCTACAGCAAAAAAAAAAGTTTGAGGTGTTAATATAAAGAATATTAATGGTACATGATTCACCATTTATTAGCTGTAATGACATGTATGACATACCTTAACATACGTGAGATTGTTATGTTGGATAAACCATTCATAACCTTCAAGTTCACCAACAACAATACAACAGAGAGAAGAGTTGTTTGGGAGCCTTTGTAAAGGGGCTCATATGCCTTCTCAAGAAGAGGTAAATCATGAACATCGAGGTCATCCTGATCATCATGATCAGCTGTGCCAGTACTAAATGTGTCATGGATCAATGTATTTGTTCCATCATCTTCAATTGTGTTTTCTGGTGCATAATCATCATCTTCCATGGGATCATTATCTTCAGCTTCGATATTCACACCTCCATGTTCCTCCACTTCAAAAACCATATTATTCGGGTTGTGTTGGTCCATATCATATGCCCTGGGGTGCTCGACCTATATAAAAATGATCAACATAAATAAACCATGATCATGATCTCATTATCAAGTGATTTCTTATGTATATAAATTGTTAAAACGATATAATGAACAACTTACCAGTGGATGATAATCATGTCCCCGTTCAATGTGACCATGCTGCCTACAATGTTTCTTAGTTGTTTTGATTAGAAGTCTTCTAGTCTTTAAGCCCTTACAAATTTTGTAGGGACAATAACATTTCCCATCACCTTTTCTTTTCAAGTTAGACCATAATCTAGCAATTGTCTCCTTATTTTGTTCTTCGTTGATATTATCTGACATGGTCTTTCTTCACAGGCAAAAAAATCAAGCTATGGAAACTTTAGTGCAAAAGCTTCACAAAAATTGCAAATCGAACTAAAACCATTTAACTCTTCTTTTTCATCTTAAAACATTGAACTTAATAGAGAACATATTTAATGTAGTTGATTGTGTGAATTTTTGAGCATTGTGTCTACAAATTCTTACTAAAAGTTTGCCTGTTGTAGACTTTCTGAGACACATTTTTGAGTATTCTAAGCCTTGGTTTACTGGTGATAAGTTGGAAACTTTATGGCAGACCTATAGCCAATCGATCTAATTTTGACAAGTTATACACCAAGCAAACAGGCATCTAGAACTAGCATTGTTTGCAGGTCACCCCTACCCTATGCCATGGGTATATGACTACCCAGAACTCCAGTTTAAGCATCAATCCTGGAAATGATTGGTGTATGACTACCCAGAACTCTAGTTTAAGCATTAAGTTACATCATTATTGACCTTACTTTGGGATGCTATGTATGAGATTGGAACCTTTTGTAAGGTGTGATCAATGTGCTATCATAAATGCAAATCCAAAACCATTTTGATGAGATCATGATACCACTAATACTATTTTGCCTTGTTAATTTTGCACCCACAAAAATGATAGAACCAGATATAATATGCCATCAATGCCCATATACCGACAATGCTCAAGATGAGCCACTTAGAGGTAGAGTTTAACCACTTTCCAAATAGGTAGATTATCTCTAACCTCATTTTCCCTATAGGTAACTGATTAGGTTCATTTTAGAGTCATATTTCCAAATATGTACCTCTATGTTAGCTTTTTGCTTTATTATTTGCTTGTTTATGCTTAATCTTGTCAATTTTGCATAATTTTACTTAGTTCTTGCATCTTCAATGAAATTATATCTAATCATATCCAATCACAACAAAATGGAACAATTAATCATATTGTTGGTCTCTCCTAGAGGAATTAAATTGAACCAAATTGACTATTCCCCAATAAAATATTTTGAAATGGTGAATGTATAAATTTGTAGTTTACTTTCCTAGACTAGGACCCCATTTCGTCAACATTTCACTATGAAAGCATAAATATTTTTTCTTGAAGAGAACATCTTATAGATTATGCTTCAATGTATAACACATTTTCATAATCAATCATTCAACTTCACATGGATAAAAGAATTCACATATTCTAAATCATGATTTGATGATGTGAACAACTCATATGCAACTATATGGCATGCAAAGCATTTATTTTAACATACACTTATTCATCCACATTGCAAGGATAACAATACAAGGCTCACATATTGGTCTAAGAGGATGCCATGGTCTCACAAAGTAACCAAGAACCATATGAAATGATGGTCTTGAATCCACACACAATTATGTATGGCTTCCCCCTTGTTTGTTTAATGGGATTAGCCTCCAAGACATAGCCGCCAATAATCACCAAGAATGTACAAGTGGATCGTAGCTACCCATACAACAAACACTTACCCCTATTCTCAAATTTTCCCAATGTTTGATTCCTTATATACACTCATCCAAGGTTATCTACGCCGATCTTGGTGAGGAATCACATCACAACAAAGAAGGCAACATTTAAAAATAGCAAGAGTTTCACTAAACTACCAAGGATCATAAATATTGAAAGAAAGAAAAAATAGTACCAATAATAAGTCAAATAAATGTGTTCAATTCCAATAGCAAATCAAACATAGCCACAATAACTACACATTAGAGAAAACTCACAATAGTGATTAAACTAATTCAAACAAGATAAAATAAAATTGTTGGCCCATGCAACAAAGATGAGAGATCATCAATAATTGAAGGAAACTTCACAATCCTTAAAAGTGCACATTACATAACTATAGGACTAGAAATTGTGGCTAAATAGAGTGAAGATTCATCATGACTCCAATAATAGTCCCTCATGTGTGCATTTGTGGCATGAACACAAAAACTCCCACATGACATGGCCATGTACCTAATGGAGAAGACATGCCTAGGCTACATGCCCAAAAAACATGACTATAATAATAGTCCCTCATGCATGCATTTGTGGCCTGCACACTACAAATCCTAACATATCATGGCAATACACCTCATAGAGAAGACACAACTAGGGCCACATTGCGCATAGCAACGTGCCTCACAAACAAGACATGCATAGGGCACATGCCACATAGCAATGTGTCTTATGGAAAAATGTGCATGCATGTCACACACCAAAGCTATATGTATACATCACGAGGCACATTCATATGTTATCAAACACAACCTATTGTATCTAACATGATTTCCTCTCTACATGTGTGCAAATCTTCCAACACTAATCGCCACTAAGAAGGAATAATATAAAATGCATCTTCAAATATTTGTGTGTGTGTGTGGAATTGTGTCTTTGAACCCAAATCGCTACCATCAGCAACATGTAACCATCACCTACACTATATCAAAACATAAGTATGGTGTGACATCATATCTATTTGCATAATGTCAAAACACATACAAACATGAAAATCATCATAGCATGACAAAAATCAATCTCCACATGTTGGAACAAAGATATAAATAAGATAATAGGGTAAGAGGAAACCCGTACCAAGAACCACATACCAACTATCGGCAATGCCATCAAGATAAATGTAGGATAGGATACCACTATGAGTCATCCAATGGTCCATTCTATGAGGAGAACTAGGGGATACTATCTTTGAAAGGTGTGGTCAATACAGATAATCCATACTAATGCCACAATATGTCACCATAGCTTCTTGAGTTTTCCATTCTTCTACTTAACACCACATTTATTGAGCTCCTCAACAGTGAGGTTGGTTCTCAATAGGATGCACAAAAATGTAAACACACAAGCATGGTTTCATCATACTTGTACAACAATACAAATTCATTTTTCTAGTTAATTACTTAGTGTAAAAATAACTCCATTACATAACATAGGGTAATAATCACAATAATTTTTCAAATAAACTACCCAAACATCAATTGGAGTTACCCTTTCTAAGGTACAAACATAATTTATTTATAACTTCAAAATTAAAATAATCACAATACATCAAAATAAGTTCAATGGTGCATGGAAATAGACAACATGATCCATAATTAAACCCATAAATTACCCTAATTGGATATGCTAATAAAATGGTGTCTCAAATAATAGAGATTATGTTGGACCTATAATAGAGATCTGGACTTTGTTTCATCATACACAAGCATGGTTTCATCATACTTATATCCAAATACACCATCCATAGATAGGTACTCAATACCACAATCTCATGGGTACCCTTTTAGCTGAATTTACCCTATATTTAGGTGAGTCTACCCTTGTATCATTCCTTGATCTAGTATGTCATTCCACCAATCAATAATTTTTCCATATTCTTGGGAGAATACAATATCCCTTAGGTGAATATGCCATATCCTTAAATGAATTATCCTTGTCATCATCCTAAGTCCTCTTTTTGTTAAGTCTTATCCCTTCATCTTTAGGAAAATCCACCTATCCTTATGTGAATCTACTTTCTCTTAGGTGAATCTATTTCACATAAATCATTTATCTTATCCATCTTTCTTATGCAAATGGTGAATTTTTCCTATCCTTAGATGACTACACTCCCATTTAGGTGAATCTATCTAGTTTTAGTCTCCTTCCATTATTTTGTCCAAATTTGTATCCTCTAGTTTACATGAATCTACTTGTTCTTAGGAAAATCAACCCTATTATTCTAAGGAAAATTCACCTTGTCATCATCCTTAATCATCTACCTTTCAAGTGTATAGTCCATCCATCCTTGGGAGAATCTAACATATTATTGAGTTCAAATCCTCATGAAATACAATCATGTTTATCTCAATGATGGCTCCAAGCATCTACTTATTGCTTGATCTTCATGGTGATGGGATTCAATTTCATGAATATGATGGGGTGTTTAGTAGAACAGCATGTGGTGGGGGATGACAAAAGATGGGCTTCCCGCAAGATCTTCCATGTTGGAGATAATCTCTGTAATATTGCCCTTCCCTTGTTATAAATTTGTTCAGAAATTTTAGTAAGCCCTTTGATTAGGGTTTATAGGTTATATATGTATGGATGCTATTATTTCTTTCATATCTATTTAAATCCCATCTATAGATATTAGATTGTATCTTTCACAATGCCCTACACCATGGTGAGTGCCTGCTTTTAGATCTTGTCAATCTCTTTTGAGTAGCTCTTTTAATCGACTTATGGCAGTCAAAATTGGGTTTGTGGAGAACTTAAAGAATAGATCTTTCTTCTAATGAAAATTTTAGGTTAGATAAAGTTTGGCCTTTGTGCCAAGAAAAATGGTGGCAAACAACTACATTTTGACATTTGACAGGGTTTGCTTATGCTTCCTCTCAACAAAACATATTGGAGCTGAAGAGCCGAGAAGAGTTTGAGAATTGTGATGTGAACAAGGTATGGACATCCATCAAAGCATAATCAAAGGGGGTTTCTTGTCAGAAATTAGTTGCAAATGCTCCAATAACAAAAATCGCAAAATGGGGTAGCATACACATGGCATGTGAACTGTATGATGGAATACCTCAAACAGATGTCATTTCATGGAATTTTAAGATCGCAGGATATGCACAAAATGGATTAATTCAAAAAAAAACCAGTTGCCCTTGATTGCGAAAAAAAATTAGTTGCCCTTCATTGAAAAACAAAGAGTTCCTTTGATTGCAAAAAAACCCTTACCTTGCTTGTGCAGAGATCACTCTGGCGGGGGGGGGCAGGGAGGCAAGATGGTCGTCGCTTGCTTCGGCAGGTTTGCATTCAAAATGAAAATGTGTTGTGTTTTTTTTTTAAATAAAATGCCCGAGGTCATCGGAATTCCGACGAACACGGGCATTTTTAAAAAAAAAAATCAAATTTTCACACAATGCTCCTTGTCCGTAGGAAACCTCCATCGGAATTTGACCCAAAATGTATTAGTGGCCGCTTCAACCACAGTCTGGTTGTTTCTTTCTACTAGGCCATTCTGTTGTGGAGTCCGGGGGGTAGACAGTTGCCTCTTGATGCCATTCTCTTCACAATATTTGTTGAATTCACCAGAAGTGAATTCCCCTCCTTGATCAGTTCTAAGGCATTTGATTCTTCTACCGCTTTCCTTTTCTACCAGTGCTCTGAAAGCTTTGAACTTTCCAAAGGCTTCAGACTTGTCCTTCAAGAATGTGACCCACATCATTCTTGAGCAATCATCTGTAAGAATCATAAAATAACTATCTCCCTGCACACTCCTAGTTTTCATAGGACCACACAAATCAGTATGCACAAGATCAAGTAAATTGTCTGTAGTGAAAGATTTACCTTTGAAAGTTGAGGAAGACATTTTCCCTAGTTGACACTCTTTGCACAAAGGATTTTTTGGTTTGCTCAGCACTGACAATCCACTAACTGCCTTGATCTTACTGGCCTTCACAATGTTATCAAAGTTGACATGGCAGAGTCTCCTATGCCATATCCAGCTATCATCAAACTTGGCCATAAGACATGTACTGACATTTGCATTCAGCTAAAATAGGTTACCTTTGGTTTGCATACCGGTGGCCATCAGTTCACCATTCTTTAAATTGATTTTACACACTCCATTTTTGAATTCCAGAGTGAGTCCACTATCATTCAGCTGGGTAACACTCAATGGGTTGTGTCTGAGACCTTCCACCCAATACACATTGTCATCACTGCTCTTTCCATTGAGAGACATGGACCCTCTGCCTTTTACCATGCATGGTGCATCATTACCAAAATGAACCACACCACCATCATACTCTTCCAAAGATATAAACTACTCTGGTCACTAGTCATATGGTGAGAATGGCCACTGTCAATAATTCACTCATTGGAATCATCAAAGCAAGAGACAAGAGCCTTCTTGTCTGACACATCTTCCTTGATTGCTACAAACACAATATCTTCATTTTCTTCATCTTTTGATTCCTCATCAGTGACACCTTCATCAATTGCTACAAAACAGTTTCTTTGGTTTCCTCCTTTGAACTTCTTGAACTTTTCTAGTTTGTCCTTGTTATCACCATTAGCACAGTTTACAGCAATGTGTCCTATCCGGCTACAAGAAAATCATTTCAAAGGGATCTTACCTCTATATTTACCGGTTCCCTTAGGAAGTCTCCTGGCAAGAAGAGCTTCAAATTCCATCAAGATCTCCTCATCATCTATTTCTTTTCTCTATCTTGGTTCACCACTGGTACTAGCTTCTTTGACTTTTTTGGATGGTACATCAGATGCTCTGAAGGGTGATTCAGTCTTCTGAATACTGCCATCATAAGTTTTTATCTTTGCAATGATGGAGTCCAGGGATACCCGTGTGTTATCTACAGACCTCAACTCCTGAATAGCAGTAACCCTTATTGCATAGACCGGTAATAAGGATCTCAAAACTTTGCTAACAATAGTGGAATCTTCCATTTTACCACCTGCGCTCTTGATATCTCCAACAACATTTTTTATTCTTATTCCATCTTGTTGAATGGTCTCTCCTTCAACCATCTGCATGTCTTCAAACTTTCCTCTAAGGCTTTTTCCTTAGCTTGTTTCAAATGTTCATCAATGCCATAGATGTTCTCAAGAGTATCCCATACTTCTTTGGGATATTCTTTATCCTGGACATCAATAAACTCAATGTCAGATAGGTTGTTGATTAGGGCTTCCATGACTTGCCCATTCTCCTTGATCTCTCTCTTTTGATCATTGGTGAGAGTGTCGGTAGGAATAACATAAGAATTCTCAACATAGCTCCAGTGTTGAGCACCCATGCTTCTAATGTATATCTTCATTCTGTCCTTCCATATTTTGAAATTATCTCTATTGAACTTTGGACCTTCCCTCTTTATCATTAGAATAGGATCTTTCCCTCAAGTGGTTAAGCTTACAACATAAAGTACTTGGAGGATGCACTGATACCAATTGATAACTCAATGATGAACAGTGAGTACCAAACTGGTACTGAGAGGAGGGGGGTGAATCAGTACAGACAAAAAAACATTTCCAAAACTAATTTGACTGCAAACAGTCCCTAATAAACTGACAACACTTAGCTTTCATACAATCTAGTCCCTCATTTCCACTTCATCCTTATGCATAAACAGATAATCTATCATCAGAGATACAATAATTTACTAAAACAACATGATTCACCACTAAACAGGAAATAAAAAAACATCACATGAAAGAGGCATCACACATGACACACATATTTTTCACGTGGAAACCCAACTGGGAAAAACCATGGTGGGGATGATTACCCACTGTTAGGTCCCGGAGACAACTGAGAGGGAGGGGGGGTGAATCAGTTGTCAAATAAATTCAGACTAGAAACAACTTAACCAACTTATTGCTTAATACTAGTAAACCAGTTAAGTATGTTGGTAAATAGTTTTAATAGTTAATTGCTATACCAATAAAGATTAATGCATGCAATATAAACACAAAGTCATCCACAACACATAACACCAATATTTGTATGTGGAAACCCTATAAGGGGAAAAACCACGATGGGAAACCTTACCCACAATCAGATGATACTACTACAGATAGTAAGTGTACATAAATGGGGTTTGCACATGCAGAAAGGCCAACAGCCTAGAGCTCACTACTCAATCACAAAATGGGAGTCACACTGACTACAGTTGGATGGTTAAATCCAATAATAATGTACTGCACAAAATAGCATCTTTATATGCTTGATTCAGTACCGGTGTAATGCTGATATGCTCCCACAAAAAACCTAGCTTCACCTTCAAATGATGTCTTCGTGTATAGCTCTGCTTAATCTTGCATATACCTTCACACAATCCTTTTTCGCATTCCACATTTGATCTTACAAATAAGATCTTACATTTATACCATAACCTTAGACCAATTTTAGTAGGTCATCTCTACAAGATATTACAATAAAAACATTTTATAAACAATATAATATCCGATGCAATAATCAATTGAACATATCGGCTTAATGCATTTACAATAATAATTAATCATCTCCATAGCGTGCCATGTTGATATGGAAAAGATAAACCTGCCGATGTAACCCTAGACCTATTTGCCGGTAACAACAAATATGCAACTGTGAATATACCAATGAACAAAACTCTAGGACACGATGTCTAGATGATGTCTTCAACATTACCAAGTGTTTTCCATATCATTCCAAGTGCCGGTGATCATTATATCTTGTCGGTGAACCATATATTAGTAATTGTGCAATAGTTACTTGCTTGCTAGTGAATGTTGTTGGATCTCCAAAGTGCTAGTGTTTTAGTAAGTATTGACATCAATGACAAAACCATACCAAAATACCAATAATCTCCCCCTTTGGTATTGATGGCAACACAAGATGGACAAACCATCAAAGTGCCAAAATAGAAATGTCAAGTATCAAAAACCAACAATCTCAAAAAGATTATAACCAGAAAATAATTTCTCCTAAACAACAATCTCTACCCCTAGGAGCAACATGTGTTTTCCAAGGTTTTTTTAATACCAATCTCTCCTAAAGGATAATGTGTTTTTCCATAGATATCTCTCCCCCTTTGACATCAAATGCCAAAGTTACAATAATACCAAGTTCATATACAAAATACCAATCAATTCAATATACCAACTACTCCCCCTGAGAAGTAGCTTCCTCATCAAAGACCGGAGTAAAATATTTCTCCGTTAATTCTATCGATTGATGACAATCATCAATTGCCTAAGTCTCTATTGATGGTGGTATGACTCCAAGCTGATCTCTGAGATATTCAAAAGTCTCCTTAGGCAAAGGTTTAGTGAAAATATCTGCAATCTTCTCTTTAGTATTCACATAAACTAGTTTTATCTCCTTAGCTTCAACTTTTTCCCTTAGAAAATTCAGTTTCATAGAAACATGTTTGGTTTTAGAATGTAATACCAAATTCTTAGATATATCAATTTCTGCAGTGTTATCACAATAGATAGTAATAGGTTCCTTACATTTTACCTTTATGTCTTTCAACATTTGCTTAAGCCATAGTATGTTAGGTCCCAGAGACAACTAAGAGGGGGGGGGGCTGAATCAATTGTCTAATAAATTAAAATAAAAAACCATTAAACCAACTTAATGCTTAATCCCGATAAACCAGTTAAGTATGTCAGTAGACAATGTTAACAGTAAATTGCTATACCAGTAAAGATTAATGCATGAAACACAAACAAAAAGTCATCCACAATACATAATGCCAATATTTGTACGTGGAAACTATGTAAGGGGAAAAACCATGGTGGGAAACCTTACCCACAATTAGATGATGCTACTGCAGAGAGTAAGTGTACATAAATGGGGTCTGCACATGCAGAAAGGCCAATAGCCTAGATCTCACAGCTCAATCACAAAATGGGAGTCACACTAACTACAGTTGGATGGTTAAATCCAATAAGAATGTACTGCACAAAATAGCATCTTAATATGTTGGATTCAGTACCGGTGTAATGTTGATATTCTTCTACAAAAACCTAGCTTCACCTTCAAATGATATCTTAATGTATAACTCTGCTTAATCTCGCATATACCTTCTCACAATTCTTTTTCGCATTCCACATTTGATCTTACAAATAAGATCTTACATTTATACCATAACCTAAGACCAATTTTAATAGGTCGGCTCTACAAGATATTACAATAAAAACATTTTACAAACAATATAATATCCGATGCAATAACCGATTAAACATGTCAGCTTAATGCATTTACAACAATAATAAATCATCTCCATAGCGTGTCATGCTGATCTAGAAAAGATAAACCTACCGGTGTAACCCTAGGTAACCCTGGACCTATTTGTCAGTAACAACAAATATGCAAATATGAATATACCAATGATTAATTCTTCAAAACAAAGTGTCCACACAATTTCTTCGTCATTACCAAGTGTCTTCCATATCATTCCAAGTGTCGGTGATCATTATACCCTGTTGGTGAACATTATATCTTGTCGGTGAATCATATACCAATAACTATGCAATAGTTACTTGCTTGCCGGTGAATGCTGCTGGATCTCCAAAGTGCTAGTGTTTTAGTAGGTGTTGACATCAATGACAAAACCATACCAAAAGACCAACAATCTCCTCCTTTGGCATTGATGGCAACACAAGATGGAAAAACCGTCAAAGTGCCAAAACAGAAATACCAAATAACAAAAATCAATAATCTCTCCTAAACAACAATCTCTCCCCCTGGGAGCAACATGTGTTTATCCAAGGATTTTCAATACCAATCCCTCCTTAAAGGATAATGTGTTTTTCCATAGATATCTCTCCCCCTTTGACATCAAATGCCAAAGTTACAAAAGTTCATATACAAAATACCAATCAATTCAATATACCAACTACTCCCCCTGAAAAGTAGCTTCCTCATCAAAGACCGGAGTAAAAGATTTGTCTTTTAATTATGTCGGTTGATGACAATCATTAACTGTCTAAGTCTCTATCGGTGGTGGTATGACTCCAAGTTGATGTCTGAGATATTCAAAGGTCTCTTTAGGCAAAGGTTTTGTGAAAACATCTGCAAGTTGTTCTTTAGTATTCACATAAACCAATTTTATCTCTTTTTCTTCAACTTTTTCCCTTAGAAAATTCAGTTTGATAGAATAAACCAATATCCCTTAGGTGAATATGCCATATCCTTAAATGAATTATCCTTGTCATCATCCTAAGTCCTCTTTTTGTTAAGTCTTATCCCTTCATCTTTAGGAAAATCCACCTATCCTTATGTGAATCTACTTTCTCTTAGGTGAATCTATTTCACATAAATCATTTATCTTATCCATCTTTCTTATGCAAATGGTGAATTTTTCCTATCCTTAGATGACTACACTCCCATTTAGGTGAATCTATCTAGTTTTAGTCTCCTTCCATTATTTTGTCCAAATTTGTATCCTCTAGTTTACATGAATCTACTTGTTCTTAGGAAAATCAACCCTATTATTCTAAGGAAAATTCACCTTGTCATCATCCTTAATCATCTACCTTTCAAGTGTATAGTCCATCCATCCTTGGGAGAATCTAACATATTATTGAGTTCAAATCCTCATGAAATACAATCATGTTTATCTCAATGATGGCTCCAAGCATCTACTTATTGCTTGATCTTCATGGTGATGGGATTCAATTTCATGAATATGATGGGGTGTTTAGTAGAACAGCATGTGGTGGGGGATGACAAAAGATGGGCTTCCCGCAAGATCTTCCATGTTGGAGATAATCTCTGTAATATTGCCCTTCCCTTGTTATAAATTTGTTCAGAAATTTTAGTAAGCCCTTTGATTAGGGTTTATAGGTTATATATGTATGGATGCTATTATTTCTTTCATATCTATTTAAATCCCATCTATAGATATTAGATTGGATCTTTCACAATGCCCTACACCATGGTGAGTGCCTGCTTTTAGATCTTGTCAATCTCTTTTGAGTAGCTCTTTTAATCGACTTATGGCAGTCAAAATTGGGTTTGTGGAGAACTTAAAGAATAGATCTTTCTTCTAATGAAAATTTTAGGTTAGATAAAGTTTGGCCTTTGTGCCAAGAAAAATGGTGGCAAACAACTACATTTTGACATTTGACAGGGTTTGCTTATGCTTCCTCTCAACAAAACATATTGGAGCTGAAGAGCCGAGAAGAGTTTGAGAATTGTGATGTGAACAAGGTATGGACATCCATCAAAGCATAATCAAAGGGGGTTTCTTGTCAGAAATTAGTTGCAAATGCTCCAATAACAAAAATCGCAAAATGGGGTAGCATACACATGGCATGTGAACTGTATGATGGAATACCTCAAACAGATGTCATTTCATGGAATTTTAAGATCGCAGGATATGCACAAAATGGATTAATTCAAAAAAAAACCAGTTGCCCTTGATTGCGAAAAAAAATTAGTTGCCCTTCATTGAAAAACAAAGAGTTCCTTTGATTGCAAAAAAACCCTTACCTTGCTTGTGCAGAGATCACTCTGGCGGGGGGGGGCAGGGAGGCAAGATGGTCGTCGCTTGCTTCGGCAGGTTTGCATTCAAAATGAAAATGTGTTGTGTTTTTTTTTTAAATAAAATGCCCGAGGTCATCGGAATTCCGACGAACACGGGCATTTTTAAAAAAAAAAATCAAATTTTCACACAATGCTCCTTGTCCGTAGGAAACCTCCATCGGAATTTGACCCAAAATGTATTAGTGGCCGCTTCAACCACAGTCTGGTTGTTTCTTTCTACTAGGCCATTCTGTTGTGGAGTCCGGGGGGTAGACAGTTGCCTCTTGATGCCATTCTCTTCACAATATTTGTTGAATTCACCAGAAGTGAATTCCCCTCCTTGATCAGTTCTAAGGCATTTGATTCTTCTACCGCTTTCCTTTTCTACCAGTGCTCTGAAAGCTTTGAACTTTCCAAAGGCTTCAGACTTGTCCTTCAAGAATGTGACCCACATCATTCTTGAGCAATCATCTGTAAGAATCATAAAATAACTATCTCCCTGCACACTCCTAGTTTTCATAGGACCACACAAATCAGTATGCACAAGATCAAGTAAATTGTCTGTAGTGAAAGATTTACCTTTGAAAGTTGAGGAAGACATTTTCCCTAGTTGACACTCTTTGCACAAAGGATTTTTTGGTTTGCTCAGCACTGACAATCCACTAACTGCCTTGATCTTACTGGCCTTCACAATGTTATCAAAGTTGACATGGCAGAGTCTCCTATGCCATATCCAGCTATCATCAAACTTGGCCATAAGACATGTACTGACATTTGCATTCAGCTAAAATAGGTTACCTTTGGTTTGCATACCGGTGGCCATCAGTTCACCATTCTTTAAATTGATTTTACACACTCCATTTTTGAATTCCAGAGTGAGTCCACTATCATTCAGCTGGGTAACACTCAATGGGTTGTGTCTGAGACCTTCCACCCAATACACATTGTCATCACTGCTCTTTCCATTGAGAGACATGGACCCTCTGCCTTTTACCATGCATGGTGCATCATTACCAAAATGAACCACACCACCATCATACTCTTCCAAAGATATAAACTACTCTGGTCACTAGTCATATGGTGAGAATGGCCACTGTCAATAATTCACTCATTGGAATCATCAAAGCAAGAGACAAGAGCCTTCTTGTCTGACACATCTTCCTTGATTGCTACAAACACAATATCTTCATTTTCTTCATCTTTTGATTCCTCATCAGTGACACCTTCATCAATTGCTACAAAACAGTTTCTTTGGTTTCCTCCTTTGAACTTCTTGAACTTTTCTAGTTTGTCCTTGTTATCACCATTAGCACAGTTTACAGCAATGTGTCCTATCCGGCTACAAGAAAATCATTTCAAAGGGATCTTACCTCTATATTTACCGGTTCCCTTAGGAAGTCTCCTGGCAAGAAGAGCTTCAAATTCCATCAAGATCTCCTCATCATCTATTTCTTTTCTCTATCTTGGTTCACCACTGGTACTAGCTTCTTTGACTTTTTTGGATGGTACATCAGATGCTCTGAAGGGTGATTCAGTCTTCTGAATACTGCCATCATAAGTTTTTATCTTTGCAATGATGGAGTCCAGGGATACCCGTGTGTTATCTACAGACCTCAACTCCTGAATAGCAGTAACCCTTATTGCATAGACCGGTAATAAGGATCTCAAAACTTTGCTAACAATAGTGGAATCTTCCATTTTACCACCTGCGCTCTTGATATCTCCAACAACATTTTTTATTCTTATTCCATCTTGTTGAATGGTCTCTCCTTCAACCATCTGCATGTCTTCAAACTTTCCTCTAAGGCTTTTTCCTTAGCTTGTTTCAAATGTTCATCAATGCCATAGATGTTCTCAAGAGTATCCCATACTTCTTTGGGATATTCTTTATCCTGGACATCAATAAACTCAATGTCAGATAGGTTGTTGATTAGGGCTTCCATGACTTGCCCATTCTCCTTGATCTCTCTCTTTTGATCATTGGTGAGAGTGTCGGTAGGAATAACATAAGAATTCTCAACATAGCTCCAGTGTTGAGCACCCATGCTTCTAATGTATATCTTCATTCTGTCCTTCCATATTTTGAAATTATCTCTATTGAACTTTGGACCTTCCCTCTTTATCATTAGAATAGGATCTTTCCCTCAAGTGGTTAAGCTTACAACATAAAGTACTTGGAGGATGCACTGATACCAATTGATAACTCAATGATGAACAGTGAGTACCAAACTGGTACTGAGAGGAGGGGGGTGAATCAGTACAGACAAAAAAACATTTCCAAAACTAATTTGACTGCAAACAGTCCCTAATAAACTGACAACACTTAGCTTTCATACAATCTAGTCCCTCATTTCCACTTCATCCTTATGCATAAACAGATAATCTATCATCAGAGATACAATAATTTACTAAAACAACATGATTCACCACTAAACAGGAAATAAAAAAACATCACATGAAAGAGGCATCACACATGACACACATATTTTTCACGTGGAAACCCAACTGGGAAAAACCATGGTGGGGATGATTACCCACTGTTAGGTCCCGGAGACAACTGAGAGGGAGGGGGGGTGAATCAGTTGTCAAATAAATTCAGACTAGAAACAACTTAACCAACTTATTGCTTAATACTAGTAAACCAGTTAAGTATGTTGGTAAATAGTTTTAATAGTTAATTGCTATACCAATAAAGATTAATGCATGCAATATAAACACAAAGTCATCCACAACACATAACACCAATATTTGTATGTGGAAACCCTATAAGGGGAAAAACCACGATGGGAAACCTTACCCACAATCAGATGATACTACTACAGATAGTAAGTGTACATAAATGGGGTTTGCACATGCAGAAAGGCCAACAGCCTAGAGCTCACTACTCAATCACAAAATGGGAGTCACACTGACTACAGTTGGATGGTTAAATCCAATAATAATGTACTGCACAAAATAGCATCTTTATATGCTTGATTCAGTACCGGTGTAATGCTGATATGCTCCCACAAAAAACCTAGCTTCACCTTCAAATGATGTCTTCGTGTATAGCTCTGCTTAATCTTGCATATACCTTCACACAATCCTTTTTCGCATTCCACATTTGATCTTACAAATAAGATCTTACATTTATACCATAACCTTAGACCAATTTTAGTAGGTCATCTCTACAAGATATTACAATAAAAACATTTTATAAACAATATAATATCCGATGCAATAATCAATTGAACATATCGGCTTAATGCATTTACAATAATAATTAATCATCTCCATAGCGTGCCATGTTGATATGGAAAAGATAAACCTGCCGATGTAACCCTAGACCTATTTGCCGGTAACAACAAATATGCAACTGTGAATATACCAATGAACAAAACTCTAGGACACGATGTCTAGATGATGTCTTCAACATTACCAAGTGTTTTCCATATCATTCCAAGTGCCGGTGATCATTATATCTTGTCGGTGAACCATATATTAGTAATTGTGCAATAGTTACTTGCTTGCTAGTGAATGTTGTTGGATCTCCAAAGTGCTAGTGTTTTAGTAAGTATTGACATCAATGACAAAACCATACCAAAATACCAATAATCTCCCCCTTTGGTATTGATGGCAACACAAGATGGACAAACCATCAAAGTGCCAAAATAGAAATGTCAAGTATCAAAAACCAACAATCTCAAAAAGATTATAACCAGAAAATAATTTCTCCTAAACAACAATCTCTACCCCTAGGAGCAACATGTGTTTTCCAAGGTTTTTTTAATACCAATCTCTCCTAAAGGATAATGTGTTTTTCCATAGATATCTCTCCCCCTTTGACATCAAATGCCAAAGTTACAATAATACCAAGTTCATATACAAAATACCAATCAATTCAATATACCAACTACTCCCCCTGAGAAGTAGCTTCCTCATCAAAGACCGGAGTAAAATATTTCTCCGTTAATTCTATCGATTGATGACAATCATCAATTGCCTAAGTCTCTATTGATGGTGGTATGACTCCAAGCTGATCTCTGAGATATTCAAAAGTCTCCTTAGGCAAAGGTTTAGTGAAAATATCTGCAATCTTCTCTTTAGTATTCACATAAACTAGTTTTATCTCCTTAGCTTCAACTTTTTCCCTTAGAAAATTCAGTTTCATAGAAACATGTTTGGTTTTAGAATGTAATACCAAATTCTTAGATATATCAATTTCTGCAGTGTTATCACAATAGATAGTAATAGGTTCCTTACATTTTACCTTTATGTCTTTCAACATTTGCTTAAGCCATAGTATGTTAGGTCCCAGAGACAACTAAGAGGGGGGGGGCTGAATCAATTGTCTAATAAATTAAAATAAAAAACCATTAAACCAACTTAATGCTTAATCCCGATAAACCAGTTAAGTATGTCAGTAGACAATGTTAACAGTAAATTGCTATACCAGTAAAGATTAATGCATGAAACACAAACAAAAAGTCATCCACAATACATAATGCCAATATTTGTACGTGGAAACTATGTAAGGGGAAAAACCATGGTGGGAAACCTTACCCACAATTAGATGATGCTACTGCAGATAGTAAGTGTACATAAATGGGGTCTGCACATGCAGAAAGGCCAATAGCCTAGATCTCACAGCTCAATCACAAAATGGGAGTCACACTAACTACAGTTGGATGGTTAAATCCAATAAGAATGTACTGCACAAAATAGCATCTTAATATGTTGGATTCAGTACCGGTGTAATGTTGATATTCTTCTACAAAAACCTAGCTTCACCTTCAAATGATATCTTAATGTATAACTCTGCTTAATCTCGCATATACCTTCTCACAATTCTTTTTCGCATTCCACATTTGATCTTACAAATAAGATCTTACATTTATACCATAACCTAAGACCAATTTTAATAGGTCGGCTCTACAAGATATTACAATAAAAACATTTTACAAGCAATATAATATCTGATGCAATAACCGATTAAACATGTCAGCTTAATGCATTTACAACAATAATAAATCATCTCCATAGCGTGTCATGCTGATCTAGAAAAGATAAACCTACCGGTGTAACCCTAGGTAACCCTGGACCTATTTGTCAGTAACAACAAATATGCAAATATGAATATACCAATGATTAATTCTTCAAAACAAAGTGTCCACACAATTTCTTCATCATTACCAAGTGTCTTCCATATCATTCCAAGTGTCGGTGATCATTATACCCTGTTGGTGAACATTATATCTTGTCGGTGAATCATATACCAATAACTATGCAATAGTTACTTGCTTGCCGGTGAATGCTGCTGGATCTCCAAAGTGCTAGTGTTTTAGTAGGTGTTGACATCAATGACAAAACCATACCAAAAGACCAACAATCTCCTCCTTTGGCATTGATGGCAACACAAGATGGAAAAACCGTCAAAGTGCCAAAACAGAAATACCAAATAACAAAAATCAATAATCTCTCCTAAACAACAATCTCTCCCCCTGGGAGCAACATGTGTTTATCCAAGGATTTTCAATACCAATCCCTCCTTAAAGGATAATGTGTTTTTCCATAGATATCTCTCCCCCTTTGACATCAAATGCCAAAGTTACAAAAGTTCATATACAAAATACCAATCAATTCAATATACCAACTACTCCCCCTGAAAAGTAGCTTCCTCATCAAAGACCGGAGTAAAAGATTTGTCTTTTAATTATGTCGGTTGATGACAATCATTAACTGTCTAAGTCTCTATCGGTGGTGGTATGACTCCAAGCTGATGTCTGAGATATTCAAAGGTCTCTTTAGGCAAAGGTTTTGTGAAAACATCTGCAAGTTGTTCTTTAGTATTCACATAAACCAATTTTATCTCTTTTTCTTCAACTTTTTCCCTTAGAAAATTCAGTTTGATAGAAACATGTTTTGTTTTAGAATGTAATACCGGATTCTTAGATATATCAATTGCTGCAGTGTTATCACAATATATAGTAATAGGTTCCTTGCATTTTACCTTTATGTCTTTCAACATTTGCTTAAGCCATAGTACCTATGTACAATTAGTTGCTGTTGCAACATATTCTGATTTTGCTATTGATAAAGATGTACAACTCTGTTTCTTACTCAACCAAGAAACTAATCTCTTTCCAAGAAAGAATGCTCCACCGATGGTGCTTTTTCTATCATCCACATCTCCTGCCCAATTTGCATTTGTGTATGCACATAGATCAAAATTTTCATCTCTAGGATACCATAATCCAAGATTTGCAGTGCCTTGTAAGTATCGAAAAATCCTTTTTACTATTGATTCATGATTTTCCTTAGGATTACTTTGAAATCTTGAAACAATACATACTGCATTCACAATATCAGGCCTAGTTTGTGTCAAATACAGTAAACCTCCTATCATAGATTTGTATCTAGTTGGATTAACAGGTGTAGATTCATCCCTTTGAGATAATTTGTCATTTGTAGTCATAGGTGTGCTTACAAGTTTAGAGTTCTCCATCCCAAATTTCTTTTGCAACTCTTTTAGGTACTTGGATTGACTCAAAAATATACCTTTGTCAGTCTGTGAAATCTGCAATCCTAAAAAGAATTTTATTTCTCCAAACATAGACATTTCAAATTCTTGCTGCATTTGAATAGAAAATTCTTTACATAATCCATCTTCTCCTCCAAAGATTATATCATCAACGAATACTTCTATAATCAAGATGTCATCATTAGTTATTTTGTAATATAAATTGTTGTTTGCATTTCCTTTAGTAAAACCAATCTTTAAAAGATACTTATCCAACCTTGCATACCAAGCTCTTGGGGCTTGTTTTAATCCATATAGAGCTTTTCTTAACCTGCAAGCCATATCATTGTTATCTGTCAAAGAAAATCCATGAGGTTGTTCAATATAGACTTCCTCTTCAAGATCTCCATTCAAGAATGCACATAATATCCATTTGATAAACTTTGTAGTTCTTGTGAGCTGCAAAGGCCAAGAATAATCTGACTGCCTCAATTCTAGCTACCGCTGCAAAGGTTTCATTGTAATCAACTCATTCTTTTTGAGAATATCCCTTACACACTAGTCTTGCTTTATTTCTGACAACCTTACCATCTTCATTAAGTTTGTTTCTAAATACCCATTTGGTTCCAATTACATTTTTATTTTTAGGTCGGGGAACTAATGTCCAATTATTATTTTTCTCATTTTGTCCTAATTCTTCTTCCATAGCTTTAATCCAAAATTTATCTTCACATGCCTCATTAACAGATGATGGTTCAATTTGAGAAATAAGACATACCTATTCATTTGCCAATCTTCCTCTTGTCATAACTCCTTTAAATTTGTTTCCAATTATCTGATCTTTAGAATGATTCAATCTTACATACCGGGGTGTCTTAGTTTGTTGTTGTTCTTGAATTACTGTGGAATCCTCTGATGGTACCAAGGTAATTGGATCTTCATTCCGTACCAGTGGATTTAGTGTAAGTTCATTTGTCACAATTTCTGTTGCCGGTTCAGTGTCTATATACCTTGAAGTTCCTCTGAATTATTCATCAATCTTTACATTTGTACTCTCAACAATTTTCTACAATCTCTTGTTAAAACATCTATATGCTTTTCTCTTAGATGAATAACCAAGAAATATTCCTTCATCACTTCTAGGATCAAATTTGCCAATATACTCATCTCTTCTAATATAACATTTACTTCCAAAAATTCTGAAATACTTAAGAGTAAGAGTATGACCAAACCATATTTCATGAGGGGTCTTACCAGTTTCACCTTTGATGTGAACTTTGTTGAATGTATAGACAGTTGTGCTAACTGCTTCTCTCCAATACACGTGGTAAATTTGCTTCAGATAACATACTTCTTGCTACATCCAAGATAGTTTTGTTTTTCCTTTCAACAACTCCATTTTGCTGTGGTGTCCGAGGTGCTGATAGTTGTCTTCTAATTCGATTCACTTCACAGAATGTATTAAATTCCTTACATGTGAATTCTCCTCCTTGATCTGATCTTAAACATTTGATTTTCTTACCGGTTTCATTTTCAACCATTGCTTTGAATAGTTTGAACTTTCTCTGAGAAAAGTAACCCAACACATTCTAAAATAATCATCAATAATTAGCATGAAATATCTATCACCTTGTAAGCTTTTAGTTCTATATGGACCACATAAATCAGTGTGAATCAAATCAAGAGCATTATTTGATTTTTCTGGAATACTTTTGTAACTAGCTCTAACTTGTTTCCCAAATTGACATTCCTTACAAATTGTATTCTAAGGTTTCACAATTTTGGGTAGATCTCTAACTGCCTTACAAGTACTCATCTTCACCATGCAATCAAATTTTACATGACATAGTCTCTTATGCCATAACCAACTTTCATCTATATGTGCTATCAAGCATGCCTTTTCACTATTTTTCAAATGAAATATATTACCTCTAGTCTGATTACCGGTTACAATTTCTAAACCAGTTCTATTCATGATTTTGCATTTTGCATTTTTAAATTGTAACTAAAATCCTTTCACAACCAATTGGCCAAGACTTAAAAGATTATGCTTTAATCCTTCAACATAGTAGACATTGTCAGTGTTATGCTTACCATCAAAAGATATTGAACCTTTACCTTTGATTGAACAGGCTTTGTCATCTCCAAATCTTACTAAACCTCCATTGTATTCTTGAAAGTTCAAGAATTTACCTTTGTCTCCTGTCATATGATGTGAGCATCCTGAGTCAATGATCCATTCATCCTTTACTTCAACTTTAGCTGCTAGGGCTTGTTCTATCGGTTGAGCAGTAGGTGCTAGTTAATCTTCTGTTATAGCAACAAAAACCCATCCATTGTCTGTTGGATCCTCATCAGAATCATTAGTCACACCTTCATCAGCAATGTAACAAGATTTGTCTTTGTTCTTCTTAAATATGTATCTCTGATATTCAAGATTTGGCTTGTATGTTCTTCTAGCTTCTTCTCTTAGTCTAGCATGTCTATCAGGGCATCTTGAAGCCATATGACCAATCTTATTGCAGTTAAAACATTTAAAGGGTACTTTACCTTCATACTTACTTCCAATAGGACCTTTTGGCATTTTCCTTGCAAATAGTGCTTCAAGTTCTTCAAGCTCTTCATTCTCCTTCCTAGTTTCTTCAAGTTCTCTTGCATAAAAAGCTTTCCAATCTGATTTTTCAAATGATGGAGCAGATGATGTTGATGCTTTAAAGGCCAAATCTGTCTTTATAGTAGCAACAAGACCAAATTCCTCAATTTCAAAAGCTGAAAGTTTTCCAATCAATGTATCCCTAGTTACTGATGTATTAGGCATTATTCTCAACTCATTTATAGCAGTAACCTTCATTTTATATGCTAGTGGCAATCCTCTTAAGATTTTTGAAACAATTTCATCCTCACTCAAAGTTCCTCCACAACATTTAATACCCAAAACAATTTCATTTACTCTTTCCATAAAAGCAGAATTCCTTTCATCTTCTTCCATTTTCAGATGTTCATACCTGACTCAGAAGCTTTCAAGTTTTGCAATCTTGACTGTGGAATCTCCTTCATTCAGTGTTTCCAAATGATTCCAAATAGCTTTAGCAGTAGACCTATCTGATAATCCCATGATTTGTTGATCTGATAAAGCGCTCAAAAGTGCTTCTCTTGCTTTGCAATCATTCTCTTCATCTTTAGCTAAGGTAGTTGGAGCAGTCTAAATAGCTACAAAAGCAGTATAACCATTCTTTGTAACTTCCCAGATGTCTTTACCAATGCAGTTTAGATGTGTCTCCATTCTGATCTTCCATATCCCATAGTTGGTTCCATCAAGTTTAGGATTGTCCTTCCTGAAATAATTAGTAGTCATTGGATCTCCTGAAGTTGTTAAACTTTTGCAAAAAGAGGACTAGCCTCTGATACCAATTGTTAGGTCCTAGAGACAACTGAGAGGGGGGGGGTGGTGAATCAGTTGTCTAATAAATTCAAATCAAAAACCATTAAACCAACTTAATGCTTAATACCGGTAAACCAGTTAAGTATGTCGGTAGACAGTGTTAACAGTAAATTGCTATACCGGTAAAGATTAATGCATGAAACACAAACATAAAGTCATCCACAACACATAACACCAATATTTGTACGTGGAAACCCTGTAAGGGGAAAAACCACGATAGGAAACCTTACCCACAATCAGATGATACTACTGCAGATAGTAAGTGTACATAAATGGGGTCTATACATGCAGAAAGGCCAACAACCTAGAGCTTACTACTCAATCACAAAATGGGAGTCACACTAACTACAGTTGGATGGTTAAATCCAATAAGAATGTACTACACAAAATAGCATCTTCATATGCTTGATTCAGTACCGGTGTAATGCTGATATGCTTCTACAAAAACCTAGCTTCACCTTCAAATGATGTCTTCATGTATAACTCTGCTTAATCTCACATATACCTTCTCACAATTCTTTTTCACATTCCACATTCAATCTTACAAATAAGATCTTACATTTATACCATAACCTAAGACCAATTTTAATAGGTCAGCTCTACAAGATATTACAATAAAAACATTTTACAAACAATATAATATCCGATGCAATAATCGATTAAACATGTCGGCTTAATGCATTTACAACAATAATAAATCATCTCCATAGCGTGTCATGCTGATCTGGAAAAGATAAACCTACCGGTGTAACCCTAGGTAACCCTGGACCTATTTGCCGGTAACAGCAAATATGCAAATATGAATATACCAATGATTAATTCTTCAAAACAAAGTGTCCACACGATGTCTTCATCATTACCAAGTGTCTTCCATATCATTCCAAGTGTCGGTGATCATTATATCCTACCGGTGAACATTATATCCTGTCAGTGAACATTATATCCTGTCAGTGAATCATATACCAGTAACTATGCAAAAGTTACTTGCTTGCTGATGAATGTTGCTAGATCTCCAAAGTGCTAGTGTTTTAGTTGGTGTTGACATCAATGACAAAACCATACCAAAATACCAACATAGTACCTATGTACAGTTAGTTGCTGCTACAACATATTCTGATTCTATTGTTGATAAAGATTACCTTGTTAGAGGATTTTATGAACTCAATGGCTTTGAGTCACCTTGTTAAAGGATTTACAGCAAGCTAGTTAAAACTACCCTGTTAAGGGATTTTCCAACTATTGAAGTGATTAGAGATCAACAGGTATTACAATGATCCGGTAATAGCACTCAATGCCAATGCAGATCTGTTTTAGTTCCTTCCTTCTGTAAACACACTTTGCAGGTATCAATTCTCTTATTTGGTCTGGCAAGAAACATGTATCTCTACACTTAGATACACACACAAATTTTTCCAACAACTTCAACATGAAAAACAACATCGACCTTATAGGAAACAGATAGGTCAGTGGCATAAACCCTAAACCCTAGATATTTAGGTTGAGCAAATCAGTCGATTCAATCTTGACCATTGAACACTTTGCATTTGAATACAACAGTCTTGAACAGATCTAAAGACATTCTCCATCGTTCATTCTTCATTGCTTCTTGGAGGCGATAACCCATCATGCATTCTTCACCATTTGCAGGGACTTCGCACATTCCTAAGGTAGATAAGATCGATCCCCTTCATGCAATATCCTTCACGCGCATGAGGCTAACGTGACAACATGATTTGATCTCCATTACAATGCTAACTCGTCACACAATGCCATCGGTTGAATCACACAAGCTCGAAACACTTCAACTGGAAACCTTGAGGCTGGGACTACCAAACGGTAGTCATACCATATTAAACCTTGATAGAAAACATTCCATATACCGGTTCACTTGGACAAACGTACCGCTTCACCTTTTGCACCTATACCTATTCATAACATTATACCGGTTCACTTTGCCAGTTGCTTAACTTCAATAAACTGGTTCACTCTTCAGCATATTGTCGGTTCACTCTTCAGCATATTACTGGTTCTCCATTCAACATATTGACATCAATGACAACACAATATCATCATGTCAACACACTCTGCACATATGCCAACATTACATAGAGTTCCTACTCATTTTAGTGCTCAGAAAATGATGTTGAAAATAGGGTCCCCTATTTCTGTTAACTGTTGTTGCTACAACTACGTACAAATTTTACACATCATTTTTCTATGTAGCTAGAAAACATATAAATTTCTCCCTATTCTAGAGTTATTAATTTGTGGTGCAGGAAAATTTTTATAGACTGTTCTTTATGTTTTTTTATACATTTCATTCAAAACTTCTTACCCTCTATTCATATTCTTAGAAACTAAGTACAACAACATAATCAAATACATTTTAAAGGTTGTCCAAACAAATAGAATGTGGGGACAAGTTGCAAATGGAAGTTATGGTGAAGTAATGTCAATACTAATAAAAATTACAAGAGTACATAGAAATGATGGGAGAGAAAAGATATTGTGGAGGGTGGTAATGGTGGTAGTTGGGATTAGTTCCCAATGTACCTAGGGGTAGGACAAGAATTGACAGTTGATACTGACCTCATTTTTCATTTTTGCAGTGATATTACAGTGTGAATATATACTTTGTGTCTACATTTGTAAAAGGTTATGGTAGTGAGTGACTATTTTCCTAAATGATCTATTTTGCAATGAGTTAGCAATAGGGTCTTTAGCTCAGCTTCTATATGTGTTCATGCATATCGTTGTTAGTTAATCATATTGGTCTATTTTGAACTGTATTGTACTTTCCTATTTAATATTAATGAATTATAGGACTCTATTCTCTATTTTAAAAAAAATAAAGCAATACAAAAATAAACACATTCTATCTTTTTATTCAATATATTATAAATATAAATATTAAATTTAAAACGTCAAAAAATAAAGTTTTTTTTTTTTAATAATGCGTGGTAAACTTTTTAACGTGATCGGTGACGCTAACATGACACGCCCTCCATCTCCACATGAAATGCTTTTGACACGGAGCTATGAATCGATGAGGCCACAACCGGGGGACCTCATCCCCACACTTCACTTGTTCAAACCCACGAGCACAACGACCCAGCGAAGACACAAGGCCTGCGAGCACAATGGCTCAGTAGGGGTTTGAAGCTTGGTGGCCGTGTCACCAACGAAGTGTTTTCACTGCGACACTACATGTCCGAAGATGTCAAAAAATAAAGTTAATATAAATGCATAAGCATAGTTTTCTCAATAATTATATGTGACCCTTTTCATCATATTTGGTCATATTACATACATAAACATAGTTCACCAAAATCCACTGGTCTAGTTCTTTAACATTAAAGTTAGAATTCTACAAAACTATTTTTTATTTATTTATCATGATTTATATATTTGTTTATTTGTAATTTATGTACTTCAATCAATTAACTGAAATAATTTTTAGAAAAAATATTTTATTAATTATACATAAGCCTTTACCAAAAGAATAATAAAGTGAAGGTCATGAATACAAATATGATTAAGAGGAAAACCCTAATCCACATTCTCAAAAGTCTTCAACAATAATGCGATAAAAGTAAAAAACAATTAAGATACAAATTCTATTTTATTTCACACATGCCAATTAAGCCAATGAGGATTTAGATAATAAAATACTAATTTATAAAAACCTTGATATGTCTCAACATGTATTCAATAAACATATTTATGATATCCATAGTAACTTATTGCTTCAACATAGTACTACACCATATACTTATCATAAATTGAAATACAAAGAACGCATTTATTATTTATAAACATTAAACTAAGTTAAATAGTTAATATATTGTCTATTTTATTCATCTTGATTATGTGGTGAGACTACCACATTCATATGTGAGATCCACTGTTTTTTTTTTAATGAATGATTTTGGTCTTTGCACGTGGAAGGCATGTGGTAACCCCCATCAAAATTTTACTATTTAAACTTTAGCGAAAAATACGAAATTAATTTTCATATAATTTCTAAGTCTTCCTTGATTAATATAATTATTTATTTCAATAAATGTAGGACATTGTAATATTTAATAAAGTTCTTAAGGAAAAACAAATTTAATAAATTATAAAAGAACACGGGACCTACAATTTAATTTTTTAAATTAAGAGACTAAAACGTGACTGGCCGACATTTCCAAGAAATGCTCATATACAAACCTCTTGAAAAGGAAAATCATATTCGCCCAAAAAATTAAATTTACCGAAGTCAACAAAAGTAGCGTGGTTGAACAAATCTTTGGGCTTTCTCTTACCTTTAAATTTTCTAACTTTGGAGTTTGGTAAGCTACACATCTGCAAAGAAAATTTAAATCTCCACTAAATGCCTTGCATTTTCGGAAACGTGTATAGCGGTGCCGGTGATTTAAAAAATAATATTTGATTGGAAATTTTTTAAATATTATTATAATAACATTGAAATCTAAATAGTAAATTTATTCTTTTATTATAATTTGCTTAAATTTTATTAGATTAGATTAGATGAAAACTTAAAAACTAAAAAATAACAAAATTATATATATATATAAAAGTTCATCCAACAAAATTGTTACCCAACTCAACTCATGATCTTAGAGATAAAAAATTAAAAAGTTAATGTTAATTATAAGTTAATGTTAATTAGTTTTCATTTGAGGTGGAATGATTTCACTCTACCTAATTCTAAAATAAATAAAATCACTTTTAATCCTCTTTTTTATTGTAATAATATTTTGTACAATTAAGATTTTTAAATTAATTTACATTTATTCATATTTAGATTTTTTATTAAAATCAATTTATTTATATTACAAATAATTATCATTAATAAATACAATTTCTACATTCTACAATTTTGTATTAAACGTTCTTATTATTTCTATTAACTCTTTTTTTTCCTGCTTCGTCACACTTAACAAAAATGCACTCTCATTTTTTTCTCATTTTTTTCAATGGATTTTTATGGCCAGAAATGCTTATACTAATTGAGCTCATAGAAAAAATATGAAAGATTTTGGCCCATGGCATGTAGTACCCCTACTCGTTTGAACTCATTAGACTCATATTTTATTATTGTTTGTTTTCACTGGATACATTATCATGATGTGTTATTCAGATTTTTATGACATTATTTCATGCTTTATCTAGATATGAGATGCATAATTTATTTGCAGTATTTCAGTAATTGTGATTTATGGCATTTTATGGATTATTGCTATGTACTAACATTTTACTTTATTTATGCAATGTTTAATTATATGTTGTGTGTCTGCGAGTGTATTGGATGCAAGGGGGCGATTTTCCTTCACTCATTTCGGTGAGACAGGGAACATCATGATTCTCCTTCATTGGTGTGTATGTCGTGTTTTCTATATTGTATATATGCATGTGTGGTTCGGTGATGCAGGATATTGCAGGTACAAGTATCGGGTAGGTATGGGGTATCGTCTCCATCTGGCTTCACAGGTCTAAGCATGCCTTATATTTTTCGATGGAAGTGGAGGAGATAGTAGTTGACCCTATTTTACTCATTTACACTCGTGTGAGTGTCATCGGTTGGTCATCCAGTCAGTTAGTTCGGCCTTCATATTCTGTCGTTTGATCTTTTTATGAGTATTTGCTTGAGATTTGTTCAATTTGTGTGTTTTAGTGGATTTGATTAATTAATTAAGTTTATGGAGTTATCTCATAGTTTATTTATGTATGCATTGAGATTATAAATTTAATTAATTAAAAGAAGTTTTTAAATTAAGTTGCAAGCTGCATTATATTAGAAATATATTTTATTTAAATTTTAGTGAAAAATAAATTAGATGAATTGCATGTATTGTTTCCTAGAATTTTAAATAAATAAAAGAATAAAAGAATCAATAAATAAATGAATAAAAGAATTAATTAAAAATTAAAGTATTGCTTTAATTTTTTTATTTAGAAAATTAATTAATTTGCATGAGAAAAGAAAAGAATGAAAAATGATTTTTAATTATTGCATGTTTTTTATTAAGTAAAAATAGGTTTTAAGGGACCCGAAACCCAATTACATTTGAAAGTTATTCAAGAAGAAAACAAAACAAGACAGCTACAAAAGACCAGCAAGAAAACCAGCAGCAGAGAAAAGGACAACAAGAGGCCAGCAAGAAATTAACCCCAAGCCCAACATTACAAGAAAATTAAAACCTCTTCATAGTTTCCTCAGCATTCTGTACCAAGAGCATCATTGCCTTGGCCGCTTCCCTCAGGTCGTTGTTTTCCTATCCAATCTGACTTTCTTTCATTTTCGTGTCCTTCTCAGCAGTAGTCTGCCTAGTTCTGCGCCTAGGGTTCTGGTGGGTTGGGCTGGAAGTTGGAGCATCTTCTATAATTACCAGGTTCTTCTCCTGGTTTTTCTTTTCCAGATGATCCACCAGCGCATTCATATTCTAGGAAGAAAATTTAAGGACTTGGAGGCTGTGGTTCATAAGGCTTTTCAATGCTTTCTCATTACGGGCAATTCGAGTGTTGACGTTGTCTTTGTCCTCCTCCACCTATTCTTTCATAGTTTTAATAACGTCCTCCACCTGTTCTTTCATAGTTTTAATAACGTCCTCCAAGAGTTTCAGGTCACCTTTTATCAGATCTTTCTCCAGCCAGTCCTCCATTTCCATTTCCTCCTTTGCTTCACTGTTTTCTGTATCCTCATTCTGTTTCTCAGAGTCAGACATCTTAATCAGCTTATTGATATTATCTTCCAGCTCCCTTTGCTTACCTTGCATACTGGTGATGTTTTCAACAACCCATTTCTGGAAATTGAAGAATTCAAGGGTGCAGTTGCGGGCGGTGTCCAGGATGGTATTCACAGAGTCCTTGCTCTGTTCAGTCTCCTCAGCATTAGGGTTGTCACCCTCCTTAGGATTTAGAGCCTCATTCTCGCTTTCCGAACCCTTAGGGTTAGAGTGAAGGTTCTCAAAATTACCCCCTTCCTCCCCTTCACCATAGTTCTCATCCTTGTTTGGCTCCATTTCAGTATCAGTGTCCTTATCCTTTCCCTCTTCTTCATCACAATGCACCTCCTTTTCTTCATGCTCTATTTCAACTTTCCTTTTTTTAAGGGTAGGGATGCTGGGTTGATCCCCATTCGAATCAGAGTCTTTGCATTTCTCAGATATATGAGCATTGATGATCAAAGGATCATCCTTGGTTGCCCTAGCCTTATCCTTAATATGTTCATATATAAGCAGAATGAGTCCCTGGTGAGCTAAAGGATAGGAATTAGGCTTTTTAGCATAGTCGGCAAGGCTCTCATTTAGAGAGGATGCTAAATAGAAGGGCAAGGATATTTTAGCCCCATGACGAAAATGGTTCAGGATAGCGAAATGATAGTTATAATTTTTTGTAAATCTATCATCCACAGTCAAATATTCCATTAAAGCCCTAAGAACTTTTTGCTAGAAAGGCTTTACTTGCTGGGGGGTGTAGTAGGATATGTTGTCCTTCTTCGCAAGGTTGCCCTTCTCATCCTCCGTCTTCAGAAATTTTTTGAAAGCCTTAGCTGCATACTTCTGATCCCTGTAGAATTTAGTCCCCTCCATCTTGAGTCTCGTGACCTCTGCAATCAAGTTTTCATCGATTTGCCAAATCTCCCCAAATAGGGTGGCTCTGTTGTTACTCCAGCTTTTAGCAAAACTATAAGACATAGAGTTTCTGCTTCCGTGAAGCTTTTCCATATAATCAGTGAAGCCGTGTCTGTGGAGCCTTCTCCAAACCTTTCTTTCGCTCTTCCAATTCTCACAACCTGGAGGCACGTTCCTATTTAGGTTACTGCCCATTCTGATCTCCAAGTAAAGATACCCTCTATTGCAGTTCTCAATCCCCGTGTAAAGACTCTTAAAACTTGTTATTTCTGGATTCCCCATGTAAAGACTCTTTCGTAGTTTTGAAGTTGCTACTCATGTCCACACAAACCTAGCTATTATTACTATAATCTTTCGCACACATATGATCTTGGTTATGATGCTGAGAAACACTCATAATCTGACAGTTAACCCCCCCCCCCCAAAATCTATCCTTGGAACTCATTCCCCAGAAATAAATCATGAGATTAACTTGATCCATTGATGCGATCGAAGTATAATTGCTCTTTAATCTCCCGTTTGATGTAAGTTTCTCCAATGTATTTGACATCCTTCTCCAAATTGACCCCTTCATTGGCTAGGATATCTGCAACCTTATTGCCCTCTCTAAAGGTATGAGTTATTCTAATGCTAATATAGTTATTTAGAATATCTTTATCATTTTTAATTAAATTGGTAATATTCCAGGAAATAGAACTAGTACCTTTGAGGGCTTGTATGATGTTTGAAGAGTTCCCTTCGAGCCAAATTTTTTTGAATTTAAATTCCTGAGCTAGCTAGAGGCTCTTTAGCATTGCCAGAGCTTCAGCCACATGGTTATTTTGGGTCCCAAAAGGAGAAGCAAAAGCAGCAATGCAAATTCCTTGAGCATTTCTAATAACTCCTCCTCCACCAACCTTTCTAGGGTTCCCTTTAGCCGCCCCATCAAAATTAACCTTTATCCAGTCATAATCAGGAAACCCCCATACAATCTTATCTCTCGTCTTCTTATTTTCTGATTTGTAGACCTTATGCATTAGGTTCCATTCAGTAAGGATGTCTTTTTCCATATCATTCATATCTGTAGTAGACCATTGCTGATTATTCTTGTGAGGAGTGTTGATTTTCTCCTTTATAGCACTGCATATTTTTTCAAAGACCACCTGAGTATTACACTTAACTTCCCTAAATATCCTATTATTCCTTTCTTTCCAAATGCCCGAGCATATCATGGGGAGGGTCAAAGACCAAAGGTTCTTGATGATTTGGCATTTGGTTGGAAAATTCCATTGCCAGATGATATCCTTGATGCTCTTGTTCATGACCCAGTTAATTTTCCATTTTTCCCACATTTTGCACCAAATATCCTAGGTAAAGGAGTAGTGAAAAAATAGGTGATCAACTGATTCCCCCTCCTTCTGGCAAAGCTCACATCTATTAGGGAATTGGAAACCTCTTCGGATTAAATTGTCAAGAGTAAGGGTGCTATTATGAGAAGCAAGCCAAAAGAAAATGTTGACTTTAGGGATCAGAATGTTGTTCCAAACTTTACTCCAAATGGGATTGCTGGTTTGAGAGAAGGTGTTTTTATAGGTAGAAGCAACCGTAAATTCACCTTTAGGATCGCTTTTCCAGAGGAAAACATCATCATAGCCTTTGTTAGGGGAAAAGGATGGCAACTCCTTCTGGAGAGAGGAAAATCCAGAATGGAGGTCATTAAGCCTAACCCACTTATCCTGCTTCCAATAGTCACATACCATAAGCCCAAACCTCCTTTTACACTCTTCAATAATTTGACTGTTGTTTTGATCATAAAGGGCTTCATTCTTCATCCAGGGGTCTTCCCAAAACCTTATTCTGTCACCTTTTCCAAGGACCTATCCAGCCCCAGCTTTTGCCACTTTTATGGATTTGGTAATACTATTCCAGATGAAGGATCCAGCAGGGATATCTTCAGAGTTAAGGATCCCTTGGATAGTCTGATTCTGAATGTATTTGTCAAACCAAATTTGATTCCAATCTTTCTTAGTGTCATAGCTTTAATCCCCAGCCCTCCTTTGTTCTTTGGTCTACACACTTTGTCCCAGGCAACCAAAGGTATTCTCTTTTTTTCTTCCACTCCTGACCATAAAAATCTCTTCTGGATTCTTTCCATAGCTTTAGTAAATTTAGCCAGAATACCAAACAGGCTGAGTGCATAAACAGGGAGATTTTGAAGAGTAGCTTGAAGGAGCTGCATTTTCCCAGCCTGAGATAACATTGAGCCTTTCCATCCAGCAAGTCTTTTATTAATTTTATCAATAAGCATATTCCAGAAGGAATTTGAGGGAGCTAACCCTAAAGGAAGGCCCAGATAGGTGGAAGGGAGCATTTCTACTTTGCACCCAATAATGTTAGCAATTTTTTGTTGTCTTGTGACCGGAGTATTAAGGAAGTACATAGCCGATTTGTCCCAATTGACTTGTTGACCAGTAGCCAAAGCATAGGAGTTAAGAGCTGTTTTGAAGGCATCAACCTCCTTGACTGAAGAATAACCCATGAGGATAGTGTCATCAACAAACTATTGATGAGTGCAAAAAACATTAGCGGAGGAAGGTTGAAGACCTTTGATAGTTTTAATTTGTTTCAACTTATGAATCAATCTGCTCATACTTTCAGCCAATATGGTAAAAAGGATAGGAGATATGGGATCTCCTTGTCTTAGCCCTCTTGAAGTTTTAAAAAAGTTTGTAGGAGATCCATTAATCAATATAGAAAACATAGGAGTAGTTATCAGTTCTCTGATTATTTTGATTACCTTATCATCAAAACCAAAAGCCCCCATGATTTTAAAGAGAACATCCCACTCAACTCTATCATAAGCCTTTGCTAGATCCAGCTTTATCAAGAAACCTTCTTTTTTAGCAGCACTGAGGGAATGAATGTTCTCATGAACAAGAATGATTGAGTCTAGAATCTGCCTACTAGGAACAAAACCTTTCTGCTCCTCAGATATGATGAAGGGAAGCACCGCCAAAATTCTAGTGGTCAAAACTTTGGATATAATTTTGTAGAAAGAGTTGCATAGGCTAATTGGCCTAAATTTTCCCATAGAGTCCGCCCCAGCATCTTTGGGGGTCAAGGCTATAAAAGTGGAATTAAGTTCCTTAAGGATTCTTCTAGATCCAAAAAATTCTTTGACTGCATTAACCGTGTCTTCCCCCACAATATGCCAGAACTCTTGGAAGAAAAACATAGGGAAGCCGTCAGGGCCCAGAGATTTATCCCCTTAAAATGAGAAGACAACTTTTTTGATTTCTCCAGCAGACGGGATGGCACTACGGGCCTTATTCTGAATAGGGTAAATGATCTTAGGAATAATTATTGCATGTTAACTTATCCCTTTGTTAGAAAATTGGAAAAGAAAAGAAAATTGTTTTTATTACTAAATTAGGTTTTTGGGAAAAAGATATTCAACCTAGAATTTTAGTTTAAAAAGAGGAATAGGTCATTATTTTAGGATAGACAGGAAACAGGTCAGCAATTTAGGTGAAGAAATTTATTCGAAGCTTGTTGAAAAGATTAGGGCTCTTCTACAAATTTCTTCCAGGAAAGCTATACCAGGTTGGGTGGCTTCTTTTGATTGTTGTTTTTTTTAAAGAAAATTTTTCTATTTCTTTCATCTCTCTGAATGATGTGTGTATTAAGGTGTTTGTCAAATTTGAAATCTTGTCTAATTATTTCTTATTCCTGGCTAAAGTCCATTCCTGATGTTAATTTCTATTTTATGAAAAGAAATTATTTTCTGAGTGTTTGTGGATTTGATTTTGAGAAAATTGGGAGTTTATTAGAGAAAATTGGGAGTTTATTATGGCAAATTTTGCCAAGATTTTTATTATGCATGGAAATTGCAAGATTTGGGAGGAATGGAATTTACCAGAGAAACCATTCCCTCTTATTTGATTTTGTTCTGAGATTGGGCTATGGCAGTATTTGTTTAATAATTGGATCTCTGTGAAATGGTTTAATAACATTAGAAAATAAATTTAATTATTAACTAAATTTATTGGGATATATAAGTCTTGGAAAATTAATTTATTTAATTTTAGAACAAAATATATATATATATATATATGATAAAATTCAGTGAGAGAGAATTTTCATTGGTATTGGAAATTTATTTTATTGTATTAGCAAAAGAAATTTTAAAAATAAATAAATAAAAACCCATCAGTAGCCACTACCAGTAGTAGTACGGTTACCGTACGATAGCAGTACTACCGACGGTAGTATGCTACCGCTGGTAGCAACTGCTACCTATGGTAGCACCTGCTACTACGCGGTAGCAATGCTACCGGCGGTAGCATGTGCTCCCGACGACAGCATGTGTTACCGTGCAGGGAGCAGAAGGTCATAATTAAATTCGCCTTTTTCCCAGTTGTATTTCGTGTAAACCAAAATATGAAATTTTGGATTTCTATGTAGTTGTTTAATTTGATTCTTTTTAAAATAAATTTATTATATATGATATATGTATATATATTCATATATATAAGTTTATTTTATTATGGGCATTAAATTAGTTTTAACATTATTTTAATACTGAGAAAATTAATTTATGAGTTGATCTATATATATTTGTAATATAATTATAAGTATATTATATATATGATGTATATATAGCTATGCATACAATTATATTATATATATATAATTCAATTTATAGTATGGGTGTTTTCAGAAAAGCTTATAATTTTTAGATTTTATATTTGTGTTTGGAAATACATTAGGAGATTAATTCATATGTGAATTTATTGGACAAATGACAAAATTGATTTATTTGTATAGTTGTAAATTCTTATTATTTGTAAATTCCTTATTTGCAAGTTATTTATGCTTTTGGCTGTTTTAAGAAAAGATTGTCTGTATTAGGATTTTGTTTAAATGTGTTTGCAGTCAAGCTTAATTTCGTTGCAATTCTGGTTAGGTTGTCATTGTGTCCTATGTTATTATATCTCCTTGGTCAGGTGTTGTTGTATAACCTTATTGATGTGAGCCATTATGTGTTTTGTCCAAATGGTCAATCTTGGGTTAGTGATTGTGTATCCTTCACCTGTGGTTTGTCACGATTAGTTATGGTTGTCTATTTTGCCATAGAGTTCTCGTAGAGAGACCTTTCCTGTTAGTGTCCTATGTGAGACAATGGCTTTCGAGTGGGGGTCCTGCCCGAAGTGGATGATAGGATAACCTGTCGAAAGTTAGTTAAGAAGTAATAACCTAATAATTCATTAGGGGGTGGGTAAAATAAATATTAATTAAGATAATCTACCTCGTGCATAGGTGTAGTGCTTGTACAGGGCTCATAATGTTACGAGAAGGCCTAGAATGGCAAACTTACCACCTTGTCTTCACGAAAGGATTGGTAGGGTCTGCATGAGACTTAGTTGGAGCCAGAAGCCGGGAGAGGGTACCAGGACAGAGAGTCGGGACCTAGGAGGCCTACCATGGTAACCATCAAGCTATGCACACTCTCTCCTTAGAGTCACTAGTGTTTTGTGAGTTCAGTCACATGGATGTTTGCGAAGTCTTGTAGTTCTTTTTTACTTGTCTTACGTTTCTTGCTTGAGGGTTTTCTACTATCTCCTAGCACGATGGGGTGGTTCCATTTCGGGATCAATGGTCGGGTGGTAGTGCCACTTCCCTTTGGATTTTCAGGATTGTATCTTCAGGTGAGGAAAGGCTTCGTTGGTGTTCTTGGTTCGTGGTTCATGTACCAACTCATGTTCGTGATCACTGTTCAGTTGAGACCTTGTGGTCATTGTATCAGACTTTTATGTAACCTTGATATTGTAACTTTGTAATCTATGGTATTATTGGAAGCCATGTATTTATGGATATTATAATATTACGTCAGTGGAATGTATGTTAATTCAGTTGCTTTGTTCTTATGTATAAATGATTTATGGAAAATTGGATACTTTGGAATACTTTAATTTCTTCATTATGGAATTTAGATGTATGTGTAGTTTTAAACTTAAGCATTTAATTTATCTAATTAAATGGACAATTGGATTAACCATGGTTATAGTTAATTCACTTAGTCTTTAAAAAAAAAAAAATTTCACCCTTTAGTTGCCTAGTTGTGGTCTTTTCCTTTAGGGTTCCTGGCGGTGCATTACACTTGGTATCAAAGCCCAAGTTTCAACACTGGGTACTCTGGGTTTGTAGTGTGCCTTTCAGTTGACCATCTTTCTTAGGTCTTAATGTTTGTATTTCTCTTGTCTTATCCTTGTTGTAGATCTGAACCATTTTCTCTTTTATAGTGCTAGGTCATGGCTAGGAAATCCAGGGGAGGTGGCCAGTAGAGTTGGCTATAGGTGTCTGTGTTTCTGTAAATGCCTTTATTCCCAATTGTGAGTTGGACCTAGAAACCATAGTTACCTCAGTTAACCTTCGAGTCATTCCTTTGGGTTCTTATGGAGTTGTATTGGGGATGGATTGGCTATCATCTCACAGTGCTTGTGTAGATTGTCGCAAGAAGATAGTGGAGTGTTTAGATGACCTTGGTAGAGAAGTGGAGATTGTTGGAGTCCATAGGCCGATATCCCTATGTATGATCTCCGCTATGCAACTTAAGTGGTGCATGCATAGAGGGTGTCAGCTTTTTGCAGTTACTCTTGAGGAATTGGATGAGTTAGAGAGTTGAGAAATCACTCTTGATAGTCACCCTATTCTTAGAGAGTATGTTGATGTGTTTCCATTAGATATTCCTAGTATGCCTCCGAAGCGAGACATAGAATTTCGTGTCGATTTGGTTCCTGGTGTAGAACCTATTTCGAGAGCTCCATATCGAATGACTACTTGGGAACTGAGTGAGTTGAAGTTGTAGATACAAGAATTGTTGGCCAAGGGATTCATTTGTCTTAGTGTTTCCTCTTGGGGTGCACCTGTTATCTTCGTTAACAAGAAATATGCTTCTCTTTGGTTATGCATTGATTACCGACAACTAAATAAGGTAACCATCTGGAATAGATATCCATTGCCTCGTATAGATGATCTTTTTTATCAGGTTAAGGGAGCCAAAGTGTTCTCTAAGATTGACCTAAAGTCGGGATACCATCAGTTACGCATTCAGGATGTAGACATTCATAAGATAGAGTTTTGTACTCGTTATGGTCGCTATGAGTTCCTAGTGGTGCCATTTGGGTTGACGAACATGCCTTCAGTTTTCATGAGCTTAATGAATGGGGTTTTTTGCACCTACCTTGATCGTTTCGTCATTGTATTCCTGGATGACATTATGATTTATTCTAGATCTATGGAGGAGCATGAGGGTCACTGACGTCAGGTATTGCAGTGCTTGAGGGAGAATCAACTTTATGCCAATTTGGCAACGTGTGACTTCTTCCAGTCTGAGGTGAACTATCTTGGTCATGTGGTTTCGGGAGAAGGTATATCCGTGGATCCTTTAAAGATCCAAGCCATTGTTGATTGGCCAGCGCCGACCAACGTTTCAGAAGTTAGGATTTTTATGGGTTTGGCTAGATATTACAGTCGCTTTGTTGAAGGCTTTTCCCAGATAGGACACCCGATGACTTCTCTTCAGAGAAAAGGGAAGAATTTTGTTTGGTCAGAACAGTGTGAAGCATCTTTTAGGACCTTTAAGGAACTCCTTGTCAGTGCTCCGATTTTGGCAGTTACTGATCCATCTAGAGATTTTATGGTATGCACAGATGCCTCTTTGGAAGGTATAGGTGCAGTGCTTATGCAGGATGGACGTGTGGTTGCTTAGGAGTCTCGCAAAATCAAGAACCACGAGTTGAACTATCCAGTTCATGATTTAGAGTTAGTAGTTGTAGTTCATGCTTTGGTTAGATGGCGGCATTTTTTGTTAGGGTGTCGGTTTGAGTTGCATAGTAATCACCGCAATCTGCAGTATATATTCACGCAGCCGAACTTGAATGCTTGATAGCGGAGATGGATGGAATTCTTCTGCGAGTATGATTTTGATGTTCATTATATTCAGGGGAAAGAGAATGTAGTGGTAGATGCTTTGAGTCATAGGCAGCATGAAGTTTCAGCATTGTCCCTTGGAGTAGACTTGAGAGAGAGGATTCTTGGAGTTCTCCCTTAGGATACTTGGTATCAGGATGTTAGAGCCGTGATAGAGTCTGAAAGGTCTTTAGAGGGTAGATTTTATGGATATAACCTTGAGGTAGATGGACTTCTTCGTCACCAGGGACAGATCTATGTACCTCCTTTGAAGGGTCTTCGTGTTTTGATCATGACTAAAGCCCATCGTGCACCTTATTCGGCACATCTAGGTGTCAAGAAAATGCACGCAGATCTTAGACAGATTTATCATTGGGCTGGTATGAAATGAGGCATTGTTGATTTTGTGTCAAAGTGTTTAGAATGTCAGTGAGTGAAGGCAAAGCATCAGCACCTGGCAGGGTTTTTACAGCCTAATTTGGTACCAGATTGGAAATGGGATATCATTTCCATGGATTTTATTGTTGGGTTGCTTGTCTCTCCGCGTCATCATGATGGTATCATGGTCATAGTTGATAGATTGACTAAGGTTACTCATTTTCTTCCTATTCGAGCTTCCTATATGGCAGCAGTGGTGGCACAAGTCTTCTTGGAAGATGTAGTGAGATTGCAGGGGATTCCGAGGCAGATCATATTTGATAGAGATCCTATCTTTACCTCAACATTGGACCTCACTTCAGCATGCTTTAGGGACTCAATTGAACTTTAGTTCATCTTATCACCTAGAGACAGATGGTTAGACAGAGCGAGTGAATTAGGTGTTAGAGGACATGCTTCACATGTATGTGATGGACCAGCAGTCGCGCTGGGAGGACTATATCTATCTAGTGGAGTTTTCTTATAACAATAGATATCATAGCTCCATAGGTATGTCCCCTTTTCAGGCATTGTATGGTCATCCTTGCCGCACTCCTTTGAGTTGGGATTGGCTAGAGGACAGGGTGCTTATAGGACCGGATATTCTTTGGGAGATGGAGCAGTAGGTAGAGCAGATTCGTGAGCATTTGGTAGCTGCACAGGACAGGTAGAAGAAGTATGCAGATGCTCGTAGGATAGATTGTCAGTTTTCTATTGGCGACTATGTGTTCTTGAGAGTGCATCTACGGAAGAGTCCGATCCATTATGGAAAGGGTTCTAAGTTGGCACCTCAGTTTGTTGGACCTTTTGTGATCCTTGAGAGGATAGGACCTGTTGCCTACCATCTAGCCTTGCCACCGAGTCTATCCCGCATCCATGATGTCTTTCATGTTTCAGTTCTTCGACCGTATCATCCTAATGTGACACATGTTCTTTATTGGAACTTTTTGTAGGTCGAGGATGGGCAGCTTTCCATGGAGCCCGTGCGCATTCTTCAGCGTCGTGATTTGATCCTCAGGGGTTGCAACATCAACTAGGTAAGGGTCCTATGGGACCCAAGTGATGAGACTTCGAAGACTTGGGAGGATGCAGCGAAGATCAGAGAGTTGTATTCTTATTTGTTTTAGGCTTCTAGGAGTAAGCCTAGTTTTGGGGGGGAGAATGTAGTACCCCTACTCGTTTGAACTCATTAGACTCATATTTTATTATTGTTTCTTTTCAATGGATACATTATCATGATGTGTTATTCAGATTTTTATGACATTATTTCATGCTTTATCTGGATATGAGATGCATAATTTATTTGCAATATTTCAGTACTTGTGATTTATGGCATTTTATGGATTATTGATATGTCTGACATTTTACTTTATTTATGCAATGCGTAATTATATGTTGTGTGTCTGCAAGTGTATTGGATGCAAGGGGACGATTTTCCTTCACTCATTTCAGTGAGACAAGGAACGTCGCGATTCTCCTTCATCAGTGTGTATGTCATGTTTTCTATATTGTATATATGCATGTGTGGTTCGATGATGCAGGATATTGCAAGTACAAGTACCGGGTAGGTACGAGGTATCATCTCCACCTAGCTTCACAGGTTTGAGCGTGCCTTATATTTTTCGATGGAAGTGGAGGAGATAGTAGTTGACCCTATTTTACTCATTTACACTCGTGTTAGAGTCGTCAGTTGGTTGTCCAGTCAGTTAGTTCGGCCTTCGTATTCTGTCATGTGATCTTTTTATAAGTATTTGTTTGAGATTTGTTTAGTTTGTGTGTTTTAGTAGATTTGATTGATTAATTAAGTTTATGGAGTTATCGCATAGTTTATTTATGTATGCATTGAGATTATAAATTTAATTACATAAAAAAAGTTATTAAATTAAGTTGCAAGCTGCATGATATTAGAAATATATTTTATTTAAATTTTAGTGAAAAATAAATTAGATGAATTGCATTTATTGTTTCCTAGAATTTTAAATAAATAAAAGAATAAAAGAATAAATAAATGAATGAATAAAAGAATTAATTAGAATTTAAAGTATTGCTTTAATTTCTTTATTTAGAAAATTAATTAATTTGCAACAAGAAGACAGCTTTTTTGATTTCTCCAACAGACGGGATGGTAGTAAGGGCATTATTTTGAATAGGGATAATGATCTTAGGAATAATTATTGCATGTTAACTTATCCCTTTGTTAAAAAATTGGAAAAGAAAAGAAAATTGTTTTTATTACTAAATTTAGGTTTTTGGGAAAAAGATATTCAACCTAGAATTTTAGTTTAAAAAGAGGAATAGGTCATTATTTTAGGATAGATAGGAAACAGGTCAGGAATTTAGGTGAAGAAATTTATTGGACGCTTGTTGAAAAGATTAGGGCTCTTCTACAAATTTCTTCCAGGAAAGCTATACCAGGTTGGGTGGCTTCTTTTGATTGTTGTTTTTTTTTAAGAAAATTTTTCTATTTCTTTCATCTCTCTGAATGATGTGTGTATTAAGGTGTTTGTCAAATTTGAAATCCTATCTGATTATTTCTTATTCTTGGCTAAAGTCCATTCCCAATGTTAATTTCTATTTTATGAAAAGAAATTATTTCCTGAGTGTTTGTAGATTTGATTTTGAGAAAATTGGGAGTTTATTATGGCAGATTTTGCCAAGATTTTTATTATGCATGGAAATTGCAAGATTTGGGAGGAATGAGATTTACTAGAGAAATCATTCCCTCTTGTTTGATTTTGTTCTGAGATTGGGCTATGGCAGTCTTTGTTTGATAATTGGATCTCTATGAAATGGTTTATTAACTTTAGAAATTAAATTAATTGGGATATATAAGTCTTGGAAAATTAATTTATTTAATTTTAGAACAAAAAAAAATATATATATATATATAATAAAATTCAGTGAGAGAGAATTTTCATTGGTATTGGAAATTTATTTTAATGTATTTAGCAAAGGAAATTAAAAAAATAATAATAAATAAATAAAAACCCATTGGTAGCCACTACCAGCGGTAGTACGGCTACCGTACGGTAGCAATACTACCGACGGTAGCAACTGCTACCGCCAGTAGCACTGATACTTTCCTGCTACCATAAGGTAGCAATGCTACCAGCGGTAGCATGTGCTACCGACGGCAGCACATGTTACCGTGCAGGGAGCAGAAGGTCATAATTAAATTCGCCTTTTTCCCAGTTGTATTTTGTGTAAACCAAAATATGAAATTTTGGATTTCTTTGTAGTTGTTTAATTTGATTCTTTTTAAAATAAATTTATTAGATATGATATATGTATATATATTCATATATATAAGTTTATTTTATTATGGGCATTATATTATTTTTAGCATTATTTTAATACTGAGATAATTAATTTATGAGTTGATATATATATATTTGTAATATAATTATAAGTATATTATATATATACAATAGATATATCGGTATGCGTACAATTATATAATATATATATATATATATATATATATATATATATATATATATATATATATATATATATATATATATATATATATATATACATACATACATATAATTCAATTTATAGTATGGGTGTTTTCAGAAAAGCTTATAATTTTTAGATTTTATATTTGTGTTTGGAAATACATTAGGAGATTAATTCATATGTGAATTTATTGGACAAATGACAAAATTGATTTATTTGTATAGTTGTAAATTCTTATTATCTGTAAATTCCTTATTTGCAAGTTATTTATGCTTTTGGTTGTTTTAAGAAAAGATTGTCTGTATTAGGATTTTGTTTAAATGTGTTTGCAGTCAAGCTTAATTTTGTTGCAATTCTGGTTGGGTTGTCACTGTGTCCTATGTTATTATATCTCCTTGGTCAGGTGTTGTTGTATAACCTTATTGATGTGAGCCATTGTGTGTTTTGTCCAAATGGTCAATCTTGGGTTAGTGATTATGTATCCTTCACTTGTGGTTTGTTAGGATTAGTTACGGCTGTCTATTTTTCTATAGAGTTCTCGTAGAGAGACCTTTCCTGTTAGTGTCCTATGTGAGAGAGTGGCTTTTGAGCGAGGGTCGTGCCCGAAGTGGATGATAGGATAACCCGTCGAAAGTCAGTTAAGAAGTAATAACCTAATAATTGATTAGGGGGTGGGTAGAATAAATATTAATTAAGATAATGTACCTCGTGCATAGGTGTAGTGCTTGTACAGGGCTCATAATGTTACGAGAAGGCCTGGAATGGCAAACTTACCACTTTGTCTTCACGAAAGGATTGGTAGAGTCTACATGAGACTTAGTTGGAGCTGGAAGCGGGGAGAGGTTACCAAGATAGAGAGTCGGGACCTAGGAGGCCTACCATGGTAACCATCAGGCTATGCGATGACACTCTCTCCTTAGAGTCACTAGTGTTTTGTGAGTTGAGTCACATGGATGTTTGTGGAGTCTTGTAGTTCTTTTGTACTTGTCTTACTTTGCTTGCTTGAGGGTTTTCTACTATCTCCTAGCACAATGGGGTGGTTCCATTTCGGGACCACATGGTCAGGTGGTAGTGCCACTTCCCATTGGATGTTCTAGATTGTATCTTTAGGCGAGGAAAGGCTTCGTTGGTGTTCTTGGTTCATGGTTCATGTGCTAGCTCATGTTCGTGATCACTATTCAGTTGAGACCTTGTGGTCATTATATCAAACTTTTATGTAACCTTGATATTGTAACTTTGTAATCAGTGGTATTATTGGAAGCCATGTATTTATGGATATTGTAATATTATGTCAGTGGAATGTATGTTAATTTAGTTGCTTTGTTCTTATGTATAAATGATTTATGGAAAATTGGATACATTTGAATACTTTAATTTCTTCATTATGGAATTTAGATGTATGTGTAGTTTTAAACTTAAGCATTTAATTTATCTAATTAAATGGACAATTGGATTAACCATGGTGGTAATATAATCTATGATTAATCTTCATTGGTAACCCTTACGAAATCATGTGTTAGTTTTTCATTGTGTTATTAGACGTGCAATGGTTATAGTTAATGCACTTAGTCTTTAAAAAAAAATTATTTCACCCTTTAGTTGCCTAGTTGTGTTGTTTTACTTTAGGGTTCCTGGCAGAGCATTACATGGCACTGTTGAGGAAATAGTAAAGAACAATATTTGATGTATTTTTTTAAAAATAGAAAATATTTGAAGTAAATTTTAAAGTTGATTTTTAATATAAATATTTAATATAATTTTTTTATTATTGTTAATATAATTTAAATTATTAAATATATTAAAAAATATAAAAATATAAATATGTATGTTTATTAAAATTAAAATATAAATTAAATATGTATAAGATATATAATGAATATCAAATAATATTAACACTAATAAAATGATATTGTTTAATAAACATACATATCTAATATTTTTATATTTTTACTCTAATGATAAATTTGAACAAATATTGTTGTAGTTAGTTTTAGTGTTGCAGACAAGTCTCTTGTAAGAGACACAACTTTCCACTAATGTACTTATTTAAGGATCTTTAGATCCAACTATTTGGTAGACAAAAAAATATAGTATAAACATTTTTTCAAGCTCTCCAAATTTTATCAAAATGATATTGTATTTTAATTTGATAATAGTATATGATCTATTTATTAAAAAGAAATTATTTTTCTGTACTCAATTTAGAAATATAATGTGGATGGGATGAAGTAAAAATATATGTTAAAATAGTGATATATTAAATGTTTATACTAATCTTTGTAGTATGTTTACTTTTAATATTTTAATCATATTTTTTAATTTTAAAAAATGACAAGATATTTGTGCAATGCAGAATAATTAAAATGTTTTCATTTACATAATTTAAGCATATCAAATTTTCTATACTAAACATTACCATTTAACTTGAATTTTAGGAGGTGGATGAAGTTGTTGCCTTCCACATTTGTTTTCACATTTGAAAGAATCGTCATAATCTATGATGGGCTTAAACCTAATTTTGATAGAAATATGCATACATTCAATTGAAAACATTCTACCACATTTATAATAATATAAATTACTATTGGCTTATCCATTGCACCTCATTTAGGTACAAGTGCTAGTTAATTAAAAAAAAATATTCATTATATATATTTTTTTAATTATTTTATAAACATGGTCAAATGGTAAGTCTGGGTGCTGCATAGACAAAGGTCTCACAAGAGAAGAAACCTCTCTTAGATGAATTAAATAATATAATTTCTTATAGTTTTATATTATAGATGATTTAGCCTTATTAATTGATTAAAAAGAAACCATCTTTAATGTCCCATTATATCAAATGGAAAATATATTTTTAAAACAATTATTGATCTACAAGTCAAAGATTTGCAATGCAAGAGGGATTAAGAGAAACAATCAATTATTAAGTTTAATTGTAAATAATTAAATTTTAATTGCTTAGGAGCATTTTTAAATATAATTATATATTTCTTATATTATCATTTTAAATTAAGATAAAAAACTAAATAACAAATTGTAAATCAGTTTACTGGTTGGATAGAGAGAATAAGGACACCAATGGTAAACAACTAAAAAAAGGATTTTTTTCTATAGGGGAAGAGCACCAATAGATAACATAGTTCCAATAACCGTCACCTTATTGTCATGTTGACCCCCCAATAGCCGCCATAGTGAAAACATCATTAATAAATTTGTTTTGTACCAATAGCTGATCATTTTTTGTAATTAATTAACCCATTTGTGCACCACTATTGGATCATTTGTGCACCACTATTAGGACATTTGTCAACAAGTACTAGCGATTTTGAGTTGATAATTACTGGAACACCTTTAGTTAGGTATCAGGCGACACTTTGAAATGTGTACTTTTTGACCTTTGTGCGCATAACTGATTCCACAACATGCATCGTTACTACCTAGAAGCCAGATCAATAACTATAAGCAGTTAAGTCACATACGAAGACAACTTAAAAAAAATAATCAAAATCCAATCTACCATTTAGGATTTGTAGGTGCATGAAGTTAGCTATGACGGCTACCAGTGCTCTTCCCCTAATGAAAAGTTTAATCATTTCTAAAAAAATAAAAAATTAGTCATTCTAATTCTTTGAAACAAAAATTAAGTTTAAGCTAAATATAATGTAATTAATTGAGTCAAATTAACAGTAATAAGTCAATAGATTTTATTTTGTGTTATTGAAGTTCAGTGATTATAGATGCATCCACCATGAATAAAATTTTACTAAGTGCAAGACCCCAATAGCATAAGAAATGAGAGTGGGATTATATAGAATGAACAAATCTCAATCCTCCATTCTCTCTAAAGACTCGTACTTTCCTAACCAATAACCAAATATTCTTCATAAATGATATTAAATAATAAAAAAAACCAGTAAGGTTGGGGTCCCATGGAGGGGGGCTTCCTAAAAAATAGAGCGGGCGGTGCTGAGATTTTTTTGAAAATTTTTTAAGCAGGTGGTCCCATGAATATTTGTTGTGTAGTATAGCTTAAAAATTTAAGCTCCTAAATTTAAGGAGGTTGGTGGTCTCATGAATATCTTTTATAGGATGTGCATAATAAAAACAAATAAAAATAATTCATTTCCCTCCAAAACTATTTTTTAATAGAAATTAGATTTAGATTTTTGACAAGTGGCAGATAACATCCCTAAGCTGGTGGGGCAATTTCTAGTCCCACCCTTTTTTCATCTCGTAACACAAAAAAAAATTCATGAGACCACCTCTTCCACAAAAATAGAACCCAAGCCCTTTCCATGAGACCTAAATGATCGTTGAAAAATAAAAACAAATACTATTTCTGCTTTCCATGAATCTTGGCGAATGGGCCATGATGCTTATAGGCATATTCATCGTCTTTTCTGGATTGTGCTCGACTCCCTAACAATTCTTTCTACATTTTATTATCATTCAAGTCAATTTATTCAATAAAATACTTGTACGAAATGACAAATCTGATATGTAAAATAATTACAAGAATGTGACATCATGTTAAACTACCAAAACCTGCTACATTGATTTCGAAAGAAGCCATTTGTGAGACACGCAATGAAAGGTCATTGGCGAGACGGTGGACTTGATATCCCAAAACGACATATGTTCAATACCAAAACGACATATGTTCAATAAAGATATATTTCAACTTTTACATTATGTATACCCATGGTAAAACTCACCAAATTTTGTATATGTGGTCTTTTATATTCTATTAAATTATGTTGAAACTAAATTATTTCTTGTAATAGTAAACTCTTTATTTAGTATTCATTGTGCTTTGTAATTTATGTTGAAATAAGTAAAATTATAAATAATATTAACAGGTAGCTGAAAGGGACTTAAAAGTACAATCTCTCAAAAGAAATATTATATTAATCATTCTACTGTGAGCCAAAATGAAACAATTAGTATCTCTTCTAGAGACAGCGTAGTATTTCTAATTTCTTCTATTTAGAAGATATTTATATTGCAAAACATCAGATTTATATAGAAAGTTTGACTTATTTGCGAAAAAATAAATATTAATAATACAATCACAAAATAATCAAAGTAAAAGTTTATGGGTTGATCAACGCGAGTAGACTATGAGTATTTGATTAAATATTAGGAGTATGAAATTATAGTAGTTGGTGATTCTTCACTATAATGGAATGTGTAATTTATACACATATATGGTAAAGCTCATTAAATTTGGTATTTGTGGTCTTCTAAATTGTATTAAATTATTTTGATAGTAATTTAATTTTTGTAATAATAAATTGCATATTTATTATTTATTGTGTTTTTCATTTTATATTCAATAAAGTAAAATTATAAAGAATAAAAGTTACTAACAAGAAGTTGAAAGAGGCTTAAAAGTACCATATTTAACAAGTTATATAGATCAAATAGAAGGTTGAGTCAATGGGCTCTTGCTTTGTTAATGATGTTGAATGTTTCTTAATGAGCCCACCAAGGATCAACTCTTGCTAACTGTAGAGCTTCAACATCATAAGGAATGAGGTTGAGATCATGCCTTAGGCAAATTTGGTATAATTGATACCCCTCGGTCCTTCAATCTTAGTCGAAGAGGTTTTATCCTAAGACTTGTGCTCTTGTATCAAGTAGCTAAAATGACTTTGTGGATGAAAAATCCTCAATCAAAAATTAAATAAAATAATAGAAGTTTGAAAGCCAAAAAGAAACAATTTAGTATATCTTCTAGAAATAGCTTATATAACTTAATATTTCTTCAATTGAAGAGATATTTATATTGCAAAACATTAAATTTATATAGAAAGTTATTTATTTATGATGCACGACAAAAGGGGCACAAAGCACAAAACACAAGTTCAAATGTTCATAGATTAGTTACAACCAAAAAGAAATACAAATGAACTTAAAAACCTTGAGATGCATATCAATAAATATATAAAACACACAATAAAGAGCATACATAAACGAAAAAGGGAAAGAAAACCCCCCAAGATGCTCCCAAGGATGCTCATAGATGTTCCTCCCTTGTTCCTCTCCTCTCCAAGTCCCACATAAGTGTACCTCTCAATTTTTAGCACTATCCATGGATGCCATATGAAGATTCAAGATGGTTGTGAAAATAAAAACAAATGCTTACGCAACTGTAAATGATTTACTATGAGAAAGAACCTAATTAGTCTATGTGAATCTTAGTATAATAACAATGCAAAATGCTTTCTAATGCTCTCTAAAATGACTATAAGTTTGCTGCACAAAAGACTTTTGATTCTAAAAATGAAGAATGAGAGCTCTATTTATAGGGGAAATAGGGCAATGGATGGTCAAGATTGAATAATCTTAACAAGGTCCATGATTGTTGGGTTTGTGATCCATGTGATGGCTTTCAACCCAATCCCATGATCACAAATGTCAACATGAGATGGCTTGAGAGGAGAGAGAAGAAGCATTAAATGCTTGAGATGACATGAAGGTTACCCTAGGAGGGTTTGATTAGGCTTGAGTTAGTGAATAAATATTTTATCCAAAGGTAATTGCTTTTATCCAATGGATAAACTCTTGTGCAAGAGTTAATGGGGATAACCATGGTCAAAGCAATGAATGCTTGAAGAGAGCCCTGAGTTAAATGAGGGTTGAGTAAGAGAGAAAGCCTCTAACCATGTGGGTAAGTTGAGTTAACCATTAATGGTCATGTAAGAGCCATAAACGGTTTGGAAGACTTTGGGGGTTAACTTGTTGAAGAATAAAAGTCTTTAATGCATTTCAAAGACTTTGGAGGCTTTAAGTGAATACTCCTTGCTTAGGAATGTGACAAAGATGAAATTAGGGTAAATTGGAATGTATTAGAAGAATCTAGAAGGGGTTTAGGAGGCAAGTGGGTTTGGTGGGTGAGAGAAAATAGGATTTTATTTAGAAATAAAATCTATTTATTGGTGCAGCTTGCATTTGTAGGAGAATGGAAGTGGGAGGGTTTTAGAGATTTAAATCAATATTTAAATGAGGAAAGGGGTTAATTTAAACAAATATGTTTTATTCATTTAATTAATTGTTAGAGTATGGTTTAATGAATTAATTTAAATAAATTGAATAATTTATTTAATTAATAGAAGAAGAGGTTCAAGATTGTTAATTGATGGTTTAAATAATAAAATAAATACTAAATATGCATTTAAGTGGACAGATTTATGTGTCTACATTTGCCCCTCTTTGAGACGGTGCAGTTTATCATGTTATTTCAAAGAAAGAAAGATAGGTATGAGAAATATGTCCCAGAAAGGTTAATTTAGTGGGTGGTATGCTGCCTTGGAAGATGGGATGAATTTTTTTGAAAAATTGGGTGATCTCTCAAAAAAAGAGAAAGAAGTTTGGGGGAGGTAGAACAGAAGAAATTAGAAATAATGGTGAAAGAATGGGAGAAAACAAAGTGAATACAGAGAAATGAGAGGCTTTCGAAGTTCACAGGGACCACAACGGTGAGCAGGGTGAAGTAGGGTTAGGGCTTGTATAATTGGAGGGGAAGGGGTAAAACTGTCTCATTTGTACCTATCTTGCTGGCAGTTTTGAGCTCTGATAGTGAGCTTGGGCGAAGGAGTGAGCAACAGTCATCATGGTCGTGCCAGAAAATCACCGGCTACAGTGGATCCACCGATACCAACGGCCAGAGGACTACAGACCACCAGTACGCAAATGTTTAATTTTTCTTTTGATGCATTTTTAACATTTTTTTTGAAGCGTCAAAGTCCAAGGAAGACAATAGCGCTAGACCTTTTTTTTAGCACTTTTGTCGCCTAAAGTAGCGCTATGGTACCACAATGGCGCTTTTGCATAGTCATTTTAGTGCTTTTGTCAATGTAGTGCATTTGTATCATAATTATAGCGCTCTTATATTTTAGCATTTTTATGTAGTTGTTGTGGTGTTGTTGCTATAAAATAGCACAATGGTATAGCTTTTGTAGTGCTATTGTTGTTCAAGCACGTTTGTGCTTTAGTTGTAGCGTTATTGTCAATAGAATGGTGTGATTGTGATAGATACCCCAGTGGTAGATAAAATATCACTTGATGCTTGTGTTGATTTATTGATTGGTTATTTTGGTGAATCATAGCTGCCCCATTGAGACTAGGTCATTGTAATAAATGCATGTTGTAGTCTAGGATTGCCATAATCGATTACCTATTGAGACCCGAAGATAGTTGATTAAAAAGTATCTGTTGATAGTCTAGGTTGAAACTTAAGAAATTTTGTAGCAAAACAACTGATATTTTTTGATATGTGTAGGAGGAGCTACCCGTCTTACAGATGCGGGAGCAGCATCCTGCGACACAGCAGTTGCGTGAGCAGTTATCTGAGGTGGAAATTGATTGTGTGTGTGCAGTCGGGTTATAGGATATGATGCAACTACCCATGATTTGGACGAATCGCGAACTACTGACAGCGTTGACCAAGCGATGGCATAGCGAGACATGCTCCTTTCATTTGGTGATGGGAGAGATGACTGTAACACCGGAGGACATTTGGAGGATACTGCATATCCCAATTAGAGGGGAGCTCGTGACGTATGATCGCCATTTGGGGACAACAGTTGTACAAAGGATATTTGTCGAGGATATATACATTGAGGACGACTCTATGGCGTGGAAAGACATAGCGGTGCTCTATGAGCCACTACCACCAGTACTAGTAGGTATCGTCGGGGGTTTGCTTTGCCCCGATCGACGTTTGCATGGATTGGCTATTGGTTGGGGCCAGATGATAGAGCAGATGGTTACAGAGGGGACCCACTATGCATAGGAGCCATGTGTGTTGGCACACCTCTACAGGGATTTGCACGAGGTAGTGTATTGAGAGAGTAGATCACTAGGTGTAGGAATCACTTTGTTACATATCTAGGCTTGGGAGAACTTTTCAGTCACACAGTCGGTCTGTATGAGGTTTAGGGAAATAGATCAACCCTGTGTTTTTATGTATGGAGGTTTGATGATTTTTTTAAAAAAATTTTTTAAGTATTTTTGTATTTTGTTCAGGATTGTTTTCTTAATGTTTTTGGTATTTTTTGATATTGGAAGAGCCTGATGCTCTGTACAGCTTATGTATGAAACTGTTTGAGATGCATGTTGTTGACCGGGTCTGCTTGTGGTTCTCCTTCTGAAGTTGCTAACTGATATGCCCCAGACCCGAAGATGGCAATGATAACATATGGACCCAACCAATTGGATTCAAATTTGCATCAGTGTTCTCTATTCAGTTGATTGCGAAGATTCTCCCCGAGAACAAGATCTACTTCAAATGTGTGAGGTTTGACCCTATGATTGTAGCTTCTGCTCATGCACTTCTAATAGGCTTTTAGGTGGTTGTAGGGACCTTGTCACTTTTCATCAAGCAGTTCCAAGTCCTAAAGACATGAGACTCAGTATTCTTCATCATTTATTAGATTGTGCAAGGAGACCCGTAGAGATCATAATTCAGCCTCAATAGGCAAGATGGCTTCTGCTCCATAAACTAGTGAGTAGGGGGTTGTGCCTGTAGGGGTTTGAATGCTAGTTATATATGCCCATAGTGGTGGATTCAAACAAATGTGCCAATCACGACCAACATCATTGACTATCTTTTTGAGGATCCTCAGTATATTCTTGTTGGATGCTTCTTCTTGACCATTTCCTTGTGGGTAATATGGGGTGAAAAAATGGTGTTGGATATGAAACTTTTCACAGAGTTCACGAACATCTTAATTTTTGAAAGGGAGCCCGTTATCTATGATGATGGACATGGGTATTGATGAGTTGAGATATTAGCTCCTTTTATTCCTAAAACTCATAAGTTTTGTCATGTTTTTATTTATATGATGGGATGGTAATGATATATTAAAGTTTGACAATATGCATTTCAGATGTTAACTGAACCCATTAAATCATGTTTTGTCTTTGCCAGTTATTCCTGCAGCCATGTGATTTATTCCTGTTGCCATATGGATTGTCATAGGTGATATCATGTGTGAAATTAATAGATGTTTTGATTAATTAAAATAGATATGTATATGCTTGTATGTTCTCTCTTTTCAATTGCAGGAAAAAATGAGATGTTGCAGAGAAGGTTGTCTTGTCACGCCGATGGCGGTTTGAGATATTCAAGGAGGCGACTAAAAGTTCAAATTAGCAAAGAGGATAATGAGCGTAAGGAATGGCAGAAGAGGAATAGGCACGCAAAACTAATTTATGTCTGACTCTAGTGGGCATCAATCTTGTAATACCGCCATGCTATGTTTTGGCTGTTGTTTGGTTTAGATCCACGTTTCTAGTAGCTTAACTCCAACTATTTTCCTTCATGAATGTTATCTGCCTCTTCTCATCAGTGTGATCTTAATTGTAGGAAGTTGTTGTTTCTTTTAAATAAGTGTCTCCATCTCTTTTCTAGGTGAGAAGAAAAGAAGAGGGAAAAAGAGTAGAAGATTAAAAAATAAAGTTGCAGAGTGTTTTGAGTTTCCTTTCATTCTAAATACTGTATTGACTTTTGAGAAACAATGAATAAAGTTATGTTATTCTTAGCACTTAGAGTTATTTTGGAAGCTTGGATGCACTCATCCAAGGGGGCCCACTCGGTGATTGTTCCTATGCCTTTGTTAAATTTAGTTTTCTTCTTTCGCTATAGTAGACATTCTTAGATTGATTGTTCTTGCAGCCACTGGAAATAGATGCATTGATTGTTCCTGCAGCCGAAGCAAATAGAGTAATTCTTGTTTGACAGTTTTGGTCTTAGTTAGTATCTTTTGAGTAAGATTTATGTTAATGCAGAGTTTTCCTATAGCCATTTAGTTGTCTTGATTCTTGCTTACTTTTCCCACATAGATTCTAGTTGCTACAATAATGCATGGTAGCTATCACAAGAACTTAGCGCATATATAGTGTAGACCCATTTCAAGTATTATGTCCCTAGGTTGACAATCAAATGAACTCCATCTATGGAGATAGTAACTTCACAGAGTGAATGTCCAAACTTCGGGTTGAGACTTTAACTATAGTTATTATTCCTATTATTGGATTGAACATTTTTGGCATCGTTGTTGGGGATGGTGTCAAACTAAGAACCTGTTATGGATATTATCTTTTTAGTTTTCAGATTAGTTGTTTTTGATAGCCCTGATTGTTTTAAGTAATTCTTATGAACCTGCATGCATAGGCGAAGAAGAGATGCTCAAGGTAGATTCCTCCCCAGTCATCCTAATCATGTAGGAATTGATCCATATGACCCCCTAGATGTAAATCCTTTTTTTGAACTTTACCAAATCTTAGAAAATTTGAACCATCCTGAATCTGAATTTCCTGAGAACAACCTCCATTTTCTCTTTGGACCTCCAGAAGAGGAACTTCATTTAGTGAATTCTTGTAAAAGCCCAATGCAAGGAAATCCACGTCCTGATGGGAATATTCCACCCCCACCTATGGCACCAACATTTGAATTCCCTATCTCTGATCAACATGATAATGCTAAGCTCAAGAACATTCCAACTTCTTCTCTCCCTAAATTCTATGGATTAGTGACAGAGGACCCAGACACATTCTTGTTTGAGTTTGATGTTCTATGTAGGAGTTTTGATTATACTACAGATTCCCATAGACTCAAAATATTCCCTGTTACTTTGAAAGAATCATCTTTAAGATGGTTTATGAGTCTAGGGAGTAGCACAATCAATACATGGGATGAGATGAAACAATTGTTTCTCATAAAATACAAGGATTATTGTAGAGGCACTGATCGCCATGGGGATGATATTTTTAGAATGACACAGAAAGAAGATGAGAATCTTGAAGATTATCTGGAGAGGTTTCTATTTAGCATCAAAAAGTCAAAGCATAGCACTCTAAATGAAGATTCTCTCCAGTTGATAGTTTTGAGAAGAATCAGTGATGAATGCACAGATGCTTTGGATCTTATGGGAGGAGGTGACAAAACACAATCCACATGGAATGACATTGGACAAATTTGTCAGAAGTATTCCAGATCTGCTTCCAAGAAAAATAAGCTAATAGAGTTTCTTCATCAACACCTGGTAATGGAGTTTCTAGAATGGAACTTAGCCATTTGTTGAAGGACTTTAAGGAGGATATCAGTTAAGAAGAAGCATGAGGAAGCTGATGCAGTTCTTACAAAATTTTGCCTTCATTGTAGACAAAGGAAAAGAGACTGCAGATGTAAAATGGTTGCAAATCTTGAAGTCCCTGACTTCAAGACAATACAAGGTGATGATGAACAAGTTTTCTATGTTTCTCAAAGAAGGCCAAATTTTCCAAGACAAGGTATGCCTCCCGATCCACTTTCTTTTTCTAGTTATAATGGAAATTCTTATGCACCAAATAATCAATGGCAGTCTCCATATGCTCAAAATTTTGGTAGTTATCCAAATTGGTATTGTCCTCAAGGCCAAGGGCAGCATTTTTCCAGTCAAACTCCACAGTGGCAGTAGCCACAAGGAAATTGGTCTCCACCTCAAGGACCATGGCAACAATTTCAAGGAAATTGGCAACCTGCTCCTCAATGGAGGAAGAGTCAGCCATGGAGAAATCAGTTTTATGGATATTAGAAGCCTATGGAGCAGCCACAACCACCTACAATAGTGCCTCCCCTTGCAACCACTACTATTCCACCTAAACCCACACAATTGCCCACTCAACCAATGTCGAATCCTAATAAAAAATCTCAGCAACAACAAAAAGTTTATTCAACTGATCCTAATCAATACCCAACCTATTCTATATCTATAAGTGATATTCACCTCAGATCTAGGACAACTTTGCCTAATCCGTCCCCTCCAGTTATAACTGAAATACCCAAAGAACAAGAAATCTCTAGTCCCACAGTCCAAATACCTCAAAATCAGAAACTACCCCCATTTCCTCAGAGGTTGCAAGAAAAAGATATTCTTCTAAAACAGGAACAAAGTTTTGATATTATAGATCAAGTGAAACAAGTATTTCTTAAAATCCCATTGTTACAAGCTATAAAGGATGTCCCTGTATACAGTAAGGCACTTAGGGAAGCATGTCTGAAGAAGCCTGACATAAAGACAAAAGATCCACAAAGAGTGCATGTAATGGGTCAATTGGCTGATATTATGTTAGGAAAAGTTTCAATTCCTAAGTATGTTGATCCTACTAGCCCTGTTGTGAATATAGTCATCAATGGCACTCAGATAAAGAATGCTTTGATAGATTTAAGAGCAGCCATTAATGTTATGACAAGGGATATTATGCAGCGGCTTGAAATAACTAGTCTCAGACCTACACCTACGGTCCTATAGCTTGCTGATAGTTCTACAGTTCAACCTAATGGTATGATTGAAGATATAGTTGTTGCTTTGGATTCTTGGGAATACCCTGCAGACTTTATGATCCTGTCTCCTAAGGCCACATTGGGAGGATATCCAGTGATCTTGGGGAAGACCTTGGCTTGCTACAACTAATGCATATATTGGATGTTGGTCAGGGGATATGACTATCTCAGATGGAAATACTACTAAAACATTAGCTCTGTATTATCCTGCTCAACCCCAATTTGATCAACAACAAGTCGTTTGGCCTAACTTGGGAGAAGAATTTGAAGAAGGAGTTGACTCTTTCAATCACCTTATGATGATTAATAGAGGACCATTCATCCAACTTCATGATGATGACTCAATTCTTTATAAAATTCTGACAAATGAGTTAAGGCAAGAGCAGTAGTCACGGGAGTTAGTATCAAATATTTCAGAATCAGACTTTCCTGCAGCCACTGATATATTGCATACTCTATTGCCATAGGAAGTCTGCACTTCTCATTTTTATGTTGTATCTCAGATTGATCTTACTATAAAAGTGGAAGATGATCCAAAAAAAATATGAATATCAACACTAAGCTTACAAAAATTCAAAGAGTAGCACTTGTGGACTTTCTCAAATGTCATTAACATGTTTTTGCATGGAATTGATACTATAGTTTGTACCCACCGTATCTACATAAAAAAAGACTATAGACCACTTAGACAACCACAAAGAAGAATCAATCCTGCATTAAGAGAAATAGTTAAAGAAGAATTGCAGAAATTATTAAATGTTGGATTTATCTATAATGGGTATCACCTTTAGTGATAGTTCCCAAGAAAGGAGGAAAATGGCAGTTATGTGTGGATTATAGAGCTTTGAACTTGGAAACCAGAAAGGATCATTTTCCATTACCATTTGTGGATCAGGTATTAGAATCCTTGGTAGGGAAGAGATATTTCTCATTTCTTGATGGATTCAGTGGCTACAACTAGATTCAGATTGCCCCAGAGGATCAAGAAAAGACTACATTTACTTGTCCTTGGGGAACATATGCATATTATGTTCTTCCTTTTGGATTATGTAATGCTCCAGCTTCTTTTCAAAGAGCAGTGATAAGCATATTCTCATATATTTCTCAGGACAACATAAAAATTTATATGGATGATTTTACAACCTATGGTTCATAATTTGAAGAAGCATTGAAGAACCTGAGGAAAGTTTTGCAACGATGTGAAGACTATAATTTATCATTGAATAGTGAAAAGTGCTTCATGATGAAGCAAGAAGGTATAGTTCTTGGTCATCATATCTCTATAAATGGAATACAAGTTGACCCAACAAAAATAGAATTTATTCAAAATATCACCACACCGATAAAGAAAAAAGATGCTAGAAGTTTTCTTCGTCATGCTGAATATTATAGAAGTTTTATCAAAGATTTCTGCAAAATTGTAAGCGCTTTATATTATTTTTTGACCAAGGATATGGAATTTAAATGGACTTCCTCATGCAATGAAGCTTTCTTGAAGCTCAAACAAGCTTTGAACCAAGCACCAGTTCTTAAAGGTCAAAGCTAGTCCTTACCATTTCAAATTCACACAGATGCATTCGATTATGCCATAGGAGTAGTCTTAGGATAGAAGATTGATAATTTGGAGAGTGAAATTTATTATATCAACGAGAACATGCAAGGGCTTGAGCTAAATTACACTTTCACTGAAAAGGAAATGTTAGTAGTTATATATGCACTCAACAAATTCAGGCACTATATAACAGGATATCCGATATTTGTGCATACTAATCATACCACAATCAAATATCTCATGAACAAACCTTCAATCATAGAAATATTGGCTCATTGGTTACTGTTGATGCAATAATTTGATATCATAGTTATTGATAAACTAGGAAAGGCCAATGTGGTTGTAGATTATCTTTCTAGGCTTCAATTGCAGGATGATCTTGCAGCCATAGATGATGCTTTTCCAAGTGAACATTTATTCCTTATGTTGGCATTATGAATGAATTAAATATGTGTTGCATTGATGTTTTCTGATTGATGTCAACACTAGCTGATATGGATGGTTATCGATAGATCAGTTTTGGTAACCGGTAGAAGATCTAGTGTTACCGACAGAAGAGATTATCTATTGGAGACTTTTGGCATGTTTGGATCAATGAAGTATATTGGATTTCATGATTTATATGCTCCATGAGCATGTTTTGGTCAGTTGGTATTGGCTTGGTAATTGGATGTTATTATACACTCTGGTAAACCCTTACCCACACTAGTTTAAGGCTTTACCAGCAGATCTTTCATTGAGGAATCTTGGCAGGATGCATAATTGGTGTTGGTGCAGCTTCTTCAAGGATTTCAAGATTCTTAAGATGTTCGTTGATCATGCTTCAATTGCTTGAAGACATTTCTTTGGCATGGTGGACCTAGAATAGGTCTGGTACCTATTTAGGTTATGGACCAGTATCATGCTAGCATGTACTCTACATGTTACCTTGATGATTCGAGATGTTTTATGGATTTTTTATTATTGTTTTGGTCTTAAGCTAGCATGGAATATCATTGTAATAAAGAATTATGTGATGGTATTATTATAATATCTTTAGGTGGCCAACCTAATTGATTTAGGCCTTAGGGTTTGTATAAATAAGAGGTAGAAACTCTTTGTAAAAGTATCATGGTTATTGGAATGGTTATGGTAAAGGAATGTAATGTGTGAATATTGTAATATCATTCAGGTAGAGGAGTTGATCAATCATTGTTGATCGGATTGGATTCAGAAGAGGATTTAGTCCTCCGACATTGAGCTTAATCGAGACTGTAATCAGGAATTGTAAATGCTATTTCCAATAGTTCACTCTATTGGATTGTTGTCCATTTATCTTGAGAAGGTTGTAGCCTCTCTATAGTTAGTGAGACTCTTTTGTAATGAGCAGCACGTTCTAGGCAGTGTGCCTTCCTGCAAGTGCAGGCCCCTCATTGTAACACATACTTTCTACAGAAGTATCATCTGACTGTGGGTAGGCTTCCCACCATAGTTTTTCTCTTTCCAGGTATTCCACATACAAATCATGGTGTTATGTGGTATGGTTGCTTTGCATTGATTATCTGGTTAATTGTTAAGTTTTATTGTTTACCGATATCTGTTTCTATCGAGATCTATTTGTGCTTTACTGGTACTTGATCTGTTTAAGGTTATATTATGGATTAAAAGTTATAATTTGTTATCAACTGATTCACCCCCCCTCTCATTTTTTCACTGGTTATCCTAACAATTGGTATCAGAGCTTTGGTCCTCTTTTGCAAAAGCTTAACCGCTTGAGGTAGATCCTATGGCAGCTAACACTTCTAATCCACCGGTAGCTCTCTTGAAAAGAGAAATCCCTAAGCTTGATGGAACAAATTATGGGATATGGAAAATTTGAATGGAGACTCATCTTAGATGTCTTGGAAAGGATATTTGGGAGATCACTGAGAAAGGATACACACCTTATGATCTGGCATCCGACAATCCTGCTCCTACAGACCTCGATAAGAATATTGAAAATGATTGCAAAGCTAGAGAAGCCCTTTTGTGTGCACTTACTGATCAGCAAATTATGGGATTGACTGAAAAATAATTGGGTAAGGTTATATGGGACAAATTGCAAACTCTGAATGAAGGTGACCCTATTGTCAAAATTGCTAAATTTGATGGTTACTGCGTAAGGTATGAAAACTTGAAAATGGAAGAAAATGAAAGAATTGTTGTGTTTATGGGAAGAGTAAATGAGATTGTTATGAGAATTCAATGTTGTGGAGGATTTCTAAGTGAAGATGAAATAGTTTCCAAAGTCTTGAGAGCCCTTCCACCAGCTTACAAGATGAAGGCAACTGCAATTAATGAGCTAAGAACAACGACAAACACTTTAGTCAACAGAGACATTCTGATTGGGAAATTATCTGCTTTTGAGTTTGAAGAATTTGGATCTTCTAGACTTGTAAAGTATGAGCCTACTTTTCATGCATCATCATCAACATCTACCGGCAAAAGTGATTGGAGATCCCTATATCAAAAATAACTGGAAGACATGAGGAAAGAAGATGAAGAGCTTGGGTAACTTGAAGCCTTATTTGCTAGAAGAGTACATAAAGGTCCAACTGGAAGTAAGTATGAAGGGAAAGCACCTTTTAAATGTTTTTCATGTAATAAGATTGGTAATTTTGCATCCAGATGTCTTGAAAGGATGCAAGGTTTTAGGAAAGAGTTAAGGAAACTCTTAAGCCTAACCCAAACAGATATAGATTCAAGAGAAACAAACAATGCTACATAGAAGATGAGGAAGGAGTATCTGATGACTCTGGAGATGAACTGGTAGAAGACTCAACTAGTGGATTGGGAAATGGAAAGGAATGGGTGTTCTATGCTTTGAATGAAGATGAACCAGAACCGGCTATCAAAAATGAAGAGAAGGCCCTAGCAGCAAAAGTTGAAGATAAGGATGAATGGGCAATTGATAGTGGATTCTCACATCATATGACTAGAGATAAAAGAAAAAAATTGTCCCTGCAAGAATACAATGGTGGTCAAGTCAGATTTGGAGATAACAAGGCATATATGATCAAAGGTAGAGGTATTATTTCTTTGGATGGCAAACATAACACTAATAATGTCTATTATGTAGAAGGTTTAAGGCATAATCTTTTGAGTGTTGGTCAATTAGTTGATAAGGGTTTTCAACTTTAGTTTAAAGATAGAAAATACAAAATCATTAACAAAACTGGTTTGGAGATTGCAACCGGTATTCAAACAAGAAGTAACATCTTTCACCTGAACACTGGTAATAAGACATGTTTTATTTCTCATATTGATGAGAGTTGGCTATGGCATAAGAGATTGTGTCATATTGATTTTGATTGTATTGTTAATATTAGTTCAACTAAGGCAGTCAGACATATACCTAAGATTATGAAGCCCCATAATCCGGTATGTAAGGAATGTCAATTGGGTAAGAAAGTCAGAAGTTCTTTTAAGAGCATACATGCTAAATCTAATGATGTACTTGATTTGATTCATATTGACTTATGTGGTCCAGAAAGGACTAGAAGCTTTCAAGGTGATAGGTATTTCATGCTGATTATTGATGACTATTCTAGAATGATGTGGGTGACTTTTCTATGAGAGAAGTCTAGAGCTTTTGAGAAATTCAAAATCTTTAAAGCAAAGGTTGAAACAAAAACTAGATTGAAAATTAAATGTCTAAGATTAGATCATGGTGGTGAGTTCACTTCTCATGAATTTAATAGCTATTGTGAGACAAATGGAATCCAGAGACAACAATCTGTACCTAGGACTCCTCAACAAAATGGAGTAGTTGAAAGGAAGAACAAAACTATTTTGGATGGAACTAGATCTATGATGATGGAAGCCAAATTGCCTCATATCTACTAGAGAGAAGCAGTGAGTACAATAGTCTACATACTGAATAGAGTTCACATTAAAGGTGAAACTGGTAAGACTCCTTATGAATTATGGTTTGGACAAACACCTACTATTAAGTATTTTAGAATTTTTGGAAGTAAATGTTATATCAAAAGAGATGATTCAATTGGAAATTTTGATCCTAGATATGATGAAGGGATATTTCTTAGTTATTCAATTCAATTCAAAAAATATAGATGTTATAACAAAAGATTGCAGAAAATTGTGGAAAGTGCTAATGTGAAAGTGGATGAACAGTACAAAAATCATTCGATATCATATGACATGAATTCGGTAGTGGAAATGATCATAATAGAACCAGCAATGCCTCAACCGGTATAGGAAGCTGAAATAGTTACACCAACATTATCAGAATATTCAACTGGGACTGATGATCAGAGTGGTGAACCTGAATTTCAAAAGACTCCAAGGTATGTAAGATTCAATCATTCTAAAGATCAAATAATTGGAGATAGAAACAAGAGAGTAATGACAAGAAGAAAACTGACAAATGAAGAGGTATTTCTTATTTCTCAAATTGAACTGGCAACCTCTATTGAAGCTTTTAAGGATAAACATTGGTTAAAGGCTATGGAAGATGAATTAGATCAAATAGAGAAGAATGAAACTTTCTCTTTAGTTCCTCAGCCTAAAAATAAAAATGTTATTGGAACTAAATGGGTTTTTAAAAATAAACTAAATGAGGATGGTCGAGTTATAAGGAACAAGGCTAGATTGGCTTGTAAAGGATATTCTGAAATGGAAGGAATTGATTATGGCGAGACATTTGCACCTGTAGCTAGAATTGAAGTTGTTAGACTATTTCTTGCCTATGCAGCTTATAAGAACTATAAGGTTTATCAAATGCATGTCAAATGTGCATTTTTGAATGGTGAGCTTGAGGAAGAAGTTTATATTGAGCAACCTGATGGTTTTTCACTGACAGATGACAAAGACATGGTTTGCAGATTGAAGAAAGCTTTATATGGTTTGAAACAGTGTCCTAGTGATTGGTATGCAAGGTTGGATAAATATCTTTTGAAGCTAGGTTTTACTAAAGGTAGTGCTGATAGTAACATATATTATGAGATCACTGATAATGATATTTTGATTATTGAAGTTTTTGTTGATGATATCATTTTTGGAGGAGAAGATAAATTGTGCATGGAATTTGCTAACAACATGAAAAATGATTTTGAAATGTCCATGATTGGTGAGATGAAATTTTTCTTAGGTTTGCAGATCATTCAAACTAACAAAGGCATTTTTATTTGTCAAACTTAGTATCTGAGGGAATTGTTGAAAAATTTTGGTATGGAGAATTCCAAACCAGTAAGTACTCCTATGGCTACAAGTGAGAAATTATCTATCAAGGATACTTCTTCACCGGTAAATCCGACAAGGTATAAATCTATGATTGGTGGTTTGTTATATCTAACTCAGACCAAACCTGATATTATAAATGCAGTAAATATTGTTTCAAGATATCAAAGTAATCCTCAAGAAAATCATGAATGTGTAGTAAAGAGGATATTCCAGTATTTGCAAGGGACAACAGAATATGGTTTATGGTATTCCAGAAATGATGATTTCACTTTATGTGCATATACTGACTCGGATTGGGCAGGTGATACTGATTACAGGAAGAGCACTTTTGGTGGAGCTTTCTTTCTTGGAAATAAATTGGTTTTATGGATAAGCAAAAATAGTCATGCATTTCTTTATCTACTGCAGAAGCTGAGTATGTTGCAGCAGCAACTAATTGCACTCAAGTTTTGTGGATGAAGCAAATGTTAAAGGATATTAGGGTAAATTGTAGTGAACCAGTAGTTATCTACTGTGATAACTCTGTAGCTATTGACATGTCTAAGAATCCGGTATTTCACTCTAAGACTAAGCATATTTCAATAAAGTATAACTTTCTGAAGGACAAGGTAGAAGCAAAGGAAGTCAAATTGGTTTATGTGAACACTAAATAACAGATTGCAGATATATTCACTAAACCGTTGTCTAAAGAATCATTTGATTATTTGAGAGACAGGTTAGGAGTTTCTGCCCCTCTGGCAAAGACTTGATTGATGAAGTTTGTCATCATTCTGGCATGTCTAATCAGAAACATTATTTATTCTGGCACTGATGAGTGGTGCTACTACTCAGGGGGAGTAGTCAACTTTAAAATTCAAAGGTTTATATCATTGCTTTGATATTTTTGTCAGTTTTCTGGCATGGATGTCAAAGGGGAGTGATGGTAATGTGAAAAATCATTCTGAACCTTACAAAGATATCATTCATAGGGGGAGACTTGTTTGGCATCTCTTGGTACTTAGATGTTTTTCACATCTAGTGTTAACACCAATGCCAAAGGGGGAGGTTGTTGGCATTATGAATGAATTGATTATGTGTTGCATTGATGTTTTGGAATTGATGTCAATACTAGTTGATATGGATGGTTACCGGCAAATAAGTTTTGGTTACTGGTAGAAGATCTAGTGTTACCGAAAGAAGAGATTATCTATTGGACACTTTCGGCATGTTTGGATCAATGAAGTATATTGGATTTCATGATTTATATGCTCCATGAGCATGTTTTGGTCAGTTGGTATTGGCTTGGTAATTGGATGTTATCATACACTCTGGTAAACCCTTACCAGCACTGGTTTAAGGCTTTACCGGCAGAGCTTTCATTGAGGAATCATGGCAGGATGCACAATTGGTGTTGGTGCAGCTTCTTCAAGGATTTCAGGATGCTGAAGATGTTTATTGATCATGCTTCAATTGCTTGAAGACATTGCTTTGGCGTGGTGGACCCAGAATAGGTCTGGTACCTATCTAGGTTATGGACCGGTATCATGATAGTGTGTACTCTACATGTTACCTCGATGATTCGAGATGTTTTATGGATTTGTTATAATTGTTATGGTCTTAAGACGACATGGTGTATCATTGTAATAAGGAATTATGTGATGGTATTATTATAATATCTTTAGGTGGCCGACCTAATTGGTTTAGGCCTTAGGGTTTGTATAAATAAGAGGTAGAAACTCTTTGTAAAAGTATCATGGTAATTGGAAAGGTCATGATCAAGGAATGTAATGTGCAAATATTGTAATATGATTCAGGCAGAGGAGTTGATCAATCATTGGTGATCAGATTGGATTTAGAAGAGGATTTAGTCCTCCGATAATGAGCTTAATCAGGACTATAATCAGGCATAGTAGATGTTATTTCTAGTAGTTCACTCTATTGGATTGTTGTCCATTTATCTTGAGAAGGTTGTAGCCTCTTTGTAGTCAGTGAGACTCTTTTGTAATGAGCAGTATGCTCTAGGCAATGTGCCTTCCTGCAAGTGTAGGCCCCTCATTGTAACACATACTTTCTGCAGAGTATCATCTAACTGTGGGTAGGCTTGCCACCATGGTTTTTCCCTTTCTAGGTTTTCCATGTACAAATCATGTTTTTATGTGGTATGGTTGCTTTGCATTGATTATGTGGTTAATTGTTAAGTTGTATTGTTTACCAGTATCTATTTCTATCGGGATTTGTTTGTTCTTTACCGATACTTGATCTGTTTAAGGTTATATTGTGGATTAAAAGTTATAATTTGTTAATAACTGATTCACCCCCACCTCTCAGTTGTTCACCGGTTATCCTAGCACCTTATACAAGCACACACTCCCTGGTATGTTGATATTGCCAATTATTTAGCTGCTTATAAAATGTTAATTCATTTCTCTCCTAAAGAAAGAAGATTTTTGGTTGAGAAAAGCTTTAACTTCTCATGGATTGTTGATTTTTGTTCTATACTGGACCTGACCAAATCATGAGAAGATGTGTTAGAGAGTATGAAACATATGATATCCTTCATGCATGTCATGATGAAACATGTGGAGGACATTTTGCTGCTAAGAGAACAACACTTAAAATATTGAGCACATGATATTATTGGTCAACATTATATAAGGATGCGACACAATATACAAGGAAATGTGACAGATGCCAGTGCATGGGTAGGCCTACTAGATCCGATGAGATGCCATTATATCCACAAATATTAGTTGCCCCATTTGATAAATGGGGATTATATTTTGTTGGGATAATTGATCCCCCTTCCAATGGAAAATCTTATATTTTGGTATGTACTGATTATGTAACCAAATGGGTGGAAGCATGAGCTATGAAACATGCAAGAGATAATAAAATGGCTGAGTTTCTCTATGAAGAAATATTTACCAGGTATGGAGTTCCAAGAGAAATTGTTTTAGATCAAGGACCACAGTTTACTTCCACATTTATTGCAGCAACTGGACAAGTTCCTACTACCACTGAAGGAAGCATTTGGGGTACGGTTCCTGCAGCTTCTGCAGGGAACATTCCTAACACTCCATAATTCTTCAAGCATCATTTCATAAAGATATTTCGATGTCTTATGGAAATATTATTCTCCATAAATAATTTTTTTTTCCATCCATGTCATCCCACTTCATTTCTTTATCTACCATTTCACTCACATTACATCATTTCATTTCACCATTCTTTTGGCTAACCATTTCATGCAACATTTATTCGCATGACTACAGGTATGTACATATCTTATTTTTTATTAATTATGCATTTATTATTTTACTATGATTATTGCCTATTTCAAATCCGCATACACTTCCCTCTATCCTTTCTGCATGTGTGGACACGTGCCAAAATAAGTTGGGGGGTGTTTTATGGTCCGATTTCCAAGATGAGTAATTATCAATCCTTGTCAGTAACTTGATTTGATTGCCTACGATCATTCTTTTTAATGAGATATTCTTTGGTATGAGTAAGTAATGAATTTTGTCGCCAAAACTGGAAGTAAGGAATTTTCAAGGAAATATTTTCAGATCAAATATTTTTAGTCTAAAGATTACTTCAGGTCCTCATTCTCAGCTACAAAAATTATTTTATGAGCTAAGATAGTCATGAGTGGAGATCCTATCTGCCATGAGCCAGCAATCCATGATGCGTTTCTACAGGATGCCCTGTGTGAGCATTATTTTTGGCTGCATGGTTGGATTGATTACTTTCTGAAAATAATAGATTATAATGAGGAAATTGCTTTTGAGTTCATGCATTCATTCAATCAAGGGGAAGCTTTTGTCAAAGGATTAAGGGTTATTGCTACAAAATAATGAATAGCTGAAGTTACTGGGTTGCTGCAGGAAGGAGAACTGTTTCCAGAATCCAAGGATGCAAGAAGCGCCAAAGAAGAATTTACGCACCCCACAGATGGACCTCTAACAGTGGACAAGCAGGGAACTAGATGGGTATCTCTTCCAGCAGAATGCCCCCAAGTGGCATTGTATATAATGAAATACATTACCTATGATGGAAGGTATTCAAATTTACATTCAGTCCATTTCAAATTGCTTAGTCATTTACGGCATGGCCGAAGGGTAAATGTTCCAAATTTTCTATACCACCTTATTTCCATAAGTGCAAAAGAAACACAGAAGAATGGAAATAGTTTTGTCAGTCATCATGGTTTGATAAAATTGTTAGTAGAACTTTCTCTTAGGGATGTTTCTCAAATGGCATGGGGGGTATTTGAAGATATACTGCAATTTAGGGTTGAAGATGCTCCTATTGCAGAGGAATTAACAGCTCAAGATGAGGATATAGGAGAGCCCTCATCTCCTATAATTTATGTAGGAAATGAACCTCCCATTGCCAAAGAATCTTTGACTGTGATAGAGGAAGAGATGGTGGAAACAAACATTGTGTGGCCCTCCACTCATTTCCAAAGAGGAGTGGCATCTTCTAAAAGAAAAGGGAAAGAATTAGAAATAATTGATGCAGAAGATGAAACTATGGTGCAGCCGCAAACAACACAAGTCTCTCCTGCAGCCAAGAGGCATAAGCCGAAGGAAAATACTCCTAAAGCAAAGCCTCTAGTAGAAACTATTCCTATAGCTACTCCAAAGGTATATGCAAGAAGGACTCGGTGTAGTACATAGAAAGTTCATCCAACAGGTGATGCAACGGAGGTTATTTTAGTTGAAACATTAGAAGAGGAACGTGGGAGTCCAGCAGAGGTTAAAATCCAAGATGAACATGGCAATGACAGACTTTCAAGTCTGGCATATGTGGCAGAACAATTTGAAGAACCTGTTGAAGAAATTTCACGCCCTAAGGTAACAGCTATCAAACCTCCATCATCTCTCACTATTTTGTCTATTTCATTAACATTTTATAGGCAAAGAAAGATAGAGAGGGCTAGGTTACATGGAATTATTGATAAGAAACAGAGGGAAATTGAAAGGAGGGATACTAAGATTGAAGAATTGGAAGCTAAGATTGATAAAATTACCATTATGGTCCCTAAATTAATGCAATGTAGGGCTCCACCAAGATTTTATGCTTTGTATCTAAAAGAGTTGTATTTAAGTTTTAAGCTAAATCACATTATTAGAGACCTTGGCCCTTCTTTAGACACCCCAGAAGAATTTTATTATGCTTATCAAACCTCTCCAGCAGCTATTAAAAAATTATTGTATGAATTACATGCATAACTATGTTGTGACTTCTGACAGTGAGTGGAATCCCTTGTTATACATCGGTGATATCCATATAAAAGCATTAATGTCATGGGTGCAAAATGAGACTAGCATGGGAATGCAGGCCAAAGCATATAAGATTCCTGAATTTGATTGTCCATTGCCACTTAGGACTGAAGCCAAAGATCCACAGGTTCTTTATTATGATTGGCAAAAGTTATTAGCGAGGCCAGATGTAAGGAGTCAGGTATTACCAATGAGGGAGGAAATATTCCAAGCATATTAACACTTGATTGAGAATGAAAGTGCAACTGCAATTGACTGTCTGATTCAACTTTGGAATAATCTGCCAAAGGAGTTGAAACAGGGTGAACCTCATTCACTGCCAAATTTTTATGCATCTATACAAAGAGCCCCTAGATACATCTATTTGGGTAGGATGAAAAATAATGACTAGCTGCCCTTGATCTTCTAGCCCACTATCCTCATGTGGCCATTGTTGGGATGCATGATTACAGACAAACCCTATGAGGTAACTACAAAAGAAGCCAGATGGGCCAGACTAGAAAAGATGAAGGGATTTTATTGGAATTTGGCTTCAGGAGGGATAGGTTAGGGAACTATTGGTGACTTAAGAGTTAGTGCCCGAATCAGAAACTTTCCTCTTGTTGGAGGATCAGCAAGACATTAAGTTGCGGGGCATGATGAGCTTAGATATTAGCACCTTTTATTCCTAAAAATCATAAGTTTTGTCAAGGTTTGATTTATATGATGGGATGGTAATGATGTATTAAAGTTTGACAATATGCATTTTAGATGTTAACTAATCCCATTAAATCATGTTTTGTCTTTGCCAGTTATTCCTACAGCCATTTGATTTATTCTTGTTGCCATACAGATTGTCATAGGCGATATCATGTGTGAAATTAATAGATATTTTGATTAATTAAAATAGATATGTATATTCTTGTATGTTCTCTCTTTTCAATTGCAGGAATAAATGAGGTGCTACAGAGAAGGTTGTCATGTCACGCCGATGGCGGTTTGAGATATTTAAGGAGGCGACTAAAAGTTCAAATTAGCGAAGAGGATAATGAGCGTAAGGAATGATAGAAGAGGAGTAGGTGCACAAAACTCATTTATGTCTGACTCTAGTGGGCATCAATCTTGTAATACCGCCACACTATGTTTTGGCTCTAGTTTGGTTTAGATCCACGTTTCTAGTGGCTTAACTCTGATTATTTTCCTTCATGAATGTTATCCGCCTCTTTTCATCAGCGTGATCTTAATTGTAGGAAATTGTTGTTTTCTTTTAAATAAGTGTCTCCATATCTTTTCTAGGTGAGAAGAAAAGAAGAGGGAAAAAGAGTAGAAGATTTAGAAATAAAGTTGCAGAGTGTTTTGAGTTTCCTTTCATTTTGAATAATGTATTGACTTTTGAGAAAAAATGAATTAAGTTATGTTATTATGAGCACTTGAGTTATTTTGGAAGCCTGGATACACTCATCCAAGGGGGCCTTCGCTGTAGTAGACATCCTTACATTGATTGTTCCTACAGCCACTGGAAACAGATCCATTGACTGTTCCTACAGCTGAAGAAAACAGAGTAATTCCTGTTTGACAGTTTTGGGCTTAGCTAGTATCTTTTGAGTAAGATTCATGTTAATGCAGAGTTTTCCTATAGCCATTTAGCTATTTTGATTCTTGCTTACTTTTCCTGCATAGATTCTAGTTGTTGCAGTAATGGAGGGTAGCTATCACAGGAACTTAGTGCATATGCAAATCCATTTCAAGTATTACAGCCCTAGATTGACAATCAAATGAACTCCAGCTATGGAGATAGTAACTTCACAGAGTGAATGTCCAAACTTCAGGTTGAGACTTTAACTATAGTTATTATTCCTATTGTTGGACTGAACAGGTACACCATACTGATAGATGATGTAATTGATGATGAATGAGAAGATCTGCTTGTCGGTGACTTGGGTGAGTGGAATGGCTTTGATTCACTTGGTGAAGTACTCTATGGCGGTAATGATAAATTTATGAGTGTTGGATGAAGATGGATGGATTCTACCTAGAAGGTCAAGTCCCCATTGACAAAAGGGCCATTGTGTTGTGATAGGTTGTAATTCCTATGCTGGGGCATGTATTAGATCTCTGTGAACTTGGCACTTCTTACACTTTCTGATAAAGTAGTAGGAGTCCTTTTCCATGGAGGGCCAATAGTATCCTTCTCACATGATTTTATTTTCTAGTGAAGGACCGCTTGAGTGAGCCCCACAAATTCCATCATGTACCTCTTCCAAGGCTTTTGTTATCTCATCTTGTTCCAAACATCAAAGGAGAGTACCATCAAGACTTCACCTGTATAGGGTTTTGGCAATGATGGTGTATCGAGCATTGTGGTGGATAAAGGTTTTTCATCAATTGTTTGATTAGTTAGGGGAAAGTGTGTGGTCACGTAGGTAAGTGAAAAACTCACTGTACCATGGGGAGTTGAAACCGATAAGGTGACATATCATTTCAGATTCAGGGATATCATAAGGGGATGCAAAGTTGTTCCACCAAGAACTCATAGCATGTTGAATTTTGTGGAAGATCCAGAAGAGATGCAATTGTAGCCATTGCGTCAGTAGCTCGATTCTGATCTCTTGGTACTTGCTCAAATGTGATATTTGTAAATGATTCTTTAAAACTATCCACCATTCTTGTGTACGTCATGAACTTATCATCCTTTGTTTGGTATTCATCAGTGACTTGTCGGATGACTAGTTGGGAATCTACATGTTCTTATAGCTCTTTTAGATTCCATTGTATAGCCAATCTGAGTCCTGTGATCAAGGCCTCATATTCTGCTATATTATTTGTGCATGGGAATGTGAGCCTATATGACTTCGGGATACTGTCACCTTGAGGTGTGATAAAAAGAATTCCTGCCCCTGAACCATGTCTAGTGTATGAGCCATCAAAATATAGCTTCTAGGGTTGTGTAGCTGGAAAGAGAGGTTGGATTAACATATGATGTGGAAGGGATAGCTTCCCTTTTGTTAGGTACATTGATGTCTGTCTAATGGTGAATATTATTATAATATGCAAATGGATTAGTATCACTAAGGATTTTAATTTCTACCCCATTATGTAGAAACTTGTTACATTGGTGATAGGTAGATGGGACTGCTTGCATGGCATGTATCTAAGGTCTTCCTAACAAGAGATTGTATGGAAAAGGAAGGTCTAGAACTTGGCAAACTATATGCTTCACCATTGGCCCAACCCTGATGGGTAATAACGGCTCCTCTGGAAGAATGTTCTACATCATCATATGCTTTGATGGTTATCTTTTTGTTGACATCTACTGATTCTGTTGCATAACCCAATGCTGTGACTAACTGCAAGGTACATATGTTTAAGTCAGATTCATTTTCAATCAAGATTTGCTTGATTCTATGTTGGTTTATGAATCCTTCAATATGGAGGGAGGCATTATGGGGTTTTTGGAAGGATGTGTTATCACTTTTGATAAAAATGAGACATGGTGATGACTTTAGACTACCAACCATGTCTTGAAACTAATCTGTGTTGAGGTTGGCAGGGATGACCGCTTCTTGGAGAGCTTGGTCCAAGATTGTTTTATGTGAGGGGTATAAGCGTACAAGCTCTAATATGGATATGAGGGTTGGCATCTTATCCAATTGCTCTACAAGATTATATTGTTTGGGGAGGGGTGTCGTTCCTGATGGTGCCGAATAGTAATCTTGCTACGACGTGTAACAACTTTGCATGTAGGATTTTGATCATTCATGGTAAGAGTTGCAACTTGTTCATTCGCATTATAAAGGTGATTCACAGTATAATTCTATGCGGCTTGTGTGTAATTGGTTGTGGCATCTATGTTTCTCCCAAAGGTGGAAGGACCCCTTTGATAATGTGATAGAAGTGGATTCTTGAATATTAAGTGATCATCATTGGAATTTTTTGGGTCATGTCCCTCAATTTCGATTTCTCCTCTATCGATAAGATCTTGAAGAAGATCTTTTAGCCGATGGCAATTGCTTGTTTTATGCCCTCTTCCTTGGTGAAATTCACAATGTTTATGATCTCACCACCATGGAGGCTTGACTTGAGGCTCATAATTGGATGTTTTTGGTAAGGTCACAAGATTGTAGGATATTAATTGGTATAAGATCATTTCGATAGGTTCCCCTAAGGATGTATATGTACGTTTTGGCTTGTAGTTTTGTTGCTTTTGTTTTGGTTCCTCTTGTTGTGTATTGTGACCTTGATTTTATGGATTATTGATGGTGTTGTTGTTAGGAGGTGGATTTTGTCCTGCAAACCTGACCATAGGTTGTGCAATTTTCACTGTTCTTGTGTCCACTATCCTGTCATTAACAACATTCTTAGTTTTGTTCCAAAGTTTTGGTTTGTCGCTATTATAGTGTGGATGAGGACTATCTTTATGTTCATTATAAATTTTGATAAGTCCCTTTTTGATGAGGGCCCTTTCACATTTGACCCTTTGAGTTATCATTTCTTTAAATCATTTTGTGCCCTTCATGTCTAAATGAAATTCCATTTCATCATTTAAGTTGGAAATGAAAATTTCTACTAATTCTTGCTCAGGTAGATGAAGGGAGCATCTGCTAGATAGTTGTCTCCACCATTGTAGGAAATTTGAGAACAACTCCCCTGGTTTTTGTTTTGTATTGCACAAATCTGCCATGGTGACGTCACATTCTATGTTGTGTGCATAATGAGCAATAAATTTTCGGACTACTTCTTCAAATGTTCTAATACCAACCGGTAGTTGTAAAAACCATTATGTAGTTTTGCCTCTCAAACTTTGAGAAAAGAGGCACATTAGATACGTGTCCTCATAGGCCACCTCTAGGCAAGCGGAGTGAAATTCTCGCACATGGTCCCTAGGATCTCCTTTGCCTCTATATTTTTCAAATTTGGGTGTTTCAAACCCTCGTGGAAAAGGTGGCATAAGCATGTTCCTATCAAATGGATATGGACAAATTTCGTTAAGTGAGAATTGATTGGTCTTCACACCACTGTTTAGTTGTTGGGCAAGATTTTCTACTTGTTGCCTCAACATGTCTATTTTTGAAGGAGGAGGAGGTGGAGGATTCCCTTGATGATTAGGGTCATAGCAGAAGTAGTCTCTACCTCCGCCATCGTGATGACTATGTTGCTTGGATGTTTGTCGTAATTATGTTGTATCAAAATTGGAGGGAATTTTGGCATCCTCTTGAGTGAGTTTCAAGAAATGAGCATTGGCATTGTTTCTAAGAATTTCATCAAAGAGTCTGTTGAATTTTGGATTATGTTGTTCTCTTTCTATATCTTCTAGAGTTGGAGTGTTGGGTTCTTCATTATTAGTGCCTCCTCCAAAGGCCTCATGAAAATCATTGATGTTTTCATCCTCTTCAATTTCTAGTTGTTGATTTTTCATTGATCTTGTTTGAGCCATGGTTTTAAAAGTTGATGTTGTGAAAATGATTATGATGTGGCGATGAAATGTTTGATGGAAGACAAGTTTTTTGAAATGCTTGGTGGAAGATAGATCTCTAATACTAAAGGTTGGATGTCAACAGAGTTCTTTGTGAAGTGTTTTTTGTGTTTTTCAACAATTTGATATGATGAGGTATAGCAAGGTTTTGAGATGTGTTACAATCCAAGCTACCTATTAATGAGAGGATGCACTCATAAACTAGTTTTAAACTATCTAGATCTGTATAAATGCGTCTTAGGATGATTGATCCAAGATGTAGAGACACCCTAAAAATGATTTGTTGGTTTTTTTAAGCAATATCTAAAAGGACTAAGGACAAGACCTCTTTGTGTTGAGAGTTGAGTGAATTTGTAATGTTTGGATGTGAAAGTGGATAGAATATGTGTCTCAATAAAACTCTTCCATTACAAAGGGGTTTTCTACTTCTTCCTCTCTTACAGGGGTTGGTGGTTCCTCTCGATCTTCATTGTATGTGATACAAATTTTAGGAAAGAAAGTGGGATTGATCTTGCCCCCTTTGTTCTTTTGATAACCAAAAGCTCTATACTGAGTGATATCCCTATTGTTCAAAGGCTCTTTGTCAAATTCATTGGATATGCCCTGAAGATACAAGTGCATATGACACAAGAATACTCTATGTGAGAGAAAAAGTTGTCTATTGGTATAGAAAAATTTCCTTCTTTTGATAAGAGATTTCCAAGTTGTCTCTTCTTCAATTTGGTATTTTGATGAAGATTTCTTTTTCTTAAGATATGAGTGATTGTCATACAAACTGATCAATGTTTCAATTGTTGATGTAGATTTGTTGGATGGATAATTTTTTTCAATTGTTTTAAATCCTTTGACAAGAAAACACGACAAGCACACAAGCACATAATCTTGCCCCTCTTCAATAAAGGCACAACAGGTGTAGGTCTAAATCAACCCAATCATGAACTTTTTGACCCTTATAAATGTATGTATGTTCCCAAGGCCTAAAGTTGGCCCAAATTTTTAATGGTCTGAAACAAGATGAGGACAACTCAAACACTTTTTATCCCTACGATCATGGCCAGTTGCGATATTTTCAGCCCACATCTTGATATTTCTTCAACTTTGGTACTACATACCTTATGTATCCTATCATGGTAGGTAAGGATGTGATATACTAATTCTTCCATGAGCATAACAAACATATGATCCCTATAATGGGAGAGTCACCACTTTCATCAAGCTAAAACTAGCCTATCAAAAAGCCATGTTTCTACTCAAGGAAATATGTATGGTGAGTATCTTGGGACCAAAACCATCTATGCTCTTGCATTGAACTTTTCACAAATATCCTCAATCAATAGAATGGGTGGGATTCTAAAATAAGAGGTGTCTAGTAATGTTCTATTTCTTTGGATGTAAGTTCATTTTGCAGTGACTCACTTAAGAGCCTTGTAACTCACGGTGGGGCCCATATGTCCTTTCGGCAAGTTACATTGTGGGAACAACTACGCCCAAGGCTACAGATTTTGCTCTCACCTAATTTCTATAGAGGCTCAAAGGATTTAACATGAAAGGTTGTCCCAAGAGTGATATGTCTCTTGGCATACCTCTTTTAAAAACTAGAAACTTTAGAGCCTTACTAACACTTTTCTCTTGCACCTAGGACCACAAGAGCCAAGAGAGAGGATAGTGTGTGTTAGAACTAGGACCACTCTACAAATTTGCACAAGTGTGCCAAACACAAAAGACACTTGTTCTTTTTAACCTTTTATTGCAATGTGATCTATTTGCTAATTGGAGATGTTGCTCCAACAGACATGGTGTTCGTTTTATCCCACAAAATAATTTGTTTTCTAACTAGAGAACTGAAATCTTGGTCAACAAAATGAAAGCATGTTTCCTTGAAAGTAAATAGCTTCGTAAATAAAATAGACAAGTTGATTGTTCATTTTATTGTTGGCATTTGATGAACTGGTATGATGATATGATGATAATGTATGTTGTCATTGATGTCAATAAGTGCAAGTGAACTGGTATGAAGAGTTGTAGTAAACCGATGTCTGGGTTTCACTAAGTGTGACTGCCTGCTGGTAATCCCAGCTCTAGGGTTTCCAGTTTGGCAATTCAGCTTGTGCGAAGCAACCGGTGACATTCTATGATGAGTTAGCTAAGAGATGAATATGAGATCAAGATGCCACGTCAGTTTTGTGCACATGAAGGATTTCCTTGAGGATCTTGCATGTGAAGATCGACTGCATTAAATGTCTACCCTAGGAATGAACATTCTTCTTAGCGCTATGAGAAGAAAGTGTGATGAGTTACTGATTTCTATGTGCGGTGAAGAATGAAAGATACAGAATGACTTGTTATCTATTTGAGATTGCTTCGCTCTATGGAAACTGTTTGGATGGTCAGGATTTGACCGCCTGTAATTGTAAACCTAAATGCTTAGGGTTTAGAGTTTATGCTACCAACCTAATTGTTGTCTATAAGGTCGATGATGTTTGTTATTGTAAGTTGTTCACAAAAGTTGTCTGTGTATCTGAGTGATAAGATACTTGCCAGCCCAGTGAGAGAAAACTGCAGAGTGTGATTGCAGAGTAGAGGAACTGAAAAGGATCTGCCTTAGCATATAGTGTTGTTATCAGATCAAAGTTTTACCTGTTGTCTTCTAACCATTTCAATAGAAAGAAAATCCCTTTGTTGGGTAGCTTTAACAGGCTTACTGTAAATCCTCTAACTAGGTGACTCAAGTTCATTGAGTTCTTTAAATCCTCTAGCAAGGTAACCTTTAACAGGGTTTCAACCTTTAACAGGGTATATAGCCATCCCTTGACTGGGTGATCTTTAACAAGATCGGTTCCTAGCAAAAACCTTATTGTAAAGTCTTTAATCAGACTAGGCTCCTAATAGAGCGAGCTTCAAAAGAGTTCAAAACAAGCTTGTGGGTATTCATCCCCATCGTGGTTTTTCCCATTTGGGTTTCCACCTAAAAATCTATGTGTCATGAGTTGTGCATTTTTCATGTGATGATTAAGTATTCTTTGTTTGAGTGATTATGCATGCAGAGCTAATGGTTATGGTATTGTTGATATACCACATGCATATGTTTATGGGTGAAGTAGTTATCAAGTATTGAATGTATTTGAAGGGTTCAGTTTTACTGGTTTGTGTTGTCTAAAGTCTTACTATGTTTAACTGGTATTGCCATGGTTAAGTCTAGTAATGAAGATAACCGGCTAGTATTATTTTAACTTGATATGTTGATAAGAAGTTTTTGTATGTACTGATTCACCCCCCTCCCAGTATGAGTTAGGGTATCTATTGTTCATCATTATTCATCAATTGGTGTCAGAGAAACTCCAGGTCCTCGGTGATATAATCTTAACCGCTTGAGGAAAAAGATTCTGCCTTAATGATGAAGAGGGAAGGTCCTAAGTTCAATAGAGATAACTTTAAAATATGGAAGGACAAAATGAAGATCTATATCAAGAGTTTGGGTGCTCAACACTGGAGCTATGTTGAGAATGTCTATATAATTCCCACTGGCACTCTAACCGATGATCAGAAAAGAGAGATTCAAGAAAATGGGCAAGTCATGGAAGCCCTTATTAGCAGTTTATCCGATATTGAGTTCATTGATGTACAAGATAAGGACACTCCTAAAGATGTATGGGACACATTGGAAACTATTTATGGTAGTGATGAGCATATAAAGAAAGCTAAGGAAGAGAGCCTTAGAGAAAAATTTGAAGACATGAGGATGGTTGAAGGTGAGACGATTCAGCAATATGGCATAAGGATCAAGACTGTTGTTGGAGATATCAAGAGCACTAGTGGAACAATTGATGATGCCACCATTGTTAGTAAAGTCTTGAGATCATTGTTACTAGTCTATGCAATCACAGTTGCTTCTATTCAGGAACTAAGGTCTATTGACAAAACCAAGGTATCCGTAGACTCGATCATTGCAAAGTTAATTGCATATGAGTTGAATAGCTATGATGGCAGTGTTCAGAAGACTAAGTCAGCTTTTAGAGCATGTGTTGCACCATCCAAAAAAGGAAAAGAAGTAAGTACCAGTTATGAATCCATACAAAGAAGAGGTATGGATGATGAAGAGATTCTGATGGATTTTGAAGCTCTTCTTGCCAAGAGACTTCCAAAATGTACTAGAAAATATAGAGGTAAGCTTCCTTTAAAATATTTTTCCTGCAATAAGATAGGACATATAGTTGTTAATTGTCTTAACAATGACAACAAGGATAAATTGGAGGGGTTTAGAAAGTATAGAGGAAATAGAATAAATTGTCTTGTTGTAGTGGATGAAGGTGTTACTGATGAAGAATCTGAGGATGAAGAGAATGAGGACATAGTGTTTGTAGCTGTAAAGGAAGAAGTGTCTGATGTCTCTTGCATTGACAACTCTAATGAGTGGATTATTGATAGTGGTTTTTCTCACCACATGACTGGTGATTGGAGAAAGTTTCTATCTCTAGAAGAATATGATGGAGGTGTTGTCAAATTTGGCAATGATGCACCATGCTTGGTAAAAGGAAAAGGATCTATCTCACTGAATGGAAAGAGCAGTGCGGATGATGTCTACTAGATAGAAGGTATTAAGCATAACCTATTGAATGTTGCTCAGAAAAATGATAAAGGACTTGTTCTGGAGTTCAAAGGTGGAGTCTTCAGTATAATTGGAAAGAGTGGTGAACTTATTGCCATCGATAAGAAGAACAAAGGTAACTTGTTTCAGTTGAATGCCAAGATAAGTTGGTGTTTAATGGAAAAGTTTGATGACAATTGGATATGGCATAGGAGAATTTGTCATATGAACTTTGATAATATTGTAGAGGCTAGTAAGATCAAGGCAATAAGAGGATTGTCTTTGCTGAACAAACCGAAGAATTCTTTACACAGAGAATGTCAACTTGGGAAGATGTCTTCCTCAATTTTCAAAGGTAAGTCTTTTCAGTAGAAAACTTACTTGATCTTGTGCATACTAATTTGTGTGGTCCTATGAAAACTAGAAGTATTAAGGGAGATATATATTTCATGATTCTTACTGATGACTTCTCAAGAATAATGTGGGTCACATTCTTGAAAGACAAGTCTGAGGCGTTTGGAAAGTTTAAAGCCTTTAGAGCATTAATAGAGAAGGAAAGTGGTCAAAAGATAAAATGCCTTAGAACTGATCAAGGAGGTGAATTCACTTCTGATGAATTCAACATTATTGTGAAGATAGCGGTATCAAGAGGTAGTTGTCTGGCCCAAGGACACCACAATAGAATGGCACAACAGAAAGGAATAATAGGACTGTAGTTGAAGTGGCCAAAACAATGTTGATCCAAGGAAAGGTTGCTCACACTTTTTGGAGAGAAGCGGTGAGCACTGCAGTCTATACTATGAACTGGGTACTCATCAAGAAAGGTAGAGTTAGCACCCCTTATGAGTATTGGACCAGGAAAAGTCCCACTGTGAGTGTTTTTAAAGTGTTTGGTAGTAAATATTACATCAAGAGAGGTGAGCATCTGAGCAAGTTTGATGCTAAATGTGATGAAGGAATATTTCTGGGATATTCCACTAAGAGCAAAGCTCTCAAGTGCTACAACAATAGAACACAGAAAATTGTTGAGAGTATCAATGTCAGGGTTGATGAATCCCCTAAGGAACCTGAAGAAACCTCCAGCGAGGAAGTGGAAGATGAACCAGGTATAGCCTTCTAGGAGCCGATTAAGAAAGAAACAAGTAAAGATCTCAGTGTTCCTATATCGGTAGAAGCTGCAGTAGGTGAAGAAGAAGAAGTAAGTGAAGAAGAAGAGGAAAAGCTAACAGAACTAGCTAGAGTCATTCCTAGATATGTGAAACTATATCATGATCCAAAGCAAATCATAGGAGATAAAGATGCAAGGATACTCACAAGAAGAAAGGTGAAAGAAAACTCTTGCATGATTTCTGAATTGGAGCCCAAGACTTCCAGAGAAGCACTTACAGATGAAGACTAGATTAAGGCAATGGAAGAGGAGCTAGACTTGATAGAAAAGAATGCAACATGGTTGCTGGTACCTAGACCATAACATAAGAATGTTATAGGTACCAAATGGGTTTTCAGGAATAATCTAAATGAAGAAGGCACAAAACTGTGAGGAATAAGGCAAGACTTGTATGCAAAGGATATTCTCAGGAAGAGGGAGAAGACTATGGAGAAACCTTTTCTCCTGTGGCTAGACTAGAAGGTGTCCAAATTCTACTTGCATTTGCAACATTAAAAGGATTTAATGTTTATCAGATGGATGTGAAGTCTACGTTCTTGAATGGAATCTTAGAAGAGGAAGTGTATATTGAGCAACCAGATGGGTTTTCCCTATCAGAAGATAGTAACATGGTGTGTAGATTACACAAAGCCCTCTATGGATTGAAACAAGCACCTAGGGAATAGTATGAACGAATACACTCTCATCTTGTGAAGATAGGATTTCAGAGATTAAGTGAGGATAGCAACATCTACATAAAATCTGAAGGTGATCAAATTCTGATCTGTGAAGTATTTGTAGATGGCATAATCTTTGGAGGAGATGATGAAATGAGTCATGCTTTTGCAGATGAAATAAAGAAAGAATTTGAGATGTCACTGATTGGAGAGATAAAGTTCTTCATTGGTTTACAGTTTCAGCAAATGAAAGAGGGTATCTTTATTACCCAGTCAAAGTATGTCAAAGAGGTATTGAAGACCTTTGGCATGGAGGAGAGAAAACCAGTTGGTACACCAATGGTGACCGATTGTAAACTAACTAAGGAAGATGATTCAGCATTAGTGAATGAGGAGGAGTACTAGTGAATGATCGGTAAGATGCACTATGTGGTGCACAACAGACCAGATATTGCTCATGTAGTGGGCATAGTAGCTCATTTTCAGAAAAGTCCAAGAGAATCCCACTTCATAGCAGTCAAGAGGATTCTTAGATTCCTGAAAGGAATTGTTGACTATGGATTGTGGTATCCATACAATGGTGATTTTAATCTCAAGGCATTTAGCGATGCAGATTGGGGAGGTAATGTGGACGACCAACCGGTGGAGCGCTCTTTCTTGGTAGAAGATTAGTCTCTTGGACAAGCAAGAAGCAGAGCTATACTTCTCAGTCTACAACTGAAGGCGAGTATGTGGCAACATTTATGAATTGCACTCAGGCAATCTAGATGAAACATATATTGGACGATTTCAAAGTACCTATATCTAAACTGATGAGTATATTTTGTGACAATACTAGTGCAATCAATATTTCCAAGAATCCGCTATTGCATGCTAGAACTAAGAGCATTGAACTCAAGTATCATTTCTTGAGAGAGAAGGTTCAAAACAAAGAGGTTGCATTACAACATGTTTCTAGTAAGGAGCAGCTAGCAAACATATTCACTAAGCCCTTACCGAAGACTACATTTACCTATTTGAGAGGTGAATTAGGGGTTTTGTCCCTTCATGAAGTAAACTAAAGATGTGTGCTCCACATCAATCAGGTATTACAGTGTCAAATCTTTCAGGAGTGATGTTTTCAAGGATACTACTCCATAGGGGGAGCAACATAGTGGAGTATGGAAGATTGTGGCTCCACTTTGGCATTCTTGTCAAAGGGGGAGAAGATATTTTAGATGCACTGGCCTATGATGTTTTTAGTTGCAAAGCCACACTAAGTATTGCCATCAATGCTAATGGGGGAGATTGTTGGCATTTGATGAACCAGCATGATGATATGATGATAATGTATGTTGTCATTGATGTCAATAAGTGCAAATGAACTGGCATGAAGAGTTGTAGTAAACCGGTGTCTAGGTTTCATTAAGTGTGACTACCAGTTGGTAGTCTCAGCTCTAGAGTTTCCGGTTTAGCAATCCAGCTTGTCCGAAGCGACTGGTGACATTCTGTGATGAGTTAGCTGAAAGATGAAGATGAGATTGAGATGCCACATCATTTTTGTGCATGTGAAGGATTTCCTTGAGCATCTTGCATGTGAAGATCGACTGCATTAAATGTCTACCTCGAGAATGAACATTCTTCTTAGCGGTATGAGAAGAAACCATGATGAGTTACTAATTTATATGTGTGGTGAAGAATGGACGATGCAGAATGACTTGTGATCTGTTTGAGATTGCTTCACTCTATGGAAAGTGTTTGGACGATCAGGATTTGACTGCCTATAATTGTAAACCTAAATTCTTAGGGTTTAGAGTTTATGCTACCAACCTAATTGTTGTATATAAGGTCGATGATGTTTGTTATTGTAAGTTGTTGGAAAAAGTTGTGTGTGTATCCGAGTGATGAGATACTTGCCAGACTAGTGAGAGAAAACTACAGAGTGTGATTGCAGAGTAGAGGAACTAAAAAGGATCTGCCTTAGCATATAGTGTTGTTATCAAATCAAAGTTTTACCTATTGTCTTCTAACCATTTCAATAGAAGGAAAATCCCTTTTCCGAGTAGCTTTAACAAGCTTACAGTAAATCCTCTAACCAGGTGACTCAAGTTCATTGAGTTCTTTAAATCCTCTAGCAAGGTAACCTTTAATAGGGTTTCAACCTTTAGTAGGGAATATAGCCATCCCTTAACTGGGTGATCTTTAACAGGATCGGTTCCTAGCAGAACCTTATTGTAAAGTCTTTAACCGGACTAGGCTCCTAATAGAGCGATCTTCAAAAAAGTTCAAAACAAGCTTTGGGTATTCATCCCCACGGTGGTTTTTCCCCTTTGGCTTTCCACATGAAAAATCTATGTGTCATGAGTTGTGCATTTTTCATGTGATGATTAAGTATTCTGTGTTTGAGTGATTATGCATGTAGAGCTAATGGTTATGGTATTGCTGATATACCACATATATATGTTTATGGGTGAAGTAGTTATCAATTATTGAATGTATTTGAAGGGTTCAGTTTTATTGGTTTATGTTGTCTAAAGTCTTACTGTGTTTAACCGGTATTGCCATGGTTAAGTTCAGTAATAAAGATAACCAGTTAGTATTATTTTAACTTGATAAGTTGATAAGAAGTTTTTGTATGTACTGATTCACTCCCCCCTCTTAGTACCAGTTAGGGTATCTACTGTTCATCATTATTCATCATTTATACCCCAAATTTGAAGTGTGAATTTGCAAAAAGAAATGTTAAGTTTGTTGTGAATTTTAGCTTTTGCAAATGATATTATTTTAAAGCCCAAAATAAAAGTTTTGATTTGTTTTAAAGCACAAAAAAGAAAAATGTGAAGTTCTTTTTTACTGAAAAAGAGGAAATATGAATTACTTTTTACCAATTTTTGAAAAGAAGTTAAAACGAAATCAAATCCTAAATTAAACTCTTCCACCCTGCAAGAAATTGTTAAAAGCTTGCAAATAAAGAAGTTAGTAAAATTCAAAACCTGATGTGGGCTTCCACAAGCCTAAATTCAATTTTTCAGTTACAATTTTGAGCTCTCTGGAATGAAAACGCTACTCTGTGAGAACATCTAAGCGCTATTTGTGACAATGGCTCTAGAGTACTCACAAAAGTGCAACACTATTAACAATAGCACTAAACTATTAACAAAAGCGCTATATTAAAATGCTGACAGAATTAAAACTGATAGACAGAGAGATCAAAAGTTCTATATCATTACAAAGCCATTGATTAATGCACAAAAGTGCTACAACTCTAACTCAAGCGCTAAAACTCTCTGACAAAGGCATCAAAACACGGAATAAATGTGCTAAAGCGCAACCTGTGTGTGAACATTCAAGAAAATCACAAAAAACAAAGTTAGAATCAGAATCAAAAGGTTGCGTGTTCAATTCACATCGGGTACACCAAATGATGCACGAGAAAAGGGGCACAAGGCACAAAACACAAGTTCAAATGTTAGTAGATTAGTTAGAACCAAAATGAAGTACAAATGAACTTAAAAACCTTAAGATGCATAACAAGAAAGATATAAAGCACACAATAAAGAGCATACATATACAAAAAAGGGAAAGAAAACCCCCCAAGATGCTCCCAACGATGCTCATAGATGTTCCTTCCTTGTTCCTCTCCTCTCCAAGTCCCACATGAGTGTAGCTCTCAGCTTTTAGAGCAAGGACTCTACGGATACCATTCTAGATACTGCCCATAACTACACCCTTTAATTCTTCAATTTTTAGAAGTGGGTGGTTGAAAACATCACCAGCATGCAGGGCAAACAAAGGGAGCTAGAAGTTAAGATCAACAAGCTGGTTAAGATGTCTGACTCTAGGAAAAAGAACGAGGAGACAGAAAATAGTGAAGCGGAGGAGGAAAAGGAAATGGAGGACTGGCTGGAGAAATATTTGATAAAAGGTGACCTGAAACATTTGGAGGACGTTATCAAAACCATGAAGGAACAGGTGGAGGAGGACAAGGACAATGTCAATACCCGGATGGCCCGAAATGAGAAAGCCTTGAAAAGCCTTATGAACCACAACCTCCAGGTTCTTAAAGTCTCCTCCCAGAATATGAATTCACTGGTGAATCATCTAGAAAAGAAAAACTAGGAGAAGAACCTAGTAATTATAGAAGATGCTCCTACTTCCAGCCTTACCCACCAGACCCCTAGGTGTAGAACCAGGTAGACTGCGGCTGAGAAGGACACAAAAATGAAAGAGAGTCAGATTTCTCAAGAAAACACTGACTTGAGGGAAGTGGCCAAGGTAATGATGCTCTTGGTGCAAAATGCAGAAGAAACCATGAAGAGTTTTAAATTTTCATGTAATATTGGGCTTGGGGTCAATTTCTTGCTGGCCTCTTACTGTCCTTTTCTCTGGTGCTGGTTTTTTTGCTAGACTTTTGTAGCTGCTGTGTTTTGTTTCTTTCCTGAATATCTTTAGATTGTATTGGGTTTCGGGGTCCCTTAAAACCTGTTTTTATTTAATCAAAAACAATTGTAGATCTAAGTTATATCTCCTAGCATTTACTTTTGTATTTATATTATTCAATTCAAGTTAACTCCTAAACTAGGGTTTAACCCAAGGAAAACCACTACTAGCAACACTTTCTTCTCTCTTTTTGTGTGCAAGGAACATGCTTAGGAGTTGTACTTAAGGATTTCAACAGAGTTGATGGTGACAAACAGATTCAACTTTCGATGAAGCAAAATTCAAAGGACCAAAGCGAAACTGTACTAACTAGCACCAAAAATTCAAGCTGAACTTTTGGGAACAAGTTCTAAACATCTTCTTTTGCCTAGATCTCAGTTTGTGGCTCCATGGGATATTCATAGAAATATGTTTTCAACAATCTACTTCAATTATTCATTATTTTACCCTAATTTCATAATTACCTTCCAATTTCAATTAAGAAAGAGGGTAACAAACTCATAACTAGTGAATCTAATCAGAATTTCAGCCCTTTCCATATTTGGATTGTGGCTAGATCTATTGCATTCACCTCTCTTTCAATGTAGTGGTCCCGAAGGAAAGGTTAGTGGTGTTACTATTCTTATTGGTGAAACCCTAGTTTTTCCACCATTACATTTTGGTGAACCCAAATCCTTGCATGCTTATTTCTAACTTATGGTCTCAAATCTGATTTTTAGGCATTTAAACATAAAATTTTGCAAGTATAAATCATATTTGTAATTAAATTACATAAATTTAGTGGTTAAATTCATAAAAACCCTAATTTATTATTCTAAAATTGACTTGTGTGTTACATAATTTTTCACTTGTGTTATCAAATTTAATTTGGGTGTCTCATAATGTAATTTACTAGATTTGATTGGTTTTCTATTTCACATATGATTACATTGTTTCTTAGTGATATGTCAAAATCATGTGTTGGATAATGGTTTCTTTCATTTTATATTACTTATTTTCAAGCATAGTACTCTTGCATATTGCATCTTTACAATTTTAAATATATTTCCTACCTGCAAATCATCTCTCAAAGATTTTATCCATATTGTATGTTGTTTTATGATGATATTTTTAATAAAATGTTGTACATTTGTAGATCACATAAAAGCTTTTGTAAACAATAATAATCCTAGAGATGACATTGAAAAGGCTAACACTTGTACCTCATGGAAGGTATCTCATATGAATGAGTTAAGAGTCAATACTCCTATAAATGATGTCTCTAATGGAGAGAAAACATTGAAGACAAACACGATACCATCTTATTCTCATGCGCTTACTCTAGTGCAAGGGGGGGCAATATCATAATGTTGGTATATCAATCTCTCTAGATCCTCCTTATTCTCCTATAGCTTATCCCAATCATAAAAATATATGTAGGGAAGATGATGTTATGCATTTTATTCATGACCTATCTCCTCATATAAAATTAATAATAGATGAATCTTTATATGATAAAGACCCTCCTTCTCAACCTATCAAAGAGGCATGAATAATTATGATATAGAAAGGAGAAATTCCCCCAAAAGGATAACCCTTCTTCATATACTCATCCCTTTGATCCCTCCATCTACACCTACAATAAATTTTTTAAATAAATTCATGATAATGGTCCTTCTACCTCAAAATTGAAACATTCTTATAGGAGTGGTTATAATATAATCTCAAAACAAGGTTATAGTGGACAAAGACTTGCAAAACATGAACAAGGAATTAAAGTCCCTATAAACCCTCCTTCACAAGTTGGTACCAAAGGTATAGGACATCCTCATCATTCACTTATGGATGATCTCCTTAAAGTTCAAAAGCATAAGGAGTATTTCTCAAAACATAAACTTTATCATCCATCATAAGGTTCTTCTTTCTCAAATATTAATTTTTGCTCATATCATCAAACTAATGATCATCAAGAAAATGAATGTCCCAATTTTCAAAATTGAATACAAGGACTCATTGATGATGGAATTATCAAAATAATAGAAAACAATCCTTCTCCTTCTACTAGAACACCTTTTCCTACATCTCAAGAGACAAGACCTACCACTATTGATAATTAAAAAAACTAGCTACAAGAATATTTTGGAGATTGAAGTATAATAAGAATGTTGTTTTTCCTTTCATAAGATATAAAAATAAAAATAAAGAAGGTGATGAACATTTTCTTTTTCATCCTTTTTATTCTCATTCTCTTTGAAATCAAAAAGCTTTTAAGGAATGTGTTCAAGACCAATATGATTGAGCTCGCATAGCTCTTACAATTGGTCTTACAGTTTTTCTTGGTGAAGAGGTAGTTCATTATCACTCCATTCAACTTATTATGTTTCTCCTTACCCTATGACACTAGTAGCTTAACCCTAATTGGGGGATCTTTGGCATGTGTAGTGATTCATATTTATTTCCAATTATAGTTGGGAGACAACATAGTTCATCCTTGTCTCCTCGCTTGGGTGACAAGGATAGTATATTCAATCCTTTCTCCTTTCAAAGATTGCCTCTTCTTTTGAGTTGTGTTTTTCATATCTTGATCTCTTTTCTTGCATTAAATCTTCCTTAATGTGAGTTCATGTGTGTTTGTTGCTTAGGAAATTTTATTTTCTATAAATGTTGCATCTTTTATGTATAATCTCTCCTTATAGTTTGTGTAACCCTTCTCTTTGTATTTATGCTTAGGGGAAATTGATTTATCTTTCCTTAGAAGGATCCACTTTTCCTTTGTTGAGTGGTATTTTCTTATGATACGATGTTACTCCTTGTTTGAGGCTATTGTTAGCTCAAGGACTCTATCTTATGCAAGAGGTGTGTATCCTTGTGTACAACCTCTTCTTCACTTGGAAATTTATGTTTCTTATAAAAAACCCTCACTTTTAGCAAAAAATTTGTAATACTTCATCAAGAATCACTTTTTCCTAGCAATAGGAGGAAGGTATGAATTCTTGTTCTCCTTCCTTTTGGTCAATGATGTTAATTTTTATCAAAATGTCCTCTTGGAGGTAGATATCTTTGAACAAGGATCTCTTCTTCCTTCTCCTCCTTAGGATTTCCTTTACACTTGTTGCAAGATATCTCTTTTACAACTATATTTTCCTTGCTTCTCAGAGTCCTACCTCTTTTATCTTGTATTTACATACAATATTTCCTAAAGGATATCTCCTTGTTGTTGAAGGTGTGTATCCTTTTTTCTAGCTTCCTTAAGAAATCAACATACCTTTGTGTTGACATCTTAAGGGGGTGCACGTACATAATGCCCACTTTGTACTATATTATTTTTTATTGTGCATGTCTTATACAAGGTTTTCATTCTTGAAATCAAACCAACAAGTCTTATATGAGATGCTTCATTCCCGAGACCAAAACCAACCTGTTTATATGTCTTACATGGAGTGTTCATTCTCAAAACTAGGCATATTTTATTTCTATTTTATGTCTTCCATGAGTTGTTGCATGCTCAAAACTAGACCAACAAGTCTTATATGAGATGCTTAACTCCTAAAACTAGAAAATAGTATATGCGGTAGGGTGATTTGACTATCATAACACAACTTGCTAGACTATTCAACTCTTCATTTTTCAAAGAACTAGCATAACATAACTTTCTATACTATTATGACTCTCCCGCTTTACATGAATCACACAACAAAACACAACCTATTGTCACATGAATATTCATGTTCTCATGGGTCACCTAACATAACACTGCTTGCTAGCCTATTGATTCAATGTCCTCTCTTGCTCTTCTTTTTATGGATCACTTAACATAATGCAACTTACTAGCCCATGGAATCCTTGTTCTCTCTTTTCTCCTCCCCATGAGCTCATAGCTGAGACATTTGATTATTGAGGTCTCTTCAACTAGTTGACTTGGAGCCTCTCTTTTTTTAGTACTAACCCCATGTGTTGTGTGTCATTTGTCCTTGTTTGGCATTTTTTGTTTTTTGTGTGTTCCCTTGCATGTAATTGTGTGAGTTAACATCCTTACATTGGGGCCTTGGTTTCTTGAAATTAGTGATGCCTTATCTCCTTTTGATATCGTTCCTAGGTTCTCCTCTCTCTCATCCTTCTATTTTACTGCAAGTATTTGCATAGGCTTTGTTGATGCCTAAAATTGCTTCTAAGACAATAGCCTTATGGGAAGTTCATTGAGAACGGGACCTATTGCGCCTCAATGAAAAACCTTTAGGATTTTAGAAGTTGGATCTTCATTTAAGAAAAGGGAAAAGGGAGAGAAATACTGAAACTAAAACTAAGGCAATGTGCCAAAATTTAGCATAAATAGATTCCACAAGCAGAATAAATCATACATAAAATGCATAATTCAAAGGCTGAACAATTCTCCATTACCACTGTAGCTACCTAACATTCAATAACAACATAATATATTTCAAACATAACATAAGCTAAATTAAAAGAGTCTAAAAAAACCATGATTCAACCATCAAAAGTTATGTTCAATATTATAAAAGCTTGAAAAGATACAGAAACTAGTTCATGATTTCGCTTGACATAAAGCACATTGTAAAATATAACCAGTCGTATGGAAAGACCAAAAGTTGGCACAGTCCAATTCTCAAACATATCAAAATTCTAAAGTCTGAATTACAGATCTAAGTCTTTGTTCTCTTTGTGAGTCCCCCTAAAAATGACAACAAAATTTTCTTTTATATCTTTTCTAGACACAGGCTTAGATCTCCAAATAACAACCTCCTCCTTCCAAATCATGTGATTGGTCCCTCTTTTTTCCCTGATTCCTTTTCACTCTTCCATGTCATGATTGGCATTCTAAACACCTCAACAAAATGATTTCATGGATTACCTTTATCTCCCTAGAATGAATTTTCATCATTGGATGGCCCCTATGTTGTTTCTTGAAACTTTTGGTGCCTTTCAAAAGACGTTCTTTACTAATTCATGGATTTCCATGACTCTTAGATGCATGCCGACAAAATGGATGTCCTCACCCTTCTATTCTCTTTCCCTTTTTAAAAACCTGCAGGTGAGACATGTGGCACGTAGACGGTAAATCCTAGAGTGTTTTCCTCCCTTCCTTAGGGAGATTCATTCTGCTCAACATGCAATGGCTTTTTCTTGGAGCAGGTGGGCCTGCCCAAGGCTGAAACAAAAAGGGTAGCAAGATAACATGTGGCAACACATCAAAGCCCACCGAGAGAAAAAATAAAGAGCCTCCTCAAAACCCGCTTGCTTGACGTGTGGTGATTTAGGGGATTGGTTATGAAAAAAAGGAAGGGGCCCACAAAAATAGTGAAGGGACCCTTGAAAATACTAGGGATTCTATTCATAGTTTTAGCGCCTTATCAGGGAGATCTACCTACAGATCAGGAACCCTTGAAAATTTGGTTTGTAGACTAGCTCCAGGGTGTGCAAGGTTGTTAGAATCCAAGAACACTGAGAGGGAGGGGTGAATCAGTGTTGTACCAGAATGATCAATTTTAGCCTTATTAAAACATGCATACATGAACTGGTATATCGGTACATACAGAATTGAAAGAAATAAAGAAACCAATAAGCCAATCACATAAATGAACACCATAACACACATAATTATATGTAGAAAAACTCAAAGACGAAAAACCACAATGTGATTTGTGACCCACAATATCAATCCACTGGCCATATGAAGAGATATTACAAAATATAGAGGTCTGCACTTGCAGGAAGGTTTACAGCCTAGAGCACACTGCTCAATCACAAAAGGAGCCTCACTGACTACATACAAATCCAAACTACAAACTCTATCTGTTTCAGTCTGAAACCCTAAACTCTGTATTGGAATAACCCTTACATAAATATCCTTACATACATGATCTCTTTAATATATTTTTCATTATATATCCATCCATATTTGCATCCATACCACATCCTATCATATTACAAAATGATCTAACCAACTAGACTATATACCCTTTACAATTCATCATGCCTTATGTCGGCTTACAAAGATAACTATAATGTCAATATACATGTCAGCTAGATAACATACATACATGAATATCAAAAATAGTTGTCGATGTCGAATCCAAGAGATGTTCGCCTCCAATATTGATAACTTGATTCTAAACCATGTCGCCCTGCATTGCCAGTAACCTGAGAATTCCTTCCAACCTATTGGTGTCGGTGTCGGTGAAGTGCATGCCAGTACACAACTAACCAAAAATATGAAGCTAGAATAAATTGCCATGTTGCCATCAATGAAAACATACTGAAACCAACCAATTGAGTGTCAATTGCCAACAATATCCCCCTTTGGCATTGATGGCAACACTCATGTAAAAAATGGTCCTGATTTCCATCTGTCACTTTCATCCTGAACTAGCTCCCCCTGAGCTGAATATTCATCTATGATCATAATCAAAGATACTCCATATCTCCATATCTCGCCCTAATGTATACAAATCCCCTTTTTTCTTTTTCACATCTATATCACATCCCCTTTGACATTAATGTCATGAAAATTTAGAAAAAGAATACCAAAAATTCAAAAACTGGGATGAAGAATGAAAGATACTGTACAATGAATATCCAAAAATACCTTACCAAAGCTTAATATATTTGAAAATATCTGGATAGGCCTTCTCTAAAAGCTCTAGATAAGTATCCCAGCTAGATTTTAAAGTCTCAAAAATAGATACATGTCCATTTAGCATATGGGCAAATGACTCTTTCTCATTTAACTCTATCTATGTGGGCTTACCAACCATATCTATACACTCCTTATGTACACTAAGTGAATCCAACCAGGGACTCACCAAACCTCTAAGACTTCCGGCTCTTCTTATTATTTTATCTTTTTCTTTCTCAAGAGCAGAAACTTGGGCTTCCAAAGCCAGAATCTGACCATCAATGGATATAGTCAATGAATTCAATCCATCAAAATAATTGGCTATACCTGCAATTTTCTCCTGAGATTCCTTAATCCTCTTATCCAAATTAGCTATAAGACAATTTGTGTTACAACATACTCTATAAATATTTGTATACTTCATTAAAGAATTATCTATCAATTTTAACTTATCATTAATTTCCTTCTTTTCAGATTCCATCATTTGATCAAATGTAGCTCTCTTTGCCTGTGTGAACCTCTCCAGTGCTTGCCAGTTTGAAATCTATTGTAGGGATTGGAAATCCTTTGAAATGTGTTTAGTAATTATCTTAAGCTTTCTGGATGGCCTCACTTCATTTCCAAACTTACACTCTAGGACTAGTCTATGCAAAACAGTGATAAACTGATCCATAACACCTTTATCCATAGATCCTTCCTTCAATATTTTCCGTGCAGCCATCATGAGTTCAGTAGGACTCATCTCGATTATGCTTTTCTTTTCAACCTACGAGGTGTCAATTGACAACAATGATGGACTAACTACTGGTTCCCTGCCTGATTCCTCTTTCTTCTCCTATGATAATTTATCCTTTATAGCTTCCTCACTTACACCAGTGGCTTCACCACTTGGTGCAGTCTCAGTAACTATTGGTTCCTTCATAGAAACTGTAACCTCATCCTATACATCTGTATCCAAAGGACTATTTTCCTCAACATTAGTATCATGTATTTTATCAACCTTTCCAGGTCTCTATATTTGTCGGTATCTCAGCATTTATATGTACATTTGTATCTATTGGGGGATTAATTTCCACTATCTTAATATTTTTCAAAATTGAGGGTGGAGAACCCATAATACCCTTTCCTTTCCCTTCAAGTGGGATGTGTGCAGTATCTTTCTTAGATTCCAGTGAAGTATAAAAAACCAACGGTTCTCCTCAAAGAACTTAACCCATACCTTGTGGGTCTCCTTGATTATCTCATTTACTCTTCCTAACATAAGACTAATTATTCTATGTTTTTTGTTAAATATTTTCCTATCTGCCACCTCAAGTGTCTTATCCATTTCCTCTGGAGCAATAGAAACACAAACAAATAACAAATCTTGTATCTTTATATGCTTGTCTTCTTGCATTGTTGATAGTCTTCTAGCATCTAACATATCATACAATTGTGTCACTATTTGGTTTTCAATTTCCATCAAGGCTTTCTTATAAATATCCAAATATAACAAAACTGCTTCCTCTACTTCTCTTTGTTCATCATTCTCTAAATGTTCATAATAAAACTGTACATTCTTTAACATACCATCTTTAGTAATCTCATCAACTAATTCTACACAAGTCTTTGGTGGAATGATAGTTACATTACCAAATTCAATTGTCAAATCAATGTCATACTTCTTCTTCCTTCTTCCAATACCGGATGGGGCTGAAGGTGTCTCTTTTGGTGCTTTCTTCTGTGTCGATACCCTGATAGTAAATTTTCTAACTGGTTGCTTCTTGGCCTCTACCTTGGTTTTTTTAGTTTTCTTCCTTATTACCCTTTTAAATGCCAAGGGTGTGTCATCTTTAGATTTAGACTCTGTTGCAATAGGCTCAATGAATACTTCTAGTTCTTTCCTCTTCCTACCTTTCTCCGGGACAACATCAATCAATTAATTGATGTCTTGTGAAACCTTCTCAACAAAATTACTTTCCTTTCCTTCCTACTTCTCTCTCTTCTTTCGGTTGAACTTAGTTTCAACCTCTTGTGTCTTCTGCTCAGCCGCCAAAGGTTTTTTCAGTTTCATCTATCAGTGCATCAATTAACATCTATACATAGGCATCAAGAATCTGAGCATCAACTTCATATCCCATTTCTTCAATCCAGATCTTCTAGGGTTTGAACGCTTCCATGAGTGTTTCATCTTTCTAAACCATGAAGCATATGCCAGTTGAGTATTTCTCAACAATGTGATTAGGAACCCTCATCCTAGAATTCATAGCCTTTTGAAATGCCTTAAATATTCCCATACTTTTTCATCTCTTTTACTACCTAATGAAGTAATTCACTATTTCAGTTGCCTCCCTACCAGGATATCAAATGCCCATTGTCTCTTCCCAAAATAGGGAGTGTCATTGATGAAAAATAGCATTAAACAAACAATTAAGTTACCATACCAGAAAGTCCCCTTCTTTTCTCCTTTAATCTTTCCTAGGTTTATCAATAGTTCATCTAACATCCAACCACATAAATCTATCTTCTCATTCTCCCTCATCATTTTATAAGCTGCATAAATGCAAGAGCTAGAAATAGAATTCAGTCGGTTTGGTTATGTTACCTTGTAACTAATGACAATGCTACTGAATCTGATGTCTATATCGATGATAGTATTTATTCTCATTAACCACCTATCTGATGTTGCAATGGTAATCTAGTTGACATGATCATTTGAAATTTTCTTTTTCGGACGTTGTCCAATCTGTGGTAACCTAGTGATCGCCCTGATGGCCTCCTTTGTAATCTTCTAAGGTCTATCTAACCAAATAAACTCTCCATGAACTCTGCTCAAAACATACCTAACAATTTCATCTTCGATTCCAGAATATCTAGAATGTTGATAAACTCTAGATCAACAATATGCTAGTATTTAGGTTTAATCTTTCCAGAATCTCCCATTAACTCCTTCATTTACATACTCTTGATATCAGTTGTTCCCAAATCCTCAATATGATAGTGGATGTAGGCTCTTACATCTTCCACATACACAACTATTTTTGAGACACTAGAAAAATCTCCAACCGAATCGTCCAGGGTAGCCACATGTGGATATTGTTTGAAAATCGTCCTGGGATGGTCCTTTACATCAACTACAGTTAGATTTGCAACAAATATAGGAACAAATGATGATCCTATTTCTATGATTGAAGATAAATACCTGTGAATCACTGCTGATGAAAAACCCTAAATACCTCTTCCAATCACTAGTGAAATCACTCAATAAGATATCTAATCGCATTGAATCGCTCTAAATCACTCTGAATGCAAGGTAATAAAAAATGAAGTGAATTTGACCTTTTATCCACCAAGAAAAACCCTAATCTTTCATTGACATCAATGACTACTAGTGGAAGATACTAGATCCCGAACAAAACATCTCCATGTTGGATGAGCATCTCTAATATCTGGAACATCTTCCAGAACCTCTTCTCGGGGCATATGCAACATTTTCATGAATTTTTCCTACCCCTAAGGTATCTGCCTTAGTTACCGGTTTAGCTTCATGTCGGTACAGGAACAACCTCCTTTATTGGATAAGTAACCAATGCATTACCATTTGCCGATTTTTCTTTAGCCTTCTTAACCCATCTCTAGATATGATCTTGCTAGATTTCATTAACCTTTTCTTTCCCTTTCTCATTTGATCCTCCATTACCAACCAGTGGATTTATGCTTCTACAAAATTTAGCAATATGTCCAACCTCATTACATGCATAACATATAACATTTTTCTTTTGAATTGCTTTGCTAAAACTGGTATAACTGCTTGACATGTACTGATTAGCCATATTTCCAAATTTTCCACATGCATAAAATTTTACATTCATTCTGCAATCTTTTGTCTTATGCCCATACTTATTACATTTAGAACATTGACCGAGAGCAGAATCAGGGATCTTATTTTCTCTATTTCTATATTGCCTAGCCATGTGACCAAATTTATTACAAACAAAACATCTACCATTAAATTTATAAGCATTGAACTGCCTTACCGGTGCCTTATGGTTTTGATCTTGATTTGAAGTACCAGAACTCTGTCCTTTCTCAAATCCAAGTCCACTGGAATCACCATTATGCCTTTGTCTCTTCAATAACTCATCTAGTTGTGTTGAACTAATCTTGAATTTTGTTTATACTCACTTGCAATATTCAGATCATCTCTCAGAATTATCATTTGTCTCTCAAGCTCTTGTTCATTACTTTGGGATTGTACTAAATTAGTTCTCAACATATCATTCTCATGAACCAACCTACCAAATTCTTCAAGTTTGTTCTTCATGGATACACCAAGATTTTCTTCCTTTTTCTTCCGGTCTTCAATCTCCTCAGACATTCTCATAGTTATAGCTTGCATTTCATTTCTCATGACCATGTTCTCCTGACTCAGCTTTTGACACTATTCCTTAAGTGCATCTTTATCATCATCGTCCTGATTTCGCAAAAGTTCCTTCCTCCTGGCTTGAACATATGATAGCCTCTCTTGTAGGACAAGAATGAATTCTTTAAAAGAATTCAATTCATCTTGTAGCTTTAAGTTCTTCATCCTTTCAGCATCATAATCTTCAAGTGCCCTCTCAAGTTCCTTTTCCAAACCCATATCCATGGATTCTAGATTTAGGATCTCCCTCAAGCTATTAAACTTCCTTTGAGGCACAAGGCTTTGATACCAACTATTGGAATCCAAGAACACTAAGAGGGGGGGGTGAATCAGTGTTCTACCAGAATGATCATTTTTAGCCTTATTAAAAAATGCATACACCAACAGGTATACTGGTACATACAAAATTAAAAGAAGTAAAGAAACCAATAAGCCAATCACATAAATGAACACCATAACACACAAAATTAAACGTGGAAAACCTCAAATAAGAAAAACCACAGTAGGATTTGTGACCCACAATATCAATCCACTGGCCATATGAAGGGATATTACAAAATATAGGGGCGTGCACTTGCAGGAAGGCTTACAGCTTAGAGCACACTGCTCAATCACAAAAGGAGCCTCATTGACTACATACAAATCTAGACTACAATTTGGAGAAATGATTGAACTACAAAGATAGCATCTTCTATACCTGAATACAGTTTCAGTTAAGCTCTGTCTGTTCTTGTCTGAAACCCTACACCCTTTATCGGAATAACCCTTACATAAGTATCCTCACATACATGATCTCTCTGATATGTTTCACATTACATATCCATTCATATTCGCATTCATAGCACATCCTATCATATTACAAAATGATCTAACCAACTGCCCTATATACCCTTATGTCGGCTTATAAAGATAATTATAATGTCAATATACATGTCGGCTAGCTAACATAAATACATGAATATCAAAAATAGTTTTCGATGCCAGATCCAAGAGATGTTGGCCTCCAATACCGATAACCTGATTCTAAACCATGTCGGCCTGCATTGGTGGTAACCTAAGAATTCCTTCCAATCTGTCAGTGCCAATGTCGGTGAAGTGCCTATCGGTACACAACTAACCCAAAATATGAAGCCAGATTAAACTATCATGTTGCAATCAATGACAACATAGTGAAACCAACCAATTGAGTGTCAATTGCCAACAAAGGCAACTCATATTTGCAAAAGTTTATTCTATAATGGAGCCCACTCTTCAATTGAAGGGTGCGCTTGAGAACGCAAAAACACATAGGCCTGATTCAGTTGAAACATTTCTTTGTAAGGAAAATTTCCTAGCAATACAAATGCTTGTTCTAGGGAGAATTTGAGTTGAGCTAAAAGATGTATTAAATTTTCAATGTCTAAGGCATTTGTTAGATCTCTGAATGCTTACAGATACAACTGATCTTGTTGACGTTCTCTAGGAGTTGCATCATTTGCTCCTCTATTGCTACCGAATCATCTACAAGAAAAGGGGATGGAAGACCAATCTCCACAAAATATTCAAATTTCCTCTTGAGCTAGGAGGTGGTAGCCATCAATATGCCTAATAAATCCTTGACATGAAGGGCTTCTCTATTCCAATTGATGAATTCACTAGCCTTTCGAGCTGCATTTCTATGATCTTGTACACCTATTACCGCAAAAATATCATCTAATGTTGTATACAACTTTTCAATCAACATCTCAAACTCAGGCACATTGGATGGAATGTCCCATAGAATTTTTTAAACTATAGCTTCCACCTCCGATCTCAAACATTGTGCATCCACAATGAATCACAATGCCAACCAGAGATATGCGATAGCAGTTTTAATCTTTTCCCAATATGAGAAATGTTATTGTTGGACAATGGGAATCAAGTCAACCTGAGTGGAAAATGTTGCACTTGATGCTTGTAGTATTTTGATTTGGACATCTTTTGATCCCATTTCTCTAATCAAGCTTTCAATCTCTCCATCTAAATCAAGCTTTTGCTTTTGCAGCTCCGAGGTTCTCTCTTGAAGGGTCTTCTCTATGGCTGATTTGGGCTCTCGTTCCTTCTCACATACAACTTGAGCATCATGAAACTCTTTGTCAAATTGTGATTGCTTAGTTTAAGTCATATTGCAATTGTACTTGTGTAGTTATAGAGGAGGAGAGATCCTTATGGACTTGGGAGAGCTCTACCAATCTATCACACAGTTGATTGTCTAACACTTGCTTGGCTTGCTTTTCTTTTTCTAATAGAATCCAATATTTACTCAACTCTACTTTGAACAAGTCTCTCTTAGCCGCAATGCCTTGTAGCTTGATTTGAACTTGGGTAATGTCCATGAGACTTATCTTCATCTCAGTAATTTCTTGATCCTTACTCTGTAGCTCTTTGGACAAGCCTTCCTTCTCCCTTTGATGATCTTCTCCTATTGCAATTTATGAGCAACTTGGTTTTCTCCTCCAAACTCTATTGAGAAAGAGAAAGTGTCTTCTTTTCCAATTCTTGGGTTAGCCAAGTGATTTCTATATCTTTTTCTTTCTCTTTCATTCTCAAGAGTTCCACTGTAGTCTTTAGATTCATCAATTCAGTCTCCCTCTTTTCCAAGTGGTGGGTAACCTTGAGAAGATTTGTTGTCAACACCTTTTGTGTTTCCTCCATCATTTCCACTTTGTCTTGAACTCAAGCCTGGCTCAAATTAATGCCTACTACATGAACTGTATAATCTTCAAGCTGTATTTGACCCTCTAGCTTAATTACATTGGACCTTTTTTTGGCCAACATGGTAGATTGGTGGGTCTCATCATAAAATATCTCAACATGCGACACTATTGATTTGACAACATATTTTTCCCTTCTTTTTTGTGTGCACTTTGCCCAAGCTATTTTAGTAGTGTTTGTTGGCATTGGTTGTCATTGATGTCAATCGGTATGAGAGATGTATGTGCAACACTATCAAGGAGGAGTACATGTTGAGAGTACAGGTTGAGAAATCTTGGATATCACCTTGTGTTGCAGAACACCAGTAAAGTAAGGAAGATGACCTCAAGAGTCACCAATACACGATTTAGTGCCTGGTTTGTGCGAATGAGATGGTAAGGTGATCAATACCGGTACACTATATCAGCGATAAGGAAAGGATGTCAACTAGTAAGTGATGTGTTGACATGGGGAAGCCAGATCAACCAAGTGAGTGGTTGTCAGCCTGCAAAGGTCAGGACCAGTGTACTAGCGGGATGGTCAAGATGTTTGAGCGGTTGTTTGTGATGAAGAGGCAAAATGTTACCTGAATCACATCAACACTGGAGGAGAAGAATGAATAGGTCAACAGTATGTTGTGAGGTTGCATAATAGAAGGACTCCCACCGGATGAAGATGCAGTCATCATGAGAAGAAATGACCAACAGTGAAAGTGCTATTAGCAGATCACATGTGCCTATTTGAAGATATGTTGCACTAACAGGGAATTCACATGAGTGCATTATAGGATGCAAAAGACAAGGTATTAGTCCACCGGTAAGTGGAACTTATCTCTAGGTATGCATAGTGTGCATCATGATTCTTTGAGATAAGAGAGAAGAGGTAAAGGCATGTTGAAATGCTGGTATAGAAGGAGTGTGATGTGTTTGTCATCCTAACAAACCAATTGTGATATGGTATGAGCTGATCAGGGAGAAGGCAAGATTGATCAGATGTAGTCAAAGGAAAATGGTCGGACTGAAGATGAAGTCTGTTGATAGTTGATGATAGAGTGTCATCAAGAAGGTTTACCGGTATGTAAGTCCACCAGTAATATGAACAAGGTGTAGATGCAGATGTCTTCCCACCTTGTGGGAATGAGCATGCTCAATATAGAAATATCTGATGACTGGTCAAGGTGTTCTACCGACAGTTCAACAAAGAGCAGACATGATGAGTTAACCGATAGAGTGTGAGATGCTGGCAGGGTTTGTATACTGGCAGAGAAGAGGAACTGGTAGAAGTGTTTGGTCGATGATCCTATCTGAACAGACATGAAGAGACAAGCTGGCAGATGGTTGACATGGATGCCACTTGGAGTCAAGGTGGTGAACTTGCATTTGGATAAACAAAGAATGTACATCGACAGGGTAGTTGCAGGGTTGGTCGACATTAATGGAAGGTCCCACAAATCACAGGACATGTTGCAGAGGTATTGTAGGGTTTTGTGGCTTGAGGTCTAGAGGACAACTATGAGCCAACTAAGAGTGATTGAGGAGATCAAGGTGGATGAAGGAAACAACAGAACCAAATCTTGGTGTTTGACCAAGAGACCAATCGATAGGGTAAAAAGAAGATTGCCAGAGATGGAAGTAGTGATCTAGAAGGCACGTTAATGGCGGAGTTGTGCAACTGGCAGTCTAGAAGATCAGATCAAACATGATCTGATTGGATTTGGTTTGCCTCGAGGATAGTGAAGAAACCCTAACTGCTTGAATTTTGAATTAGACTTTTGGCGGGAAAACCAATCTATAAATATGAAGGCAAAAGGCATTGTTAGTTGTTGTTGCTGAAGAAAAGTAAGATATTCTATTACTGCGAACTAATTAAGTGTTACTTCTACATGTGAGAGAAAATCAGTCAAATGCTCAGAGAGTATCTGAGAAAAGAGGGAGAGTGAAGAGAAGAATTGGTAGTGGTTATACTGACATAGCAAAAGGGAAGAGAGTTGCAGAGAAGGCAGATAGTGGACGGATAGAGTTTAGCACTAGTAAAGTGCAAAGTAGTGAAGAGGAGATACTGCAGAGAAGAAGAGTAGAAGAGGTGTACCGGTAGGGCTTACCGACAAAGAAGTAACAATTGAAGAGTGACAAGGGAAGTGATTCGATGTTGTAGAGAAGGTATATGAAATGGTTGCAAGATTCACTTGTAACAAGATAACTACTTTTGTATTTGAAGTTTACTTTAAGAACACTAAGGTCTAGCTCGGTGCAAGGGTTGTAGCTCCTTTAGGTTGTAGCTCCTTGGGTAGGTGCCCTAAAGTCAAGGGTTGTAGCTCCTTTGGGTTGTGGCCCATAAAGTTAGAGGTTGGTTCTCCTTGGGTTGGTGCCCTAAACTTTGTAATAATGTTTTCATTGTGAGGCTGGATTGGACTAGTAGACTCCAGCAGCATTACTCACCAAAGTTTTCCCCATATTTGGTTTTTCTCATATATGCTAGTGTTATGTGATGCCTCTTGTGTGTGATTGCATCTGTGCTGGTCTCCCCACTAACTGGTAAGTCTGCATTGAGTAAGAACCATTAACCAGTATGCTCACATAGGATAGCTAAAGGGAAAATTTTGAGAACCACTTATTCACCCCCTCCCCCTCTCAGTGGTGCATTGTGTCTAACAGTATCTACTTGTTCTTTGAATTCGATAGGTGACATAATATATTGGGCATCAATAGGTATCCAAGAGGCAAAGGAAAAGGTATCATGACCATAGAAGATTCAGGTTCTGTTTGACCTGACAAATCTAATACTGAATGGGAGAAAACGGGAATATCTTGTCATTATCCTTATCTAATACTGAATGGGAGAAAAGGGGAATATCTTGTCATTATCCTTATCTAATACTGAATGGGAGAAAGGAGAATATATTGGGTATTTTTTACTGATCCTTGAAACTAATTCTTATCCTTTGTTTTCTCTTCCATAATCCTATTGCTCCAGAATACATTTGAGATTGAGGGGCATTTCTTATCGCTTATCAATGTTATCCAAACCCTCAACGTCGATGGGTTGGGAATGCTCATGCTTCTCCGGGAAATTCTAGATCCTTCTTTTTTGGGTAAGAATAAATAAGGACAAGAAGAATAAGAAGAAGAGGGGTTTATCACATCAATTGTATGTCTTTGGGTCTCCTCATTCTTTTGTTAAGTGGTAATATTATTGGTTTTTAATATCCAATTACAATATTCTCATCCAATAGTATTTTCTTTTATCTCTGCAGGTGAAGTACACGAGGGAGCCCAAAAATTAGACAAAAGGTAAGCTAGTACTATTTACAAATGAAATTTCAATTTTTAACTGTTTTATTATTAGCAAGACACTTCTCATACTTTGGGAGTTTGAAGGATTTGTAATGTGGAAAATTGACTTAGGGTTTGCAACATAGAAGGGAAAAACCACTATATCAATTTCACTTGAGACATTACATTCAAAAGAGGAAGAAATCCACTAGATTTAACCATAAATCAGATAAGGACTGAATACTAAGTGGATTGAATTAATTTTGATTTCCTCTATTGTAAATTGAAATGTTGAAATTAGGTAAAATGCTGAAAAATGAAGGTAAAACTAAAAAAATAGTGAGCTATAGATGTGGGACTTTTGCATACACCCAGATCTAATTAGTATATGCAAATTTGGATCTGATCCTTGAAAACACTCCAAAATTGTCTGGGCTGAGGAGGTAGGCTTATTGGTCCTCCTACTTTTTCACACGTCGAAAAGGGTTGATTCATCTCTACAAATAAAGCTTATTCTGAAGATTGCGGCTCTGTACATGTTCCTTGCATACTGAAATAAGGGGAAATAGGTTGGGAATAGGGTTTTTCCTAAGTCAAACCCTGGTTAGGAAATAAACTTGAATGAAATATTGCAAATACTTGAAATAAATGATGGAAAGGTATACCTCAAATCTTCAATGAATGATAATGATGCTTTTCTTCTTGAATGTAATCAAATATATGTCATATGAAATGGCATGAACATGACAAAACCCTAACACAACCACATGCTTGCAAATGAATGATGTGACATTTCTCCACAATGGATAGATGAAGAATATGCAGCCTTAAAGACCTCTAGAAATGCTTGATGACAAATACTTCAATGCTTGATCACTTGATGTCATATAAGTGCTCTTAGGTTTCTTAAATGTTCAAATGAGAGTGGAAATCCACTTTATATATTTTCCCACTGGGAAAATTGGCTAATTTTTTGACATGAGCCGACACAAAGAGGGGGATCTCACTCATTTTTTAAATACTAAAATGGGTTTAAAGAGGGCCCAATTTAGGGAGGACCAAGGTGCTACTCCCTAGTCCTACCCTATTTTGGGTTACGATTAAGGGTCCTAGCAAGGTGAAATGTGATCTAAAGGCTATTATTGCATGGTGCAAGCATAAATGGGTCCTAGTTAGGCATAGGGTTGAGAAACACTAAGGTGAGGGCCCCAAATGTGGTCAAAATCACAAAGGGTGCAATTTTAGGATGCTACATGATTTAACACTATAAAAATGATAACGTATTGAACCCTAATTTATAAAACACCAATTTGTTAAACCCTAATATAGTAGGAACAAGTAGGAAGCCCTCGTAGAATTGTAATATGTATCACTTCTTCTATATCTCTCTTTCAGTGATAGTGGGGTATTTATCAAGTCGATTGGTTAAAGTGTTATATTGCTTGAGATCCTACAAGTTTGTGGCTATTGGTGCTTAATGTTTAATTATGTTGTATATTTGTTGGTAATGGCCTATTTAAATGGCTGAATTTGTTCAAAGGGAAAGATGGGATTTGTTGTATTTTAGCAAGATCATTTTAAGGAAATTTTGTTTAGGGTTAAAAAAGAAAATTTATTTTAATGTAGTGTTCTATTATAACTTCACTGTCACAAATGAATTATGTTATAATCCTATTGTTAAGAGATTAGTAACTCAACATTCAAATTTAGATTTAACAACTCACAAGCTTTAAACCAATTCTACAAGCAGACATATATATTTTTGTTGTGCTACAACATATGACAAAATTTATTCAATCATACAGTAAGTAGGTCTAAGTAAATCCCTAATAGTTTTTTATGTCGACTTACATTTATTAGTAGACTATATTAAGATTAGAACTAAACCTTAGATCCATGAAACTTGATCTTACTCACAAATATATTGTTGTCCATTGGGAGGAACAAGGAGTATGGAGATTTGAATATGGGTAACTATAAACCTTGGCACAAATTTAGTTTTGAAATCAATGTCTACATTTTTTCTAGTGCCTAGGTCTAGTTTACAAAAGCAACTCCATATGCATGTATAGAAGTTGGTATTCTTCTTCCTCTACCCTAAGTGGTACATTGACCCCCATGGAGGTTCTGAATTGTAGTCAAATGCAAGATATGCTTGGGTACTTCTAGCAAGTTGAATGAGAGATAAAAAATTCCTTATTGTGACCATGTTCTCCTTCTTTGTTATTTTTCTTCAAACCCCTGACAATATGAAAACAATGATGAACTAGAACTGAATCTGATTTTGAACCGACAATAAAGTACTTATAATATGTATTGATTGATAACTTAACCCAAGGTTTTTGGATTGATGCACAAGCCTATCTAACATTCTTTAATCACATTAATTCAATCATTTACCTTTGTTATTAAATAGCATTTTCAACAAATACTTTCTTCATTTAGTGCTAGTTTATCACTATGAAAACCCTTGTCTTTGTGATTGGTTTCTCTTTGTCTTTACTCAGGACTACTTTCTTTCAAAATGATCCAGCTCACTTCCCCTTAGGAGTCTTATGAACCTCACTTCATCCATTAACTATAATGGATAAGCATTATGATCTGCAAATTGTTGACTATCTTCAAGAGCATTATGAAGCTATTAGCCTAAGACCTGCTTTTGAGTAAGCTTAGAAGCACTTTCGCAATTCATGAAAATAGCCTTTGGGACTACAAATCTCAACTTGAGATAGGATTTCTATTCTTTGTCATATCTAAGGCATATCTCATAGAACTCCACCTATGTATCTATGTTCTAGTCAGTGAAGATGTTGTGGTTTAGACTAGTAAGGGCTACTTTTTAATTGTCTTCACTGTTTCAAAGAATGAATGAACCCTCTATACCTAGGACTTCTTTGCATCTATTTATAACAGATATTATTGTTCTTTTAGTATGCATAGGTATGTCCTTTGAATCTACATATTGACCTTTAGAGTTCTAATCATGCTTTGCCTTCACCTTGTACAATGACTATTCTAAAATCTTTATCACTAATTTTTCACTCACATGATACATTCCTACTATCCTAACTGATCCAAGGCTTTTATTCTATCATCTTCTTGACTTTCTTGTGTTATAGAGCTATCAATATACTTTAAGACTATGGATGAGGCTTCTTCTTATGTGATAGTTACCTCCCTGAATTGTATCAGAGTGAGAACAAAGGTATTTACTGTCAGCCTGATACAATATCCACTGACTTTGTAAGTCTTGGTTTGTGTGTGCACCCTTTGACTGTATTTATCATCCTCATTTTATTATGGTCTTAACTATCATAATAGCTTACTATCCTTACTACTGCAACAATGTCTTTTGATTGCAACCTTTGACTATGAAATGTGGATTACTGCTTTGCCTTGAGAGTATAGACTTGTCACATTCTTGACACTTTATTTTGGGCTTGCATCAATGTTAGCTAACTATCTTGCTCAAGTATTATCTTCTTTGCACGTGGTGATGACTATCATAAAGATATTTTTCAATGGGCCTTTTGGACTTAACGCATGACTGTGTATTTGTCAATTTTGGGACTGTATTTTGACTTTCTTATGATGTTCACTATGAGACTATAAAATATTGACTCGGACCTACAATTTTCAATTTATAGCAGTCATCCTTCTCATCATATTGGAGGCATTCTTTTAATAGTCATTAAGTTATGGGGCTAACCCTTGGAGTGCATGTCTTTCATTGATGGTAATGTATCCTTTGTATAGCTCTATTTATCCCTTTTGTTAATAGCAGCAATCTTTTGTCTTTAGGGACTATGTTCTTCTCATGTCTTGATGATTCCTCTACAAGGCCCTCAAAATCTCATCAATACCTTTGAGTGTGCTCATTGGTCACTGTATTTTGGAATTGGGTATGTGGGACCCCACTATCCAAAAGCATTTATTTCTTTGAATACATAATATTTTGGTAACTGCATAGAGATATCATGTCTTTGAACTGTTATCTATGACTTCTTCAAATAATTCAAACCCCTATCTTTTAACATTAAACTCACCATCATGACCTTATAGAATTATCATGACTGCATTGTTGGCAACAATGCAGCAAACTGAGATGGGGGGGGGGGGGGTGAATCGGTTTTCTCACAAACTTTACTCAACTCAAACTCAAATTCAGATCTGATAATTAACAATGAAAGCAAAAATCAACACCACATCATTAACACACATAACACCAAGATTATTTATGTGGAAAACCTGGTTAAGGGAAAAACCATGGTGGGAGCCTACCCACAATGAGTTAATACCCTATTATGAGTAAATGAAATATTACAATGGGGAATGCGCATGCATTCAAGCACACTGCCTAGAGCTCACTGCTCAAATCACATAATAAGAAGAGCTACAACCCTTGGGAAGGCTCACTGCCTTACAAAAACATTTGGATTACATCTGGAAGATCATGAAATAATGAAATAGAATCTCCTCATGCTTGGTTATAGTTTTGTTTAAGAACATAGCACAAACTCTTCTCTTTCACACTTTTTCGGACTTCATTTCTGCTACTGAAAGATCAAATCATTGTTCGCACACACAAATGCATCTCTTGTTGGATTATTGGAGAGATTGTTGGATTTTGTTGATCATTGTTGCTGCTAGGATATGTTGTTGTCATTGATGTCAACATATTCCTTTGAGTTATTCCGGCACATTTGGGAAGAGTTTTCAATCTGGTTTTGGAGTTTCGTTTTGTTGATCACTGTTTTGCAAAGTCCTGTATTTCCTCTGATATATTTCAGTGTGATCAGATCTTGTTCTGAGACTTTGGATTATTGTTTGGAATGATCTTTTGTATCTTTGTTTCAAATGGTTTTTTATTTGGTGCTCCACAAGTTATCCTTCCTCATGACAGTTGCTGATTGGTTGTGTTCTTGAGCTTTGAGACATTGACCGATGAAGATTTGAAAAAAAAATTGGTGCAACTATTTCGGATGATTCTAACGTTCTTGTTGGTGTTTCCTAGTCATGTCCTATTTGTTTTTGCAATCTGAATTTATTGTTGTGCAATATTTTGGTGGTTTTTATGAACCCATGATGATTTGCGTGTTATGCAATATTTCAGGTGGTGTAGCATGTTGCGGTTGATCTTGGCAAGATTTTCGGTGGATGTAATCGTTTGGGAATTTGAATTAGGTCCATTATATGAAATGTAAATCATAATACTGGTGTGGTGGTCGATATTTGTATCGTGGAATGTAAATTTTATAATTGTGAGCTGAAGGTTGAGGGTTTAGATGACCTTGTTATCAAGGTTGATGATTTGTATATATAGGTGAGATGTCTATATAATTCAGGTGTCAGTTTTGTGTTTGCATTATCAGATAGAGATAAATGTATGAATAAGGATATATCATTCAAAGAAGTGTTGAGGTGTGTTTGGTGTTGCAGAGTAGACAATTGTTCTTAACTAGAACTGTCATCAAGCATTTGTAGATGTTATCATTGTAGTTCATTCATTTCGGATTGTAGTTTGAATCATCTTGTAAGTCAGTGAGACTTACCTAAGGTTTGTAGCCTTTTGAGCAGTGAGCTCTAGGCAGTGTGCATGAATGCATGTACATTCCCTACTGTAATATTTTCACATACTAATGCAAAGAATGATCTTATTGTGGGTATGTTCCCACCGTGGTTTTTCCCTTAACAGGTTTTCCATGTCAAAATATTGGTGTTATGTGTTGTGCTGTTAATTTGCTTATATGTTATTACTTTTGTCTATCAGCTTATGTTTTGAAGTTTAGTTTGTTGTGATTCGGTGAAGACTGATTCACCATCCCCCCCCCCTCTCAGTCTTCCTTCTTGATTTTTTGTTTTCATGATCTTTGGCATTGTTGTCAAAGGGGGAGAGGGATCATGTGAATAACTCTTTATTTATCATGATCTTAGGGGAAGTTTTCTGATGATATCTTCTTTCTTTACATTAACTATTTTTCACATTCATATGTTGCCATCAATGCCAAAGGGGGAGATGGTTGGATTATTGGGGAGATTGTTGGATTTTGTTTATCATTGCTACTACTAGGATATGTTTTTGTTGTTGATATCAACATTGTTTTTGTCATTGAAGTTTAGTTTGTTGTGATTTGATGAAGACTGATTCACCCCCCCTCCCAGTCTTGCTTCTTGATTACTGCTAATTGTATACACCTAAAAAATGGTCTGAAAATAATTAATTAAATAAGCAATTATTTAATTAATCCCCCTTCCCAATTTAATTGAATTCATTAGCATTTTGATTAAATTCCCCAATCACCTGCTTATTGATAAATCTAAGGATTTATTTAATAAGTTCATTTCAATAGCCCCTTTGATTAATTAATCTAAATTAATTAATCCTCCCCCCATTAAATGCATTCTTCTAATCCCCAAAATAATTAAAAGAAATCAATTTATGAGTTGTTGAAATTTAATTAGCCTTTTCCTATTATTTGAATTTTTAAATTCAAATTCCCCACATGCCTCCTAACTTTTAACGACCTAACCTAATCACCCCCTAACCTAACCCATTCCACCTAATCCTGGGTTTAACTAACCCTATCCTATCTTCCACATCCTAACCTCCTTATCCTAAACTCCTATGGGTTGGATATTCTCCCCTTGAGACACATGGCACTTTTACCACATGTCTCTTCCCTTGGACACTTTCCCTCTTGTGAGAAAGATTCCTTGATACTTGTCACCACAGATATGACAAGTCTCCCTCCCTCCAAATTCTTCTCCAACCTCCTCCAATTTGACCCTTGATATCTTCACACTCAATCATAACCGTTGATTCTTGCCACCTCACCCATGGCCTTGGAAATACTATAAATATCCCTCATTTTGGAGTACAAGGGATCCCATCTCAAGCTTTTTTATTATAGGAATATCATTTCTAGCATTCTAGTTTAGCATTGTTATCATTTATTGCATCATAGATCTAGCTTAATTGCATGCATAATCATGCATATCATTAGCATAATTAGCTTCTTGGGTTAATCTAGCTTAGTCATGCATTCATCTAGCTTGCATATCATATCATTTTAAATCCTCCATCTTGGTGTAGTCAAGTCACTAGGATTGCTCATCTAGATCTGAGAGAAAATCCACACTCACATCTCTTAAGAGGTGATAGATCTCTTTTCCATGGTTTATCTTTCATTTGATTTTAACTTTCTAACCATTCTTGTAATGATCTATTGAGTGTTTGTGTTGCAGTCAGAGGTACCCTACTTCACTCTCACGACATTTTGGCACCCACCGTGGGGCTGGAAATCTCATTTCTTGACCTCTTGCATCTTCAAATCTTCAATCTCATGGATCTCTGGTCGTACTATCTTCAGAATCTTGTATGAGTACCTTTTCAGTATCGTACGAGTTTCTTTGTGCACTCGTATGGGTATGTGGGAATACTCGTACTGCTAGGTGAGAAAACTTGTACGAGTTTTTGTTTCTGTCTGTTCATAAACAGAGTTCATTTTAGGGTTTTTATGCTTAAAATTGGCTATTACTAATGCTAACCCTGGTTTGTTTGTGATTTCTCTAGCAGCCTAACTGGTTTTCTACATAACATTTATCCAAGATTGTGTCGGCCAAAGAATCAGTTACTCAAAACAAATATGATTACTAATATATTGGCTTTGTAGGTTATCGAAGGAAAATCAACCAAACTTTATGTCTTCTTAAAGTTTTCTAGGTACACTTAATTTGCTATTGGTAAATGAACAATCTTCTTTTCTATGCTTGAGAAGCTGACTAAAAGGTAGGAGAGTATGTTCTTTTCCATATGGACAAACAGAAATCTTGACCCTTGAAGAGCTTCTAGTTTGAGATTTGAATACCTTTAGCGGGCCTAACACAATGGGAAAAAGTAATCACCCTATGAGAATGACCCAAGTGAGTACAGCTAGACCTCAGCTTTCCAACTCACTCTAAAAAATAGGCCTCTCAAGATTAAAGTCTCGAAGGATGGGATTATTTAAGTTTTCTCTTTTGAGATCTCTCATATCGGACATTTAGTAGGGCCTTGTGGTCTCAATCACGCTTGTGTGACTACTTCTTGTTTTGGTACCTTATTGGGCTATGTGTCTAAATCATGCTTACACAACTATAAGGGGTAATTTCAAGTGAAAAACCTTACTACAAACCCTAAGATAGAAGCTACTTGGTTCACCTTCAAAAGGGGGATAATCTTTGTGCAAGAGAGATAGTAACTCTCCCAAGACACTTGCCATATTGTGCCTCCATTAGCATTTGGAGTCGAATAATAAAATGTTGAGAATCCATTGCATGAGACTCAGTGGCTGTATTTTGATTAGCTATTGGGTGTGTACGTAAGTTTTCAACCAAAGGTTTTCTCTCTCAGCCAACTTCCTTAGGATTTAGCATGTTGTGCTTGAGGTCACTTATCATATTGCGTGTTTGTTGTGTTTTCATCCTTGGCACTGAAACTGAAACATCTAAAACTGGAAACCATAATCAAAACATTAAACATCATTGGTTAAAAATATATCAAAATCAAAAATTTCTCTCTACTCTATCATAAGTCATACGAGTTTCCTAGTTTGTCATACGGGAAAGCTAGTTCATCATTGTATTCTATCTAAATTGTCTCGTATGAGTCAAATCAGCAGAGGCTCTTTATTATCAGTTTGTCATATGGTGTTCACTAAATTGTCGTACGAGATTCCTAGTTTGTCGTATGGGACTGTCTAAATTGTTGTCTGGGAGTCCTAAATGTGTCGTATGAGGTTTTATCTTTGTCAATCCAGAGTTGTCATGTTTTCTTGGACAATTTACAATGAGTGTATACACCTAATATTTGTCATCCTGTGCATAGGTTGTCTTCTTGGTTTTCTCGGTTAAGTAATCTTCTGTCAAAATGGATTCTAGAACAAGACACCCCAAGATTTTCAAATATTCATCTTCAACAAGTTCAAGATCTAACATCTCAAAGTGTATCATCACCTTCTTTGATAAATTGATCACTCAAAACATAGTTTCTCATTAGGATCTATCATCCTTTATCACAAAACTACAATGTTTGATTAGGATAACCTCGTCCCATATAATAGGATATATCATTCCTATTGGGCTTGGTCCTATCAAAATCATCTACATTGCACTCCAACCTAAGATCGAAAAAGTTACAAACTTATAAATACTTGAATTATCATTTTGTGTCATATCACTCTATCATATCTGCGTTGACAATTGGTCACTTATCAAAACACATATTAGACAATCGAATCCCTACACAATATTCAAGACATGTGTATGCCTGTTTTAACTAGAGCTCAAAGACGTAAGATCGCAGAAACGAAAATAGAAACATTTGAAATAGCTGAAGATCATAGGGACATGGCATACCAAAGCTAAATATAAGAAGAGGACATAACAAATCAACATATCAGAGAAATCAAACAAGATCCTAAATTCGATATATTTATGGAGAAAATATTGGAGGGAGAAAAAGAAAAATACTTCCTAATGTTAGGAAAATCTAGTGCTACACTCCCCCAAGATTTTGATGTGAGTAATTTAGGAAAAAGGAGAAGTGACCCTTTCCATGATAATGAATGACACATCAATTCCTAATAACACAAGAACTAATGAGGACACAAGAAAGAGTTAGAATGATATAAGAAGAGATAAAGATCATACTATAATGCAAACTCATGGTTATGCAAGAATAAATCATGTTGATAATCCTCTCACAACTCTTACACGACAAATACAAACACTGCAAACACAGATTCAAGATATGCAGAGAGGAATTATTAGAAGGTACTCGCTTCAAGAGATCTGTCCTTACTCATTTGACAAAAATCTAAACATGATACCATTTTCTACAGGTTGTAAAACTCTTAGATATGATAAATATAATGGAAGCACTGATCCCCAAGATCATATACAAAAATTTTGCACGATGAGTATGGAGTTTACACATGAGGATACATACTTGATGAGGTTATTTCCAAAGAGCTTAAGTGGACTAGCTATGGAATGGCTCTCCAAACTTCCACCTAGAATTAGATCATTCACAAAATTGGTGGATAAGTTTGTTTCACAATACTCTTACAACATACAACATGAGGTCACAATGCTAGACCTATGTAATACTAAACAAAAGAGTGGAGAACCTTTCATGAAGTTTCTACAGAGATGGAGATGGTTATCTTCATGATATCCTTGTACGGTGCCAGAATATGAGAAAATGGACATATTCATGGACAACCTAAATGAAAAAATGAGTTATCATCTAAAAATGCAATGTCATCAAAATTTTGAAAAGATGATTGATAATGGGATTAGGATGGAGGAAGCTATGGTAAAGAAGGGTGATTTCAAGCTCTATAAAGTAGTTAATCCTCCTAACAACAATACTAGCAACAACAACAATGATAAGACCAAATTTTGGAATAGAAATCGAAATGTAATCAATGATGGGATAGTGGATAACAACAATGTAAAACCAAAGCAACCAGCTTTCAATTTATCCAATCACTCAGCTACGGTGCAAGAGAACAACAATCACCAAAAACCAACTTTCAATAATTTCTTTTGAATGAAATTTACAAATATTGGTGAACCACTTGGGTCAGCATTAAAGACAATTCTTGCAAACAAGTTGATTACCTTGCTATAAGGAAGAAACTTTGAACCCCAAGTGAAACCTTCTTGGTGGAATGACAACCATTATTGTGATTTTCATTGAAATAAATGACACCAAATCGATAATTGTCAGCGGTTGAAACATGTCATCCAAGATTTGATTGATAATGGAGTGATAACTATGGATGGGCATACAACAAACAAACCACATACAACTTTCAAAACTCCGCTTCCTAACTACGAGAAGGGTTAATCATCAGCAACACATAATGGTAAGGGTAAACCAAAGGTGAACTATGCTCATGCATATGACAATATGGTAAATGTGATTGTGGTTAAAGAGAAACAACATCAAGAACCTTCTCATGCTATCACAAGAAGCAAAACCAAAGTTCTTTTTCTGAGTCCTACAACTAACATGTCATCCACTTCAAAACAATACAGTGTCCAAATATCTTGATGTAGATCAATTCCAAACCATGGTGGGATACCTCACAACCCCTCACTTCTTACCATTCATCGAAAAATATGACATGTCCTTGCAACATCCCCATAACGCTCCCTTGCATATTGAAGTCCTCATTCATAAGACATGTGTTAAACATGTCCTAATAGATGGGGGAGCTAGCCTAAATATTTTCTCATTAAGTCTTTTTTATGCTCTAGGTTATTTTGAAGATGTAGTTGATCCCCGAAAAAATATCACAATCAAAGCATATGATAAAGAAGAGTGTTCCTCGAAAGGAATTATGGTATTACCCATTAGAGAGGGACCCTTGCAGAAAGACATGACATGCCAAGTTCTAGACTTTGACTTATCATACAACATACTTTTGGGAAAACCATGGATACATGACCTAGAAGATATTCCATCAACATATCACCAGTGCTTGAAATTTCCATACAATGGGCAAGAAATCATGATCTCAGCAGATTCAAATCCATTTCAGTACTGTAGTAATCTAAAATTGGCTCAAGAGATCATTGTTACACATAATAGGGAGGCGTCATCTTCAAACACACAATCCAAGGAAAAATAATTTGCCTCAATTTTTTAAGTATGGAAAAACAAATGCAGCTAAGAGATCGAGGGAATGGAGAATATTCACTATCACAGTTACTACTTTCTCCAAAATTCTAAACAATGGGATACACTAGAATAGGTCATGTAGGAAAAAGAAAATAAGGTATCTCAGAACCCATACAACTTCATACTTAGCAGGCTACAGTCAAATCAGGCTTAGGGTATGGACTAGTTACTCTACAAGAGGTTAAATCTTCTAGGCAACAAAAAGATGAACATGATAACAGACAAGAGCAACTTACAATTGAAAGGGAAGAAACATCTTCCAAACAATGAAAACAAGAAAACATAAAATGGCAAAAGAAGAAAGCTTCTAATCAATAGGAAAAACAAACTAAAGGCACTTCCCAAGTAGAGTTAACTCCTAATCAAAACAAACAAGAAGTTGGTACAAATCAAGGAGAGATGATAGCAAGGTTGACAAAACTCAACATCAACCGAGTGGAAGTTTAATATGAGAGAAGAAAAGATATAGCAAGAAAAATAAAAGAAACAAATCAAATGCTATATGAACAAATCTACAGATTGCAAGCTGCAAGTGAGACAGATTCTAATGAATGGGAATGGGATTCCTATCATTCTGAACAATCAACTGAATAAAATTGCTTTGATGAAGATGTAGGTGTCGATGTACTTCATGCGTATGTAGGAAAAATGTTAGGAACTAGCCCACTTGAATTAGAATCACATTTGGTTGACTTGGACTTAATCGAGGATGATCAGGAGCTACTTGCGAGAGGTCATTCTAACGAGAGTATCATTCTAGACATTGAAATACATATCGAAAACTTTTACAACTCTATCATGACCCTTAATACCTTTGAAGCATCTCAACCTTAGGACCCATTACCTCTAATCCATCCTAAACTTATTGATTGAGAAAATGAAAGACATACTGCCATTGATACCTTTCCTAATGATCATGCCATATCCTTATATCTTAATTCAATCGAACCAACAATAAATTTCACCATGGATTTCAACAACACATCTTCCATTCAAGTGGGTGCCAAATCTCCCAGTCACAAAAGTGAAAATAAAGAAAACAATATCAGGTTTAATGTTGAAAACCATTTATTGGCAACATTATACCAACAAAAAGTAAAAAGAAAGGACACATCTAACAGTAAAAACCTTCTCGAGGTGTCGAAAGATGGGAGATTTGACACCTTACCTAAATACTATCAAGAAAGGTCATCCATATTGATCAAACCAACAAAGGCAATTAACATTGGGACAATAGAGAAACCAAAGATTCTACATCCAGTAACCTCCCTATCAGAACAAGAAAAGCAAAAATATCTGGAATTCTTCAAAAGATGACAAATCAATTTTGCCTGGTCATATGCAGACATGCCAGGGTTGGATCCAAGTCTTATTATGCATCAATTAAGTGTTAGTCCTAGAGCCAAACCAATTAAATAGAAATTAAGGAAGATGCATCCTCATATTGCTCTTCTTGTCAAAGTAGAATTAAAGAAATTATTGGATATAGGATTCATCAAACCTATAGCATATCCTCAATGGGCATCAAATATAGTTCGTCTTTCTAAAATAGATAAAAGTATCAGAGTATGCATAGACTTCAGAGATCTCAATAATGCATGTCCAAAGGATGGCTTTCCTTTGCCTAATATTGACATCATTGTGGATTTAACTATTGGGCATTTCATGTTTTCTCTAATGGACAATTTATTAGGAGATAATCAGATTAAAATAGCTCCAAAAGATCAAGAAAAGACATCTTTCACATGTCCATGGGGTACTTTCTACTGGAACGTTATACCATTTGGATTAAAGAAAGCAGGTGCTACATATCAAAGAGCCATGACAACGATATTCCATGACATCATGCATACCTTTATGGAAGACTATGTGGATGACATATTGGCAAAATCATACAACAGAGAAGAACATTTAGAAATACTGGAAAAGATCTTTTACCGGTTAGAACAACACAAGCTACGACTCAATCCCAAGAAATGTGCCTTTGGTGTTACTTTAGCTAATCTATTGGGATAAATTGTTTCGGCTAGAGGTATAGAAGTAGATCTAGCCAATGTCAAAGCAATCATGGAAATGGCATCTCCCAGGAATATGTCAACTCAAATCACTCGAAGGAAGACTGCAATCAATCAGAAGATGTGTTTCTCAGCTAGCAGATAAATGTCAACCATTTACACATCTATTGCACAAGAATATCCATTTCAAATGGGATAATCAATGTGAAGAAGCATTCAACAAAATCAGGGCATATCTCATGCAACTAGCAATCCTAATGTCACCAATTCAAGGAAAGTTGTTGTTACTATATGTATCAACCACATAAGTATCATTAGGAGTTTTGCTTGCACAACAGGATAATGAAGGATAATGAAGTATCAACATTGCAGAATTTCTAATCAGGAGATCAATTTCGCAAAGATCCAAAAACTCCAAAGGTCAATTATCTGAATTGATCTCTCGAGGGGGCATCATCGTATCGTGATTTAGCAATCAATGGCTGGGGCATCCTATCAAACCAATATCACATCAACAACATCAAATTGAGTATTCTTTGAATCAATGCGTCATCACACCTCGCTTCAAAGAGGGGCAAAATGTATACACCTAAAAAAGGTCTGAAGATAATTAATTAAATAAGCAATTATTTAGTTAATCCCCCTTCCTAATTTAATTGAATTCATTAGCATTTTGATTAAATTCCCCATTCACCTGCTTATTAAAAAATGTAAGGATTTATTTATTAAGTTCATTTCACTAGTCCCCTTTTATTAATTTATCTAAATTAATTTATCATCCCCCCATTAAATTCATTCTTCTAATCCCCTAATTAAATAAAACAAATCAATTTATGAGTTGTTGAAAGTTAATTAGCCTTTTCCTATTATTTGAATTTTTAAATTCAAATTCCCCACATGCTTGCTAACTTCTAACCACCTAACCTAATCACCCCCTAACATAACACATTCCACCTAATCTTGGGTTTAACTAACCCTATCCTATCTTTCACATCCTAACCTCCTTATGCTAACCTCCTATGGGTTGGATATTATCCCCTTGAGACACATGGCACTTCCCTTGGACACTTTCCCTCTTGTGAGCAAGATTCCTTGACACTTGTCACCACAGAGATGAAAAGTATCCCTCCCTCCAACCTATTCTTCAACCTCCTCCAAATTGACCCATAATATCTTCAGACTCAATCTTGACCATTGATTTCTGCCACCTCACCCCTAGCCTTGGAAATCCTATTAATATCCCCCATTTTGGAGCACAAGGGATCCCATCTCAAGAATTGTTATTATAGGCATATCATTTCTAGCATTCTAGTTTAGAATTTTTATCATCTATTGGATCTTATATATAGCTCAATTTGATCATGTTCTAGTATAATTTCTTAATCATATAGCATAATAAATCTCTCATCTATCTTAATTGCATCTATTATTTATCTTAATCATGCATATCATTAGCATAATTAGCTTCTTGGATCAATCTAGCTTAATCATGCATTCATCTAGCTTGCACATCATATCATTTTAAATCCTCAGTCTTAGTGTAATCAAGTCACTGGGATTTCTCATCTAGATCTGAGAGAAAATCCACACTCACATCTCTTAGGAGGCGATAGGTCGCTTTTCCATGGTTTACCTTTCATTTCATTTCAATTTTCTAACCATGCTTGTAATGATCTATTGAGTGTTTGTGTTGCATTTACAAGTACCCTACTTCACACTCACGACACTAACATATCTCACATGACTATTACATGTATTTATACATATCATCAACCGATATTCAAAGGTCAGCTCAATACTCATCACACATTACAAATAATATAACCACACATGCTATATCATAACATGCGGACCAAAACAATGTCGGCTAAGACATAGTAAGGACCTAAACCAAAACTGTAAATAAGAAACACCTCAATTAATTATGCCTCAAACATCTGCAATATGCTACAATCAAGAATATTGCAAAACACGGACATGAACACTACTGGATCAAGAAAATGATCAATAGCATGCACAACAATCATTGAGAACCATCAACATAGATAGAACACAATCTAAAAACATGCACAAACATCATAAATTACCATAGAAACAATCACAAAATCACTACTTGCTAGAATCTTCATAATCATTATACCAAACCTCAAGAACATCAGCTATACTGATTGTCAAACTGAAAGATTCACTTGCTGACCTCCAAATCATGAACCATCTAAATTGAGGACACATATGAATGTCCCCAATAGTCTACCAAATATGCAAACCAAGATATTATAATTCTAGAGCAATGTGAAGCAAAATCCAAAACACTAATCAACCCAAACAATTGAAAAACCAACCTCAATACCAGATCTCATAACTCGATCAAAACATCATGCGGACCACTGAAACTTTTTCTAAATCAACTAGATATACTTATCTCAAAACCCACTTAATCTGCAACAACTCATCTACAACACATTGATCAAACCAACTCATCTAATCTAAGTGCAACACTGGAATACACAGAGGAATATGTTGACATCAATGACAACACATCATTCCATCAAACTTCTCAACAATATCTAGCATGCATACTCTTATATGGCCTAAGACTGCTCTTGAATGATAGATGTTTCTGTCATGACTGCTCATGGTCTTTATAAACCATAGGTCATTTTCATCCATGTGATGCACTATTTATTGTGACTATCCTTAATGATACAAAACAATCATTTTATCCCCTTTTATTCTTGTATTTGGGATCAATTTATGACTATCCCTTTTACTACTTCTTTCAACATTGTGACTACATCATTCTTTGATCTTTCACTATTCTGACGCTTTTTGCCAATAATATCTTTGTAGCTTTGACAGTGTCCTAATCTTAGGATCTCCATATGCATTCCCCTTAATGCCCCCATGAGACTGTCTTATCTTATCATTGTTGATTGTTTCCTACCATGATCACATTGTTTTCTTTATCTTTGTCTCATTGTCTTCATGTCTTGAGACTGTATTTTTACCTTGGAGTAATATCACTATTGTTTCTTTCTTTAATCTCCTTCACATATTTATTGTGAATGTATCTATTTGACTGTTAGAGCTTGTTGTATCAAGTTTGGATTCTTTCATGCCCTCTCTTAGTCTTCAACATGTATTTCTTCTCCTCATGTCCCCTAAACTCAAAATAGTCCTTTATGCCTTTGCAAACAATGTCTATCTATCATTGTCTTTATAACAACCTAAATCAACTACTATGTATCTTAAGATAAACAATATTATTATTTTGACAGTCAAAACCTAAGTCTATTTAAGATTGCATTTTGATAGCTTTGTCCTTAAAACATTGTTTTTTTCTAACCTCTTTTCACTATCACCTAAGTATCCCATTGTCTTTGACTAAAAACTTGTATCAAATCCTTTACTTATAGCCATGTAGACTTCTCTCTAAAACCCTTGGGTGACTATGACTCTAGGCTTATTGGAGTGATTGTCATTTTTTTGTCCTTTTGATGTCTAATTGAATAAATATTGACACATGCCTATGAAACCTTTATCTCTGTCTAATGATCTTTAGATCAAAATTCCTTGTTAGAACTATGATACGGTAACAATTCATGTCATTGCCTTTGTATGCTTTATTGTTCATAATGTGAATGCTACTATAATTCAAAAGACTATCCTTTTTTGTAAGCAGTGTCTAATGGTGTCTTTTTTATGGCTGCACTTTGGGCATTATTTCATTACCTTTTCAATATGGACTGCTCTGTCCTATGGGAATTGTCATCTACTACTTGGCTAGAAACCTTTGTGGCTACACTCCATAGGACTGTGTGCTATCTATTCTAGTTTTGATCTCTTTTTGTAGACTATAGTATACTTAAAAGGCTATGAATCTGCCCTTTGACAGTGATTGGTGATTGATACCTTTGTCTTTATGAGTGGACTGCTATTTTATATATCAAATCTAGCTTGTTACCATGGTTATGAATCCCTTGTCTATTATCTTCATGACTCTGTACCTTACCGTGCATCATTATTGCCATGACCTTGAAAATTTTGTGGCAAGATTATCATGCCTAATCTCCCAAAATGCTAATACTCTTGATTCTTTCATTTTGTCTCAGATCTAAAACAATATCTTTTTATTATTCCTCATTATGGACCATGAACCTCATCTTGATAATGATATCTTTGAATGCTAATTTTTATGATTTTGTGCTCTTAATAGTCACTATTATCTTAATTATTTTTATCTATAATGATTCATTTCAGAAAAAACAAGAACACAAACTCCTTTTTTACACATGCAATATTTGGATCTCTTTTTTAGGGTTTGCAATTAGAGGGCTTTGAATCTGACATGTTCTCAAAATAAATTCATGCATGAGTTTATGACTTGGTGAAACTATCTCCCAAGCATACAATGGCCTTATCCCCTCTTATGAGGCTGATTTCACTAAGAAACTTTGCAACCACTCCATCATACTCTCAAAACTAAAGACAGATTAAAATATCACCCTCTCCTTTAATCATAATCTAAAGATGCATTCATAAACTAAGGTTGACAGAACTCAAACTTCTATTCAAAATCCCAACACTTGCGGTGGCCATAGCTAGATCTGCAAACTGTGAGTTTATTTCATTTAAGGTAGGATTATTCTTTTCTTGGTGAATCTTTCATCTCCATCTTGTGGCTTGAACCAAGAGTTGATTCAATAAGAACTGTAGCTATGGCATGATATTACATGGTAAAGGCTTCTTTTGGATTTCAAATTCCCTCCAAACACTAAGATGTATTCTATTTGACCTTTTTTTATTATGGGAATCTTTTAATTTGGGAAATTTAAAACTTAACCAAAAGGAAAGGGCCAAAATTTAATGTTCTAAACTTTAACATTTTAAAGAAAAATTATTTTGATTCAACTTGTTTCCACTTTTAACATCAACTTAAAGAAAAATTTTGCAATTAAGTTTAGGACCTAGGATTCCTAAAGCCATTTTTGGCCCAATGGTACAAAATGGGTAACGGGACTATGATCCCAATTCAAATTAATGTTGTTGATAGTGAAATGATTGTCTTGTGTGTTCAAATGTTTGAGGATTGTGTATTGATCTTTACTTTGAGTGTTGGTCTTCTGATAACCAAAACTTGTTATCAATGCATTGTTCCTTTTCTATACTCTGCCCTACCCCTCTATCTTAAATCATTGTCAAGAAACTTTGACAAAAGCTTTGTTATTATTCCATGTTGCTATGACCTTGCTTCACTATTATCAATCATAGAATGTGTTATATTATACATATCTATGTTTCTCCTTCAAAGCTTCTGACTGAGATGTCTATATCTCTTACTCATGGCAGCCATCAAAGACTATCATTAGGCTTTTGATCTGATCTTGTTTCTTTTTGGTATGACTGCAAAGTAGCTCCTAAAATTTTTTCTCCTTGATTGGGATTGATATGATGTTCATTGAACCTTATAGCCATTTTTTTGTAGATCTTCTATGATGATTCCCCACTGTCATAAATTCATATGATTGTGTTCTTAAATGGATTGTTCTTGGATGCATGCTAGGACTGCCTTACTCTTCTAGGACTGTATTTCTTGTCATGGTTTCATGGCCCTATCATTATATATTACTGCTACTATTTTGATTGTTTATGATATTGCTCTTTGATGTCTCTTTGTGACAACCTTGATGCACTACTTTTCCCTCTCATGGCATTAATCAAGTTATGGACTGCCCCAAATTATTGATATACTATTGTCTTTGATGGTAATGGGTTGGCCCTTTATCTTGATTTCATGGAATGACTGATTTAGACGTGTTGTTATAGGTCTAGAATAACATCATCATACCTTGTTATTTTTTGTTTATCTCAAGGTTTTAAGAGTTCATTGTTTACTGTTCATTATCTCTTTGAATGTTGCAACCCTACCTCTTACTTATCTCAAATTTTGATTGCTCCTTGTGGCTTCATGGAGGCTCATCTTCATACATACCCTATCATCATATGTATATAATCAATACTACCATTGACTATCATATGGAACCTAGGTTAAATATTTCATTACTGTGAACTAAATGGAGTCTATACTGGGAGTATATGTTTGAATCATTGGTCAAACTTGCATTTTGTACACTTTTGTTGTAGAACATATTTCATATGAACAAATTGCTTGGCAGAAAAGCTTATCGATTGACTATACTTGTTATTTCTCTACCCATTCGACAATACTATTCAACAAAATACTAACAAGCCAATCATTGTATACCACAAGTATTCCCACAAGTCTCATCCTTATAATATGTTTGATCACAACAAATCTTTATGATTGTTCTTAGATACTACTAACTTTGACAGTGTTATCATTCTTTTGAATCTTTCTTTCTTAAGGACTGCGTTTTGACTTTTTGAGAGTGAACTCTTTGATACTCATTGCCTTAAAAGAACTATAGCACACCTTCAATTATGATTGAATCCCTTTAGCTTCCCATCTTCTTGGTGTTTAAAACTCTCTACCACTATTCTTGTATGCCTTGCTTGCATGATATTATTGTTCTTTGTTTGGTACTATTTGTCTTGATAAACAAAGCTATTTTCATAATCATTGTGGCTTCAAGAAACAAGGTACAAAACCCTATTCCCACTCATGTATTTGTTATGAAATCCTACAACTTCCTGTAGTGCCTCTCCCTAATCCATCCTCTATAATAGGATGTGATAGATACGTATAGATTCACTCATGTTCTTGATGCTCCTTTTTGTTTTAGTCTTTATATTCTCTCTGATATTCGTGTATTCATTATGAATACTATGATGATGTTGATTCTATACTCTAGATTAATGATTGAAGTTAAGGTTAGGATCAACTTCATGATTATTCACTATTTTGAGACTGTGGTTCATGTTCATTTCCTATGATGATTTATAACAATCTATAACAATCTCATATGATGATTCGGCCTTTGTGGTTCATGTTCATGTTCATTTCCTATGATGATTCATCCTTTGTGATACTATAGTTGTTTGTAATATAACAATCTATGTAGTCTTTTTTTATTGATTTGCATCCCTCAATCTCATGTCATGACAATGTCTACATGATTCTTTAAATTCCAACAATAGTCAAGTTGGCTACTCTCTTATGCAATATCTTGATAGATCATTTGACTTCTAAGATCCTTGGATGATTTCTTTGCTTGGATAGTTAGTAACACCTCAAACAGTGACTAACTTTGCCTAAAACAGTAAAGACCTATTCAAGAATTAGATGAATCTCCTAAAATAGCATATAAAACTCTTGATTCCAAACCTATCCTCAACATTATAGCTACTGCTCTCCACCTTTTTTCCATTGCAACTCCCTATAACTTTCTATCAATTTAGACCTTCTCAAAAGCAGTTGCAACATCAATTTTCCTTACAACATTTATGTGCATTTACTAACTTTGATGACTTTCCTCTATGATATGTATGTTTTTATAGCTACTTGTTACTATCAAGGGGGCATATGATTGTGGCCCAATGACAATGACCTATAGCATGCTACCATTTGCCTTGTATAACTTATGGTATTCATGAAATATGACTATATACTATGACTTTTATGCATGGAAAGGCTTTGTTGACTATTTTTAAAATGAACTAATCCTCATCTACATATATTTTTTTGTTTCATGGTTAAACTACATGCAGAGAAATTTTATCAAAGCAACACGAAAATAAAAATGCATTGATACCAACAAAGCTGCTAATATTCAGAGTGATCATGATGAACTAGTGGACAAGAATGTGGATCACAATCATAGTTGTGTTGAAGTTGAGGAAATATAATAGTTTTTTTGGACAAAAATTTATACCTTTTGCATTCATTACTTGACTTATATTAAACCACATGCAAGGCATTTATATGAAACAAAAATGAAAAAGGAAAATACCCTGTCAATAGAGCTCTCTCCAAAGCTACACAACTTTAGGACAATGTTGATACTAATTATGCCAAATTCAAGAGTATGTGCATGATATCATATTAGTAGTGGAGTTGAACTTGAGATGTGTGCTATGAAACTTTACTTTTCCTTGATTCTAAAACCCTTCATTTATTAATGACTATTATATCCCAAACAATGAGCAAGCCTATATAATAGTGAATAGACAACTAAAACATTGAATGTAAACCATAAAATAATCAACAATGTGTTCTAATGTTGTTATTCTACCATTTGTTGTTGTTGTTGTAATGTCCTACTCTAAATTGCAACAACCAGTCAGAGTTATTTTGCATAGGTCATTTTAATAAGCTTCATAGCCTCATGGTCTATTGTTACAAGTATCTTATTTAAGTCTCTTCAATGTATTTTTTCCTCTTTTTTATATGGTTTTTGGATGTTACCATCTGTTCTCCAAGTATTTTGTCTTGATCTATTTGTCTATAAAGTTGCTCCATACTTAGTCACAATTTTCTATTGGTTGTCACTATGCCCTCTACCTATTGTCATGAATGTTAAGGATAAGCATTCCACATGGTTGAAAACTTATTTGTTGCATCTCATAATAATTTATGTACTAACACTTTCTATTGGGGTTACTACTGCTATTAACTTCATTAGAATTTTGAAAGTGTTTTTCTATGATGACATGATGTAGTAGAACCTTATCACTATCAAGTCTTAGCTTTCTATTTCACTATCCATTATGTTAGACATACTCTTTCATCTGACTATTGAAAATCTAATATTGCATGAAATTTCTGCAACATTTCTCTATGGCTTTTGTGTAAATTCTTCCACATCTTTCTATAGCACTCATGGAGTTGTTGTAATGTCTTTTGTTTTAGCTATAGAATCATTGCAATTATTTTTGAAAATTTCCTTTTCCAATTATTTTAACACATGCATGCAAGTACTATTTAAGTAATGGTTGTTTTATTATGCAAACAAGGGTAATCATTACCTATGTAATATAACATGTCATTTTTTTTTTCTTTTTGCAAAAATATATTGATAAACTCAAAGAAGGGGATAAATTTATAGTGTTGGATCCATTTGATGGTGTTGTTACGGGCATTGGGTGGATTCACTCCCTATCTATTATACATGGAGTCAACTTGAAATGAATAGGAGATGAAAATGTAAACATTTTAAAGGTCACAAGCAACATACTCCTGATCAAATAGCTCTGATAGGGTAGACAACTGAGAGAAGGGGGTGAATCAGTTGTCTCCAAAAACCTACACAACTTTAACCTTAATCTCAGATCAGATAATTAAACATAGAAGCATAAATTAGCAACACATCATGAACACACATAACACCAATATTTTTGTCGTGGAAACTTGGTTAAGGGAAAAACCACGGTGAGGATGAACCCACAAAATAGGTATTGGAGTTGAGGAAAAATCAACTCTATATCTCCCAAAGATCACCAACATGCAAACCTATCATAGAAGGAGAGAAGAAAAAAAGCTATGGAGGATAGAATTCAGTGATCCAGAAAAGAGGAGTCATATTGATTGTGCAACAATGCAATTTAATAATTACACTTGTTATGAGAAATACAAAGAGAGTCTCCTTATAAGAGGATACTTGAAACCCTAAAGGTAAAAACCCTAAAGAATTATAAGATTCCTAGGTTTAGCTTAAGCATAGAGTATAATAGATTAATAATTAAATAAATAATTATTAGCTAATAAAAGATAACTCTAACACCCCCCCTTAAGATGAACTTAGGGAGTAGCTAAAAACAACTAAGGACCAAAAAAGCATGTAAACAATGCAAGAAAGAAACAATGGGTCCTGACAACTAGGCATGATGAGGTACCCAAGTATAATAAAAATATTTGTAAAGTTGAGAAAAAGGAGAAAACCTTATGGGAACAAAACTCCTCTCCAAGAAGAGATGAAAGCTCAAGTGAAGGACTAAGAAGCCTCCAAACAAGAGTGTTCCAAAAGATAGGAATAAAAAAAGAGCAAGAAGAACACCACTAAAGCATGAAATAGCTGCAAACATTGTTGAAGAGTAATTCTTGATTTGAAGAACCTCCACTGAAACAAAACATGACCAGGTAGAGAAGACTGTAATTTGGATGAGTTTCCTCAAATGACACTACTCGAATCAGATGGTAAACAAAGGCAAACAACTGAACTTGAAGATACAGATGGCATAAAACACCAAAGCCTGAAGAGCTGATAAAATGAACCAAGGAAGCATTAGAACAATAGGATAAACCTCCTCATAATGCTGAAAAGGGAGAGGGACAAGTACACTAAAAATAACGGCCAATAAGAACTGTATGACGAAGAACCAGGAACATCGAAGGTCCAGAGAAAGTACATAGTGTCATGGAAGAAACACTTACTTGAAACACATCATGAGGCTAATATCATGGAAGGAACACTCACGTGACAAAGGTAGATGGAAAACCAAGGCAAACATCAACCCCCCATGGCACTTTATAAGTAGTGCATGTATAATAAGGCACAAGATGTGCAAGATCCCAAGTATACAATGCATGGTGGCACTTTATCTTAGTATGTTTGTATAAATAAAATGTGACAATGATCAAAAGAGACAGAAGACTAGAAACAGAAAGAATAGCCAAAGATGAGACATCCTACTCAAAGAAAGAGATCCCAGGACATGAAACATCTAAGATATTCACCAGAGTGATGAAAAGAAAAAAATTTGAATAAAATATACTTGGAGTAGAATCTATAAACAAAACTTATATGAATGGAAAGAACACAGAACAAGCTTTCCAACGATATAAATTTTTCAAAAAATGGAGTTTGGATGCTCAAGTTATGTCTCCCGGAGTGCAAAAATGAACCTCTGGCTTTGATAGAAAAAAACACCATAAAAAAAGAAAAATAAAAAGATAAAACCTCTATATTTGGATAGAGCTCAGAAAGAGCTTTCCGAAAATATAATATTTATCGAAAAATGCCTTTGTATGCCCAAGATATGGCCAAAAGACTGAAGGTGCTCCAGATGGGCCCAGAAGAGGCCTAAAGGTTGACTACACAGTGCTAATGTCATCAGTCTGGGAGCATAAATTTGATAGTCGTATGGCCATTACCACCAAGAAAACAATCTTCCTAGAAAATCTCATTCAAAAAAAATCTCAATCGTCGTAAAACAAAGGAGGGGGTTGGGAACAAGTTGGTGACTCCTGAATGGGGCGGGAGTGGTGCAAGGGTGGCAGCTAAGCGGGAGCTTGCACGCAGTAGGGCTCAACAGCCAGTAGCTGGCGGGATTTACCATCAGCAATGGTGAAGAGACTGCTAGTTGGGAGGAGCGGGCTCCATGACCTGCTGAAGGTCGTACGAACCTACAAAGGCCGCATGGACCTGTACAGGATGTGGCCCCCCAAAAAACCTTTTTTTTCATTTTTTTTTGAAAACAAACTAACCTTTTGTGTAAAGTTAATTTTCAAAAAAAAAAAAATTTTGGAAATCCGGCCTAGGTAAGTCGTTAAACTGGCCAAAAAATTAATTTTTTTCTCGATCTGTGTGCACGAGGTCGTACGACATGGGGCCTAAACTTGTTTTGCCTCCAAAACACCTGACACCAAAATATATCGAATTTTATATCAAAATTCATGGAAAGGGCCCCTTGAATCCAACCGTGAGGTCCTTTTGGCACCAAAATGTACCAAAAAATCAGATACCCCCAGAAATGGAAAAAAGAAACTACACAAACCCCCGAATACACAAATCTAAAGAACAAGGCCCAAAAACTCTCATTAAGAGAATAGGGGCATGCAAATCTGAAGCTCTAATACCATATTGGAGTTGAGGAAAAATCAGCTCTACAAATCCCAAAGATCACCTGCATGCAAACCTTTCACAGAAGGAGAGAAGCAAAAAATCTATGGAGGCTAAAATTCAGAGATCCAAAAAATATGAGTCATATTGATTGTGCAATAAGAATGCAATTTAATAATTACAGTTGTTATGAGAAATAAAAATAGAGAATCCTTATAAGAGGATACTAGAAACCCTAAAGGTGAAAACCCTAAAGAATTATAAGCTAATAAAAGATAACTCTAACAATAGGTATACTCTATTAGAAGTATTACAATGGGGAATTCACATGCATTTAGGCACACTGCCTAGAGCTCACTACTCAAAAATAAGAAGGGCTACAACCTAGGGAAGGCTCACTACCTTACAATCAATCATGGATTACTTCCAAAAATCAAGAACTAAGAAATATCATCCTCAATGTCGAGTTACAGTTCCAGTTAAGCACATAACGACCTGCATCTTCTTCTTCACACTTTTTCTCTTCTTCCAAAAGATCAATAAATTATTTGTTCACTCCACGGGAGCTTCACTGGCTATGCAATATTATATCACATGCATTCACATTGGGGGGTTTAATATCCCAAAAATGAGGGTACAATATATTGTCTATTGGTGAAAATAGGGGATTTTTTAATTTGAGCTATGAAAAAATATAATATATGGCAAAAATACAGGGGCTTTTAATTCGGGCTATGTATTGGGAGGCAGTGATAAAAAAGGAGTTTAGGGTAATATTTTTTAAAAATAGGGAGATTATTTAGTATGTAATGAACCCATGTACTATAACCCGGGTTCACTAATTGAAGCCCCATGGATCACTCTACATGCCTCACACAATATTATTACATTTTTTAATACATGACATCAACCTTGGAAAGTTCAACAAGGTCGTCTCAACACACATAAAATAATTACAATGCTATACTTGTTGATCAGATACAAATTATCACATGCAGACCAAAACAATGTCTGCTGAGACATAGAATGGACCTAAATCATCACCTCTAACATGAAACACCTCTAAAAATTATGCATTGATCATCCTCAACACACTACATGCATCTGGTCGACCAAGAACATGAACACCAATATAAAAAAGAAAATCATCAATTACAGGCTCAACAATCAATGCAGACCACCAACACAGAAGACACAAGATCTAGAAACATCCACAAGCATCATGAATTATCATAGAAACATCTGCACCAGCACAAATTACTAGAATTACTAGTATCTTCATATCGAACCTCAAGAACACTAATTGTAATAAATGTCAACCTGGAAAAATTCACATGCATACCTCCAAACCATGAACCACTTGAATTAAGGAAACATCAATGTCCCAAACACAATTCCAAATTTGTAGAAAAAGATATTACAATGGGGAGTAATGAAGATCAAAAAACTAAACACTATCACCACTGAAAACCTAAAAAACTAGCCACAACATAGATACCCATAACTCAATCAAATCTTCATGCAAACCTCTACAAATTGAGCTGAATCAACTAAAGACATCCCTCTAAAAACCCTTTAATCCACAAACTTTGATCTTCAACATGCTAAGAAGACTAACTCACTGAACTTCACCACATAACTATCACAGACAAAGAAATACGTTGACATCAATGACAACACATCTCTCAAATATCTCTTAAGCACATATTTGCAGCATTCCAACAATCTCACAAAACTTCTAACAACCCCTTATGAAGATAAAATAGATGGAGTTGTCCATTTGAAAAAGAAAGAGGAAACCTACACATAATGGCTACTAAAATATTTGCAAAAAATGACATATTTGATCATGTTTATCATGTACTAGTTGTTAGACATCTTGGCTCACTGCTTTATGCAGTATTTCGAATGTGTTATTCATGGGTCTTAATTATCATGGTGTATTTTAAAGAGTTTGAAACTCTTAGACAACTTTGACATCTATCTATCTATCTATCTAAATATATATATGCATTATTATTTTTATTGCAAATTACCTTTATTTATCATGATGTTGAATTAATCTTTTAATTCTACCATGGTGTAGCTTTTGTTGGCCACTTGGAGGACTTGATTATGTGTTGCATTGATGTTTTATCATCGATGTCAATACTAGTTGTTTTGATTGCTTTATCGGTATCCTTCTTGTCTGGGTAGGTTGTTTGGTTTCCAGTTGATTATATCATGATGATCTGGTATGCTCCAATATGTTTTGGCTTATGGAATTGTCTTAGATATGCTATTCATGCTACTCAGATTCATGTGCAGCCAATTGGTTTTAATTTGGTGATTGGATGCTATCTTATATGCTGGTAAGCCTGGTTTGTTGATCCGGTGATAGTTTCATGCTGGTAAGCCTGGTTTGTTGATCTGGTGATAGTTTCATGCTGGTAAGCCTGGTTTGTTGATCCGGTGATAGTTTCATTAGTAGAGCTTTGTTGAAGATATTTTGATATTATGCATAAGTGGTGTTGGTGTGGCTTCTAGTAGAGATTCATGATGTTGATGGTGATCATGTTCGAGACTTGGCTTATTGGAATCATTGCTTTGGCGTGTGTGGACCTAAATTGGGTCCAATTTATCTAGGTTATGGACTGGCTTAATGTAACATGTTCTTTGGACTTCTCGATGTGTTTTCGGGATGTCTTATGTGTTGGATATTATTTGTTTGGTCTCAAGCCGACATGTTTTGTAATTATATAAATGCATTATTATTTAGTGGTCGACCTGATTGTTTGTGGTTAAGGGTTTGTATATATATGATGTAAGATCTCATTGTAGATCATAAGGCAATAGTATGCAAGCGAATAATGTAATAATAATTCATATGAAGGATTTGGTCAATCATTGGTGATTGAGTTGGGTTAATGTAAGAGGATTAAGTCCTTTGGTAGTGAGCTTAACCGGAACTGTACTCAGGCATAGGAGATGTTATCATTGCAATTCATTCTCTCTTCTAGATTTTTATGTAATCAGTGAGACTCCTTTTTATAATGAGTAGTGTGCTCTAGGCTATTGGCCTTCCTATAAGTGTAGGCCCCTCTTTTTTAATCACATACTTACACAAGAAGTATTATCTAACTGTGGGTAGGCTTCCCGACATGGTTTTCCCCTTTACCGGGTTTTCCACATACAAATCTTGTTGTCATGTGGATGGTGTTTATTCTCTAATTGTTGCTTGTGCTTAATTGGTATATCTACTATTTTGGTAATTGGTTTATGCATTCCGATATTGATCTTTTGGGTTTCAGTATTAAAGTTTTAATTTGTTAAGGTTCTGATAATCTGGTGACAACTGATTAACCCCCTCCCCCTCTCAGTTGTCTTCTGGTTATTTGAACTATCTAACAATTGGTATCAGATCTCTAGTCCTCTATGCAGAAGCTTAACCGCTTGAGGAAGATCCTATGGCAACTAACAGTTCAAGTTCATCAAGTTCATCTGCTGATATTTTTTGGAGAGATATTCCTAGGCTTGATGGAACAAATTACAGAGTATGGAAGATTCAGATGGAGACTCATCTGAGATGTCTCGGTAAGGAAATTTGGGAAATCATTGTGAATGGTATTACACCTTTTAATTTAGAATCTGGAAATCCTCCTCTGACAAACTTGGATAGGATCTTGAGAATGATTGTAGAGCAAGAGAAGCCCTCTTGTGTGCACTTTATGATCAACAAATAATGGGATTAACTAACAAATCATCAACAAACGCTATATGGGACAAGTTGGAGACTCTTAATGAAGGTGACCCTACTATTAAGACTGCTAAAATTGATGGTTACCAAGTGAGATATGAAAACTTGAAGATGGAAGAAGATGAAAGGATTACTGCATTCATGGAAAGGGTAAATGAAATTGTAATGAGAATTCAATGTTGTGGTGGATCTCTGAGTGAAGATGAAATAGTTTCTATAGTTCTGAGAGCTTTTCCACCGGCTTATAAGATGAAGGCTACTGCAGTTAATGAATTGAGAACAATGGCTAATACTTTTGTGAATAGAGATACCTTGGTTGGGAAATTATCTACTTTTGAGCTTGAAGAATTTGGACCTTCTGGAGCTATGAAGTCTGAACCTATTTTCATGCATTTACATCATCAACTGACAATCAAGATTGGAAAGATTTATATGCAAAAGAATTGAATGATATGAAAAGAGAAGATGAAGAATTTGAGAAACTTGAAGCCGTATTTACTAGAAGAGTACCCAAAGGATCTTTAGGAAGTAAGTATGAAGGAAAAGAACCTTTTAAATGTTTTGCATATAATAAGATAGGTAATTTTGCATCTAGATGTCTTGAAAGGAATTCAAGATTTGAAGAGAGAGATAGAAGATATTTTAAGCCCAACCCTGGATATCAGAACAAGTAAAGGTATAGGAAAAATAGAGATAAATCATGCTACATTGCGGATGAGGAAGGTTTTATTGATTCTGATGATGAACCATCACAAGACTCTGCTAGTGGTTCCCGCAATGGAAAGGAATGGGTGTTCTTGGATATCAAGGAAGATGATCTGGCACTGGAAGAGAATGTACCTAAAGAGAAGGCTCTTGCTGCTAAATAGAAGATAACGATGAATGGGTAATTGATAGTGGAGGTTCACATCATATGACTGGAGACAAGTGGAAGTTTCTATCTTTGCAAGAATTTGATGGCGGTCTGGTTAGATTTGGAGATGATAAAGCATGTGTGTGTTAGACAGTTCAGATAACCCGAAGACAACTGAGAAGGAGGGGGGGGGGGTGAATCAGTTGTCACAGATTACCAGAATAGCAATTAATCCAATTAATCATAAACAATAATCATAGAATAAAAGCCATCCACACAACACCAAGATTTGCACGTGGAAAACCCGATAAAGGGAAGAACCACAGTGGGAAGCCTACCCACAGTCAGATAATATTTCTACAGTAATTACGTGAATTTACAATGAAGGGGCCTGCACTTGTAGGAAGGCCAATATCCTAGAGCACACTACTCATCACAAAAGGGCTCTCACTAACTACATACAAATCTAGACTACAATCTGGAGAAGTGTTGAACTTCAAAAGATAGCATCTCCTATGCCTGAGTACAGTTCTAGTTAAGCTCAATACTTGAGGACTAAATCCTCTTCTAGACCCAATTCGATCTCCAATGATCAACCAATTCCTCTACCTAAATGATATTACATTATTCACACATTACATTCCTTGACCATGACCTCAATCAATAACCATGATGATCTACAATGAGATCTTACATCTTATTTATACAAACCCTCGACTATAAACAATCAGGTCGGCCACCAAACAATAAACCAATTACATAATTACAAACCATGTCAGCCTTAGACAAAAACAAATAATATCCAACACATAGGACATCCCAAAAATACAACAATAGGTCATATCCACACCTTAAATCAATGTCGGTCTGTAACCTAGATCAACTAGAACCAAGTATAGGTCCACAGACTTCAACAATGATCTCCAAAAGCCAAGTCTCAAACATGATCACCAAGAGCATCCTAAAACTCTATCAGAAGTTGCACCAACACCAATTATGCAATGCATCAAAGATCTCCACCAAAAGCTCTATCGGTGAAACCCTCGTCGGAACCAAAAACCAATCTTCATAGCAAGCAGGATAGCATCCAATCACCAGACCAAAACCAACTAACCAAATATTAGTATAAGCATTATGAACAAGTCAGTTCCATCACTAGATTATACCGGAGTCAACCAGATCATGCCGGTTCCAAGTTAACCAAAGACTACTCAGCCTACCGGGACCAGAAGGGTGTCAGTAAAGCATCCAAATAGCTAGTGTTGATATCAATGACCAACAATCTCCCCCTTTGGCATTGATGGAAACACTAGATATGAAAAACATCAAAGTACCAAGAAATGCCAAATAAGTCTCCCCCTATGGAAGACAACCAACAATCTCTTGGATATAGATCTGAATATTGATGTCTCTCCCCCTGTGAATAATAACTCTGTAAATTTTTTGAATTTTTTTTTCACATCACTATCTCTCCCCCTTTGACATTAACGCCAAAAGTATGACAAAAAATATCAAAGAAAAAATATAATCCTCTAAATCTCAAAGTTGACTACTCCCCTGAGAAGTAGCATCCAACATCAGTGCTAGAATGAATAGTATCTTTGATAATGCATACCGGACTAATTCCAAACTACATCAATCAAGTCTCTGTCGGAGGGGCAGAAACCCCCAATCTATCTCTTAGGTACTCAAATGATTCCTTTGATAAAGGTTTAGTGAAAATATCTACAATCTATTCTTTAGTATTCACATAGACCAGTTTAACTTCATTTGCTTCCACCTTCTCCTTCAAAAAGTTATACTTGATAGATATGTTCTTTGCCTTAGAGTGAAATACTGGATTCTTTGATATATCAATAGCAGTAGAGTTATCACAATGAATAACTACCAGTGCATCACAATCATAGATTTGTATCTTGTAGGATTTATCAGTGTAGAAACATATTTCCTTGTCAATTTCTCACTTGTAACCATAAGTTTACTTACCGGTTTAGAATCTCCCATACCAAATTTATTTAACAATTCCTTAGAATACTTAGTTTGATAGATACGAATACCTTTGCTAGTCTGAGTAATTTGCAAACCTAAGAAAAATTTCATCTCACCACTCATAGACATCTCAAATTATTTCTCCATGTTCTTAGAAAATTATATGCATAATTTATCTTCACCTCCAAAAATAATGTCATCAACAAATAATTCAACAATCAGTATATCATCATCAATGATTTTATAATATAAATTACTGTCAGCACTGCCCTTAGTAAAACCAAGCTTCAAAAGATATTTATCCAACCTTGCATACCAAGTTCTAGGTGCTTGTTTCAATCCATATAAAGCTTTGCTTAACCTACAAACCACATATGTATCATCTAATAGTGAAAACCATCAGGTTGCTCAATATAAACTTCCTCATCAAGATCCCCATTCAAGAATTCACATTTAATATCCATCAGATAAACATTATAGTTTTTATAAGCAGCATAGACAAGAAATAATCTTATAGCTTCAATCCTAGCTACCGATGCAAAAGTTTCTCCATAATCAATTCCTTCCTTCTGATAATATCCTTTACAAACCAATCTAGCCTTATTTCTTATAACTTCGCCATCCTCATTCAATTTATTCCTAAGAACCCATTTAGTTCCAATAACATTTTTACTTTTAGGCCGAGGAACCAAAGTCCATGTGTTATTTTTCTCAATTGATCTAGTTCTTCTTCCATATCTTTTAACCAAAATTCATCTTTACATGTTTCAATTACTGATACCGGTTCAACTTGTGAAATTAAACATACCTCATTAGTTGCCAGTCTTCTTCTTGTCATCACTCCATTGCTCTTATCACCAATGATTTAATCTTCAAAATGATTCAATCTCACATACTTAGGAGTCTTCTGACTCTCTGTTCCTCTTCTCTGTTCTTTAGTTACTATATAATTCTCTGATATTACCGGAGCAACTGGTTCAACTCTTTGTTTTGGTAAAGGTGCTACCAGTTCAGATATAATCATTTCCACTATCAGTTCCTTCTCATAAATTCTAATTTGACTTTTTCTCAGCTCATCTACTTTGACCTTAGCACTCTCCACTATTTTTTGCAATCTCTTGTTATAACATCTATATGTTTTTCTTTCATTAGAATAACCAAGAAACATGCCTTCATCACTTCTAGGATCAAATTTCCCAATAGTATCATCTCTCTTGATATAACATTTACTACCAAAAATTATGAAATACTTAACTATCGGTGTATTGCCAAACCATAATTCATAAGGTGTCTTACCATTTTCTCCTTTGATATGTACTCTGTTGAATGTGTAAACCATTGTACTAACTGCTTCTCTCCAATAGATATGAGGTAGACTAGCTTCCATCATAATTGTTCTAGCAACATCCAAGATAGTGCTATTTTTCCTTTCCACAACTCCATTATGTTGATGTGTCCAGGGAGCAGAAAATTGTCTTCTTATACCATGCTTATCACAAAAGTTATTAAACTCAATGGATGTGAATTCTCCACCATGATCTTATCTCAAACATTTTATCTTCAATCCTGTCTCAGTTTCCACTTTAGCCTTAAAGATTTTAAAATTTTCAAATGCTCTAGATTTTTCTCTCAAAAAAGTAACCCACATCATTCTAGAATAATCATCAATGATTAGCATGAAATATTTATCACCATGAAAAATTTTAACTCTAGCAGGGCCACACAAATCAGTATGAATAAGATCAAGAACATCATTTGATTTATCTTGTACACTCCTAAAATATGTTCTGACCTATTTACCCATTTGACATTCTTTACATACCAGATTATAGGGCTTCATAATCTTAGGTATAAATCTCGAACAACCTTAGTTGAACTGATCTTCATAATGCAATCAAAATTCACATGACACAACATTTTATATTTTAACCAACTCTTATCAATCTGTGTAATCAAACATGTCTTCTCACTGAAGTTCAAATGAAATATGTTACCTTTTGTCTGTGTACCGGTTGCGATCTCCAAGCCAGATCTATTAATGATTTTGCATTTTACATTCTTGAACTGCAATTGAAATCCCTTATCTACCAATTGTCCTACACTCAAAAGATTATGCTTCAAACCTTCAACATAGTAAACATTGTCAGTATTATTCTTACCGTCAAATGATATAGTTCATTTTCCTTTAATCATACATGCCTTGTCATCTCCAAATCTAACTAGTCCACCATCAATTTCTTGCAAAGAAAGAAACTTCTCTTTATCTCCAGTCATATGATGTGAACAACCATTGTCAATTACCCATTCATCATTATCCTCAATTTTAGTAGCAAGTGCCTTCTCCTCAGGTACATTTTCTTCCAGTGTTGGATCATCTTCCTTGATAGCCAAGAATACCCATTCTTTCCCATTGCCGGATCCACTAGTAGAGTCTCTTTTCAGTTCATCATCTAAATCAGTAATGCCTTCCTCATCCACTATCTAGCATGATTTGTCTCTATTTTTCTTGAATCTATACTTGTTCTAATATCTAGGGTTAGGTTTAAATGATCTCTTAACTCTTTCTTCAAATCTTGAATTCCTTTTAGGACATCTAGATGCAAAATGAACAATCTTATTACATGCAAAACATTTAAAAGGTGTGTTTCCTTCATACTTACTTCCTACCAGTCCTTTTGGTACTCTTCTAGAAAATAGTGATTCAAGTTGCTCAAACTCATCATCTTCTCTCTTCATATCTTCTAATTCTTTTTCATATAAAGCTCTCCAATCTTTCTTACCGGTTGTAGATGTAGATACATGAAAAGTAGGTGCAGTTTTCACATCTCCAAAAGGTGCAAATTCCTCAAGCTCAAAAGCAGATAGTTTCCCAACCAAAATATCTCTATTGATAGATGTATTAGCCATTGTTCTCAACTCATTAATAGCAGTAGCCTTCATTTTGTAAGCCGGTGGTAGGGCTCTCAGGACTTTAGAAACAATTTCATCTTCACTCAGAGTTTCACCACAACATTGAATTACCATAACAGTCTCATTTACCCTTTCCATGAATGCAGTATTCCTTTCATCTTCTTCCATATTTAGGTTTGCATATCTCACCCGGTAACCATCAGGTTTAGCAATCTTCACTGTAGGGTCACCTTCATTAAGAGTCTGCAATTTATCCCATATAGTCTTTCTAGATGATTTGTCAGTTAATCTCATTATTTGTTGATAAGAAAGTGCAAACGAGAGGGCTTCTCTTTCTCTACAATCATTCTCAAGATCCTTGTCCAGGTTTGTCAGAGGAGGATTTTCAAATCTCAGATTATAGGGTGTGACACCATTCTATGTGATCTCCCAAATCTCCTTGCCAAGGCATCTTAGATGAGTCTCCATCTGAATCTTCCATACTATATAATTTATTCCTTCAAGCCTCGGTATATCCCTTCGAAAGATAGCTCCAAAAGAATAGGATGAACTTGAATTTTTAGTCGCCATAGGATCTTCCTGAAGTGGTTAAGCTTTCTATAGAGAGGACCAAATCTCTAATACCAATTTTTAGACAATTCAGATAACTGGAAGACAACTGAGAGGGGGGGTGTGAATTAGTTGTCACAGACTAACGAAAGCATTAGCAATTTAAAAAAATAATACCGGAATAGCAATTAATCCAATTAAGCATAAACAACAATCATAGAATAAAAGCTATCCACACAAGACCAAGATTTTTACATGGAAAACCTGGTAAATAGAAAAACCATGGTGGGAATCCTATCCACAGTCAAATAATACTTATGCAGTAAGTAGGTGAATTTACAATGAAGGGGTCTTCACTTGCAGGAAGGCCAACAACCTAGAGCACACTACTCATCACAAAATGAGTCACACTGACTACATACAAATCTAGACTACAATTCGAAGATGTGTTGAACTGCAAAAGATAACATCTCCTATGCTTGAGTAAAGTTCTAGTTAAGCTTGATACCAGAGGACTAAATCCTCTTTTAGACCCAATTTGATCTCCAATGATCAACCAACTCCTCTGCTTGAATGATATTACATTATTCTCACATTACATTCCTTGACCATGACCTCAATCAATAACCATGTTGATCTACAATGAGATCTTACAACTTATTTATACAAATCCTTGACCATAAATAATCAGGTCGGCTACCAAACAATAAACCAATTACATAATTACAAACCATGTTGGCCTTAGACAAAAACAAATAATATCCAACACATAAGACATCCTATAAATACCACAATAGGTCCTATCCACACGTTACATCAATGCTGATCCATAACCTAGATCAACCGGGACCAGGTATAGGTCCAAATTCTTCAGTAATGATCTCCAAACACCAAGTCTCGAACATGATCACCAAGATCATCCTAAAACTCTATCAGAAGCTGCACCAACACCAATTATACAATGCATCAAATATCTCCCCCAAAAGCTCTACCAGTGAAACCCTCGATGGAACCAGAAACAAATCTTCATAGCAAGTAGGATAGCATCCAATCACCATACCAAAACCAACTGACCAAATATGAGTATAAGCATTATGAAAAAGCCAATTCCATCACTAGATTATACCGGAGTCAACCAGATAATGCTGGATCCAAGTTAACCAAAGACTACTCAACCTACCGGGACTAGAAGGGTGTCGATAAAGCATCCAAATAGCTAGTGTTGACATCAATGACAAAACATCAATGCAACACATAATCAATTCCACCAAATGGCCAAGAGTATGATCAAAGGAAAAGGAAATACATCATTAGATGGTAAGCACAATACTAATAATGTTTATTATGTTGGAGGTTTAAGGGATGATCTTTTGATTGTAGGACAATTGGTGGATAAGGGATTTCAATTACAATTCAAGGATGGAAAATGCAAAATCATTAATAGATCTAGATTGGAGATTGCAACCAATACTCAGACAAAATGTAATATATTTCATTGGAATTCTAGTGAGAAGACATGTTTGATTGCAAAACTTGATGAGAGTTGGCTATGGCATAAAAGGATATGTCATGTGAATTTTGATTGCATGGTAAAGATCAATTCAACTAGGGCAGTTAGAGATATACCTAGGATTGTGAAGCCCTATAATCTGGTATGTAAAGAATGTCAAATGGGAAAACAAGCTAGAACCTCTTTTAAGAGTATACAAGACAAATCTAATGATGTTCTTGATCTTATTCATACCGATTTGTGTGGCCTTGCTAGAATTAGAAGTTTTCAAGGTGATATATATTTTATGCTAATCATTGATGATTATTCTAGAGTGATGTGGGTTACTTTTCTAAGGGAGAAATATGAGGCTTTTGAAAAGTTTAAAATCTTTCAAGCTAAAGTTGAAAGTGAGACAGGATTGAAGATTAAGTGTTTAAGGTCAGATCATGGTGGAGAATTCACATCCAGTGAATTTAATAACTTTTGTGAGAAGCATGGCATAAGGAGACAATTTTTTGCTCCCTGGACACCTCAACAAAATGGAGTTGTGGAAAGAAAGAACAAAACTATCTTGGATGCTACTAGAACCATGATGATGGAAGCTAATCTACCTCATATCTACTAGAGAGAAGCAGTGAGCATAAGAGTTTATACATTCAACAAAGTACATATCAAAGGGGAAACCGGTAAGACACCTTATGAATTATGGTTTGGCAATACACCTACAGTAAAGTATTTCATAATCTTTGGTAGTATATGTTATATTAGGAGAGATGATTTCATTGGAAAATTTGATCCTAGATGTGATGAAGGAATATTTCTTGGTTATTCTAATGAAAGCAAAGCATATAGATGTTATAACAAGAGATTGCAAAGAATTGTGGAGAGCGCTAATGTCAAGGTGGGTGAGCATAATAAAAGTCAAATCGGAGTTTATGAGCAAGAACTAGTAGTGGAAATGATCATAAATGAACCAGTAAACATTTACCAATACAAAATGTTGAACCAGTTACTCTGACAGTATCAAAAAATTCAACAGTAACTGAAGAACAGGAAAGAGGAACATAGAATCAGAAGACTCCTAGGTATGTAAGGTTGAATCATTCAGAAGATCAGATCATTGGGAATAAGAACAATGGAGTGATGACAAGAAGGATATTAGTAGCTAATGAGGTACGTTTAATTTCTCAAGTTGAACTAGTATCAGTAATTGAAGAATGTAAAGATGAATGTTGGATGAAAGCTATGGAAGAAGAATTAGATCAAATAGAGAAGAATAACACATGGATTTTAGTTCCTCAACCTAAAAAATAAGAATGTTATTGGAAATAAATGGGTTTTTAGGAATAAATTACATGAAGATGGACAAGTTGTGAGGAATAAAGCTAGATTGGTTTGTAAAGGATATTCTCAGAAGGAAGGAATTGATTATGGTGAAACTTTTGCACCTATAGCAAGGATTGAAGCTATAAGATTATTTCTTGCCTATGCTGCACATAAAAACTACAAGGTTTATCAGGTGGATGTTAAGTGTGTTTTTTTGAATGGGGATCTTGATGAGGAAGTTTATATTGAGAAACCTGATGGTTTTTCACTTTTAGATGATAAAAACATGGTTTGCAGGTTAAGGAAAGCCATATATGGATTGAAATAGGCACCTAGAGCTTGGTATGCAAGGTTAGATAAATATCTTTTGAAGATTGGTTTCAAGAAAGGTAATGCTGACAATAATCTATATTATAAAGTCACTAATGATGATATACTGATTATTGAGGTCGTTGTTGATAACATCATTTTTGGAGGTGAACATAAGTTGTGCATGGAATATTCTAAAAATATGGATAATGAATTTGAAATATCTATGATTGGGGAAATGAAATTTTTCTTAGGTTTATAGATTACTCAGACTGATAAAGGTATTTTCATCTATCAAACTAATTATGCTAGGGAATTGTTGAAGAAATTTGGTATGAAAGACTCTAAACTAGTAAGTACTCCTATGGTTACAAGTGAGAAAGTGACAAGGAAAGATGAATCTGCACCGTTAAATCCTACAAGATACAAGTCTATAATTGGAGGTCTGCTATATTTTACTCAGACTAGGCTTGATATAATGAATGTTGTTTGCATTGTATCAAGATATCAAAGTGATCCTAGAGAAAATCATGAGAGTGCAGTGAAATTTTTTTTTAAATACTTGCAAGATACATCTGAATATGTTTTGCGGTACCCTAAGGATGATGAATTTACTTTATGTGCATATATAGATGTAGATTGGGCAGGTGATGTTGATGAGTAGAAAAGTACTTCTGGTGGAGCTTTCTTTCTTGGAAAGAAACTTATTTCATGGATCAGCAAGAAACAATCATGTACTTCTTTATCTACTACTAAAGCTGAGTATGTTGTTGTTGCTACTAACTGTACACAAGTTCTATGGATGAAGAAAATGTTGAAGGACATAAAAGTGCATTGCATTGGATCGGTAGTTATTCACTGTGATAACTCTTCTTCTATAGACATATCAAAGAATCTAGTATTTTACTCGAAGATAAAGCACATATCTATCCAGTATAACTTTTTGAAGGAGAAGGTGGAAGAAAATGAATTTAGATTGGTTTATGTGAACACTAAAGAGAAGATTGCAGATATTTTCACTAAACCTTTGCCTAAATAATCATTTGAGTACCTTAGAGACAGATTAGGGGTTTCTACCCCTCCAACAAAAAACTGATTAATGCTATTTGGCATCAGTCTATTATGCATTATCAGAGATATTATTGATTCTGGATTGATGTGGGGATGCTACTACTTAGGGGGAGTAGCTAGTTTTGTGGTCCATTGGTTTATGGTTTTTTCTTTGATATTTATGTCAAATTTATGGCATTGATGTCAAAGGGGGAGAGATATTCATGTGAAAAACTTAAGGAGATATATACATTAGGGGGAGAAATTTGCAAAAGTTAACTAAGATATCATTTATAAGGAGAGTATGGATCAAAACTTAATTGCTATAATCTTGTGTGGGAGATTTGTTTGGCATTTCTTGGCACTTGGATGTTTTTCACATCTAGTGTTGCCATCAATGCCAAAGGGGGAGATTGTTGGCCATTTGGAGGAATTAATTATGTGGTGCATTGATGTTTTGTCATTCATGTCAACACTAGTTATTTTGGCTGCTTTACCAATATCCTTCTAGTCCCGGTAGGTTGTTTGGTTTCTGGTTGATTAGATCATGATGATCTGGTATGCTCTAGTATGTTTTGGCTTATGGAATTGGCTTAGATATGCTATTCATGCTACTCAGATTCATGTGCAGTCAATTGGTTTTGATTTGGTGATCAAATGCTATCTTATATGCTGGTAAGCCTAGTTTGTTGATCCGGTGAGGGTTTCACCGATAGAGCTTTTTTGAAGATCTTTTGATATTATGCATGTGGTGTTGGTGCAGCTTCTAGTAGAGATTCAAGATGCTGATGGTGATCGTGTTCAAGAATTGGCTGATTGTGATCATTGCTTTTGTGTGTGTGGACCTAAATTGGGTCCGGTTTATCTAGGTTATGGACTGGCTTAATGTAACATGTTGTTTGGACTTCTCAATGTGTTTCTGGGATGTCTTATGGGTTGGATATTATTTGTTTGTTCTCAGGATGACTTGTTTTGTAATTATATAATTTCTTTATTGTATGGTGGCTGACCTGATTGTTTGAGTTTGGGGGTTGGTATATATATGATGGAAGATCTCATTGTAGATCATATGGGAATAGTATACAAGCAAATAATGTAATAATCATTCATGCAAAGGATTTGGTTGATCATTGGTGATCGAGTTGGGTTTATGTAAGAGGATTAAGTCCTCTAGTATTGAGCTTAACTAGAATTGTACTCAAGCATAGGAGATGCTATCATTGCAGTTCATTCTCTCTTTTGGATTGTAGTTAGTGAGACTCCTTTTTGTAATGAGCAATGTGTTATAGGTTGTTGGCCTTCTTGCAAGTGCAGGCCCCTCTTTTGTAATCAGAGACTTACTGGAGAAGTATTATATGACTATGGGTAGGCTTCCCATCATGGTTTTTCCCTTTACCAGGTTTTCCACGTACAAATCTTGGTGTCATGTGGATGGTGTTTATTCTCTAATTGTTGCTTGTGCTTAATTGGTATATCTGCTATTTCGGTAATTGGTTTATGCATTCTCGTATTGATCTTTTGGGTTCTGGTATTAAATTTTTAATTGCTTAAGGTTTTGGTAATCTAGTGACAACCAATTCACCACCCCCCCCCTCTCTCAGTTGTTTTCTAGTTATTTGAATTGTCTAAGAACTTGTTCATATATGTAATATATTAATTTTCTTTTATGTTATAGTTCAAGTTTAATATTATGTTATTTTAGCATTATTAAATTTATGGTAATTAATAAATTATTCATATCATAACTATATTTATTGCCAATGAATGGAAACCAATAAATAAAAATGACTAAATATACTACCAATGGACATAAAGCAGTGAATAAAAATGACTAAATATATTACAAATTGATGACAATTAATGATTACAATGAGTAAAGTAATGACTAAATAAATGACTACCATGACTAAATAAATCACCAATTTACAATAATCAATGACTAAATTAATGACTAAGTCAATGACTAAATCAATGACTAAATTAATGAATAAATCAATGACCAAATCAATGACCAAATTGACCAATCAAAATAACCAATAAATGACTAAAATAGTTTAGTCATAAATTTGATCGTGTTATAAATGACCGACAATAAACTACTAATGGTCAAGTGACCAAGATTAGTCATTTATATGCAATTTTTTAGTAGTTTTTTTAGTTATATATTGTTGTTTTTGTACTAGTGGATGTTCCCTTATATAATAAGGACCTTCCTTCCCAACAAATCAAGGAAAACATGAATAATGATGATAGAAAGGATTCCCCGTGAATGATATTTCTTCTTCATCTAATTATCTCCTGGACCCTACAAAATATCACAAAGATCTTTTCCCAACAATTACTACATCTAATCCTAACTTTTCATTAGAACAAAAGGATATTTTACATGAGCTCCTTAAAGCCAATATAATTACTTTACCTTTGAAAAATCAAAGAAAGAATTATAAGAAACATATAGACAAACCATATTTTTGTAAGTATCATCAAATACGTAGCCATTCTACCAGTGAGTGTAATGATTTGGAATTCAACAACTTTTTATAGCTCATATCCTTCAAGTATGTTGGTTCCCAAATGAGTTTGCACTATGAGAGGTAGAAACCAAGTTGATTCTTCAAATACTCATGGAGAAGCCAACTCCAACTATCAATATCCTTCAAACTTGGACGAACTGTGACAAGGATCTACAAATCCTTCTGCACTTTGGGCTCTGCAAGACTTGGGAGGGTGATCCCTTAGAAAATTTGTGATCTTTGTGCCACACTCACGAATTATGCTTAAAAAAGTAGTTAATCTCATATAAGGGCTCAACAACAAGGAGAATTGTCAAGAATGGAGAATTCTTCTGTGATCCTCGACCTTATCTGGAGCATGAGATAGTAGGACACCTTGAACATACATAAAAACTTGGAAATATGTCTTTATTTTAATGATTTATGACAAACCATAAGTGAAACAGACAAGAAATTGATAACCTAATGACATCTGCTAGCATATATTAGTGCCTTACTCTATTGGGCTCTAAGTTTCTAAAATATAACTGAAACTTGATAGAAATTTATCTAATAGCTGATTAACTCTTAAACGATACTACATTACAATATCATTTTATTTGCAATTTCATACCTGAACTGCTTATCAAATCCTAGTACAAGCTTTATCCCTGTGTAATCTCATTCAATCATTATAATTAACCCCTTGGATTAAAGCATGAATTGAAAAATAACATACATCATAACAAAGAAATGAACAAATGAAACCCTTGATTCTATTTACTCAAAAGAAAAGAAAATCGTACACATGAGAATAAAGATTTGAAATTATATCTGTATTAACTTCAAAAGCTATCTTCTATCAAATAACCGAATACATTTCATTTACAGGAGAACCCATTTTAAATTTGAAATTGAAGGTTGTCTTCTATTTTGCTTTGCAAAATGACATTACAATTCTCTGCTATTTACTCATGACTTCTCAAAACTAGAACCTAATCCTGTAGACTGGACCTACACAAGAGACCCTATTCAGAGATTTTGGAACCCTTTTCTAATGGTATTGATTTCTCTTTTATAGAAAAAAGAGGGAGCAACAAGCTTCAAGCCAAGAGACACATGTCATCAGAATGATTAAACACACCTGACGTTTTTTACAAAGGTATTCCATTCAAGGAAAGTTATAACCAATATCAAAATCTGTAACCGCTTCTCTAATATTCTTGATGCATTTTACTGCCCTGGCTATTGTTCCGGTTCAAAAGAAAAACCGCCACTAGAAGACAAAAACCGTTCAACAAAACAATTATATCAAACAGTTTACAATCCTTATTCCTCATTCAAATATGTCTTACTCCATCCATTGTATTCTTCATCAGATGGCCATTCATAACTTATGACCTCATCAACTTTTTCTCTGTATGGAGTACAAAACAACTACTTGATTTGCCTCTTTTAAAAGATTCAAAAAATGTCCCTGTGGCAATTATTTAGTCCATGCTATCCTCCAGCATATCAATGTTCATCCCTTCAGAAATTAATTCTACTTGGGTGTTGATGACTCTCTCTACCTCCTCTTTCCAAAATTCTAAAGGCTTAACTGCCCCATTTTCATCCTCAATATCTGATAGAAGTGTTTCACTCAACTCACTGAAATTTCTCATCGGCTCCCTTATCTTTCTTTCTATTTTCTCTAGAAAAATTTGGGCCTCCCGCATTGATTTTACCAACAAATAAGTTGGCTAGATTGTAGGTGGCCTCTCAACATGATATTTGGAAGCCATAGACATTATTCTAAGCTTGTTTCCCCTTTGCAACCACTTTGTTAACAGGGGAACCGCCATCTCCTTATCTTTATCAAATTTTTGAATAGCATCAAATAATAAAGAATATAAAGAATGAATGCTATTAAGTCTACTTTCAACTTTTTCATTTAAATGAGTTAGCACTGAGCTAACTCTCTTTTGTTGATGGGCTCACTTATCTCCTAATTCCTTTAGCCTATTTTCTAATTCAATCATCCTCTCCAAGAGTTGGGCTTTAGTTGGATTAGTAGATCTAGTGGATTCAAGCTCATCATCATCATATGGTACCAATGATATATTGGGGATATCAACATTGCTGCTAGGTTGAACTGATTCTTCTTCATGGGTAACAAGCAAAAATATGGATGTAAGTGCAGAAGAGAATACTCTTATCTGTCCTTACTCAAAAATTTGCACTTTGGTTTGCAACTTTACACACCTTCGTTGAACTGCATTATAATCATTGAAAATCTTGTCAAACTTTCTTATTAGCTCTTCTTTTTCTAAGGCTTCCCTCTTTGCAGTTTCATGAGCCAATTTGGTGCCATAAACATTCAAATTTGTAGCTTCCACACTTGATGTGTTAGATGCTCTTTTTATAATAAGGCCTCCTTTTAAGTTGGGATTTATGTCACTAATGTTAGGCTTTCTAGGTCCTTCCTCTAGTTCCCATATTGCCAAGGTTGCATAATCATCTACAAAATCCGATCCTTTTAGTGCCAACATTGCTTCTTCCTTTGAACCTAATTGTTGGTCATTTGATTTCCTAATTGCATCAAAGGCCATTGCATCTGCTATATCCCATTCTGGTAAAATTAAGACTCCAACCTGATTTACAATCATCCTACCCTCATTTGCGGTAATTTTCCTAAACTCTTCCATCATTTCATTCTTAACTTCTTCTTGGTTTTCATGCTCAGACCTATCTGGCCTCTAAGTTTTTCTCTCGGCACTTCTCTTCTTAAATTATCCTATTTTCATTTTCCATACTAATTGCAGAAAGGTCTGGCTTCTCGCAAAAGCATCATCCTTAAGAAATTTATCACATGCCTCCTTCCTCGCATCCCTAAAAGCTCTACCTTGAATATCCAAGGGAGTGAGGTCCAACCCCAAACTAGGGGGCACAACAGGAATACCAATTTCCATCTCTACACACGTTACTATGAAAGTATCTTCCTCTATTTGTTCTTCAACCTGTCTTGAAGGTGAATAGGGAACATGTTGTGGTGAAGGACTTCTATCTGAATCTTCAAGATCAATAATCTTTACTCCTTTAAAAGGCTTAGCTTCCACCTTTGGGGGAGGCTCTAGTTGCGTTATCTTTTTACCTTTTATCCTCGCCAAATCTTCAATATTGCTGCTACTCTATTCTTCACCACTTTTTTCTTCTCTTACCCTCTTTTGAGAGGGCTCATAAACAGGTCTTTCTTCTTTAGGTCATTTGTTCTTTGAGCTAGATGAGGTCGTGGGCCTGGTTGTTGCATCCTCATTTGATGAATCAAGGTTGATTCCTCTGGTATTATGGGCATTGGATGTTCTACATCTCTTCTTTCAACTTGTCGATCATGGACTTCTTCAAGTTTGGCACTCTTCTCCTTTAATGAAAGAATCAATTCATCAAAATTATTCATAACAAAATCAACTTTAGCACAAAATGGAGTGATTTTTTTTGTTGGATCATAGCTTGGATCCATTTTCTAAACTATAGCCCACAGCTTCCTTAAACCTATCCATTTCTCTTTCCTCCAATCCTAAGTCATGAATTTAAACTCATTTCTTATTATATCCTCAGGGAAATTATTCTCATGGTGCAATAGGCCTCCTTTTATTCTTTCTCTGAATAGGTTATAAAACCCCTCCGGGTCACTATGTCTGGTTGTGCTAACCCCTAAATGATATTGTGCAAAAAACTTGTCGAAATGCTCATATCCTCCTTTTAAAATCACAAAATATGGAATGATAGTATAATTAGGGAAAATTGTTCCTTTGTCTCTTCCCTTTAATTTCTTATTATGGATGCACCATATCTGCCACATTACTTCAGCAAAATCCATTCTCAAAGGAACACTAAAAGGCAATACATGTGGCTTCCCGGAGAAACCATAAATTCTAATAACAGTGCTAATAGGATAGGGGATAAAATCCCCCCAATTGTGCTCAATATTCAAAAGTGGCAACCTCTCTTTAGGCCTTACAAAATCATGAAGTTCTATGGGGATCCTTGGTGAGTTCAGTTGTTATCAAACCTCACAAACCTAGCCTCATGTCTGTCTCAAGACATATCCATGCTCCAAAGCTATACTGGAATTTCATTATTGTCAATTATTCTTATGAGGTTCATAGTGCCTTCAAAGTAATCCACATTTCGATACAATAACATGTGCATGAGCAAGGAGTACCAGTAGAAATGAGTGCCAGACACTTCATTCTTAACATCTCGCAACCCCTCATGAATATTCTCTTCAAGGTATAGGGCAAAGTCAAAAATCATTGTATAATTTGGATGTTGAATTTTCATAGCCATATACATGAAGTCAGGTGGCATAACTATAATTGGATTGAACACCAAGACCTGACATAGAGAGAAAAAGGTAGCCTAAAAATAAGGAGCAAAAGAACCAATAGGAAAAGGATCCTCTGAACTAGGGCCAGTGTAGTACATTATATCTGCTACTTTTACTAAATGAATTGGAAAAAAGCTAGTTTTAATGAAACCTTTCATTCTATAATACTCTGCCTTCAATTCATCTAAATCTACTTATACCAGGTTAGCAGATGGTTCGTACAAGTCAAAGATCTCCTAGAATTCCTCTCTATTGATTGTCAGCAAAATATCTCCTTCATTTCCCCTTATAACCCTCAAGATAGGGTCATATCTATCTGCAATAGCCTTGATAAGGTCGACATCCATGAACACATTCAACACCACTAATTTACCCAAGTCATATTGCCAGACACTTGAGAATGGGGATTCTAAATTCCTCTGTTCATACCATAATTTGAACATATCTATCCCAGTCATTGGTACCCTAACATCTGCCAAGTGGTATGCTTTATCAGTCAACCCTTCTCCTAGGGTTTTACCATGAACAATTTTCTGCCCTTGGTACTTGTCGTTAGTCAAGGGCTTTAAGTGGTCGATAAAATCATCAAAAAGATTTCTCTTCAAATATTCAATCTGCCCTGAATGTTTTCATAGGGGAGACATCTTACTAGACTAGAGTCTCTATCACTTAACCACAAGAGAAAAAGAAAACTAGGATTCAACATAAGAACCTCAAGAATAACACTGAATCATGCAAATTCTTATCAAGGTCTGAACCCTAGAACAATTCATGAGGTTTTCCCTACAATTACTCACACAATTCACACTTCAATCATTAAGGAAACACATAAGGGGTGTTTAGCAACTTACTGCTTTGCAAATAGCAGGCGAACCACAATCCTACACTGCAAGAACCTGTCTCAAACTTCTTCAGCTTTGGGGATACCTTTTGAATCGCTATGAATAACTTTATGAATTGAAAATAGCTCTAAGAATACTTTTTATTATTGTTCTAGAATGAAATGCGACTATCTCATCTGCTATTACTGCTCGTGCGAGTGAAAAATGGCTCAAACTTGTGTTTGAAATAAGTTTAAAACTAAATCGTCAATCATCTTCCATAATGGTGCATCGCGCGATTATATTTTGTCAATTTGAAATTGACCATCACATGTGGAAAGAGGGTTCACCTAAAGTATGACATGGCATAGCCAACTCACCGCTTACTTCACCTCGGTTAGCGACCCTACCATTAGCTTTTCTTGGCCCACCTTGGACACATGGCATCATCTCGTGATGCCGCAATCCATAATCCCCTTGCATCTCTTGATTGCGGGGTTACGAGGGTCGTTGGATTGGTTCACTATTTACCCATCTGCCCCAACAACCACCTTCTTAAGTCCCTTAATAGTCAAGCAATTTTTTTGTAGAAATTAAAACATCTTTGTCCATTACAAGAACATGCAGATAGATGAACCATTAGTAGTCCAGACTTTACTTGTTGGGAACCGGTAAGAAAAACTATTGTAAAGGTTTAACTTTCAGCTTAACCTTCTTGCCTTGGACACGTGGCATTATCTCGTGATGTCATGATCCTTAACCATCGCACACCTTTGACTGCAGGGAGCATGGGCTGTAGGATCTGCTCGCTGTTTAACTATCGACTTAAATATTACAACATTAGACTTAGGAAAATATAATAGGCGTTGGCTAAAATATTAAAGGGGCTCGACCATAAGAAAAAATAACGCAAACATAGGAAAATACAAAGGGTTCAGTTGAAATGTTAAACAAGACCTACCTAGGATAATATAGGTAAGCACAACTTAGGGGTTAAAATGGCCCCACCAATGATGACACGACCCTCAGGCCTTAAGACAAAAAGGTAATGCAAAATTATAACATCTTATGGTTTTTCCACAAGATTTAACTACAAAAGCGTAAAACCTTAAACCCTAAACCCTAAAGGCAGTAACAAAGAATAAAATTAATCCAAAATGACTAGGATTTTGACTAAGGCATGAAAAAAATTTGTGCAGTGATTTTTAAGACTACCAAAGTATTTGATGATGATGGAATAAACCCTCATCTTTTTTCATCTCCATAACATTTGTTCATCCTATAACATTTCTCCTCGCCCTATGGCACTAGTATTTAACTTAATTGGGGGCTCTTTATCATAAGAGGTGATGCTATTTCATATATAATAAACTTGGGGTAGCCTTATAATTCATTCTTTCCTTTATCCTATTTTCTTCACTCTATCCTAAGGTTTCACTACTCCCTTTAGGGATTGCATTTTTCATACTTTGATATCCTTTCTTGCATGGAATGGTATGTCTCTTATGATTAATCTCTCCTTAGGGGATTTTTTTATCCCTTTTCTAATCCTCTCTCTCTTTGAATATTACCTCTTCTTTAGAGTTACATTTTATATATCTTGATGTCTTTGTTTGCATTTAATATTCCTCCATGTGAGTACATTGTGGATTTTCTTATGTATAATCTCTCCTGAGAGGTTCTCTAATCCTTCTCATTGTCTATATGCTTGGGGGGCATTCATCTCTCCTATCATTTCTAGGGATCCACTTCTCCTTTATTGAATGGTGTTTGCTTATGATTTGATGCCATTCCTTGTGTGGAGTTGTTTGTTTTCTCAAGGATTATCTCTTATGCAAGAGGTGTGTATCCTTTAATGCAGCCTCTTCTTCATATGAAAATGTATATCTATTAGGTGGATAAAATATGATCTGAAATCTTATGAGAGAAGATTCAGACAGATCAATCACCTAACAATGAAGTACCTATAATGAACACACATGCAAACCAAAAATCAAAACTAAAACACACATGCAATCTATGAAATTCTACTCCATTGCACTTCTATCAACCAAGATCTTGTGTTCAAGAATGATTCTCTTAGGAGCACACACACAAGAGGCTATGGTGAATGAAGATTTGAGATTATTGCAAAGGAATGTGAAAATGAGAAATGCAAGAAAGCAAGAATCAACTATCAAAAGGTAAGATATGAATGCAAGAGTTTGATTGCAAAGTTGTGGATACCAAAATGGGAGAGGAGCTCTTCTTTTATAGGCATTCTCCAGGTGAATCCAAGTTATGTGATAAAAGATTGGACTTGAGAGTTTGATCCCACATGTGTGAGGTGAATGTCAGTGGGTAGAGGAGAAAGTATAAATGCAAATGCATGTGTTTATGAAAATTGATAAATGATATTATTATAAAATATATAGGTGATAGATGATAAACAAGTGATATAATAATAATATTAATAAATGATAAATAGAATTATAATATTAATGATAATATAGATATTATTGATGATATTAAATGATAAATAATAATAATAGTTAATTACAATATTAATAATGGATAAATGATGAATAATAATAATATTAATGATAATATTGTTAGACAGTTCAAATAACTAGAAGACAACTAAGAGGGGGGATGAATCAATTGTGACAAATTATAGGAACCATTAGCAATTTAAAATTTAATACTAGAACCCAAAACATTAATACCGGAATAGCAGATAAACTAATTAAGCATAAACAATAATCACAGAGTAAAATCTATCCACATAACACCAAGATTTGTACGTGGAAAACCCGGTAAAGGGAAAAACCACGATGGGAAGCCTACCCACAGTTAGATAATACTTATGTAGTAAGTATGTGAATTATAATTGAGGGTCTATACTTGCAAGAAGTCCAATATCCTAGAGCGCACTGCTCATCACAAAATGAGCCTCACTGACGGCATATAAATCCAAACTACAATCTGGAGAAGTGTTGAACTGTAAAAGATAGCATCTCCTATGCCTGAGTACAATTTCAATTAAGCTCAATACCGCAGGACTAAATCATCTTACATAAACCCAATTCAATCTCCAATGATCGACCAATTCCTCTTCCTGAACGATATTAAATTTTTCGCACATTACATTCCTTGGCCATGACCTCTTACATTAACCATGATGACCTACGATGAGATCTTACATCTATATATACAAACCCTCGGCCATAAAAATCAGGTTGGCCACTAGACAATAAACTGATTATATAATTACAAACCATGTCGACCTTAGACCAAACAAATAATATCAACACATAAGACATCCCAGAAATACATCAATAGGTCCTATCCACACATTACATTAAAGTCGGTCCATAACCTAGATCAATCGGGACCAAGTATAGGTCCACACGCTTCAGCAATGATCTCCAACCACCAAGTCTCAAACATGATCACAAATAGCATCCTGAAACAACATCAGAAGTTGCACCAACACCACTTATGCAATTCATCAAAAGATCTCCATCAAAAGCTCTGTCGGTGAAACCCTCGCCGGAACCAAAAACCAATCTTCTAAGCAAGCAGGATAGCATCCAATCACCAAACCAAAACCAACTAAATCAAATATGAGTATAAGTATTATGAATAATCAAATTCCATCACCAGACTATACCGGAGCCTCCCAGATCATGTCGGATCTAAGTTAACCAAAAAAACACTCAACCTACTAGGACTAGAAGGTTGTCGGTAAAGTATCCAAACAACTAGTGTTGACATCAATGACAAAACATTAATGCAACACATAATCAATTCCACCAAATGGCCAACAATCTCCCCCTTTGGCATTGATGGCAACACTAGATTTGAAAAACATCTAAGTACCAATAAATGTCAAACAAGTCTCCCCCTGTGGAAGACAGCCAACAAACTCCCACATAAAGCTCTAAATTTATTTTCCTTATCAATATTTCTCCCCCTTTCCTTTTTTCTTTTTCACATCAATATTACTCCCCCTTTGACATCAATGCTAGAACATAAGCCTTTGAATCACAAAGATTACTACTCCCCTTGAGTAGTAGCAACCCACATCTGTGTCGGAATGAATAGTATCTCTGATAATTCATGTCGAACTGATGCCAAACCACATCAATCAAGTCTCTATCGGAGGGGAATACACTCTCAATCTATCTCTCAGATACTCAAATGATTTTTTGGATAAAGGTTTAGTGAAAATATTTGCAATCTGCTCTTTAGTGTTCACATAAACTAGTCTAACCTCATTTGCTTCCACCTTCTCCTTTAAAAAGCTATACTTGATAGATATGTGCTTTATTTTAGAATGAAATACTTGATTCTTTGATATATCAATGGCAACAAAGTTATCACAATGAATAACTACCGGTGCATCACAAACCACCTTTATATCTTTCAACATTTGCTTCATCCATAAAACTTGTGTAGAGTTAGTAGGAGCAACAACATACTCAGCTTCAACAATAGATAAATAAGTACATGATTGTTTCTTGTTGATCCATAAAACCAACTTCTTTCCAAGAAAGAAAGCTCCAATGGAAGTACTTTTCTGGTCATCAACATCTTCAGCCCGATTAGCATCTGTATATGCACATAAAGTAAATTTATCATCCTTAGGATACCATAAGCTATATTTTGATGTACCTTGCAAGTATCTAAAAATCCTTTTCACCACCATCTCATGATTTTCTCTAGGATCACTCTGAAATATTCAAACAATACAAACAACATTCATAATGTCAGGCCTAGTCTGAGTCAAATAAAGAAGACCTCCAATCATAGATTTGTATCTTGTAGGATTTACCGGTGCAGAAACATCTTTTCTTGTCAATTTCTCACTTGTAACCATAGGAGTACTTACCAGTTTAGAATCTCCCATACCAAATTTATTCAACAATTCCTCGGCATATTTAGTTGGATAGATGAAAATACATTTGTCAGTCTGAGTAATCTGCAAACCTAAGAAAACTTTCATCTCACCAATCATAGACATCTCAAATTCTTTCTCCATATTCTTTGAAAATTCTATGCATAACTTATCTTCACCTCCAAAAATAATGTCATCAATAAATACTTCAATAATCAGTATATCATCATCTATGATTTTATAATATAAATTACTGTCAGCACTACCCTTAGTAAAACCAAGCTTCAAAAGATATTTATCCAACCTTGCATACCAAGCTCTAGGTGCTTGTTTTAATTCATATAAAGATTTTGTTAACCTACAAACCATATCTGTATCATCTGATAGTGAAAAACCATTAGGTTGCTCAATATAAACTTCCTCATCAAGATCCCCATTCAAAAATGCACATTTAACATCCATCTGATAAACCATGTAGTTTTTTTATAAGTAGCATACGCAAGAAATAATCTTATAGCTTAAATCCTAGCTACAGGTGCAAAACTCTCTCCATAATCAATTCCTTCCTTCTGAGAATATCCTTTACAAACCAATCTATCCTTGTTCCTTATAACTTCACCAGCCTCATTCAATTTATTCCTAAAACCCCATTTAGTTCCAATAACATTTTTATTTTAGGTCGAGGAACCAAGGTCCATGTTCTATTTTTCTCAATCTAATCTAATTCTTCTTCCATAGCTTTCAACCAATATTCATCTTTACATGCCTCAATTACTAATATTGGTTCAACTTATGAAATTAAACATACCTCAATAGTTGCTAGTCTTCTTCTTGTCATCACTCCATTGCTCTTATCCCCAATGATTAGATCTTCTGAATGATTCAATCTCATATACCTAGGAGTCTTCTGACTTTATGTTCCTCTTCCCTGTTCTTCAGTTACTATAGAATTCTTTGATGTTTCTGAAGTAACTGGTTCAACTCTTTGTTCTAATAAAGGTGCTACCGGTTCAAATATAATCATTTCGACTATCGGTTCCTTCTCAGAAACTCTGATTTGCCTTATGTTCAGCTCATCTACTTTGACATTAGCACTTTCCACAATTCTCTGCAATCTCTTGTTATAACATCTATATGCTTTGCTTTCATTAGAATAACCAAGAAATATGTCTTCATCATATCTAGGGTCAAATTTCCCAATAATATCATCTGTCCTAATATAACATTTACTACCAAATATTCTGAAATACTTAACTGTAGGTGTATTGCCAAACCATAATTCATAAGGTTTCTTACCAGTTTCTCCTTTTATATGTACTCTGTTGAATATATAAACTGTTGTACTTGCTGCTTCTCTCCAATAGATATGAGGTAGACTAGCTTCCATCATCATTGTTCTAGAAGCATCCAAGATGGTTATGTTCTTCTTTTCCACAACTCCATTCTGATGAGGTGTCTAGGGAGCAAAAAATTGTCTTCTTATACCATGCTTGTCACAAAAGTTATTAAACTCACCGAATGTGAATTCTCCACCATGATTTGATCTCAAACATTTAATATTCAATCTTGTCTCAATTTGCACTTTAGCCTTAAATATTTTAAAATGCTTCATATTTTTCTATCTAAAAAGTAACCCACATCATTCTAGAATAATCATCAATGATTAGCATAAAATATTTATCAGCATGAAAACTTTTAACTCTAACAGGGCCACACAAATCAATATGAATAAGATCAAGAACATCATTTGATTTATCTTGTATACTCCTAAAAGAGGTTCTAACCTATTTACCCATTTGACATTATTTACATACTGGATTATAGGGCTTCATAATCTTAGGTATATCCCTAACTGCCTTACTTGAACTGATCTTCACAATGCAATCAAAATTCACATGACATGGCCTTTTATGCAATAGCCAACTCTCATCACTCTGTGTAATCAAACATGCCTTCTCACCAGAGTTCAAATGAAATATATTACCTTTTGTCTGTGTACTGGTTGCAATCTCTAAGCTAGATCTGTTAATGATTTTGCATTTCCCATCCTTGAATTGTAATTGAAATCCCTTGTCTACCAATTGTCCTACACTCAAAAGATTATGCCTCAAACCTTCAACATAATAAACATTGTCAGTATTGTTCTTACCATCCAATGATATAGTTCCTTTTCCTTTGATCATACATGCTTTGTCATCTCCAACTCTAACTAGACCACCATCAAATTCTTCAAAAGACAGCAATTTCCCTTTATCGCCAGTCATATGATGTGAACAACCACTATCAATTACCCATTCATCCTTGTCTTCAATTTTAGCAACAAGTGCCTTTTATTCAGGTACATTTTCTTTGAGTGCCGGATCATCTTCCTTGATATCTAGGAATACCCATTCCTTCCCATTGTTGGATACACTAGTAGAGTCTTCTGTCAATTAATCATTTGAATCAATAATGCCTTCCTCATCTACTATGTAGCATGATTTGTCTCTATTTTTCTTGAATCTATACTTATTCTAATATCCAGGGTTAGGTTTAAATGATCTCTTAACTCTTTCTTCAAATCTTGAATTCCTTTAAGGACATCTAGATGCAAAATGAACAATCTTATTACATGCAAAACATTTAAAAGGTGTGTTTCCTTCATACTTACTTCCTACCGGTCCTTCTGGTACTCTTCTAGAAAAGAGTGATTCAAGTTGCTCAAACTTACCATCTTCTCTCTTCGTATCTTCTAATTCTTTTTCATATAAAGCTCTCCAATCTTTCTTACCGGTTGTAGATGTAGATGCATGAAAAGTAGGTTCAGTTTTCACATCTCTAGAAGGTGCAAATTCCTCAAGCTCAAAAGCAGATAGTTTCCCAACCAAAGTATCTCTATTGACAGATGTATTAGCCATTGTTCTCAACTCATTAATAGCAGTAACCTTCATTTTGTAAGCCAGTGGTAGGGCTCTTAGGACTTTAGAAACAATTTCATCTTCGCTCAGAGTTTCACCACAATATTAACTTCCCATAACAATCTCATTTACCCTTTCCATGAATGCAGTAATCCTTTCATCTTCTTCCATATTTAGGTTTTCATATCTCACCCGGTAACCATCAAGTTTAGAAATATTCACTATAGGGTCACCTTCATTAAGAGTCTGCAATTTATCCCATATAGCCTTTCTAGATGATTTGTCAGTTAATCCCATTATTTGTTGATCATAAAGTGCACACGAGAAGGCTTCTCTTTCTCTACAATCATTCTAATATCCAAGGTTAGGCTTAAATGATCTTCTAACTCTTTCTTCAAATCTTGAATTCCTTTGAGGATATCTAGATGCAAAATGACCAATCTTATTACATGCAAAATATTTAAAAGGTGCTTTTCCATCATACTTACTTCCTACCGGTCCTTTTAATTCTCTTCTAGAAAATAGTGCTTCAAGTTGCTCAAACTCATCATCTTCTCTCTTCATATCTTCCAATTCCTTTGCATATAAAGCTTTGCTGTCTTGCTTATTGGTTATAGATGTAGATGCATGAAAAGTAGGTTCAGTCTTCACAGCTCCAGAAGGTCCAAATTCCTCAAGCTCAAAAGCAGATAGTTTCCCAACCAAAGTATCTATGTTGACAAATGTATTAGCCATTGTTCTCAACTTATTAATAGCAGTATCCTTCATTTTGTAAGTCGATGGTAGGGCTCTTGGGACTTTAGAAATAATTTCATCTTCGCTAAGAGTTCCACCACAACATTGAATTCCCATAACAATCTCATTTACCCTTTCCATGAATGCAGTAATCCTTTCATCTTCTTCCATCTCCGGGTTTCCATATCTCACCCGGTAACCATTAAGTTTATCAATCTTCACTGTAGGGTCGACTTCATTAAGAGTCTCCAACTTATCCCATATAGCCTTTTTAGATGATTTGTCGATTAATCCCATTATTTTCTAATTAGATAGTGCACACAAGAGGGCTTCTCTTTCTCTACAATCATTCTCAAGTTCCTTGTCCAGGTTTGCCAAAGGAGGATTGCTTGATCCCAGATTATAGGGTGTGACACCATTCTGTGTGATCTCCCAAATCTCCTTGCCAAGAAATCACAGATGAGTCTCCATCTGAATCTTACATACTCTGTAATTTGTTCCATCAAGCCTCAGAATATCCTTTCGAAAGAGAGCTCTAGAAGAACTGGATGAACTTGAACTGTTAGTTGCCATAGGATCTTCATCAAGCGATTAAGCTTTCTACAGAGAGGACAAAAGCTCTGATACCAATTGTTAGACAATTTAGATAACCGAAAGACAACTAAGAGGGGGGGTGAATCAGTTGTCATAGATTACAGGAACCATTAGCAATTTAAACTTTAATATCGCAACCCAAAACATTAATACCGGAATAGCAGATAAACCAATTAAGCATAAACAATAATCACAGAGTAAAAGCTATCCACATAGCACCAAGATTTGTACGTGGAAAAACCGGTAAAGGGAAAAACCACGGTGGGAAGCCTACCCATAGTCAGATAATACTTTTGTAGTAAGTATGTTAATTACAATTGGGGGGCCTGCACTTTCAGGAAGGCTAATAGCATAGAGCACACTGCTCATCACAAAAGGAGCCTCACTGAATACATACAAATTCAGACTACAATCCAGAGAGGTGTTGAACTGTAAAAGATAGCATCTCCTATGCCTGAGTATAGTTTTCGTTAAGCTCAATACTGGAGGACTAAATCCTCTTACATAAACCCAATTCGATCTCCAATGATCGACCAACTCCTTTTCCTGAATGATATTACAATATTCACACATTACATTCCTTGTCCATGACCTCTTACATTAAGCATGATGATCTACAATGAGATCTTAAGTCTATATATACAAACCCTCGACCATAACAATTAGGTCAGCCACCAAACAATAAACTGATTACATAATTACAAACCATGTCGGCCTTAGACCAAACAAATAATATCAACACATAAGACATCCCAGAAATACATCAATAGGTCCTATCCATACGTTACATTAAAGTTGGTCCATAACCTAGATCAATCGGGACCAAGTATAGGTCCACATGCTTTAGCAATGATCTCCAACCGCCAAGTCTCAAACACAATCACCAACAACATCTTGAAACTCCATCAAAAGTTGTACCAACAACACTTATGCAATTCATCAAAATATCTCCATCAAAATCTCTACCGATGAAACCCTCGCCGGAACTAGAAACCAATCTTCTAAGCAGGCAAGATAGCATCCAATCACCAGACCAAAACCATTAACCAAATATGAGTATAAGTATTATGAATAAGCCAATCCCATCACCAGACTATACCGGAGCCTACTAGATCATGCCAAATCCAAGTTAACCAAAAAACCACTCAACCTACCAGGACTGGAAGGTTGTCGGTAAAGCATCCAAACAGCTAGTGTTGACATCAATGACAAAACATCAATGCAACACATAATCAATTCCACTAAATAGCCAAAAAATATTAATTATGGATAAATGATGATAAATGACAATAGATGGAATAATGTATGAAAAATGAGGTGGATTCACCCTGGATTAAGATGACAAATTTTATGTTTCTACATGTTACCCCTCTTTGAGACAATGCATCTTGTCGCGTTGTTTCAAAGAAAATGATTAACTTATACATACACCAGAGATATCTTGATAAGTGTGATGATTGATTGGTTATGTGGCCTTGAGAGATTGATCGAATAGACTGATGGAGATTGATCTCTCAATAGATTGCGGGAGAGACGATTGGATGATTGATATTGCACAAGAGATTAAATTCAGATGTACATTTGATGGAAACGCATAGTTGATGAGACATAACTGAATAATTGATTGAAATGAACAGTGTATCTAGGTTGATAAGCTAATTAAGTTGATTGCTCTGATTAAGCTGATAGGGATTGATACTAGCGCAAGACAAGGTGTTACAATGATTGATTGATTGATTGATCTAGGGGCGTGGAGATTTCAAGAAACCTTTTTATTGATTGATAGAGCGATTGATAAATAGTAAGAGACATGCATAAGTTGGATAAAGCATTGATTGATCCTACTACATTGAAAATAATGAAGAAGATGAAGATAGAAATGATGAGAAAGAAAGAAGAAAGGTGAGGAAAGGAGAAAAGTGATGAGATGGAAGAATGATGAGAAAGAAGATATGAAAGGTGATGAAAATTCTTGTGCTTTTTTAAGTGCTTGTATCATCATTGAGATTATTTATGGCAATAGGATAAAACTCATCTAGATACAAATAAAACCTAAATGAATCATCATACCAATTGCGTGAAACAAAACACATTAGATAAGAAGGATTGCCTCAGTTTTGATCATACTATTATGTCCTCGATGATCTTAAATGATCATGTCCTAAGACGGGTCATCATATTACTAAAGAACAATCCACAAGAAGCAAATAGGTGAACATGCCCCATCCTCATCTTTTTAGTCAAAGACATCCCGAAGATAAAATCTCTAGTTAGAGACATCCTGAAAAAGCTAAAAGACATGTCACAAAAAAAAAAATCAGAAACAATCAAAAGAAAATAAGAAAACAAGAAAACAATATGTTTCATGCCGAATGATTTTTGTTCACAATTAATGTGTTTGTGTTTAATAAGTCGATCAAATGTTGTTATGTTTTCTCAATCATAATCTTGTCACATCATGAGTTCATTCAAGTGTAAACTTGCATGGTTGTCCGAAGTGTTTGTGTCGTCACAATGTTATTACATGTGTTTTTGGATTTTTATGATTTTTAAGGTTTTTATAAACATTTTATGATTTTTATGATTTTTTAGGACATTTTATGATTTTTAAGATTTTTTAAGGACATTTTATGATTTTAATGATTTTCTTTCAGGACATTTTATGATTTTTATGATTTTTCTCAAGACATTTAATGATTTTAAAGATTGTTTACAAGACATTTTATGATTTTTCAGGACATTTTATGATTTTTAATATTTTTTTCAAGATATTTTATGATTTTTAAGATTTTTTTTTAGGATATTTTATGATTTTTATAATTTTTTCAGGACATTTTATGATTTTAAAGTTTTTTTCAAGACATTTTATGATTTTTTAGGACATTTTTATGATTTTTAAGATTTTTTCAAGACATTTTAGATAGTTCCTCTAACCGTGAGATGTCAACTATCCCCACCCACTTCTAAAGTTGAGGAGATGCCCCAGTGAGGGATAAGACTAGCGTAGTATGCAAGAGTAGCATTGCACGTGGGGTGTGCAAATTATCCACAAGATATGGTGGGGATGGAAAGGCTATTATGAAATGGGAAGGTAGATACAGATAAGGCATGATCAAGTAGAGTACTGAAGAATGAAGAAGTGAAATCTCTACTCATGGCGTCCATTGCTCGGTTTTCACCATGGTAGCTGCCCAAGGCTCCTGTTTGCCAGGTTTTCACCAGTGGAAGAATTTATTTTTCTTTACTTTTTTTATTTTTCACTTTTTTGTGTCACAAGGTGCCTGTTTACTAGGTTTTCACCAAAGTGAATTTTTTTTGTGTTTTTCAGGATCTTTTAAAGAAAATTTTCTGAAGTACTCAAGCATAGAATCTGCGAAGGTGAATTCTATTGATTGGATCTTCAAGTGGTTCACCATTGGGAGTTGCTAGCTGATATGCTCTTGATCCATACACAGTAGTGATAATATATGGACCAAGCCAATTAGGTTCAAACTTACCCTTTTTCTCTCTGTCTTGCTAGTTCTTTGGATTTTCTCTAAGGACAAGATCACCAACCTCAAATGTGCAAGATCTGACTCAGTGGTTGTAACTTCTACACATGCACTGCTAATATGCTCTAAGGTGATCAAAAGTAGTTTGTCTTCTTTCATCCAGCAATTCTAAGTCATGCAAGCGGGAGACTCTATAGTCGTCATCACTAATCAAGTTGCACAAAAAGACCTATAGGGAGGGTATTGCAACCTCAATGGGCAATATAGATTCAACACCGTAAACAAGGGAATATGGAATGGTGCCTATGGGAGTGTGGACACTCGTGCGGTAAGCCCAAAAGGTGGGGTTGAATTGGATATGCCAATCATGACTAACTTCATTAACTATCTTTTTGAGGATTCTAAGGATGTTTTTGCTAGAGGCCTCAGCTTGGTCATTACCATGAGGATAGTACGGTGTGGAAAAATGGTGTTGAATATGAAATTTCTCACAAAGCTCATGGACATCTTGGTTCTTGAAGGGACGGTCATTATCAGTAATGATGGAAAGGGGGACAACAAACTGACATATGATGTAATTCAAAATAAATGTTTCAATTTGTTTTCCAGTGATACGAGTAAGGGGGATGTCTTCAATCCATTTCGTGAAATACTCGGTAGTAGTGATGATGAATTTGTGGCCTTTGGATGAGGGTGGATGGATTTTGCCCACGAGGTCGAGTCCCCACTAACAAAAGGGCCAAGAGGTAATAATTGGTTGCAATTCATATGTTGGTGCATGTATCAAGTCTCCATGTATTTGGTATTGCTTGCATTAATTAACAAACTAATAAGTGTCCTTCTCCATAGTAGGCCAGTAATAACCAGTATGCAAGATTTTATTAGCTAGGGTAGGATCACTCGAATGTGCCCCACATATAACTTTGTGCACCTCTCACAAGGAAGTGTTGGCTTTGTCATTGTCAAGACATCTAAGTAAGGTACCATCAAGACCCCAATAATTTAAGGTATCAGCTAAAATGGCATAACAAGAGGCTTGGAAAATTAAACAAACTCAAGCTTTGTTGGATAGATCAGGAGGTAAGGTATTATCATGTAAGTAGGCATAAATATCTCCATACCATTGGGAATTAGGACCATTGATGAGACATATCATGTCAGATTGTGGTACATTGTAGGTAGGATCCAAGAGCGGTTCAACAAAGAGCTAACAATATTTAGCATTACTTGGCATTAATATAAGGGAGGCAATTGTAGCCATTGCATTAGCTTCTCTATTATTGTCCTGAGGAATTTGCTCAAATGTGATTGTGGTAAAGTAGACCTTGAAATCATCCACCATTCTCTTGTATGGCATAATCCTTTTATCTTTTGTCTTATAATCATCATTAACCTGTCTGATCACTAACTGGGAGTCACTGAGAACAAACAAATCTAAAATTTTCATTGTACAACCATAAGGAGTCCAAAAAGTAATTCTTCATATTTTGCAATATTGTTGGTACAAGGAAATTGTGTTTTATAAGCCTTTGGTATGCAATCCCCTTGTGGTGTAACAAAGAGAATGCCACCACCAGACCCACCATGTGTGAAGGAGCCATCAAAATGTAGAGTCCAGAGGTTTGAAGATTCCATGTTGAAGATTGACTCATCTGGTGACTCTATGATAAGTGGATGATCATCTGTGATAGGAGCATCAGTAAGTTGATCTGCTATATCTTGTCTTTTTATTTATTTTCTTTCTACATACTCAATGTCAAACTCACTAATAATCATGACCCATTTAGCCAGTCATCCTATAAGAGCTACTTTACTCAAAAGATATTTAAGTGGATCGATTTTTGCAATGAGCTTTGTTTGGTATGTAAGCATGTAATGTCGCAGTTTCTATGAGGCAAAAACTACATAAAGACACTCTCTCTCAATAGGACTATAATTAAGCTCATGTCCCACTAGGGTATAACCGATTTAATATATTGCACGTTCTTTTCCTTCGGAGTCATGTTGAGCCAAAAGTGTCCCCAGTGCTTTGGAAGTTGTGGATATATATAATAGTAGAGGCTTGCCATTTGTGGGAGGTACTAACACTTGTGGTGACATTAGGTATTCTTTAATCTATTGAAAAGCTTGTTCACACTTGTCATCCCATCTAAATGAAACATTTTTATGTAGCAAGTGCTGAAATGGTTGACACTTATCTGCCAGTTGTGCTATAAAGCGACAGATAGATTGGAGTTTCCCTTGTAAAGATCTCAATTGATAGATATTCCTCGGTGGTGGCATCTCAAGTATGGCTTTTAATTTTTTAGGATCAACTTCAATTCCCTTAGATGATACAATGTATCCAAGGAGTTTCCCGCAGGTTACCCTAAAGACACATTTCTTTGGATTCAATTGGACTTCATATTTTCTCAACCTTGTAAAGATTTTAACCATGATTTCTAAATGTCCCTTCTTGGTGTAAGATTTTCCAAGCAAGTCATCTACATAATCTTCCAGATATATATGCATCATGTCATGAAAGATAGTGGTCATTGCACATTGATAAGTAGCTCTGACATTCTTCAATCCGAAGGGCATGACATTCCAACACAAAGTTCCCCAAGGACAAGTGAATGTTGTTTTGGCCTGAGAACCCATCCATGAGGGATAACATCTCGTGCCCTATTGTGGCATCCACTATCAAGTCAATATTTGGAAGTGGGAAGTCATCTTTAGGACAATCTTTATTTAAATCTCTGAAATCTGTGCAAACACGGACACTCCCATCAGGTTTTGAAACTGGTACCAAGTTTGAAATTCCTTCAACATAGTCAACAGGTTTTATAAATCCAGCATCTAGCAACTTTTGTAATTTTGCCTTTACCAATAGTTCCACGTGAGGGTGCATTTTTCTCAATTTTTGTTTGACAGATTTTGCCCTCGGTGGCAAAGAAAGTGATGCATAACTAACCCAGGGTCAAGTCCTGGCATGTCTGCATAGGACCATGCAAAATTAATCTGTCTTTCCTTCTAAAATTGGATATGCTCTATTCTCTCTTCAGGGGTCAATGATTTTGCTAGATGTATAATCTTTTGTTTCTCTTCCATGCCCAAGTTTATCGATATTGTCTTTTCCACTAACATTGATGACTTCTCATAGTATAATGGTAGGGGAAGTGTGTCAAGCCTTGCATCTTTAGGTTCCTCAGAGAGGTTTTCACCTTCGGACACATCCTATATTTTTTTATTTTTCAGGTCTAATAGTGTCGCAGAACAGTTTTCACTAGAAGGCCTATTGATATTTTCCATAATTCTGCGACTAAAAGGCTTGACACCTTCTCCAAATTAATTCGCACAGTTGAGTTCTATGGTGAATCCAACCCTATGATCTCCAAGGGGTAAATCATTTCGTGCTCTAAGAAATTTTATGATTACCTCATCATTTTGAAAAACATTTAACTAGGGTTGTCCCTCATGATCCCAATCAATAAGTTGCAGGTGAACAAGAGGTAAAGGATCATGATTAGGTTCAAGGTTATGAATAGGCTCGAGGTTACAAATAGAATCATAGCCATATATATCAATAAAATCATTAAAGTCATCAATGGCACCTTCTTCGTTAGTTTGTGTTGCATTAGAAGACTCCCCTACCTCACTCGAGTTACCCTTAGTACTCAAGGTCTTATCTTTTTGTGTATCATACCCTAAACCAATAACCTTACGTCCACCATAAGCTTTGATCGATTCAAGTATACCTTGTTTATATAAAACAAGAGGACTATGACCATCATACCCATATCTTATCATTATCTTTTGTCCCTTTCCATATTCCTCAGCTAGTATTTTGACTTTAGTTTCTACAATTTTTTCTTTCTCTATATCTTTATCTTTATACAACCATCTTAGGAGATCATCTTCTTCCATTTCATCATACAAAGCTCCCCATTTTTTGAAAATAGTAGGTTTGCAGTGTTGGCATTTTTATGTTTCTATTGTGATTGTCATTGATGGACACACATTTGTATTAAGATCCCCTTTATATGTATGAGCTAGAGCTCAACCGGTATTTGTTCCAATCGGTATGTTGTATTCTAGTCTTTAGACTAATGATTTTGCAGAATGTGTTTCCCAGTCTGAAGCGGCATAATGACCCCAAGTGGTTTGTCGATCTCAACCGGTACAAGGGAGAAAAGCGGCATAACACACTATTACCAGTCTTCATTTTTACCAAACCGGCAACCGGTATTTTGTATGAACCGGTAATACTCTGTGATGAGTTAACAACCGGCATTTTGTGATGAGTTACCAAACCCACCGATTGATTGATAGTGTCGACACACTAACGGTGCTTTTTGTGTCATGTTACTGAGTATGTCTAGATTCATTGAACCTAGGAAATTGTAATGTAATCCTATTGGACCGACATGAAATCAAATTCCTTTAAAAGGACATCATGTCTAGGGTTTTATGTTGTTGTAACTGTTGCTGAAAGGGTTTATGTTGTGGCTAGGGTTTAAGGTGGTAGTTGAGTTTTTGAAGAGCGATCTTATCTAAGAAGATTGAGTTGTAAATAGAAAGAGATAGAGAAGACTGAAGTAATGTTGGAGTGCATTAGCAGTGAACTATACTGGATCTAATCAAGCAGTTTGTGCTATAAGATAGATCGAACACTTGTTGATTACTCACATCTTTGACAAGTCTATAGCCCTTAACCAGGTAGGCCTCAAAGCCTTTATAAAATCCTCTAACAAGGTGGTTCACTTCTGTGAATCTAAAATCCTCTAACAAGGTAGTCTTTAATCGGACTTATCTCCTAACAGAGATTGAGATTCCTAACAGGATCTGTTCTGGTGAAGAACATTGTAAGACCTTAACCGGTTTGGTTTCTATTCTGCAGATAGTGACTTGTGAGTTCCAACTCACCGTGGTTTTTCCCAGTTGGGTTTCTACATCAAATATCTTGTGTTATGGTTGTATTGCTTTTGTGGGTGAATGCTTTATTCGCATTTTGGTTTGCATGTGTGATAATTGTTCTGTCTGTTAGACTATTTTACCGGTTTATATTCAGACTGTATAAGTGTTTAAGTACAGAGATTTTTGGCATACTAATTCACCCCCCCTCTTAGTATTCATCATGCAGACTATAGTAGTGGTGTCCAGTGTGGTTTTCCATAAGTGCGAGGGGACAAAGGTGATTTTCCAATGCAAAGAGCATGACTCATAGAATATTCTCCTAGTCCATGGTCTTTTACTTTTATTTTGATCTCAGCTTCATTAGATGCTTTTAAGGATTCAAGATTAATGTATGCTTGGGAAGGAGGTGCTTCTCAATTGCTAGGAATAATGGATTCAGTCTTAGAACTCAGATTGTTACAATACATAAAAGGGTTTGGATCTCCTGGTATAGTTTGATGGACTTGAAAAGCATTGAGAGGCGGGGGGTGGGGGTGGGGGGGGTGAATCAGTGACACCAAATAAAACACTACTTCAAACACTAACTGGTAGATGAACTTAACAAAGCTTTTAAACACAATGCATGCAATCCAAAATTATATAACAACCTTCACAAAAGTAAAGCATCCACCATAACAAAAGTGTTTATATGTGGAAAACCCAAAAAGGTAAAAACCACGGTCAGATGAAACTCACAAGTTAACTATCTGCAGTAATAGATAACTGACTGGTTAAGGTCTACAAAGTGCTCTGCTAGGAGTGAATCTTGTTAGAGATCCCAAAGCTTGATTAGAAGCTTGTACCTAGTTAAAGGTAGTACCCTGTTAGAAGTAACCTCATTGGAGTATTTAAGAATCCAAACTAATGGATCACCTTGTTAGAGGATTTGTACATTGAAGCTTGTTAGAGCTTACCCGGTTAAGGGATTTGATTTTATCGTAATGGTTAGAAAACAACAAGAAAGGTTTTGATCTATTCTGAGTAGAACAATACTTGCTTGATTAGATCCTTCTAAGTACATTCAACACTGCTCTTCAACACACTCTTCATCTTAACACTTATCACTCTTCAACAAAAACTTTCTCACTTCATGCATACCATTAGTAACATAATATCTCTCTCTCAAAATGATTCACTAAGATGTCTTTAAATAGACATTCAAATCTTATGTCGGTCCAAGGAAATCAAAACACAATTTCCTAGATGCAATGTATCTAGACATGTGATCATAACTCATCACAAAAATTACTGCCAAGTAGTTGGTGCACGTAACTCATCACAAAAATAACCAAATACCGGTTGGAACAATCAATACCGGTTTTATTAAAACATATGAATCATTGTCCATGAATCTTTGCTTGATCTCCATCTGGATCTTCATCTTGATGCCAACTTAGTATAGCCATAGGTTCTCTTATGCACATACCGGTTGACACAAAGTACTAGTTAGAGATAAACCTCTAACATATCGGTTAATAGTGTAAACAATTGAAGTTACACCAATAGTTGATATAATCATATGTGTGTGTGAGATTGTTTCATCAGTGACAACAAGTGATGAATTCATTACAATCATCATCAAGCCAACATAGTTAATTTGACACCATTGTGCAGAAATTTGATACATTGATGGTAGGTAGAAGGTACAGCTTGCATTGCAAGGATCCAAGGCCTTTTGATAAGAATGTTATAGGTTAAGGGGACATCAATGAATTGTAAAACCACATCCTTCACCACAAGTCCCACTTTAATAGGAAAGGTAAATGATCCCTTAGATGAGTGTTCATCTTCAACATATGCCTTTATTGTATTCTTTTTCTTTGGATCAACTGCATTTTTATTGGACCCAAGCTCTCTAATCAATTTTAGAGTAAATATTTAGACTTGCTCCCTTGTCTATCAGAAATTACTTGATCTTAACTCTATGGACAAGGACTTCAATGTGTAAGGGAGAATTATGGGGTTGTTACATGGACAAGTCATCATTCTTGGTAAAAGTGAGGGCATGAGGGGAGGAAATATGTTCCACCATAGCTTGAAATTGATCTACATGTAGGTCTGTAGGCACTGTGGTAGTAGCGAGAGCTTTATCAAGGATAACTTTATGTTCAAGGGATAGGTGTAGCAACTCAACTATGGAAATCTGTGTGGGTGTTTTCCCTAAATTCTCTATAAGGTTGATTTGCGAAGATGGTGTAGTAGGTTTAGAATTAGAGCCCTTAAGAATAAATGTGCCCCTACGAGTGGTAAAATTACAATCAGTTTCTTTGCCCTTTATGATGAAGGTGTTCACATGATTATTGGCCTCACTATTTTTGTTTATGGTATAAAGTCATATTTATCATTAGTATAGTTCACACCATCACCAAATTTTAGGGCCTTCCCTTTATCCTTGTCATTCTTAGGGAAAGGAATTTTTAATATCTCACAATCGGAGTTACTGGAAGGATTATTTCCATCAACCAAATTTTTTCCCTCATCGAGAAGGTCTTGTATCACATGTCGAAGTTTATTACAATTGTTAGTCCTATGACCCTTATGTCTATGGTAGTCGCAAAAGTGATCATCATTCCACCATGGGGGTTTAACTTGAGGATTGTATTCCTTTATCTCTGGCAATGTTATAAGATTGTTTTCAAGGATTTCTTTCAATGTTGATTCGAGTGGTTGTCCCACTGGTGTAGAATTTTATTTAGGAAAGCTTCTTTGTTGTTTTTTTCCTTTGTTTGAGGATGAAACCTTAAGGTTGTAAAAAAATGATGATGTTTTAGTATTTTTGCATCAACAAATCCGTCATTAACCACATTCTTGTTTCGAGCCCAAAAGGGTGTCTTATTATTTGAATTTGTTTTGTGATCTTTATCATCATTTATCTTTATTGTACCATCATCAATAAGGGTTTTTTCAATTCGACATCCCAAGTCTATTGCTTCCTCAAAAGAGTCTAAACACTTGAGACAAAGTTCTCTTCCAATTTCCTTGTTTAAGTTGCGACAAAAGAGGTCAACAAGTTTCTTATCGGGAATGTCATATGGTGTTCTTTTTGTTAAATGCCTCCATCTTTGCGGAAACAATACAAAAGGTTCTCCTTGTTTTTGTTTTGTGTTGAAGAGGTCCATTATGGATACCTAATGTTCATAGTTGTAAGCATAATGTGAAATGAACTTATCAGCCAATCATTGGAAATATTTGATCATTGGAGGTAATCTAGAGAACCATTCCATGACACTTCTTCCAAGACTGTGAGAAAATAGTCTCATAAGGTATGTTTCATCTACTGCAAATTCCAAGGTAGCAGTGCAAAATTATCTCAAGTGATCTCTAGGGTCCGCTTTTCCTCTATAATTATCTAGTTTTGGGATCTCCCAATGACAAGGAAAAGGTGGCATTAAAATACTCAGATCAAAAGGATAGGGACATATGTCCTCAATGGAAAATTTGTGTGATGATGTCTTCTTATTCTTGAGAGTGTCTATTTCTTGTCTCAATGCTCTCAATTCACTCAAAATGAGATAATTGGTAGGTGTATGTTTTGTTGTTTTCATAGATCTATTGTATCCTAGTTGCAAGTAGAAAGGTCTATGATCTTTTATCCTCTCTTCATTGTTTGTCCTTGTAGGTTTAGCTTCACTAGCTCTCGGTTTGTCCTTAATTGTGAGCAATGATATGTCAAAATCAGGTGGCAATTTAATTCCCTCATCAACAACGACTTTGAAGTATGTCTGTGGATCATGTTTAACCACCTCTTTAAGAATTTTAGTAAATCTATAATTGTGAAACACTTTGTCAATGGTAGACTGAGTTATTTCTTCATTGTTGGTTTCACTAGTTTCACTGGTTGCAACGCTAATGTGTTATTATTCATCAAAATCAATACGGTTGTATCCATCTTGAAATATATGATTTTGAAACATTTGGATTCTTGAGTTAGGAGACATAAGCAATTGTTTTGATGTTTGACCTAAGGTTTATGGATATGACGATGAATGAGACTTAGGTATGATGGAAACCCTAAAGTGCAAAGAGGGAACTATATGATATGAGTGAGATTAGGATGTAACTAAAGATCAATGCAAAGATTAAGGTGCAAACTATATGAGATTGGGATATGATAAGGATTAATGCAAAAAATGCAATCTATGTGATATTTTTTAGATGAGAATGTGCTAAAGGATTGATGCAAAATGCAATTTATATGATAGGAAAGTGATGTGCAGCTAAACCCTAAATGGGATATGAGGATGAATAATATTTGATGCAAGGAATAAGGATACTCTAGGTCTGATATTATTTGCAATGTGAAGTTTGACTTGTGCTATAATGGATAGACACAAGGATAAGTGATCAAAGAGAGGGCATGCTATGATAGGAGATGATGAACTCCAAGTGGAATACCAACTCAAAGACACTCATAGGTTCCCTAACTCAAGGAAGATGCACCTCAAGTGATAAGGGTGATTGATGATCGAAAGTTGATGTCAGACCTAAGAAGAGAAATCCTAAGTGCAAGCAATGTTTTTTTTTTTTTATATATATTTCTGAATTTTGGTATGCAAGTAATAATGAAATGTTAGGACCAATGATGAAATGACCTAAGGCACTTATGCAAGGTTTAAGGTTATGTCCAAAAGGAATGATGGAAGGCTATGCAAAGATTATGGGTATGATCTAAGGGGCATGACCTAATCGTGGTATGCAAAGGTTTGATCTAAGGGTTTTGTGCAAGAACTAGGTATAATTAAATGAGATATGCAAGGATGAAAGGTGCAACTAGGTGAAGACTATGCAAGGACCTGAAAGGTATGACAAGCTAGAATGATGTGACTATGCGAGGACCTAAAAGATCAGAACTCCAAAAGTGATATCTCAAGAGATTTGAAATGATTGTTTTGAGAACATGGGTTCAATGTTTCAATGACAATGTTGTTTTGAAATGTTTTCTTTTACAATGTGGATGGATACTTGAAAGTTTAGGCCAAGATATTTGTAAAGTGTTTCAATTTCAAGTGTGGTGTTGATTGTGAAATTTTCTTGTTTGTTTTGCACACATTAGAAAACATGGCAAACTAAATGTTTGTTTGATTTTTCAATAAAAACACATTCAAGCACAATCCTAAAGCTGGCTAGGACAATAGTTGTTGAATCTCACTTGGGGGGTTACCCCGAGCTACGCAATTCAAAGCGGATACTTAGATGTTTGACCGCACTGGCTCCACCATCGACACTCGCTTCTCTGGGGCAGCCAAGCACCAGTCCCCATGAAAACTCCCTGTGGTGAACTTTGTATCTCTACTAAGAACCATAACAATGTGAGTTGCTTGAGAGGTCCAACCTCCTAGATCAACAACTAGAAGGTTTTTGTCTTCTCACACAAAAGGTGTCTAGTAAGGGCATCTATTCGAGTGGCCATACATGTGGCGGCGTACACTATGTTAAGGAAGGCTCCCAACCTATAGAGGTTGTGCTCTATAGGGTTTATGGGGAGACATATCGTCAGTATGAACTAATCAGCACCTATTGCTTGCAACTTTTGTCACAAACACATTTATTTATAGTGGTTCGGAAGAGCTTGGCTTTAGCTTGTTACCACTTGGGTCGTTCCCTCTCACCGAGCCTTAAGGGCTTCTCGTGAGGCAGGCCCTCTAAAAGGTAAAAAAAAAAGAGCCTATTACTCAAGACATAAAAGAAACTGGTTAATTTTAGAGCACCAATTTGAAATGTGATCTAATCTAAAAATCAGACAATCAATTTCAAATCACTATTTCTTCGACATGCGTCCTGCATCAAATGACAATAGTAGTTTCAAGAGATTTATCTTCGACACATGAGATTGGATGTCACAAGAGAGAACCTACCCAAGCACACAAAGTAACAAATAATATTAATTCACAAAAATAAATCAAAACACATTGACACAAAACTAAACATTAGTCTAATTAACAAAAAAAATTAAAAAAATTAATCTACTTAACAAACTTTAAAATCTAATCTAATTAATAAATTAAAAATCTATTATAATAAGAAAATTAAAAGCTAATCTAATTAATTAAAAACTAATCTAAAAAGATTAATCTAATTAACAAAAAATAAAATCTAATTAACTAAAAATCTAATTTTAATCTAAATTAAAAAATCTAATCTACATTAAATTAAATTTAATTCTAAAATTAAAATCTAAAATTAAAAAAACCTATTTTAATATGTAAAGTTAAAATCCATTTTAAAGTCTAAAGTTAAAAATCTATTTTAAAATCTAAAGAATCTAATTAAAATGAAAAATCTAATTTTAAAACTTTAATTAAAAATCTAATTTAGAAATCTATTAAAAACTATTTTAAAAATGTAATTAAAACGAAACTATTTAAAAATCTAATTTAAATGCTATTTAAAAAAATCTAATTTAAAAACTATTTAAAAAAAAAGCTATCCTATAAACTAAAATTAAAACTAAAAAAATTAAACTAAGAATTAAAAAAAAACTAAGAAAGATAAGTTAAAAGTAATCTTAAAGAAAGCCCTGTGTGGGGAAGGAAATGCCTCACGTGGGCTGTAAATCAGCCTGCGTGGACCCTATGTGGGCTTTAAAAACTGAAAACAAGGCTCCTTTTTTGAAAAAAGTTGCAGATTTTTAATGCCAAATGTAGAAGCATAATAGGTTGTTTTTAGCAAATTGGCATGCAAAATGCGAAGCACAGACAAGGTTTAAGACGACGTTTCAAAATGTTAACAATTATAAACAAATCCTTTCAGTTTCGGTCAAAAGCGTGTCTTTGTAAATCAAGAATCCCTTTCACCTAGCAGTAGGAGGAAGGTATGCATGCTTGTTCCCCTTGCTTCTTTTGGGAAAAGATGTTATGCTTGTTCAAGAAACTCCTCTTCGAGGTAGATGTCTTTCAGCAAAGATCTATTCTCTTCCAAGGATACTCTTTACACTTGTTGCAATATATCTCTTTTCCAACTATCTTATCCATGCTTGTAAGAAAATTGCCTCTTTAGCTTGGATATATGAATATTGCTTCTTAAAAGGATATATTCTTGGTGTTGAAGGTGGGTATCCTTGTTTATAGCTTCCTTAAGACATCAACATAGGGCTATGTTGACATGTTAAAGGGGGGGGGGGGCGGAGGGGGGGATACATATCGCCCTCTTTTGTACTAAATTGTTTTTGCAATGTCTTAAACAAGGTATTCTTTGTTGAAACCAGAGAAAACAAACTCTTACACGAGATGCTTCATGCTTGAAACTAGACACAACATTTATATGTCTTAAACGAGGTGCACATTCTTGAAACCAAAGCAAACAAACTCTTACATGAGATTTTCTGAAACCAAACATATATTTGTCTTACAGGGGGTTACACATTCTCAAAACTAGAGAAAACAAACTCTCACACGAGATGTTCCCAATACCTTACACACGTGCCATTTGTATTTTCATTTCATGTCTTACACAGGTTGTTGCATGCTCGAAACTAGAGAAAACAAACTCTTATACGAGATGCTTAACACCTTAAACTAGACCTAACTTGCACACACACACACACGAAGATGAGTGGAACTAGCAAAACATAGCTAGACCATTCATACTCTCCTCCCCAACATGGATCACCTAGAAAAACACATCTAGAATCTATATCCATGTCCTCTCTCACTCTTCGTCTCATGGATCACCTAGAAAAACACATTTAGAATGTATATCCATGCCTCTTCATCTTTCTTCTCATGAGTTCATAGCTTGGTTATTTGTAGTTCGTGGATGATGTGTGCTCTTTCTCTTTTTATGTGATCACTTGTGTTCTTGAAATGGCATTTAAAAAAAATGATATTAGTGTTTGAGATGTATTTTGATATTGAAGTCTCTTCAATTAGTTGACTTGAAGTCTTGTTTTTGGTTTTCATCTTTTGCATGTTGTTTGTCTTTTGCCTTTTTCCTTTTTGTCTTTGTTTGTCTTTGTTTGCCTTTTTGTTTTTGTCTTGTTTTGTGTGCCCTTAAATGCATTTGAATAAGTTAAGATCCTAAGATTGGGGGCTTGGTTCCTCAAAAATAGTGATGCCTTATGCTTCTTGTAATTGTGCTCTTGATTTCTCATCTCTTTCGTCTCTTTCATCTACTTTACTGCAAGTATTTGCATAGGCTAGTACTCTCGTTAAAGTGGAGGCTAAATGTAGCATCATAAATTGTTACCAGGCCAATTTAAACCTCATTTTTGTTCCCCTACTTTAGTGTTTCCTATTCTCATCCCCTATCTAGGTCCATTTTGTGCTTATTATCCTATTTTGATGCCATGTATACCCACTGATAGACTCCCTGGTCGAGTACCTTTCTCCCTAGGGCTTCATTGTGGTCCATTTTTTTAAGGACCATGGTGCCCAGTGCCTGGGTCTTAGACCCTGGCACCCAAAGCCATGGTCCCTCTTAGTAGGGTTAGAATTTGAAATAGAGGAGAGGTCCTATCTCTCATGTGGGAATTCATCTCCATTGCTCTACTTGACTGTTGGGGGTTGGCCTAATTGGTAAATTACCTAGAACCCCCTATATAAATACGTTTCATCAACCTAATTTGATCCAAGTAATCTATCCAATTCAAGCAATCAATTCCTATCACTCTAGCATCCATGAAGCATTCATTATCAAGCATTTTAAGAGATCTTCAAGCCTGCATATTCTTCATTCAATCATTGTGGAGTAAAATTACATCATTCATATGCAAGAATGTGTGTGTGATTAGGGTTTTGTCATGTTCATGCCATTTCATACAACATAGGTGAATACATTAAAAGAAGCAAAGCATCATCATCAATAGTTGCAGATCTGAAATATATCTTTCCAGCATTTATTTCAGTATTTGCATTTATTCATTCAAGGATAATTCCTAAATTGAGGTTTGATAAGGAAAAACCCTATTCCAAATCATTTTCCCCTTTTCACTACATTCAAAAACATGTATGGAGATATATTTTTCAAGATCATCATAATTCATAGAGACAAACAGGTTCTCTTTTGGATGGCAAAAATTTCAAAGGACCATGGTGACCTCCACCACTACCTCAACAATCTGGGTTGAATTTCAACGAGCAAATCTAAATCATATTCCTTTGATTAGATCTAGGTTTGTGGCTCTATGCAATAATTGTATCTCATTGTTATGCCCGATCTCTTCAATATTCATTCGTTTACCCTAATTTCAACATTTTCACAATTCAACTTAGGAAGATGGAATCAAAACCCTAACATAAGTAGAACCTAATCAGAATTTCAGAGCTTCTTCTCTAGAGGGATTAAGCCTAGATTTGTTAGGTCCATCTCTCTTTCAATATATTGGGTTTTTAAACAAAATTAGTGGTTTTATTACCTTAATTGGGTGAAACCCTAATTTTCACCTATTACACTAACTTCAAAAATTAACTAAAAAATATATATATAACAAAAAATTATGAAAAAATATCCATCCACTAGATATTAGTGTGACAAATATATATTTTAAAAACTAAAATTTCATTCTTGCTATAAGAAAATGTTATGCACTACACAGTAAATGTTACTTTTAAAAAATGTTGATTACTATAAATATCAAGTTATTAAAAGTTACTTAAAATACATGAACAATTCATTTCTATTTTTTTTTTAAATATATATTTAGAATATACATGAAAAATTGTAGTGTAATGGTGGGAAAATGATGAGTGATATATCAAGAGGAAAACTACCCTTTCCCTCAAAGAGAGATGAGAGTTTCATTATTGATTATCCTTCAAGCACTTTTCACCATTACATTAGGAAGAAGGCGATGAGATATTTGACTAGATTCAATTTCTCTACACAAAGATGGTAGATTGAATTCTGAATGAATTGAGAATGTTAGGATGATCCCCCTTTTCCTTGTTTGAAATGGAAAGGAAATTGACCAAATTATGTAGTGCAAAAGTGACAAAAAATCGATTATAACTTGAGATCGGAATATGGGATGAAGTTGTGCACCTGGATCTGTTAGTGAAATGTCGAGACGAAGTCGCCCTGCAAATTTGAGGAAAAGTTGCTTGGACCATGGTAAGAATGTACACAGTCCTCTGAAAAATCCATGAAACGAAAAGGGTTTTTCCACCTCTGCAAATGAAACCCGAATTTGAAAGTACAACTGCACACCTGTAACCTACACACATAAAAGAGAGGAAGATGGGTTGGGATTGGGGGTTTGCCTTTTAGGTCAAACCCCAATTTTGGAATTAAGCAAATAATGAATGAAAGTACTTACAAGTAGATGTAAATGAAGGACTGAATTGTAAATCACCTCAAGGGAGGTTGTAGTAGCAATGTTGATAGAAATGCTTGTGTGGAATTGAATGTTGAAATTAATCTCTTTAATGGTCGAATCCTTGACTTGAATGAAACACCTAGCCTTGAAGGGAGACTTGAGAATGCTCAATGCTAGAAAAGAGAGAGCGAATGGCCCCTTAAATACATGTTTGGTGGATTTGATTTTCATCCTGGGATGACATCGGGGAGGTTTCCCGTCTGAGGCACAACCCACAAGGCATGCTCTAGGAAGGGTCCTCCCCTAAAATAGGGCAGGGGCAGGGGCACCACACCCCTATCCAAGGGTGGACAGTGGTGCCACACCCCTGTCCTACCCCTTTCTCCAGGGCAGAATGCAGATGGGGTGATGTAGAGGCCAAGGAAGAAGTTATGTTCGCAAGCCAAGCAATTTCCAGTCTTCGATCAGGCTAGAGGATTTGAGTTCGCATGCGTGAGGATCCTAATGGAGTCGTAAATTTCTAGGGTCACAATTTTATGACACTACATTTATCCCCCACTTTAGCTAGAGTATAAGCATATGCCAATACTGTCGGTAAAGTACAAGGAAACAAGATTGAAAAAATTTTACCATGTCAAGGAGACAAGATATGCCAAGCCCCCAGTGGACTTAGGATCTTACGACTTCTATTAACAAAGTAAAAGGGAAGATCGAGAAGGGGAGAACCGTGACTCCAAGTAGCAAAGTTCCCTTCACTATGAGTCATGAAAGCAAGGATACAAAATATTACAAAGAAAAACAAAGTTCACTAAGTAATTCTAAGTATCACAAGAAGGAAAATATGAGTGGAGTATATGCCCCCGCATTAAAATGATCGCATGTGCCTTATCAGGAGCGATTGCTTTAAGGTATGATACACCCAAGACAAAGAAGGAAGGGAGTACATTATCATAAGGATTTAATTAGCCCCCAATCAAGGTATAAATCCAAGGATGAACACAAAACATGAGGTGGTGTCTCTTTCCTCGAGGTCAGTATGATGTATGATAACTCATGTATATCATGTATGTATTTGCATAGAATAATATTCATTCCCTAAAGAAGGACACTATCTTAGAAGAAAGGGAAGAGAGGATGTTTGTTGAGTCAACATGAAAGAGACCAAGAAAATATCTCAAATGCTTTGCATCGTCCCCAAGTAGACATTAAGGGAACAATAGAAGAATAGCGATACACATAGAAGAATGGTCACAAAAGAGAAAGAAAGAAGAGAGAGAGAAGATCTACAGTGCTAGTATCTCTAATCTAGCATGACATCTACCTCCTGATCTTGCTGATCGCTATTTCGGGAAGGTGGGCAACATGCCAGAGGAGCGATATTGAGCATAGTGTTAGATGCAATGACAGTCCCAAAGACACTAAGAGGGGGGTTGAATCAGTGTCTAACCAGTTAGTGGAATATTTGAACTTGTTTATAACTTTGCAACCCAAATTAATGTACCGATAAACAAGTAATAATTCAACAAAGAGAAATAATGGAGACAACATAAATGCACACCATAACACAAGATTTTTTGGCAAGGAAACCTGGTAAGGGTAAAACCTCAGTGGGATTTGTGACCCACAATATTTACTCACTAACCAATATGAGTAAATATTACTTACAATAGGGGCCTACACATGCGGGAAGGCCAACAGACTAGAGCTCATTGCTCAATGAAAGAGTCTCACTAACTACAAAATGGATAATTAAATCCAAGACAATGTACTACTCAAAATAGCATCTACAATGCTTGACTTAGTACCGGTTTAAGCTCAGTCAGAAACCATAACCAAAAACCTTGCCAGCGAATAATATTTGCTCACATAACCTATCTTCTATGATCTATTACATAATCACATTTCTTCTATTCTATATATTTCATCATAGTAAAATGACCTATAAGATCTCATACATATATGAGTCTTTACAATACATCATGTCGGCTTATAGATAATTAATTAAATTACAATACAATTCATATAAACAAAACTTTGTCTCACGTCAGCGTAAGTGCCAGTATGCTTTATTGCCGGTGTAAACTAGATGTCAATGAATGAAATTGTTGTGCCTGCCGGTGCCAATAGATGATGTCTATGTTGTTGGTGAACCTATAGAGTCCTATTACCGGTTAGTTGCCATCAATGACAACATCAACCATTCTCATGTGAGTGTAGAATTCCAACAATCTCCCCCTCTGGCATTAATGGCAACACTCATGAGAAAAATCCAAAAACCGTTGTCCAAAAATGAAGTCCAAAACTGATCCCAAAAAAAGAGTGTGCTCCCCCTGAGCAAGTGATTTCTTTTGTGCATTTTTCTCCATACTACCCCCCCTTTGGCATCAATGACAAAGGATGTCAAAAAGAATCAAAGAGTAAAAAATTCTACCTTATAGCCTGTAACCGGTTGTGTACAATTTGAAAGATACCCGCCAAAATTAGATTCAGGCTCTGCATGAATTTATTACTGCCAGAAATAATGGTTTCAGTCTGTTGGACCATGTCGGTTAGATAATGCATTTGTTGCTCCAGTGATCGATCTCCTTGAATTGTAGCTTTAGATAGCTCAACCCGTTGAGTTGTAAGGTTGTCCAATCAAGGACCAAGTTTGTTTTTCAGCTCCCGGGCCTTCATCCTTATCCTTGCCTTTTCTTTTTCTAAATTTGCAAAATTTTCTTCAAAAACTGCCATTTCTTGTTCAGAAACTGAAGTAAGTTCCGAAGAACCTATCATATTATCTGCTATGTCATTTATCTCCTTTTGTGTTTTCTTAATCTCCTCATCAATGTCTCCAGTCAGGTGGTGAGGCTTGCAGGCTTCCTTATATAATTCTTTGTATTCCAAAATTATGGAATTAAGTACCAATAATAAGGAATCAATATGTTTAGTACAGTCCTTGATAGTTTTGTCAAAGAATTCACCTTTTTCTTTATTCACCCTTTCCATAATAGTTTCTTCATTAACCTTATCTACAGTTAGAACATTTGAAGCAATAAAATTTGACAATGCATCCAATTTAACCAAAGAACCATCAATATGATCTATCTTACATGTCGGTGCAATGATTTTCAAAATAGGCAATGTATCATCAATGACCTTAAATGCTAAGGCATTGCAATCTGTGATCCTCTTTATTGAATCTAAAAGTACATTAGTTACATTTGTAGGTCTGAAATCTACAGTGGATGTGCTAGGTTCTATATTAAATCTCTTTTCATCAGATACTAGACCAATTACCTTAACCATTTCTTCCTTGTTTCCAGCATTTATTTCCTCTTTATTTATAGTTGTTGTCAGTTTCTCACTCTATGTATGTACCTCTTCTTCTGTTGGTTTCTCAGTGTTAAGATTCTTAGCTTCCATCGATATTTCAATGTTCTGAGAGTCAACAATGTTAACCGGTGACTCGGAGATCTCAACATTCGTAGCATTAGTTGTCTTAACCTCTGAAGTATCTTTATCCATAACAATATTAAAATCATGTGTATCTACATTCATGGTAAAAAGATTTTTAGAATCTAGATTAGTATCATCATCTGTTATTTCTTCAGCCTTCTTTTCTAGTTGACTGTCAGTATGTATCAGTGTCCTTGAAGTTATTGGTGGGGTGTCTTGTGCTGGTGGAGAAAGGTTATCTTTGACCTTTATAATAGGTACACTACCAATTTTACCTTTACTTTTATCTTTCTGATATACCTTTGCAAAAGACTTATCCATTTTTTGTCTATCCCTTTCTTCTTTATTTTCTTTTTCAACAAAAAATATGTCCCATTTGTCAGCAGTTTCATCTGCTATTTCTTTCACTCTCCCAGCCATTAGACTAACCTGTCGGTGACCACTCAAAAAAACTGTCTGGTTGGCTTCATCAATCTCCTCCCTGGAATTAACAAGGTGAACCACCAATAATGCTTTGACCTTTAACTTTTTATTTAGTTCCATAACTAACATTCTTTTAGCCTCTAACCTCAAATATAAGTCATTAGGGAGATCATCTACAACCTCAATCAAAACTTTCTTGTAGATGTTAAGATGCAAAATAATGCTTGCCTCTATCGTGTCTTTATCAGAATCCTTGAAAGAATGATAAAGTTTATTCACATTGCCAAGATTACCTTCTTGTGTAATTTCATTTACCAGTTCCTCTGGTGTAAGGGTATCTGGTGCCTTAGGTTCTTGTTTCTTCTTTGGAGTTAACTTCTTTTTGGGCTTTCTCATAGCCTGTTGTTTCTTCCTTAATGTTCTTGTCCTTTTAGGAGAAGGAGAAGGTACCGATGAAGGTTTCCTTTTCTTACTTTCAACTCTTTTGAACTTTGCTTCCTTATCACTATCTATTCCAGAAGAAGTGACGACAGGTGAAACATGAGCTACCAGTTCCAGTCCTTCCAGTTCACTAGCAGAAATACCACTTATGTTCATCACATTTTCTTTAACTTCTTTAGCCATTTTGGATGCATCTTCGATGAATTTTTCTCTTCTTTTTCTCTACTTTTGCATTGAAACAACACTCTCAATAGTGTCAGCATTGCCAAAAAATTCTTCAGAAGCTTCCCTTGGTGCATCAAGAAGTGTCTTTCCATAAGCTTCAAGAATATTCAGGTCTACTTTATATCCCATCTTTGTTATCTAAATAGTTCTAGGAGTAACAACTTCCATCCATGTTTCATCTCTTTTGATTACAAAACATATTTCCTTGTCATACTTATCCACAATACTCTACGGTATCCTTTCTCTAGCCTTCATCTTGGTTTGAAAGTTTTTGAAATAGGTTGTTACCATGTCATCACTGTTAGCACCTATGCTGGTAATAGCTTCCATGATCTATCTACCAATAGGGATGTTATATGCAAAGTCCTTGTGACCAATGTCGGGTATCTCCTTTATGAAGTAAAGCATTAAACACACAAGTAGATTCCCAAAATGGAATGTTCCCTTCTTATCACCCCTAATCTTTTTCATGTTATCTAGCAGTTCATCTTTAAGCCATTCGCAAATATCAATTTTATCATTGTTCTTAACCATTTCATATGCACTATGTATACACAAGCTAGAAACATAATTTAACCTATTTTCATGAGTAACCCTATATCCAAATACCATGCTCATATATTTCACATTTGCATCAATGATATCACTAACCCTAAGAGATCTATTGTCAAATGTAGCTCCGGTTAGGTCCATAACACCCTTGTTTGATATCTTCTTCTTTTTGTCGGGCCTAGTACTGGTTGAGGGTAAACCAGTAACTGCCTTGATTGCTACCTTAGTGATTTTAAAAATAGATTCTAGCCACATAAACTCCCCATGAACCCTACTCAGTACAAAATGAACTATCTCATCCAGAAATTCAGGAATATTCAAAATTTCAACAAATCCTAAATCCTCAACAATCTTATGCTCTGGCTTGGCTAAACCTTGTTCATCAGTTATAACATCTTTGTACATGTTTTTCAAATCACTAGACCCTAAATTCTCTATGTTACAGTGAATATAAATCCTCGGGTCTTCGACAAAAGCAACTCCCTTCGGAATCTTAGAAAAGGCTCTGATGGAATCATCTTGCTTAGCAATCTCAGGAATGATTTTAAACATGGGTCTAAGGCACTTAATATTCTCTACCACAGTAGGGTTTGCAATGAATTCAAGTACAGAGGATGAAGATGCCATTGCGAAAGATAAATACCTTTTGACTTGTGAAATCCTTGAATGCCCTAAAATATCTTTGTTGCTTTGCCTTTAAAATTCCTTTGCTCAATTTGCACTCTCTTCGAATTCTTGGATGCTTGGTGGATTGAAATGAGGGTTATCCAGTGCTTTATAACAAAAATGTTCTCCAACAACCGCATTAAATTCTTGTCAGTTAAGTGAAATCTTAACATAGCTGTCGGTAAAGAAGAAATATAACTTCTCACCATCAACTGAGGGTAGAATGCATGATTTTCAATTTGCTTCCATACCCCTTAAGGATTATTCCTTAGTCAGATGAAGAATCTCCTATTGGTGGAGGATTACTCTGTTCTACTGGTGCAGAGACATATTCATCAATTCTCTGATCTCTCTTCTTAATCCATTGTTTTGAAAATTCTTTCTTTATTTTGTTTACGTTTTCTTTTCCCTTCTCATTAGATCCTTTATTGTTCTTCATTATAGTCTTGCTTCTAGAAAATTTTGCAATATGTCCAATCTTGTTACATACATAACAAGTTACATTATTCCTCTGAATATCTTTTCTGTATCCTTGATCGGTTTGTGTTCTGCATTGATTAGATAAAAGTCCAAATCTACCACAAACATAGCATTTCACATTCATTCTGCAATTTTCTGAGTTGTGACCAACTTAATTGCATTTGGAACATTGAGTCATGGGTAAATTTGTATTCTGATTATTTCTAAATATGCACCGATTTTATCTATGACCAAATTTGTTGCAATTAAAACATTTCCCATTAAATTTATAAGCATTAGGTTGTCTTACCGATTTGTTGTGATCTTGATTGTTTGCAGTCCCGAAACTTTCTCCATGTTCAAATCCAAGTCCAATTGCATCTCCATCAGGATTCTGCCTTTTCAGCATGTCATCAAGCCTTTTTGAACTTTTCTTGAATTTTTCTTTGTATTTATTTGCAATGATCAACTCATTTTCCAGAATGCCAACTTGTATCATAAGCTCCCCTTTATCATGTTGCATGTGAATCAAATTTGTCTTTAGCATACCATTTTCATGACAAAGTCTCAGATTTTTATTTGCTCCATCATTAAGTCTCCTAGTCAAGTCTTCTTCATTCTTCTTCCTATATTCAAAATCCTTACATAGCCTCATGGTTAGATTTTGCATTTAATTCTTCATGTTAGTGTTCTCTTGCCTCAACTTCTTTGCAATATCTCTAAGAGTTTCCTTTTCATCGTCATGTTTCTGCATTTTCTCATGAAGTTCCTTCCTCTTGTTTTGTGCTATAACCAGGTTCTCCTAAAGTCCTTTAATGAATTCCTGGGCAGTCCTCAGATCATCTTCAAGTTTTATATTCTTCAATTTTTTTGCATCAAAATCTTCAAGAGCTCCTTCCAACTATTTTCTCAAACTCTCCATAGGTATCGGTTTCAGAATCTTCCTCAAGTTGTTAGGCTTTTGCAAATAGAGGACCAGGCTCTGGTGCCAATTGTTAGATGCAATGACAGTCCCAAAGACACTAAGAGGGGGGGTGAATCAGTGTCTAACCGATTAGTGGAATATTTGAACTTATTTATAACTTTGCAACCCAAATTAATGTACCGGTAAACAAGTAATAATGCAGCAAAGAGAAATAATAGAGATAGCATAAATGTACACCATAACATAAGATATTTTGGAAAGGAAACCCGGTAAGGGAAAAAAATCAGTGGGATTTGTGACCCACAATATTTACTCATTGGCCAATATGAATAAATATTACTTACAATAGGGGCCTGCACATGCAGGAAGGCCAACAGCCTAGAGCTCACTGCTCAATCAAAGAGTCTCACTGACTACAAAATGGATAATTAAATACAAGACAATGTACTGCTCAAAATAGCATCTGCAATGCTTGATTCAGTAGCGTTTTAAGCTCAGTCAAAAACCATAACCAAAAACTTTGCCGGCGAATGATATTCTCTCACATAACCTATCTTCTATGATCTATTACATAATCATCTTTCTTCTATTCTATATATTTCCTCATATTAAAATGACCTATAAGATCTCATACATATATGAGTCTTTACAATACATCATCTCGACTTATAGATAATTAATTACATTACAATACAATTCATATAAACAAAACTTTCTCTCATGTCAGCCTAAGTGCGGGTATGCTTTATTGTCAATGTAAACTAGATGGCGATGAATGAACTTGTTGTGCCTGTCGATGCTGGTAGATGATGTCCATGTTGTTATTGAACCTATAGAATCCTATTACTAGTTGGTTGCCATCAATGACAACATCAACCATTCTCATGTGAGTGTAGAATGCCAACACATAGCAGATGGAGCTATCACAAGGTCCAAACAAGGACTATGCTCATGTTGTAAGTCACTTTGTTCGATTCGAGGAGCTAGGATTAGTGTTTGTGAAAAATCATTCGATAAATGTTTATACACATCAACATACTCATACTCACTATCAGAAGAATGAGGAGCTATATTACCATTATGAATAACATTTTCACTCATTTCTTCATCAAAGTTTAAAGAAAGAGGAGCAAGAACATGAATAGGAGTAAAACCATCACATGTTTTAAGAAGCTTATGATTTGGACATGTTGGTTGAACATCTTGTTGGCCATTTGGTGGAACTGATTATGTGTTGCATTGATGTTTTGTTATTGATGCCAACACTAGCTATTTGGATGCTTTATTGACACCCTTCTGGTCTCAGTAGGCTGAGTGGTTTCTGGTTGATTTGAATCCAGCATGATCCAGTAGACTCTGGTATAGTTTGGTGATGGAATTGGATTGTTCATGATACTCATGCTCATATTTGGTCAATTGGTTTTGGTCTGGTGATCGGATGCTATCATATTTGCTTGGAAGCTTGGCTTTTGGTTTTGACGAGGGTTTCACTGGCAGAGCTTTTGATGAAGATCTTTGATGAATTGCATTAGTGGTGTTGGTGCAACTTCTTGTGGAGTTCCAGGATGCTTTTGGTAATCATGTTCGAGACTTGGCAGACGGAGATCATTGCTATAGTGTGTGGACCTATATTAGGTCTTGGTTGATCTAGGTTATGGACCAACTTTAATGTAACGTGTGGATTGGACCTCTCATTGTATTTCCGAGATGTCTTATGTGTTGGATATTATTTGTTTGGTCTAAGGCCGACATGGTTTGTAATTATGTAATTGGTTTATTATCTGGTGGCCAACCTAATTGTTTATGGTTGACGATTTGTATATATAGATGTAAGATCTCATTTGTAGATCATCATGCTTATGCTAGAGGTCATGGTCAAGGAATGTAATGTGCAAATAATGTAATATCATTCAGGAAGAGGAGTTAGTCGATCACTGGAGATCAAATTGGGTTTATGTAAGAGGATTTAGTCCTCTGGTATTGAGCTTAACTGGAACTATACTCAGGCATAGGAGATGCTATCTTTTGCAGTTCAACACTTCTCCATATTGTAGTCTGGATTTATATGTAGTCAGTGAGCCTCCTTTTGTGATGAGAAGTGCGCTCTAGGTTGTTAGCCTTCTTGCAAGTGCAGGCCCCTCAATTGTAATTCACATACTTATTGCAGAAGTATTATCTGACTATGGGTAGGCTTCCCACCATGGTTTTTCCCTTTATCAGGTTTTCCACATACAAATCTTGGTGTCATGTGGATGGTGTTTATTCTGTGATTATTGTTTATGCTTAATTGGTTTAACTTCTATTCTAGTATTAATGTTTTGGGTTTCGGTATTAAAATTTAAATTATTAAGTTCCAGTCATTCGTGACAACTGATTCACCCCCCCCCCCCCCCCCCCCTCTCAGTTGTCTTCTGGTTATTTGAATTGTCTAACAATTGGTATCAGAGCATTGGTCCTCTCTCCAGAAAGCTTAACCACTTAAGGAAAATCCTATGGCAACTAACAGTTCAAGTTCATCCAGTTCTTTTAGAGCTATCTTTCAGAGGGATATTTTGAGGCTTGATGGAACAAATTACACAGTATGGAAGCTTCAGATGGAGACTCATCTGAGATGTCTTGGCAAGGACATTTGGGAGATCACACAGAATGGTGTCACACCTTATAATCTGGGATCTGACAATCCTCTTCTGGAAAACCTGGACAAGGAGCTTGAGAATGATTGTAGAGAAAGAGAAGCCCTCTTGTGTGCACTTTGTGATCAACAAATAATGTGATTAACCGACAAATCATCTAGAAAGGCTATATGCGATAAGTTGGAGACTCTTAATGAAGGTGACCCTATAGTAAAGATTTCTAAACTTGATGGTTACCGGTTGAGATATGAAAACCTGAAGATGGAAGAAGATGAAAGGATTACTGCATTCATGGAAAGGGTAAATGAGATTGTTATGGGAATTCAATATTGTGGTGGAACTTTGAGCTTAGATGAAATTGTTTCTAAAGTTCTAAGATCCCTACCATCGGTTTACAAAATGAAGGCTACTGCTATTAATGAGTTGGTAACAATGGATAATATATTTGTCAACAGAGATACTTTGGTTGAGGAACTATCTTCTTTTGAGCTTGAAGAATTTGGACCTTCTGGAGCTATGAAGTCTAAACCTTCTTTTCATGCATCTACATCTACAACCAGTAAGAAAGACTAGAAAGCTTTATATGCAAAGGAATTGGAAGATATGAAGAGAGAAGATGATGATTTTGAGCAACTTGAAGCACTATTTTCTAGAAGAGTATCGAAAGGACCAGTAGGAAGTAAGTATGAAGGAAAAACAACTTTTAAATGTTTTGCATGTAATAAGATTGGTCATTTTGCATCTAGATGTTCTGAAAGGAATTCAAGATTTGAAGAAAGATCTACAAGATCATTTAAGCCTAACCTTGGATATCAGAATAAGTATAAATACAAGAAAAAAAGAGACAAATCATGCTACATAGCGGATGAGGAAGGCATTACTGATTCTAATGATGAACTAACAAAAGACTCTCCTAGTGGATCCAACAATGGGAAGGAATGAATATTCCTAGCTATCAAGGAAGATGATCCAACACTCGAAGAAAATGTACCTAAAGAAAAGGCACTTGCTGCTAAAATTGAAGACAAGGATGAATGGGTAATTGATAGTGGTTGTTCAAATCATATGACTGGAGATAAAGGGAAGTTTCTATCTTTGCAATAATTTGATGGCTGTCTAGTTAGATTTGGAGATGAAAAAGCATGTATGATCAAAGGAAAAGGAACTATATCATTAGATGGTAAAAATAATACTGACAATGTTTATTATGTTGAAGGTTTAAGGCTTAATCTTTTGAGTGTAGGACCATTGGTAGATAAGGGATTTCAATTATAGTTCAAGGATGGAAAATGCAAAATCATTAACAGATCTGGTCTGGAGATTGAAACCGGTACACAGACAAAAGGTAATATATTTCATTTGAACTCCGGTGAGAAGACATGCTTGATTACACAGATTGATGAGAGTTGGCTATGGCATAAAAGGCTATGTCATGTGAATTTTGATTGCATTGTGAAGATTAGTTCAACTAAGGCAGTTAGGGATATACGTAAGATTATGAAGCCCTATAATCCGGTATGTAAAGAATGTCAAATGGGTAAACAAGTCAGAACCTCTTTTAGGAGTATACAAGATAAATCAAATGATGTTCTTGATCTTATTCATACTAATTTGTGTGGCCCTGCTAGAGTTAAAATTTTTCAAGGTGATAGATATTTCATGCTAAACATTGATGATTATTATAGAATGATGTGGGTTACTTTTCTTAAGGAAAAATATGAAGCATTTGAAAAGTTTAAGATCTTTAAGGATAAAATGGAAACTGAGACAAGATTGAATATTAAATGTTTGAGTTCAGATCATGGTGATGAATTCATATCCAGTGAGTTTAATAAATTTTACACCTCATCAGAATGGAGTTGTGGAAAGGAAGAACATAACTATCTTCGATGCTGCTAGAACAATGATGATGGAATCTAGTCTACCTCATATCTGCTGGAGAGAAGCAGTGACCACAACATTTTATTCATTCAAGAGAGTACATATCAAAGGAGAAACTTGTAAGAAACCTTATGAATTATGGTTTGGCAATACACCTATAGTTAAGTATTTTAGAATTTTTTGTAGTAAATGTTATATCAGGAGAGATGATATCATTGGGAAATTTGATCCTAGATGTGATGAAGGCATATTTCTTGGTTATTCTAATAAAATCAAAGCATATGGATGTTATAACAAGAGATTGCAGAGAATTGTGGAGAGTGCTAATGTCAAAGTAGATGAGCTGAAGAGAAGTCAAATTAGAGTTTATGAGAAGGAACCAGTTGTGGAAATGATTATATCTGAACTGGTAGCACCTTTACCAAAATAAAGTGTTGAAACAGTTATTCTGACAGTATCAGAGAATTCTAGAGTAACTAAAGAATAAGGAAGAGGAACAGAAAGTCAAAAGATGCCTAGGCATGTGAGATTGAATTATTCAGAAGATCAAATCATTGGGGATAAGAGTAATGGAGTGATCACAAGAAGAAGACTGGAAACTAATGAGGTATGTTTAATTTCACAAGTTGAACCAGTATCAATAATTGAGGCATGTAAAGATGAATATTGGTTGAAAGCTATGGAGGAAGAATTAGATCAGATTGAGAAAAATAACACATGGACCTTGGTTCCCCGACCTAAAAATAAAAATGTTATTGGAACTAAATGATTTTTTTAGGAATAAAATGAATGAGGATGGTAAAGTTATAAGGAATGAGGCTAGATTGGTTTGTAAAGGATATTTTCAGAAGGAAGGAATTTATTATGGAAAGACTTTTGTAATTGTAGCTAGGATTGAAGTTGTAAGATTATTTCTTGCTTATGCTGCTTATAAAAACTACAAGGTTTATCAGATGGATGTTAAATGTGCATTTTTGAATGGGGATCTTGATGAGGAAATTTATATTGAGAAAACTGATGGTTTTTCACTATCAGATGATATAGATATGGTTTGCAAGTTAAGGAAATGTTTATATGGATTGCAACAAGCACGTAGAGCTTGATATGCAAGGTTGGATAAATATCTTTTGAAGTTTGGTTTTACTAAGGGCAGTGCTGACAATAATTTATATTATAAGATCACTGATGATGATATACTAACTATTGAAGTATTTGTTGATGACATTATTTTTGGAGGTGAAGATAAGTTATGCATAGAATTTTTTAAGAATATGGAGAAAGAATTTGAGATGTCTATGATTGGTGAGATGAAATTTTTCTTAGGTTTACAGATTACTCAGACTGACAAAGGTATTTTCATCTATCAAACTAAATATGCTAAGGAATTGTTGAAGAAATTTGGTATGGGAGATTCTAAACTGGTAAGTACTCCTATGGTTACAAGTGAGAAATTCACAAGAAAAGATGTTTCTGCACTGGTAAATCCTACAAGGTCCAAATTATGATTGGAGGTCTACTTTATTTGACTCATACTAGGCTTGACATTATGAATTTTTTTTGTATTGTTTCAAAATTTCAGAGTGATCCTAGTGAAAATCATGAGATTGCAGTGAAAAGGATTTTTAGATACTTACAAGGTACATCATAATATGGCTTGTGGTACCTTAAGGATGATAACTTTACTTTTTGTGCATATACAGATGTTGATTGGGTTGGAGATGTTGATGACCAGAAAAGTACTTCTGGTGGACCTTTCTTTTTTGGAAAGAAGTTGGTTTCATGGATCAACAAGAAATAGTCATGTACTTATTTATGTATTGTTGAAGCTGAGTATGTTGTTGCTGCTACTAACTCTACACAAGTTTTATGGATGAAATAAATGTTGAAGGATATAAAGGTGGATTGTGATGCGTCGGTAGTTATTCATTGTGATAACTCTGTTGCTATTGATATATCAAATAATCTGATATTTCATTCTAAAACAAAGCACATATCTATCAAGTATAACTTTTTGAAGGAAAAGGTGGAAGAAAATGAAGTTAGACTAGTTTATGTGAACACTAAAGAGAAGATTGTAGATAGTTTCACTAAACCTTTCCCCAAGGAATCATTTGAGTACCTAAGAGATAAATTGGGAGTTTCTTCCCCTCTGGTAGAGACTTGATTGACGAGGTTTGGCATCAGTCTGACATGCATTATAAGAGATACTATTCATTTCGGCACTGATGTGGGATGCTACTGCTTAGGGGGAGTAGTCAACTTTGTGATTTAGTGGTTTATGTTCTTTCTTTGATATTTTTGTCAGATTTATGGCATTGATGTCAAAGGGGGAGAGATATTCATGTGAAAAAGACAAAGAAAGAAAAAGAAAAAGTCATAGAGGGAGAGATGTGAATAAAAAAAGTAAAGGGAGAGATATTGACATTCAGAGTTATATGTGGGAGATTGTTGGATGTCTTCCATTGGGGGAGACTTTTTTGGCATTTCTTGGTACTTAGATGTTTTTCACATCTAGTGTTGCCATCAATGTTAAAGGGGGAGATTGTTGGCCATTTGGTGGAATTGATTATGTGTTGCATTGATGTTTTCTCATTGATTCCAACACTAACTATTTGGATGCTTTATCGACATCCTTCTGGTCCTAGTAGGTTGAGTGGTTTCTAGTTGATTTGGATCTAGCATGATCCGATAGGCTTCAATATAGTTTGGTGATGGAATTGGCTTGTTCATGATACTCATGCTCATATTTGGTCAGTTGGTTTTGGTCTGATGATCGGATGCTATCCTGTTTGCTTGGAAGCTTGGCTTATGGTTCTGATGAGGGTTTCACCGGCAAAGCTTTTGATGAAGACCTTTGATGAATTTCATAAGTGGTGTTGGTGTAGCTTCTGGTGGAGTTCCAGGATGCTGTTGGTGATCATGTTCGAGACTTGGCCGATGGAGATCATTGCTATAGTGTGTGGACATATATTGGGTCCCGATTGATCTAGGTTATGGACCGTCTTTAATGTAACGTGTGGATTGGACCTCTCAATGTCTTTCTAGGATGTCTTATGTGTTGTATATTATTTGTTTGGTCTAAGGCCGACATGGTTTGTAATTATGTAATTGGTTTATTATCTGGTGGCCGACCTAATTGTTTATGGTTGAGGGTTTGTATATATAGATGTAAGATCTCATTTGTAGATCATCATGGTTATGTTAGAGGTCATGATCAAGGAATGTAATTTGCGAATAATGTAATATCATTCAGGCAAAGGAGTTTGTTGATCATTGGATATCGAATTGGGTTTATGTAAGAGGATTTAGTCCTCTGATATTGAGCTTAACCAGAACTTTACTCAGGCATAGGAGATGCTACCTTTTGTAGTTAAACACTTCTTCGGATTGTAGTCTGGATTTATGTGTAGTCAGTGAGGCTCCTTTTGTGATGAGAAGTGCGCTCTAGGTTATTGGCCTTCCTTCAAGTGCAGGCCCCTCAATTGTAATTCACATACTTACTGTAGAAGTATTATCTGACTATGGGTGGGCTTCCCACCATTGTTTTCCCCTTTACCAGGTTTTCCACGTACAAATCTTCGTGTCATGTGGATGGTGTTTATTATGTGATTATTGTTTATGCTGAATTGGTTTAAGTGATATTCTGGTATTAATGTTTTTTGCTTCCGGTATTAAAGTTTAAATTGCTAATAGTTCTGGTAATCTGGGACAACTGATTCACCCCCCCCCCCCTCTCAATTGCCTTTCAGTTATTTGAACTGTCTAACACATCTTGCTAATTAGGAGAAAAGGGAATCATGTCAACTATTCAAGTTTGAGGAGACTAAGTATTTTGAGGGATAACTTCACGAGCTCGAACATGGCATCTTCATCGACATTCTCATGCACAAAAATTTCATTGAGTCTTAGTGGAAAGCTGAGAAGGAGGAAGAACACTTGAAAAAGTGGGAACGTTTCTCTCCTTGATAGTGGAAGGTTTAGGTTGAGGTCTTTTTGGTTGAACAATAGAAGAAGCAATCCTCTTCTATCGATAAGAGGAAGCAAGTGGAATTGTGCCATAGAAAGGAGGAATATTAGGTGTAGGAAGGAGATTAGGTCCATCATGAGGAGGAGGTATAGGTCTAGAGGAATATTTTTGTTCTCCTTAAGAGAAGGTAAAGTCACTTCCATAGGAGTAGGTGAAAAATTTTCCTTAGGAGGGAGATTAGTTCTATCCGAGAGGGAAGAACCTCATCTTGAAGAATAATAGGAATGTCAAGTGTTGACAATCTAGGTTGACTTAAGGATAAGATCATATCATTCTTCCATTTTTAATAAGATTGAAAAAGAGAATTTCTCCTTGATGGAAGAGACTGAAATTGTGTAGGCCAAAAGAGATCAATAGGAACACTAGGGCTTATGTCATATGGACAAAATAAGCTATGGTTCATAGTTATGATTTCTCCATTGTGAGGAAATTTAAGAGACTTGTGGATTGGAGAAGCAATAGACTTCATGGAAGATAGCCAAGGATAGCCCAAATTCACATGGAATTTCTCAAAGGAAGGTATTATAATAAAGTAAACATCCATGGATTTAGCATGAACTTGAACAAGAAGGGTGATAGAGCCAATGATAGGACAAGAGAAGCCATCAAATAACTTCACAATCACATTAGAAGAATCATAAATTGGTTTATGTAATTGTAAAGTGAAAATATACTCTTCAGTTATGACATTAACCATGCAAGAGGGATCAATCAGGGCACGACAGCAAGGGATATCCTTAACCTTCGCAACTATGTATAAAGGGCCATCGGGTGCTCTAATGGTCTCACTAGGGTCAAATGTAATACAAGAATCCTTAGGCATATCTTGTGTTTCTACCATATTAACCAAGTTTGGAGCCATAGAGGGGAATTCTTCAGAAGTGAGAGAATTAGGCACAATATAAATAACATTAGAGGTATGAGAAGGCAAGGGATTAGTGAAAATCTTAAAATTTTGATTAGGAGCTACTGATTTATTCCCTTTATCATTTACACATGCCATAGATATAGTATTATTATCAATCAAGTCTTGAACCTTATTTTTCAATGCAAAACATTTTTTCAGTATCATGACCAGGTTGACGATGAAATTGGCAAAAGGAATTGTTATCAAAAAAAGGAGATACAAATTTGGAAGGATCAACTTGTTTTATAGGAGAAATTTTGATAGCATTTCTATGCAACAACTGAAACATAATACTATGTAAAGATTCATTCAAAGGAGTAAACTGCCTTTCTCTTTGAAAAAAATTAGAAATAGAAGGCACATTTGTTGTAGCATTCATATGGTTGTTGATTGGATCATTGAACTTGATGAAGATTTTTGTTGGTTTGAACTTCACAAATGGCTGCTAAACACTCTCCCCCTTATCACTCAGAGCCATAGGAGTGGATTGCTCCATTTGACTCACAGCCAGTTGATAATTGTGGAGTGTTGTGCACAACTACGGAAAGGAAGTAAACTTAGATAAAATAAGTTTTTCCTTGATATCTTTTTGTAAATTATAAATGAAAATTCTTTGAATATCATTATCAGGCACATGAAAAGAAATTTGAGCACACAAATGCTTACATCTACCAATGAAATCATTCACTTTTTCTTTAACGCCTTGTTTACAATGCATTAAATTAGTCAAAGTGATTTTAGGACCAATGTTGTTTTGAAATTGTTGGATGAAAGCATTTTCTAGTTGTTGAAAAGAAGTGATAGAATAAGAAGACAATGAGCAATACCATTGCAAGGCCTTATCTCTTAGTGTTCTTGTAAATAGTTTTGCAAGCAATCATTGATCATAAGCAAAATTAGTACACAAGGTTTGAAATGTTTTGACATGCGTAAGAGTATCACCTCTTCCATTATAGAGTTCCAATTGAGGGATCTCCACATGTTTAGGTGGCATGACTTTAACAATATCAAGAGAAAGTGGGCTTGCAATATCAAAAGTGGGCACACTAAACTTGGATTGACACATAAAAGCAATTTGTTGTTGTAAGGAAGACATGGTTTGAACAAGATTTTTAATTGTCATCTTGGTAGAAGAATTGATGTTAGACATAGGTGATTGATAAGGTGGTGTGATGTTGTCAAAAGATGGCATGCACTAAGAATAAGGTGGTGGGACATTATGATAAGTAGGCATTGGTGATGACTAGGTAGGAAAAAGGGACACTTAAAGGAGGAATAAAGTTGTTGAAGGAGTTGCCCCCTTGTGTCACACTGAGTGGTTGAGGAATAATAGGAACACTCATAGAAGACATAGGTATCGATAGAGGATTAAATGAAGAAGAAGGATTGGCCCCATGACCTATGGTTGTAGGAATTACATTTTGAGTTGAAGTGGCCATGATTTTAGATGTGAAAGTAGGAATACTAGTCATAGGATTAGTTAAAGGAATAGAGGAATTGACTTGTGTTGGAGGTTGTGAGTAACCTAGGGTTTCAACACAACTCTTGATATGCATGACATTAGAATCAACAATATGTGCAATGCCATGCAATATATCAATTCCATTCTTATCACTTTGAAGCATGCGCTTAAGACCTTCAATTAATGGAAGAGCTTCACTATTAGGGTATTCTTGGGACATCCATTGTTGAAAGTTATCAAATTGATTCTCCAATGTAGAAATTTGATCTAAAGAAACCCTAGTTAAAGCTTCTTCTTCATCATGAGATCCATCAATAGGCACATGATTAGGATGGGAAGAATTGACATGATCCTCATTAAAGAAGTCACCCAAATTAGGCTCCATCTCCTTGATAATTAAACCTTGGGAAGCCTTAATTCCAATACTTCATCTAACGGGGATAGGATAGGTAGGACTAATAATTGTAAAACTCTTGCACTAGAGGGAAAATTTTAAATTTTGAATTGTAGAACAAAGCTTACAAAATTGAGTAATGCAAAATGTAAGGAAATAATGATTACATAATTTAAAATTTATTGGAAAAAGAGGACACAATTTCCAAAAATGAAAGGAAGTTGGAATTTTAAAATTAGGGCCAAGGGAATACCACTTAATTTTAAAATCAAAATTTTTAAAATTAGGGCAAACAATTATTAACCTCTTAATTTTAAAAAATTTCTTAAAAGTTAAAATGTTGAATTTTGAAGGTATTTTTGATTCCAGAGGCTTCACAAATCGCTATAATCAACCAATCTTCTGGATTTAGGCTATTAAATATAGTCATAACAGTCTCCCGAATTTTTGGGAAAAAAACCAAGGACTGTGGCAGGAACGTACATGGTCCTACCAACTTTTTCTGAAATTTTTCAGGGATGGATATTACGATGATTTTAAAGCTAACCCCAAAAAATTGGCAAATTTTACGATCTCTAGATGGGAGAAATGAAAGCACAAAGGTGAAAATAGGACCCTATTAGGGTTTTGAATAAAAAAGAGGAATTCAATTGCAATTTTGAAAAAGGTCAAACCTAATGGATAGGGACGCCTTGGAAAATGTTTAGAAATCTAAATATAAATGAAATTGATTTGAAATTCACACAAAATCCCATTTAATTTTAAAAAATAGGGTTTGATGACCTAACCACTTAATTTTGAAATTTGAATTTTGGGAAAAAGGGGGGAAATTGAAAGTTTGAATTGTAGGATTGAAGACAAATCTGAGAACAATCAGAAATCTGAAAATTGAATGGAAATCCAATTTTTGCACAAGTTCAAGACGATTTTTGAAAATCAAGGTTTTAACAAGTAACCTCTTAATTTTGTAAATTTTAAGTGAAAATTGAACAAGACAAAGAGGAAATTGAATTTGACAAACAAAGCAATTTTCAGATCTATGATAACCACAAACAATTTTTGCAAATCACAAGTTCAATTTTAAATTTAAAAACTAGGGTTTTGAATGAATTAACCACTAAGTTTGCAAAAAGTTGAAACTTGTAAATGAAAAATATGCAATTTTTTTAAAGGAAAACATGCAAGACATCGGGTTCACCAAAATGTAATGGTGGGAAAATGATGAGTGATAGATCAAGAGGAAAACTACCCTTACCCTCAAAGAGAGATGAGAGTTTCACTATTGATTATCCTTCAAGCACTTTTCACCATTACATTAGGAAGAAGGAGATAAATTAATTCACTAGATTCAATCTCTCCACACAAAGATAGTAGATTGAATTCTGAATGAATTGAGAATGTTAGGATGATCCCCCTTTTCCTTGTTTGAAATGGAAAGGAAATTGACTAAATTATGTAGTGCAAAAGTAACAAAGAATCAATTATAACTTGAGATTAGAATATGGGATGAAGTTGTGCACCTGAATCTGGTAGTGAAATGTTGAGATGAAGTCACCCTACGAATTTGAGGAAAAGTTGCCTGGACCATGGCAAGAATGTACACGATCCTCCAAAAAATCCGCGAAATGAAAAGGGTTTTTCCACCTCTGCAAATGAAGCCTAAATCAGAAAGTATAGCTATGCACTTGCAACCTTCACACAAAAAAGAGAGGAAGATGGGTTGGGATTGGGGTTTGCCTTTAGGTCAAACCCCAGTTTTGGAATTAACCAGGTAATGAAAGAAAGTACTTGCAAGTAGATGTAAATGAAAGACCGAATTGTAGATCACCTCAAGGAAGGTTGTAGTAGCAATGTTGATAGAAATACTTGTGTGGAATTGAATGTTGAAATAAATCTCCTCTTCAATGGTTGAATCCTTGACTTGAATGTAACACCTAGCCTTGAAGGGAGACTTGAGAATACTCAATCCTAGAAAAGAGTGCTTGAATGCTTGATCACTTGTATATACTCCAATCTTGTCCAACTTCCACCTATTGAACTTATGCAAATGAGAGAGAGAATGCCCCCTTAAATACATGTTTGGTGGATTTGATTTTCATCATGGGCCGACATCGGGGAGGTTTCCCACCCAAGGCACAACCCATAAGGCATGCTCTAGGAAGGGTCGTTCCTTAAAATAGGGCAGGGACAGGGGCGCCACGCCCCTATCCTGGGAGGACAAGGGCACCACGCCCTTGTCTAAGGGGGGATAGTGGCACCATGCCCCTGTCCTACCCCTTTCTCTAGGGAAGAATGTAGACAAGGTGATGTAGAGGCCAAGGAAGAAGTTGTTTTCACAAGCTAAGCAATCTTCGGTCTTTGATCAGGCTAGAGGATTCGAGTTCACATGTGTGAGGACCCTAATGCAGTCATAAATTGCTAGGGTCATAGTTTTATGACACTACACTTACAAATTCAATACTTTACTTCGTCTTCAAATTTTGAATAATTTAGCTACTATAAGTGTTCGAAAGTGAATATCTAGTGCAAAATGTTGATTTCAGCGTCAAGTTTGACCAAAAAGTATAATCCAATATTATGTGGTATCACCCAACAACATGCTTACATAGATTTTGGTAAGGCAATTTTGACCATGTATATATATGGCTGAGCTAGTTTGATTTCTTTTTTGAGGAAATGTTATAGATAGGAGGAGCTATGTAGAATATTCAGTTTTGTATTGTAAAGGAACCCTTTGTCCTTGATTTCAAAGGGGGAGATTTTTTGGAGAGCTAAGTGGTTGAATTGGCACAAGTGTTATCATCAATTAAAAGGGGGAGATTATTGTAAATATTTATTTTGGTTGTCATTGATGTCAAACTTGTTGGTCTGAAAGAGATACTTAGGCGTTCTTTGGGTCCAAAGATGGTTTTGATATGAGCAAGTTGATGCGGAAGTCATGTGATTGTATGGAATATGTGGATGGATGTTTGTGGCAACATATTATGGTGCGTTATGATATTTCTAAAGCTCTATTATGTCTAACTGTTATGATATTTATAAATCTCTATTATGATGTTTCGATTATGTTTGACTATTTTTGTGAACATCTTTTCATGTAGTTTGGTCTAGTACATGGTGGAGATGCATTAAACAATTGTGCAATTTCAGAGCAGTGATTTTAGATGTACATTCGCATTATATATATTTTTTCAAAAGGATAGGTTTTCTACGTTTTGAGTTAATCTAGTCTAAGTACTGGTTGATACAGTTGCAATGCAGTGTTTTGGAGGCATGTGTTGCATTCCTCATCTTGTAGTTGGTGAAGTCTTATGCATAAGTTATTAAGGTTCCCAAATGTTTTATGTTTCTTATTTGGTTGTTTTCAAGTGTTGATGGTGGTCCGAACTAAAATTTATTTTTTTGTGTTGGCATAAGTTAATTGTTTCATCTTTGGGCTAACTCATGTGTTTCTTTATGGTCCCTATGGTAGCATGTGGGTTACATGGGAGTTGTTTTAGAAGATTTTGGAAGGTGTGTCAACATGGTGTGATCCTTCACACCTTTCATTTTCATTCTATATTTTTCTTGGAGGCTATTTTGGGCCAATGATTATGCATGAACACGTTACATCTTATTAGGTTGACCTTGTGGATGCTATTGAGATTGTGGTTGATATATAAAGGACAAAATTATTGTATCGATGTGTGTGTGCTATGAATATGGTGTGCAAATTCATTGTAATTTTTTTTTAAAGGTTTGGATATGTAGTAGAGTAGAGATGAATATTGTTTCAAATGTGTACTAAATTGTGAACTATTATCAACATTCTGGTAGTTTCTTTTATATAGTTTCATCTTGTTGATTTCACTATATTAGAAGAATTGTATCTTTCACTGAAGAAGTGATATTTAGTGTGTGAAAGTAATTATTGTATCTTCCTCTAAGGTTGTGCACCTTAGCCTAAAAGTCATCTTCTTGAGTAGTGTGCTCCTTGGCCTTTGGCCTAATCTCTATAATTAGTATTATATATATTGTGAATTTGATTCTCAGTATAGCTTTTCCTAGTTTTGATTTTCCAAATAAAAATCTTGGTGTTCATGTGTGTTTAGTTTAGTGGTTTCAGTTATTTACTTTTGTGCATATATTTGATGAAATAAATGATAAAGTAAGAAGTTAAATCTAATCAAGTTTTAGTAAATGTTGATTCCCATCCCCCTTCTTAGCTTTTGGTAGTGTTCAATAGCTCCACAACCACACCTTCTCTTAATTTTGCAGATTTAGATATAGGTTAAAGACAAAGGAAGAAGATCAAAAATTACTCAAGTTTCAAAGACAAACCATACCTCCAAATCTCATCCAAAAATACTTGGGTATGGGTGTTCTTGGTTCCATTGTCCTTCCAATTTAGAACAAAACTCGACAGGGAATCAAAGCAGTATCTCGGAGATCTAGATCACTATGCAAAGATTCATCAGTTGGATAGAAGAATTTAGGGCACCTTCATCCTCTTCGTTCTAGCTCAATTTTTAGGCATAGGTGCACCATTGAATTCCCATTTCATTTCTATACATATTTTTAATTTTTTAATTTTTGTAGATTAGATAGTTTCAATATTTAAAATGTCCTTCCTTGCATGTTTAGATCCTAGTCACTTTACATTTCAAATCAATCAAATCAACTTTTGGGGTAGTAAATGAATAAAATAAGAGTTTAGTCAAGCAAAATTCCTCCTTTAGTATATTTGTATTCCAATGTTTAGCTAAAAGAGGGTTTTTTTCTTAGTCTTTCCTTTTCCCTTTTTCACCCTAAACATATAGATTTTTAGATTTTTATTATTGTTAAAGAACAAAAGGACTAGAAAATGACTATGCACTTGGTTGACTATAGTGCTAGGGCCTGATCTCTAAACTAAATGTCTTCTAGATTTCTTCTCTACATTATTTTTTTATCTAGTTTTGTTGTTTTGTAGTTTATTTTTTAATTATGTCTATATTTTTAGTGCTTCATTACTTTTATTCCCAATTAGTAGTACTTTTACTTAAGGATTAAATTTTTTAATAAGGTAATAAACTTAGATAACATTGAGCATATTGTTTCTTATTTGTGATAGATCTATTAGCATTTTTTATTAAACCTTATCTATTCATTGAAAAAGGTTATAAGATCTTAGACTAACTATAGAATCTAATTTCTTTTCTCTTATAATAGTTTGACATTAAGTAGATTACTTCCCCTCCTTGAATATTTCCTACCAAATTGCTTAGGGAATGTATAGCTATTGCTAAAAAGGGATTTTTTTCATATATAATTACTAAAAATGAGTACCTATACTCTTATTCAAGGTGACTGCAATTAATTTCCATTGTGATAAAATAGCTTACATAATAGATATTTAATATAATGATAAATATGCAGAAAAATAATTGATAACAATATGCCACTTTGAAGGGCCAAACTTCTATTGAATGGTTGAATGGACACCAAAAAAATTATACATGGAAAATCCAAATGGGAAAAACCACGAAGAGGGTTAGCTCTCAAGATAATATAACTAGTTATATGGAGTTTACTAAAGGGGTGGATCACTATCGGGTGGCTCAATACCTGATTACAACATGGCTCACTGTCGGATTACAAAATGACTTACTACTAGAATGCTCACTGCAATAGAAATAAGTGAACTAAGGAAAATTGCATCTCCAAATACATGAGATTAGTTCCAAGATAAGCTCAGATATAAAAACAACTTACAACAGATCCAATGAGGGATCTTTGCAACACTTTCTTCAACCTACCAACACAACTGCTTATAGTGGATTTGATAAGGGATTACTGCAACATTGTCTTTAATCTATCAATCCAATTCCTTGTAGTAGATGTGGTAAGGGATTATTGCAACACACTCTACACTCCCACTTTCCACACTTATACACACCTTCTCTCTTGCAACTATATCTCACTTCAAACTCTACTACTCACATAGATTCACTCTTCTTTTCTTGTACACATACCACACACACACACCATCTATACATCCACATACATGTATATATATCGGTAAGCACATACACCGAGATAATATGTCAACCAAGCACAAAAGGTTTATAAAAATAATGTATTGTTCGAATCAACACGTTACTCAAATATGGCTTGACCAAAATAGGGTAACCAAGTCGGCCTTCACTGATATTCTACATGCTTCTTTCTTAATTACCAGAACACATGCTTCAACTACTAGGGCAAAAACAAAAGGTTTGTCAAACCCATAGACATGGACCCATAAACACAAATTCCAAGAAAAACAACTTTCATCTTCAAGATACAAATGCCACAGATTCTGGAGCATAGGATTCATAGATTGTATTGCAATACTAACATTCAGATAGACATTCAATTGTCATAATTAATACCAACACTTGATACAAACAAAAAACATCAACCATGATTAGAAAAACACTAGATATTGGTGCAAAGGATCTTCCAGAAACTACTCCTATAAATCATACATCCCTTGTTGCTCAATATCACATACATTCCTATCTTCCACTACTACTCAACATTACATACGTACGTGACTTCCACTACTTCTTAACATCCTACATCTGGTCCTAACTAGATCACAAGGTTTGAAATCAATGATAGTATTCACACAAGTCTAACAATCTCCCCCTTTGTAATTGATGGCAAAACATCTCAAAAAGAAAAGCATGCTCGCATATATATCTGCACAATACTAAATATATCTCTCCCTTACTCATATCACTTATATCTCTCCCTATCTCTATTTCTCCCTTTACCTTTCTCCCCCTTTGAAATCAAGGAAAAACGGTGCCTTCAATCAACAACAAAAAAGGATATCAAAATTGTGTATCAACCAAAAGGAATTCTTATGTTTTGCTCTTCTTCTGAAAAATCTGCTTGTATTTCTCATTAAGTTCTAGAAGGAGAACCTTCCAGGAATGCATTTCTAGTTTGATACTCACTGATATGCTTTAGTTTCAACCAAAAGATTAATAGAATGAGACAAGCTATCCAAAATGGATGGATTATGTTCATATTCTTCTACATCTTTAAGAAGTCCCAAAAAATGTTCTAATTTGGCTTCAACAATTGTTTTCACTTTCAAAAAAATATTCACAATGTCTACATTCTGCCTTTTTAGAGATAATAACTCAGATTGCAATGAATCCACCTTTTTCCTATGACTACCAGCTTTGTCATTTAGAAAATCATTTTTTTTCCCAATATAGATTAATTTAGTTTCAATTGATTCAAGTTTTACCTTGAAATTTTTCATAGAAACCAACCATTGGAGACAATACCTATATACTATGTTTGCACTATCAATACAGTCCTTCATTTGACTAATGCATTATGTCAAAGTCCTCTGAGCATCACTGCATTTTCCAAACTATTCTACATGTCATTCATTTCAACAACTTGTTTTGGTGAGGACAACAAATATTGTCTAATATCTTTAGATAAATCTTCTAGAAGGGCATCACCAACATCTTCAACTGCAATGTTATTCCATAGAAAATTATCCACTAGCACTCTTTCAAACTTGTCTTGCTCAACAGACTCAAGCCTTATCTCACCAATTTTCTTTATGTCATCTACATCTTCAAGGATTTTCAACAAAGTTTTAGATCTATATGACTCATTCACATTTGACCCTAAAATTTCTTCTCCTTGCTCTGCAACAACCAACTTCACTTCAGCCATAGGAGATTTTGAATCATCTAATTCAATAACATCTTTCTATTTTTGGTCTTTCTTCTTCTCAGGTTCCAGAGAACCAAACAACACAATATCCTTCAACTTTCTCTTTCTGAATGTGAGACTCTCTTTAGTAGAATCAATAGCAGGGGATACAGGATTAATACTCTGAACCTCCTAAAATTTCTTAAAGTAACCTTCACATCCTTCATCTTTCTTCTCCAAACACTTCAGATATTGATAAATTTGCTTTGCAATCAAAACTTGAGACTTTCATAACACATTTTCCTTCAATGATAGAGATCTCAGAAAACACATTAATAAACATACTAGGAAAGATCCAAACTGAAAGGGACAGCCTTGATTCTTGGTCATGTTAATATTCTCTAACAATTGATCCCTCAATAATTCATACAAATTGTAAACTACATCTTCTATATAAATCTTATATGCAACAAATATTGCAATAGCTGAGGTAGAACCTTCCCTATTTCTGAAGTAAATTTTGTAAGAGATTCCATATGCAACATACCTTACCACAGGTTTAACAGTTATGTCAATCAAGAGCACTCTTTGATCTCTCATCACTCTGGTTAGGGTTTCAACTTCCTTGTTCTTCATAGTCTTCTTTACCAGAACAGTTCCTTTGTCACATAGCCCAGTAATTACTGAAATGATGTCTTTAGTGATCAGATAGGGTGTGTCCAATATGATGCAATCATTTTATACTCAACTCAAGATAATCTTGATCAAATATTCATTATCAAACGAGGGAAGTTCGCTCCATAGATCCAATCCTTTTTTCCCTAACTCCATAATATTTTGTAATTTTGCATCACTCAAATTGCTTTCTATTTTCCCGATCTTTTCATTATCAAATTCATCTAATCATTCCTTTTCCAAATATTGAAATTCTTTGTTGTTCGATTCTCCAACGAACATCCTGGATTCCATAATGTAAAATCTTTCTCTGCTTCTACTCTTGAACTATGTTTCTGCTCCTTAAACTCCTTTCTTCACATAATGTAGAAAATGATCTCAAAATTCTTTATTTATCTTTTCAATTACTTCTAGGGTTTACCCGCCAAAAAGAGTGTCTTGTCAATGACGTTAGCATCTTCACCAAACTACCAGATTGCATATCCATCATATTCATGTCTAACCCACATCATGAACTACTTCAGAGAGGGGGGGTGAATTATTTCCTTGAGAGCTCCTCCTGATCCAAAGCAAGAAGCTCATTTACTGGAGGAAGAGGTCCCTACACCAGACTCTGGTACACCAACTTTGCTTGCATTATTCACCTCTTTCTTTCTCCATACCATGACTTCCTTTTTCTTAGATTCACAAGTCTTGATCACATTCTTCTTCATAGACTTCTCCACAACAACCACATTTTTGCACTTATTAGCATAATTTCCAGATTGATTGCACATTTAACATTTGATGTTCCTCTACACTGAATTCACCAAGTGTATTCTAGATCTACACTGATTAGCTTTATGATCATAACCTTTGCATAGATGACAATAGCCATTAAATATCCTATAATTATTCATCCCTTTCCTTCCAACCAGATAATAATTCTGATTCATAACATGATTCCTACAATAACTTGCTTAGTGACCAAACTTCTTGCAATTGAAACATTGAGTGTTTAGTTCCTTCATGTTTCTACATTTTGTAGTATTATGACCAAATTTATTACATTAAAAGTAATAACCATTAAATGATGGGTACCTCTATGCATTCGGTTGACGAACTGGTGGTCTTCTTGCAGTAGATCACTAATTCCAGATATTGCTTGCAATTTTTTGTTTGTTCTCTTCTTTTGTCTTGACTTCCTTGCCTTTGTCTTTATGGTTTGAAATCCTAGTCTAGTCTTCTCTTCATGAGGCTTTTGCTTGGTAATCAATTCATCTATTAGTTTGTTGCTTTCATGAACTTTAGTTTTTGCCTTCAGCTTCTGCACCTCTTATTCCAACTTCTCACATTATTCAATCTTTAGCTTAATTGAATCTTTCAGAGTTTCTTCCACTTTTTTATTTTTCTCAATTTTCAACATCATATCTTTAAAAATTTCATTTGCCTTCTTAAACTGATTATTAACTTTCTTATGTCTCAACTTCAACTTCTGAATTTGTTCTCTCAGCTTCTGTACACATTCATTTTCTACCTTCACATTTTCTTTCAATTCTTCATTCTCGGATTCCACACTTTCTATACCTTCAAGGGTTGTCTTCAATTCTTCATCCAAATGACATTCTTCGGTCATACTCATTGGTGCCATGATTCAACCAACAAGGATCTCCCTCAAGTGGTTAATATAGAAAACAAGGGACCAATCTTTGATACCAATTATTGAATGGTTGAATGGATCAGAATACTGAGAGGGGGGGTGAATCAGTATTCCCACAACAATAAAAAATTTCACTGATTTTAACCTTAGCAATTAATCTCATCAACATGAAATAACAAATGTAGAAAACATGATCACAAGATAGACACCAAAAATTTTATACATGGAAAACCCAAATGGGAAAAACAAAGGAGAGGGTTAGCTCTCAAGATAATATAACTAGTTAGATGGAGTTTGTAAAAGGGGTGTCTCACTGTCGAATGGCTCACTACCTAATTACAACATGACTCTCTGATGGATTACAACATGACTTACTGTCAGAATGCTCATTGCAAAAGAAATAAGTGAACTAGAGAAAATTGCATCTCAGAATGCATGAGGTCAGTTCGAAGATAAGCTCATATATCAAAACAACTTACAACAAACTCAGTGAGGGATCTCTACAATACTTTCTTCAACCTATCAACACAACTACTTGCAGCAAATCCGGTAAGGGATTATTGCAAGACTGTCTGCACTCGCACTTTCCACACTTATACACAGCTTCACTGTTGCACCTATATCTCACATCAAACTCTACTACTCACACACATTCGATCTTATTTTATTGTCCACAAGCCACACACGCACACCATCTATACATCCACATACATTTATATATATCATCAAGCACATACACCAAGATAATATGTAGGCCAAGCACAAAAGGTTTATAAAAATAATGCATTACTCGAATCAACATGTTACTCAAATATGCCTCCACCAAAACAGGGTAACCAAGTCGGCCTTCATTGATCTTCTACATGCTTCATTCTTAATTATCAAAACACATACTTCAATTACCGAGACAAAAACAGAGGTTCGCTAGACCCATTGTAATGCCCGCCAAAATACCCTAAAGAAACTAAACAAGAATATGAAAATGGAGATTAATTTTTTTTAATTAACATCTAATAACAAGTAATGAAACACATAACATCTCTATCTATTTACATTGATTAATCAATTAACTAATATGAACATACATCATTGGTCATTTCATCAAATAATGCAAGTGGAAATACCACGACATCATTAATCTTTCCCTATGGTACATTATAACACCATTACTCCATTCATTACCACAATAACATACTACACACATGACAGGTATATTTCACCTTCATTAATGCATCATATTCTAATTCTCTAACCATGAGATATGCATCCTACAACATTACTTATTCCTAATGATATGCATAATTTCCTTTCTACCAATGCATCTATATGAGCTCATTCATCTTTAATAGATCCAATTAACCTCTTCTAACATATTCACTTATTCATCTATGAATATTCATCTTTCAAGATTCCTTAACATTCTAGATAGCCTCTAATTATTCCATGAAATAATACAACTGGTTCATAATGAAAATCCATTCTATTCCAACTATAATTCACTTATTTTCAAGATTCATAAGATCACATCTCTACAATAATAAAAATACAAATATGCCTTGATTCCAATTTCCAACTACAATTCATCCTACAATTATAAGTACATTAAATGCATCATGATCATGGCTCTTTCTACTACAAGAATCCATCTACTATATACAAGATATTACATTACATACATTCTACCTTATTCATTACATAAATATGCTACAAGGTACATCCATAGTACATCATGAAGAAGAATCCACATCCACGCAAGAAGAATCCAAGAGAACATCCCAATGGCTAAAAAGTACTGACCTCCCGACCATATGGAACCAAAGGAACCACCCCCCATGCTAGGAGATGACACAAGGTCCTAGCACATACTCTAAACCTAAGCTGACACCTATAATGAAGGAGACTAACCACACAAGGACTCTCAAGCAAGAACTCACACAATACAACAAGAATGAACTCCTCGAGGCATAAAACTCACCAAGAAATAAATGCATCCAATAAGCATAATCATAAATCATAAAGGGGAAACAAATGTAGGAGTGGAATGTCATCACATGCCATCCTCAAAACATAATAACATAATAATATAAGGCACTAGCCTGATGGACATGTGGAGCCATCTCAACCTATGAGAGACTAAGGGAGATTAGCTTACCATCTTCACGACCTTCTCATGCTTATCCTAAAACATCCTCCCTAGGACTAAGTCATGAGGCACAAATAAATTTATCATTTTATTAATTAATCTAATTACCCAACCCATCAATTATTAGGTTATCACTTATTTACAATCATGGAAAACTCCAATGTGCTCTGGTGGTCTAAACTTCATGCATCCTTACAAGGAGCCTCATGCAAACCTATCTCTTGTGTCCCTGGTCATCACAAGGAAGCCCACTCCTCCTAACATGGCCCAACAATAAAACCCATAATACCTAGAAAGAAAATATGCTCAAAACCATCAAAATGCATCAAAATGGATCAAACCCAAAACTAAAAAATATTAACAAACCTCAAACAAAGCCTCTGGTACAAAAATCAATTCGGGAAAATACCTCAAAAATTACCAAAATTGAAAAAACACAGAACACAGATAGTTTAGTGCTTTTGTTGCATGGAACAATGCTTCTGTCAAAAAGAACAGGGCTTCTATCAAAAAGAACAATGCATACATATCCTAAGACAATGCTTTCATACCCATATTCGTGCTTATGTCTTCTAAAACAATGCTTATGCTATGGAGAGAAGTGCATATACAAAATAGAACAACGCTTTTACACATTAAAACAACGCTTTTGAAGAAACAATGCATTTACACAAAACTTACGGAAAACTCAAAAAAATTTCGGGTAAAATAATAAATTCAACACTAACCAAAGGGATCCAAAAATATATGAAAAGAGTCACCCAGAAAAAAGGAATACATATGTATAAATAAAATAAATCAACTCAGACTAAAAACTAAGATTAAATCACATGTCTTCAAAAGAGTTTTCACAGAACCAGGAACGACATACACATGAAATACCAAATACATATTTTCCAAGAACTAAACAAAACCCAAATAATATAAGGTTTTCTCCCCAAATATTAATCTTCAACAATATTAAAAACTATAGAATAACTTAATGCTTCAACCCAAACCCAAAACATTTGCACACACAATGCATACACAGAGAAACCATTAAAAGCAAAATAAAAAGTGAAAGAACTTCAACCTGCAACCTGAAGTAATGGAATGAAGCTGAAGAAGAGCTCCCACAAGCCAAACCAAAATTCCAACCAAGCTACAGCCAAAACCAAGAGTGAAGAAATCAAAACCAAGGAAGAATTCTTGTTGGAGAAATTTCCATAGAAGAGCCAACTCAAAAACCATCACGGGAATGAAAATAAAAAGCAACAATAAACCAAAAACCCTAGCCTCAATCTCGGCCAATCAAAATATTTCATTTTGGAATATATTTTACCAATCCACCATATAATATAATTTATTCACCCATTTTGAATTTAACCAATCAAAGTAAAGGGTAGGTAAAGTAAATATAAAATATACTTATCCAGCTAGGTAGGAATGTTTTATTATTATTTTAATTTAATGTGTTCATACACCCCACTTAGGAAATAAAAGTCAAACTATTAAATTAACATAAGCTATAAATAAATAATCCAAATGGGGATTAAAATTAAATAAACCAAAATCTAATTAAATAAATTAAAGAACCAAATAAATATAAGATATCAAATAAATACGAAACCATAGAAAATCAAATAAATAATTAAATAATCAAATACCATTAAAGATTAAGTCACAAATATAAAATAAATATTAAAATACAATAAAACTTATCAAATATTAAATAATCATAAAATCAATAAACGTTAATTATCAAATAAATATAAATGCCAAATAATTAATTATTCAAACTAATAATTTAAATACATTAAAATAAACATTACTAAATATAAAACCACACATCAAGAGCCACATAATTACTCTAACATGATCAAGTAAATCAACCGACATAAACCGAACTTAGAATACCAAAAGATGAAGCTTACTAACTGACATGGCGAATTATGCCAAGACGTTGACTACTCACGGTGAACAACTTGGACCTAGAGTATGTGATGGGAACTCATGCCATCTCCAAACCACATAAGCTATTGGAACTAAAGACATGCTCAAACCTATGAAGCCAGGTGGAGTCGATGTCTGGTACCTGCAAAATCCTGCAACCACAAAACGACAATACCACATATACATATACATATATAGAACAAGCAAGTGATAGAGAATCACGACGACACATCCCACTTGAAATGAGTGATATGGAATCATCTCTATCACGAAGACAATCAAACAATAGTCAAACACATCTCATAAACACCTCATCAAATGTAATTAGGATGTAGGGTTAGCATAATCCTAATCATCATCATAACCATGATAAATCTAATCTATCAATAATCCATCACATAGTGAGCATATAGAATCCATCAAGTACACATATCATCAAATCACGTGATCAAACATGATAGTACCAACATCCATATTGATAATCAAAATAGCATATGTCCAATAGTGTAACATCAATAATAAGTCACTGAAGCACATGAGTAATCATCGTCCAAATCATCAAATACAGTCTAGATAAGTCTATCAAGCGTAATATAAAAGTCAACTCTAGTCAAAATAAGTCAAATCATGGGTGGACACTACATCCTCCCCCCCCTTTGTTTAGGCTTACTCCTAGAAACCTAAGAATAAATAGGGGTATAGCTCTCTCATTCATGCTACATCCTCCCAAGTAGCTGAAGAATCCACATATTTCTTCTATCTATTATGAGCGGCCAACAAATGCTCTCTAATGCGAGCCACCTGCTCCTCCATATCCTGCAACATCTTTGACCCAATATGCACTCTATCCTTTAAACGGTCCCAACTCAAGGGCGTGCAACATGGTCTACAATATATAATGTCTGATATGGAGACATACCAATCGATCTATGGTAACCATTATTGTATGCAAACTCAACCAAATTGAGATAGTCCTCCCAGTGAGACAGCTGATCTATCACGTACATCCTTAACATATCCTCCAAAACCTAATTCACTCTCTCTGTCTGTCCATCTGTCTCAAGGTGATAAGCTAAACTAAAGTTCAATTGTGTGCCCAAATCATGCTGAAGAGCTATCCAAAATGTTGATGTGAATACTGGATTGCGATCTGATATGATCGGTCGAGGAATAACATGCAACCTCACAACTCCCTCCAAGAAAACCCGAGCTACTGTCGCTGTTGTATACAAAGACCTAATCAGAGAAAAGTGTGCTACTTTGGTTAATCTATCTATAGTGACCATAATAGCATCATGACGGCATGAAGAAATGGGCAATTCAACTATAAAATCCATAGATATAATATCCCATTTACATCTTGGAACCAAAAGTGACTGTAATAATCCTATGGGATGCTGATGCTCTGCCTTCACTCACTGACACTCTAGGCAACATGCCAAAAAGTCTGCAATATCTCTCCTCATACTAGACCAATGATATATCTGTCTCAAATCTGTGTGCATCTTCTTGACACCTAGATGTGCTGAGTAAGGTGCACGATGTGCCTCCGACATGATCAAATCTCGAAGATTGTTTGATTGTGGAACATAAATACATCCCAAATGCTTAAGAAGTCCATCCAATTCCACTGAGTAACCTGCATATCTTCCCTCAAGAGATCTACCTATGGAAACCTCTGCAATAACCTCCCGATACCATACATCTGAAGGAAGGAGACTAAGAATATGGCTCATCAAATCCACACTAAGAGACATTACTGAAATCTCATGCCTCCTATGACTCAATTCATCTACTACCACATTCTCCTTACCCTAAATATATCTCACCTCAAGGTTGTACTCACATAAGAACTCCATCCAACGCCTTTGCCTAGCATTCAAATTTGACTACGTGAAAATATACTGCAAACTATGATGATCATTGTGCAACTCGAATCTATGTCCAAGAAGGAAGTGCCTCCATCTAACGAAAGCATGAACCACTGCCGCTAACTCAAGATCATGGGTAGGATAATTCTGCTCATGATTCTTAAGTTTTCGTGACCCATATGCTATCACATGACCAACCTGTATCAACATTGTTCCTAGACCCTCCAAAGAAGCATCTATGCAGACCACAAAATTCTCCAAAGGATCTAGCACTGCTAAAATAGGTGCACTGGTCAAATGCTCCTTAAGGATCCAAAATTTTATCTCGCACTACTCTATCCAAACAAACTTCTTTCCTTTTCTCTGAAGAGAAGTGATAGGATGATCTATCCTAGAGAAATCTTGAACATATGTGTGATAATATCTTGCTAAACCCATGAAACTACACACCTCTCCCACATTAGTGGGTGCTGGCCAATCGACAATCGCCTGAATCTTCAAGGGATCAACTGCGGTACCCTCTCTAGAAATCACATGCCCAAAATATCTCACCTCTATTTGGAAGAACTCACACTTCGCCAAATTAACATATAGCTGATTCTCTATAAGACACTACAAAACCTGCCTCACATGATCCTCATGCTCCTCAGTTGATCTTGAATAAATCAAAATATCATCCATAAATACTAATACAAATATGTCCAAATACAACCTGAATACACCATTTGTCAAGCTCATGAAAACCAATGGTGCATTAATGAGACCAAAAGGTACCACTGTGAACTCGTAATGACCATATCTAGTGCGAAAAGATGTGCAGTGAATGTTCGCCTCCTGAATCCTCAACTGGTGATACTTGGACTTAAGTTCAATCTTAGAGAATACATTGGCATCCTTAATCTAGTCAAACAAATCATCTATCCAAGGCAAGGGATATCAGTTCTTCACCGTCACCTTATTAGGCTTCCTGTAATCAGTGCATAATCGAAGTGATCTGTCCTTCTTCTTCACAAATAACACAGGTGCACCCCAAGGGGACACAATAGGATGAATAAACCCCTTCACCAAAATATCTTCCAACTGAACCCTCAACTCATTCAACTCCTATGTGGTCATCCTATAGGGAGGCTTATAAATAGGCTTAGCTCCTAGCACCAAATCAATCCTAAAATCTATATCTCGCCAAGGGGGCATACCTAGAATCTCACTAGGAAAAACATCTGCAAACTCCTAAAGAATGGATTGTTGTTGCAATAAATCCATCGAGCTAACTCCCTCATCCACATCCTTCACTCTAACCACAAACAACTGGAAACCCTTACGTGCACACCTCTTCATCTACATAGCATAAATCATGCGAAGGGAGATAGGTCTCTGAATACCTACAATATCCACACTCTTTTCACTATCATCCATCCACTGCACTCTCTTACCTCTACAATCTATTTGCACTTGGTGAGATCCAAGCCAATCCATACCAAGAACCACATCATAAGATCCCAAAGACATAACATGAAGATCCACCAAAGTATGGCAATCTCCTAAAACTAAAGGACAACTAAGCACAAGGGAATCCACTACCACTTAGGACCCCGTAGCTAACTCTACCTGCCACCTATCATCTTGCTTTGTTGTAGCAAGCCCACATCGCTCTACTAGAAAAGGAGAAATAAAAGAGTTTGACACTTCAGAATCAAGTAACACTGAACAAGAGATACCAACTATCACACCTGATGTCTCTACAATGGTGGCCTAATGCTCAGACTGATGGTTATCGGCCATCGCAAAAATGCGATGAGACCTGCCTGCATCTCCAACTCTAATCTTAGAAGTAGCTGGCTTCTTCTACCCTAACATCTGAGAAGTACGTTGAGGATAATGAATGTCAATGTCACCCGGTTTTCTACATGCGGAGCAATCTCTCCTGACAAACACTCTTCTACCTGGTGTTGTACTCTACTATTGAACACTGCCTCTACTAGAAGCTAGTTGAGAACTCTGCACTGGCTGAGAAGGAGTAGGTCTCCTATCACGCTAATGACTATGACTCCTATCAACCTGAAATCTGGCACCTCATGCAAAGCTCTGCCCTCGAGAAAACCTCTTCTTAAACCACTGACCACTACAAAAAGAAGAAGGATGGCTCCTAGCATATCCTAAAGTCTATTGTTGTGGTCCTCTCACCATAGATCCTGTAACAGGTGCACTAACTATCTTCCCTCTAGTCGCTCCTCTTGATGCTAATGAAAGATTTTCCTCTGCTAGCCTCGCCTACTCCATAGCTACCTCCAAGATCTTAGGTTCGTGCATCCGAACCTCTCCACTAATATAATCACTAAGAACTCTCACAAAGTGTTGAATCAGCATCAGCTCATCGTCTGCATATCCATCATATTGTCTAAGCTCGAAGAATCTATGCTCATACTACTCCATAGTCATCCTCTATTGTCTCAAATCGTGGAACTCATCAGCCTTCCTCTGCCTCCAGTTATCTGAAAGAAATCTAGCATGAAACCACTCCAAGAATAACTCCCAAGATATTATCATTATGTCCAAATGTAGCTTTTGTTCCTCCATGCGCTACCATGTCATCACAAAATTGCGAAGATGAAAAATTGCACATCTCACCTTGGTGTTACTGCTACACTGATGCATAGCAAAACACCTACCTAAGTCCAATAAAAATGTCTCTGCCTCCATGCCACTACCTAAGCCATCAAAATTAGGAGGGTGAGTCCTATTTAGATCTCTGATGTGACTAGCTACAAATGCTTCCTGATCCACCTCAATTCTCCTCCTAGGAGAACATGAATGCTCTCTCTCTCTCGATGCTCCGAATGACAAGATCCCTCCTATTGGTTCTCCCGTCTCAATCCTAGGCGACCAAGAAGCTCCTAAAGCATGTTCACCAACTGTGGAATTGCATCATCTCTAGGCTGCTCCTGCTCCTGCTCCTCATGGTGTGACTCTTCAGAAACCTTAGGACAAGGGTTCCTACAAGTACACATGCAATCAGCATGACGATGATCTCTACCCCTAACATGCATCTTATCTAAGAAAAACACAAAGGAGACTATAAGCTAAACGTCTAAAGGAACTATAACAAGAAAATAAATAGCAGGGATAAAATTGTTGGGCTACCCCATGTCAAAGGCTAAAATGCACAATGGGCTCAATTGAAACCAAAGTACCTGGTGTTGAACATGGGCTCTGATACCAAGTTGTAATTTCTACCAAACAACCCCAAAGAAACTAAACAAGAATATGCAAATGGAGATTGTATACACCTACAAAATGGTTTGAAGATAGTTAATTAAATAATAAATTATTTAATTAATCCCCCTCCCCAATTTAATTGAATTCATTAGCAATTTGATTAAATTATTTCACTCATCTACTTATTAATAAATCTCAGGATTTATTTAATAGGTTTATTTCAATAATCCCCTTTGATTAATTAATTCAAATTAATTAATCCCTCCCTAGATTTAAATTCATTTCTTCTAATCTTCTAATTAATTAAAATGAATCAATTTATGAATTGTTGTAAGTTAATTAGTCTTTTTCTTATTATTTGAATTTTTAAATTCATATTACCCACATGCCTCCTAACTTCTAACCACCTAACCTAACCATCCTACTAAACCTAACCCATTCCATCTAACCCTGAGTTTAATTAAACCTATCTTAGCTTGCACATCCTAACCTCCTATGGTGTGGATACTCTCCCCTTGAGACACATGGCATTCTTGGGCCACATGTCCCCTCTCTTGGAAGCCCCTTGACACATGTCACCATAGAGATGACAAATGGCCCGTTTCCTCCAACCTCTTTTCCAACCTCCAATTTTACCATTGATATCTTTAGACTCAATCTTGACCATTGATTCCTGCCACCTCATCCCTGACCTTGGATATCCTATAAATATCCCCCATTTTGGAGCATTAATCATCCCATCTCATTCGCATTTTAGGCATTGTTACTATAGGCCTAATATCTCTTAGCATATCATTTGAGCATTATTATTATAGGCAATTGCATCTTAGATCTAGCTTAATTTGATCATTTTCTAGCATAATTGTTGAATCATGTAGCTTAATCATTCTCTTTTCTAGCTTAATTACATCATTATCATTTCAAATCCTCCATCTAGGTGTAGTCAAGTCACTGAAATTTGCTTATCCAGATATGAGAGAAAATCCACACTCACATCTCTTAGGAGGTGATAGATCGCTTTGCCATGGTTTTATCTTTCTTTGTTTTACATTTTCTAACCATGCTTTTAATGGTCTATTGAGTGTTTGTGTTGCAGCTACAGGTATCACACTTCAAAGGCACAACATTTTGGTGCCCACCGTGGGGCCGGAAATCTCATTTTTGTCCTCTCAAGCATCATCAAATCTTCATTTTTGGTCAGGTTGGAATCAGAATCTCGTACGAGTTCCTTTTCTGGCTCGTACGAGCTCGTTTGTGAACTTGGACGATAATTCTTTCTTACTCGTATGAGCCTGCTTCTGAACTCGTACGATCTCAGAAAGATTCTTGTACAAACAAGTAAATAGTCTCGTATGACATTCCACTTCTGTGTTTTTTAAAATAGACTGCATTTTTGGGGTTTCATGCTTTGATTCGATTATTACTAATGCTAACCTTGGTCTGTTTGTGAGTTTTTCGACAGCCTAACTATTTTTTGTAGGATGATTGTTGAAGATTACGCTTATCAAAAACTCATTGCATAAAAAAACATCATGACTACTAATGTATCTATTTTGCAGGTTGCCTAAAAGAATTCAACAAAACTTTGTGTATTTTCTTAAATCTTTCTAGGCACACTTGGTTTTGCTAATGGAAATGAACAATCATGTTTTATGTGTTTTGATGATAGGAGAGTATGCTCTCACCTTTCTTAGGTGATCAGAAAACTAGACTCATCCTTTGCTTTCATTAGTGCATTTCTTTAGCAGGTCTGCCCTCCCAAGGAGCTAATAACTCTTAGCCATTAAGGCCGGTGAGAGGGTAATGACCTAAGTGGGAATGACTAATGCCAATTAATCCAACCCACTATAAATTAAATGTGATTTGATGAAAATCAAGTCAATGACAGTGCTCAGGAATAGCTCTCCTCCGTACCTTCGGGTATATCAAACCTTGATTTTCAAGGCTAGGAGACCTCTTAATTGAGTATTATACCCCAATGCGTCGAACAAATCCCTTACTAGTTCCGGTTAAATTAGAAGCTACCCGATTCACCTCCAAAAGGGTGATCATCTTTGTGCAAGAGAGATAGTAACTCTCCCAAGACACTTGCCATATCATGCCCCCATTAGCATTTGGAGTCAGATAATATGGCGTTGAGAATCCATTGCATGAGACTCAGCGACCATATTCTGATTAGCTATTGGGTGTGTACCTAAGTTTGCAAGTAAAGGTTTTCTCTCTCAGCCAACTTCTTTAGGGTTTAGCATGCTTGAGGTCACTTAACATATCACGTGTTTGTTATGTATTCATCTCTAAATTAGAAAACCGGACATTTAAAACTGGAAAACAGAAGCAAAACATCAGACTTAATTGATCAAAATTCGGCCAAACAAACATATTTTTCTCTGTTTTGTTCTCTGTCGTACGATGAATATAATTTGTTGTATGAGCCAGTAAAAATTGTCATACGAGCCTATTAGCATAAAATCTTTTGTCGTATGGCTTATTAAGTTTTGTCGTACGAGGTCTTTTGTTTATCGTTTGGCTTAGGGGGAATTGTCGTACGAGCCGGTGCTTTGTCATATGAAATTTTTTATTTGTCGTATGGGCTTATATGTATTGTCATCTGAGGCTGCTTAAACTCTCATACAAATTTGTGTCTCTATTGGTCCAGAGTTGTCTTCTTGCACATCTTTTTCAGATCTGTCATATTTGCTCGATCAATTTATAGTGAGCATAAACACCCGTTCTCTGTCATTTTGTGCTTGGATTGTCTCCTTTGTTCTCTTGGTCAAGTTATCATTTGTCAAATTAGACTCTAGAACATAAACACCTCAAGATTTTGATGTGCTCACATTCAACAAGTTCAAGATCTAAAAATCTCAAAGTGCATTATCACCCTCTTTGATAAACTGATCACTCAAACATAGTTTCTCATCAGATCTATCACCCTTTATCACAAAACTACAATGCTTGGTCAGAATAATCTTGTCCCACATAGTAGGATATATCATTCCTATTGGACTTGATTTTTATCAAATCATCATCATTGCACTCCAAAATTGAAGATCGAAAAACTTGCAAACTTTTAAACACTTGAATCATCTTCTTATGTCATATCGCTCTATCACATTTATATTGACGATTGATCACTTATCAAAACAACTTTTGGACAATTGAATCCTAGCAAAATATCTAACACACATGTATGCCCGTTCTAACTAGAGCCCAGAGATGAAGAATCGAAGAGATGGAAATCGAAACATTGGAAATAACTGAAGATCATAAAACCATGGAACATGAAGATGAAATACAAGTTGAAGCAGAAAAAACAGAACAAAATATCCCAGACATCAAAAAAAATCCTCAATTCGATAAATTTATGCAGAAATTATTGAAGGGAGAAAAAGAAAAATATTTCCTAATGTTAGCAAAATCTGGTGCTACACTTCCCCAAGATTTTGATGTGAACAAATTGACACAAAAGAAAAGTGACCCTCCCCCTAATAGAGAACAATATGAGGATATTTTTGGTCTCAAAATGAATGACACATCAATTCCTAGTAATACCAGAACCAATGAGGAAACTTACATGCCCCAAAGGGATGAAGTAGAAATTATGAAGAACATTCAACCCAATGAAGATATAAGAAGGACTAGAGATGACACAAGACGAGATCCAGATCCTCCTAGAATACAAAGTCATGGTTATGAAAGAACAAATCATGTTGATAATCCTATCACAATTCTCACGCAACAACTGGAAACACTACAAACACAAATTCAAGATATGCAGAGAGGAAATGTTAGAAGATACTCACTTCAAGAAATATGTCCTTATCCATTTGACAAAAATCTAAACATGATACCATTTCCTATAGGTTGTAAAACTCCTAGATACAAAAAATATGATGGAAGCACTGACCCTTAAGATCATATACGAGAATTTTGCACAATGAGTATGGAGTTTGCACATGACAATACCTACTTAATGAGATTATTTCTAAAAAGCTTAATTGGACTAGCTATGGAATGGTTCTCCAAAATTCCACCTAGAATCAGATCATTCTCAGAGTTGGTGGATAAGTTTGTTTCACAATACTCTTACAACATACAACATGAAGTAATAATGCTAGACCTATGTAATGCCAAAAAAAGGGGTGGAAAACCTTTCATAATATTTTTACAGTGATGGAGACGGTTAGCTTCACGATATCCTCGTACAATGCCAAAGTATGAAAAAATGGACATATTCATCGACAACCTAAATGATCAAATGAGTTATTATCTAAAAATGCAAGGAAATCAAAGTTTCAGAAAGATGATTGATAGTGGAATCAGAATGGAGGAAGCCATGATAAAGAAACGTGAGTTGAAAATATACAAAGAAGGAGTCCATCCTCCTAACAACACTAATAAAAACAATCACAATGATAAGCCAAAGTTTTGGAATAGAAATCATAATGTCGTCAACGATGGAATAGTGGATAACAACAATGTGAAACCAAAGCAACCGGTTTTTAATTTATCCACTCACTCAGCAGCGGCTCAGCAAAACAACCATCACCAAAAAGCAACTATCAAAAATTTCTTTCAAAGACAATTTACAAACATTGGTGAACCCCTTGGATCCGCACTAAAGACACTTATCGCAAATAAATTGATTACTTTGCCAAAAGAAAGGAACTACGAACCTCAAATAAAACCACCTTGGTGGAATGATAACCACTATTGCGATTTCCATCGAAACAAGGGACATCACACAGATAATTGTCAGCGGTTGAAACATGTCATCCAAGATCTAATTGATAATGGAGTAATAACTGTGGATGCAGATACAACAAATGAATCTCATACAACTTTTAAAACTCTGCCCCCAAACTATGAGCAAGGTGAATCATCAACAACAAATAATGGTAAGGGTAAAGCGAAGGTAAATTACGCTCATACATATGATAATGTGGTAAATGTGATTGTAGTTAAACAAAAGAAAAATCAAGAACCTACTCATGCTATCACACAAAGCAAAGCCAAAGTTTTTTTTCCAGGTACTACAACAAACACATCATCTACTACCAAACAATACAATCTAGTGGATCAATTCCAGAAAACACCCGCACAAATATCCATCTTAGAACTTTTAAAGCTTTCACCTGCACACAAAGAAATTCTTGAACGAGCATTAGTAGATACAACAATGTCCAAAGATCTTGATATCGATCAATTCCAAACCATGGTAGGACACGTCACAACCCCTCATTGCTTATCATTCACTGAAGAAGATGACATGTCCTTGCAACATCCCCATAATGCTCCCTTTCATATCGAATTCATCATTCATAAGATGTGAGTTAAATGTGTCCTAATAGATGGAGGATTTGGCTTAAACATTTTCTCTTTGAGTCTTCTCCATGCTCTAGGTTATTCAGAAGATGCAGTTGATCCCTAGAAAAACATCACCATTAAAGCCTATAATGAAGAAGAACGTTCCTCTAAAGGAATTATGATGTTACCCATCAGAGTGGGACCTTTACAAAAAGACATAGCATGCCAAGTTCTAGACTTGGACTTATCATACAACATACTCTTGTGAATACCTTGGATACATGACATACAAGTTGTTCCATCAACATACCATCAGTGCTTAAAGTTTCCCTATAGTGGGCAGGAAATCACGATCTCAGCAGATTCAAATCCATTTTAGTATTGTAGTAATCTTAAACCAATTCAAGAAGTCATTGTTCCTCACAATAGGGAGCATCATCTTCAAACACACAATCCAAAGAACAATCATTTGCCTTTATTTTGTCAAGTATGGAAAAACAAATGTAGCTAAGAGATCGAGGGAAGGAAGAATATTCAATATCACAAATACCACTTTCTCCTAAATTCTTTGGAAAACCATCAAACTCTAAACAACAACCAATTGTGAAACATCTTCTGATGTTTGATGGAGCATTGGTTAGTGCTGGGACCTTATCAGAGGAAACAGAAGACAAAGATATACTACAGTGGCTATACAAGGATGAAGAAGTTCAACAAAATATCAACAATGTATGCATACCTATAGAAAAGTATGGAAAAGGATTTAACATTCTTAGAAAGATGGGATACATTGGAACAAGTCCTATAGGGAAAAGAAAAGAAGGTATCTCAGAACCTATTCAACCTTATACTCGGCAGGCTACTAACAAAATAGGCTTAGGGTATGGACAAGTCACTCTACCAGAAGACACATCTTTTAGCCAACAATAAGAGGAATATAAAAACAGACAAGAACAACTTGAAATTGGAAAAGAAGAAACATCAACTAAGAAACAAACACAAGCAAACATGAAAAGGGAAAAGAAGCAAGCTTCAAATCAACAAGAAAAACAAACTTCCCAAGCAACCTTAAATCTCAATCAAAACAAAGAAGAAACTAATACTAATCAAGGAGAGCTCATAGCAAGGTTGATAGAACTCAATCTCAGTCCTGAAGAGGTTGACTATGAAAGAAGAAAAGATATAGCACAAAAGATGACGAAACAAATCAAATACTATATGAATAAATCTGTAGATTGCAAGCTGCAAGTGATACAGATTCTAATGAATGAGAATGGGATTCCTATCACTCTGAAGAATCAGCTGAATAAAATTTCTTTTGAAGAAGATGTAGGAGTTGATGTATCTCACACGTATATAGGAAAAATATCAGGAACTAGCCCACTTGAATTAGAATCACATTCGGATGACTTGGACTTAACCGAGGATGATCAAGAGTTTCTTATGCGAGTTCATTCTGATGAGAGTACCATTCTAGACATTAACATACATATCAAAAACTTTGACACATCTATCATGACCCTTGATACCCTCAAAACATCCCAACCTAAAGACCCCTTACCTGTACTCCACCCTAAGCTTATTGATTGAGAAAATGAAGGACATACTGCCATTGATACCTTTCCAAATGACCATGCATATCTATATATCTTAATGCAATCGAACCTGTAACAACTCTCACCAATAATTTCAATGACGCGTCTTCCAGTCAGGTGGGTGCCAAATCTCCTAGTCGCAAAAGTGAAAATAACGAAAAGAATATCAATTCCAATGCTAAAAACCATTTCTTGGAAACATTAGATCAGGAAAAAGTAAAAAGAAAGGATGCATCTAATGATGAAAACCTCCTCGAGGCACTGGAAGATGGGAGATTTGACACTTTACCTTAGCACAATCAAGAAAGGTCATCCATTTTGATCGAACCAACAGAGGCAATTAACATTGGCACAACAAAGCAACCAAAGATCCTACATCCAACGACTTCTCTGTTTGAGAAAGAAATGCAACAATATATGGAATTCTTCAAATGATGACAAATCAATTTCACCTGGTCCTATGCAGACATGTCGGGGTTAGATCTAGAGCTTATTATGCATCACTTAAATGTCAATCCAGGAGCCAAACCAGTCAAAGAAAAGTTAAGGAAAATGCATCAACATATCGCTCTCCTAGTCAAAGTAGAACTAAAGAAATTATTGGATGTCAGATTCATCAGACATGTGGCCTATCCTCAATGGGTATCAAACATTGTTCCTATTTCAAAACAAGATAAAAGCATCTGAATATGCATAGACTTCAGATATCTTAATAATGCATGTCCAAAGGATGACTTTCCTTTGCCTAACATTGACATCATTGTAGATTTAACTATTGGACACTCTATGTTTTCTTTAATGGATGGTTTCTCCAAATACAATCAGATCAAAATAACACCTGAAGATCAAGAAAAGACAGCTTTCACATGTCCATGGGGTACTTTCTGTTGGAACGTCATGCCTTTTGGATTAAAGAATGCAGGTGCTACATATCAAAGAGCTATGACAACTATATTTCATGACATGATGCATACATTCATGGAAGACTATGTGGATGACATATTGGCTAAATCATACAACAGAGAAGAATATATAGGGATATTGGAAAATATATTTGACTGGTTAGAACAATACAAGCTATGGCTAAACCCTAAGAAATGTGCCTTTGGTGTCACTTCAGGAAAGCTATTGGGATACATAGTTTTACCTGGAGGTATTGAAGTGGATCTAGCTAAGGTCAAAGCAATCATGGAAATTGCATGTCTCTAGAATATCAATCAACTCAGATCACTCCAAGGAAGACTCCAATCAATCAGAAGATCTTTTGCTCAACTAGCAGATAAAGGTCAATCATTTACTCATCTATTGCATAAAAATGTTCATTTCAAGTGGGACCACCAATGTAAGGACACATTCAACAAGATCAAGGCCTATCTCATGCAACCACCCATCCTAATATCACCAATTCCAAGAAAACCATTGTTACTTTATGTATCAACCACTGAAGCATCATTAGGAGTTCTTCTTGCACAACAGGACAATGAAGGAAAAGAACAAGCTATCTACTACATCAGTAGAACACTAGTAAGATACGAGATCAACTACTCACCAATAGAAAAAGCATGCTTGGCAGTAGTTTTTGATAGTTCTGATACTAATATGTTTAGTATAGATGCCAAGCTAACAAGATGAGGGGGGGGGAGTGAATCATACAAAATTAATCTTCCATAATAACAACAGATTCAACCTCGGTAAACTTATCAGAAAAACTATAAAGCATGCAAACTCATAAACAAATAAGATCACACAACATATAACACCAAATTTAACATGGAAACCCAAATAGGGAAAAACCACTATGGGATTTCAAACCCACTAAGAAATATACTCTTCTAGAGTATGCTCGGTTAAAAGCAAATCCTATTAAATATTACAAACACATTGCTAGATGTGACCCGGTTAAGGGATTTCCCTCAAATCTGTTAGGATCTTCACCTTATTAGAGGTGACCTTGTTAAAGGATTTCAAACACTCAATCTGAATGTCACCTTGCTAGAGGGTTTTACAAATAAGACTGTTAACTCCACTCAGTTAAGAGATTTTCTGTCACTTCACAAAATAATAGTAATAAAATATATCTTCAACTTCACATCTAAAATGCTAAAACAGATTCTTATTTTCTCAATACAATATAGTCATAGGACTTATCTTGTCCCTCTACTGGGCTCTATACTCTGTTATCAAAACAGATCTTCAAGCTTATGTGCTCGGTAACCACTATGTAGCATTCATGTGCTTACACTTGCCTGCATTCATTGTTTATCAACAATTCTTTATTTATAAATAATTTGCCAACTGCTTAATCTCCTTGATCACATTTCCATGACCAATCATAGCCATTAGATCTTCAAACTTGACTAGGTTCAATGTATCCTTTGAACTAAAAACGTTTTACCTCCCCTTGGAACTTGCATACATTTCTTGGAACTTTTTCTAAGGTATTACAGTTCAATCTGAGCTGTAGATCTCCTTGCCGATCTTCCATTGCCATAGATTCTTAACAAACTTCATGCATGGCTTACCAATCATTTAATCAACTCCAGCTCAACAGCTTCCTTCATTAAATAATGCTTTTATACATCTAATGCATTCTGTTATTACTCTGTTGCAACTCGGTAAATACTAGACTTTACTCGGTAGACATTCTGCCTTCATTAACCGATAGCAATAACCTTAGAGTTTACCAACTAGGTTCCTTAGGGTTTACCGACTAGGTTCTTTGCTCGGTAGCATAGTATAGTATTAACCTTACAAACAATAGCATATGTAGGATATCAAAACAATCTAAACATCATGATCTCATCATTGTCTAACTCGGTAATAGTTGCCCATTGAATAACTTATTCCTCCCCTTATTTATTACATTCTTTCTGTGTCTTTTATCAACATCTTAACTCTTTTCAAAACATACTTCTTAAGATATGGCAACACCATACTGAATCAAAAAATCAGTTTCTTGACATCAATGACAAAATAATAATGTTAAGGCAGTGAACATCCTTAATCAGTTATATCCATAGTCATCAACAACCTTCTCAATATCTTTATTGAAATACCAACAATCTCTTATTGTAATTGGAATGCCAACAATCTCCCTTGTCTGTTATAATGCCAACAATCTCCCCCTTTGGCATTGATGGCAAAACCAATTGATTTGACTTAAATGATTCAAATTGCTGTGAAATTCTGAAATGTTGAAATGCTCTCCCCCTATCATTAGTCTTCTCCCCCACACATTAGTCTTCTCCCCCTTTGACAACAATGCCAAAAATGAAAAGAACTAAAACATAATTTCTGTCATAGTTAAAACATTTCAAGGGTAACTTTCCTTTGTACTTACCTTTTGCTCTTGGTAACCTTCTGGCTAATAGTGCTTCAAACTCTTCTTGCTTTCTGATTTCCTCATACATTTTGTGTACCTCCTCCATGTTTTTGTGAAATATTTCACTTGCTCCACTGTGATTCCCTTCAGAATACTTATACTTTCTATCATTGTAATTATCAAAGTTATCAAAGTTACTTAACTCAAATGCATGTAGCTTACCAATAGTAGCATCTAGAGAAACTGGTATATTGGGTACAAACCTCAATTCATTGATTGCAGAGACTCGTATTGAATAAGCTGGTAGAAGGGTTCTTAACAACTTACTTGTTACATCCTTTTCTTCAATAGTTCCACCTGCTCCCTTGATTTGATTGACAATCTCCTTTAGTCTTTTACTATAGTGGGTTATGTTCTCACCTTCATTCATCCTCATAGATTCAAGTTGTCCTCTTAGACTATCCACTTTTTCTCTTTGAACATGTTCATCTCCACCATACACAGATATGAGATTATCCCACATTGCCTTTGCATCATTGCAACCTTCTAGGTCATTAAACTCTGAGTCAGTCAATGTAGATGTTATTTCAATCATTGCTTGGATATGTTCTTGCTTTGCCTTTATCTCTTCCATTGTCAATGGATAGGTGCTCGATGCAGTGTAGTCATTCTCCAGATAATATACAACATATTCTCCAACTCCTCATAGGTGTAGCTTCATCCTTTTCTACCATGTAGAGAAACTAGACTTGTTCAGCTTCGGTGCATCCCTCTTATACATCTTTGGATCTTTGCCTCAAGTACCTTTAAATTTTTTTTTTCGGAGTCCAGAGCTCTGATACCAATTGATAGTTCTGATACTAATATGTTTAGTACAGATGCCAAGCTAACAAGATGAGAGGGGGGGTGAATCATACAAACTTAATCTTCCATAATAACAACAAATTCAACCTTGGTAAACTTATCAGAAAAACTATAAAGCATGCAGACTCATAAATAGATAAGATCACACAACATATAACACTAGATTTAACGTGGAAACCCAAATAGGGAAAAACCACTATGGGATTTTAGACCCACTAAGAAATATACTCTTCTAGAGTATGCTCAGTTAAAAACAAATCCTGTTAAAGATTACAAACACATTGCTAGATGTGACCGAGTTAAGGGATTTCCCTCAGATCTGTAAGGATCTTCACCTTATTAGAGGTGACCTTTTTAAAGGATTTCAAACACTCAATCTGAATGTCACCTTGCTAGAGGGTTTTACAAATAAGACTGTTAAGTCCACTCGGTTAAGAGATTTTCTGTCACTTCACAAAATAACAGTAATAAAATATATCTACAACTTCACATCTAAAATGCTAAAGAAGATTCTTACTTGCTCAATACAATCTAGTCATAGGACTTATCTTGTCCCTCTGCTGGTCTCTATACTCTGTTATCAAAACAGATCTGCAAGCTTCTATGCTCGGTAACCACTATGTAGCATTCTTGTGCTTACACTTTCCCGCATTCATTGTTTATCAACAGTTCTTTATTTATAAACAATTTGCCAGCCGCTTAATCTCCTTGATCACATTTCCCATGACCAATCATAGCCATCAGATCTTCAAACTTGACTAGGCTCAATGTATCCTTTGATCTGAAAATTTTTTACCTCGCCTTGGAACTTGCATACATTTCTTGGAACTTGTGCTAAGGTATTGCAGTTCAATCTGAGCTGTAGATCTTCCTGCCGATCTTCCATTGCCATAGATTCTTAACAAACTTCATGCATGGCTTACCAATCATTTAATCAACTCTAGCTCATCAGCTTCCTTCATTAAATAATGCTTTTATATATTTAATGCATTTTGTTATTACTCTGTTGCAACTCGATAAATACTAGACTTTACTCGGTAGATATTCTGCCTTCATTAATCGATAGCGATAACCTTAGGGTTTACCGACTAGGTTCCTTAGGGTTTACCAACTAGGTTCTTTGCTCGGTAGCATAGTATAGTATTAATCTTACAAACAATAGCATATGCAGGATATCAAAACAATCTAAACATCATGATCTCATCATTGTCTAACTCGGTAATAGTTGCCCATTGAATAACTTATTCCTCCCCTTATTCATTACATTCTTTCTGCTTCTTTTACCGACATCTTAACTCTTTTCAAAACATACTTCTTAAGATATGGCAACACCCTACTGAATCAGAAAATCAATTTCTTGACATCAATGACAAAATAATAATGTTAAGGCAGTGAACATCCTTAATCAGTTATATCCATAGTCATCAACAACCTTCTCAATATCCTTATTGAAATACCAACAATCTCTTATTGTAATTGGAATGCCAACAATCTCCCTTGTCTGTTTTAATGCCAACAGTTTTTGCTTCTCAAAAATTATGACACTATCTACTATCTCACTCTATCAAGTTGATTGCTAAAATTGATCCTCTAAAATATTTACTCAGTAAGGCAGCATTAACAAGAAGACTAGCCAAATGGATCATGATTCTAAGCGAGTTTGATATTGAGTATGTTGACAGAAAAGATATCAAGGGACAAGTCATTGCAGACCAACTAGCAGAGGCACCACTTCAAGATGATCATCCTTTATAGATTGAGTTTCTCGATGCTGATATCCTAACGATCACCACAAAAACATGGCAATTATACTTTGATGGTTCATATACACAACATGGATCAGGAGCATGTATTCTATTCATCACACCACAAGGTCATACAATCCAAAAAGCATACAAATTAAGTTTTCCATGCACCAACAATACAACAGAGTATGAAGCTTTGGTTACAAGTATCAAAATGGCCATAGAATGGAACATTACACAACTTCAAGTCTTTGGAGACTCTCAGCTCGTCATCAATCAAATTAATGATGACTATCAAACAAAGGACAAAAAATTAATGCCTTATAAAAAGATGGTTGATGATATCAAGAAATACTTTCTAGAAATAACTTTTCAGTAGATTCCAAGGAATGACAACAAAGCAGCAGATGCCATGGCTACACTTGCTTCTCTCCTTCAGACATAGAAAAATCAGCAGTGTTATGAATTCCTGGTGGAAGAGTTGTTTTACCCTTCTCATAATTGTCCCAATTCCCAAACTATCTATCAACTTGTTGGGCATGATTCATCCCGTTATGGTCAAACTTACACATACCTGAAAGATAAAACCTTACCTCCCGACTTATCGAAAAATCAAAAGAGAAACTTTATTCGCTAATCCTCCCATTTTACTCTTGTCGTGGATACCCTATTTAAATGAGGTCTAGATGGTACTCTTTTCAGATGTCTCGAACAAGAAGAATCTAAGAAGGCCTTACACGAAGTCCATAATGACATTTGTGGCACTCATTCAAGTGGTCTTACCCTTTTGAAAAACTCATACGCTTGGGCTATTATTGGCCGACTATGGAACAAGATTCTTTTCAGATAGTTAGAATATGCAAACAATGTTAGATCCATGGTAATTTGATTCATGCACCAATACAAGAAGTTCATGCTTTAGCAACATCTTGGCCTTTCTGCCAATGGGGTCTTGATCTAGTAGGAAAGATAAATCCTTCTTCATCTAATGGTCACAAATTCATCCTTGTAGCTACCAAATATTTCACAAAATGGATTGAGGCAGTACCTCTCACAAATATCATAGGAAAACAAATTGTTGCATTTATCTTGAATTACATCATCTGTCGCTATGGAATCTCCATGACCATTATCACTGATAATGGGTGACCTTTCAAGAATCAAGATGTACAAGAACTATGTGAGAAATTCAAGATCCAACACAGATTCTCCACACCCTACTATCCACAAGGAAATGGGCAAACAGAAGCATCAAACAAAACTATCTTGAAAATCCTCAAAAAGACAGTGAACGATGCTGGAAGAGATTGGCATATTCAATTAAACCCTGCTCTATGGGCCTACCATACCAGTATTCACACACCAATATGTGCCACACCTTTCTCGCTTATTTATGGATCAGAAGCAATACTGCCAATAGAAGTAGAGATACCTTCTCTACAAGTATCATTAAAAGGTCTCATCCCAAATGAAGAACAATGAGTATCTAGATTACAAGAGTTAGAATTAATCCATGAACGAAGACAAAATGCCTTTAATCATTTAAAGGTATATCTGCAAAGAATGTGCCAGAGTTATAATCACAAGGTCAAACCACAAGTCTTTCAAGTTGGGGAACTAGTACTAAAGGAAAATCCACGCAACCAGACAGATTGAGAAAAGAAAGGAAAGTTTGAACCAAACTGGTTAGGTCCATTTGTGGTCACAACAATATTTGGATCAGGAGCATATTAGCTATCAACACAGGATGAAGATCAACTTGACGAATCCATCAATAGCATGCATCTGAAGAAATTTTATTCTAAAAAAGCAAAAAAATCAAAAATAGTGAAAAACCAGAAAAATCAAAAATAGTGAAAAAGCAGAAAAATCAAAAACAGTGAAAAAGCAGAAAAAATCAAAAACAGTGAAAAGGCAGAAAATCCAAAAAAAGTGAAAAAGCAGAAAATCCAAAAAAAAAAATCAAATATGAGAAAAAGTGCAATAAAAACAGATGGTGAAAACCTAGCAAACAGGCACTATCTGTTCGCGAGCTCTTCCATCTATTAGTTCATACATCTTTCTGCTTGCATTCATTTTCCATCAACATTGTCCATATCCATCATGAAGCCTTTGTACATATGCAAGCATCCCAACTAATCTTTCACCATGGTTTGGATCATTGAGTATATCATAGCGACTTTGTTTCTAGGCTTGGGGCAAAATCCTGCACCTAGTTGGGGGCAAAAAAATTGATCATTTTGAGCTTAATCAAACAAGAAGAACAATAGTTAAACAACTCTTATCAAGCAAAAACTGAGACATATCCAACATTGAACACGAGATCAAATTATCAACCATCAACCTATCACAAAGTCAGTCTAAGCACATTTACACACTTTTCCATGGATGATATCTTTTGGGTAATGATTTTAACATGATTGTTCAACTTTTCTATATTGATTTTTGCTATCATGATTTCCGAGTGACTCCAGGATGTCTTTGACTAGAGGAACAAGGAAGGAACATGATATTTTTCTTGTTTGTTGTCTGTAAATTAATCATTAATATGTGCAAATTTGTCTTGGGACATGATCATCAAAGTATCATTGAAGACATTTCCGATTTGTGTATTAAAATGGTTAATACTACCTGTTTTATGCAAGTAACACTCAAGTCATCTTGGTTTAATTATACCTCAATGCTTGTGCTAACTTGCCATATCAAAATCTAGGAAAGAAGTGCTCAGGTCCTCATGGTTTAATTATACCATCAATTTTTGCACTCACTTCCCATATTTTAAAAAGCTCAATGATGACAAAAACACAATAATCCAGTGAGTGGTCCGATCGTATCTTTGCATTTCATTTGCATTGGCATTTGCATTTAAGCTTGCATTTCATTCTTGCATGGGATCCCGCATGCTCATTTTATCCAAGGTTAAATCTATCACAAGAATAATCAAGGTATCATCACAAGTGTATACGCAATTAGATTGATGCCTCATATCTCTCCAAATATTGTTGACCCAGCGAAAATCTTATGCTACCCTCTCAACAGAACCAACATCAGCATATCTGAATCTTTCTACAACTTGATATCAACAAACGGTCAATTCTTTACCCAATCAATCTTATCAATTCTATCAATCGATCACATCTCATCTATTCTATCATGTCTTATACAGGATGTATCTTTCCTGAAACCAGGCATTATGATCATGTCTTATACAGGATATATCGTTCCTAAAACCATACGCTTTGATCATCATTGTCTTATACAAGAGGTGCTATTCCTGAAACCAGACTGAATCTCGATCTTATCAATCTAATCAATCAAGATTTATCAATAATCAAGAACCACATCACCATGATCGTAGAACTCGCACTTTCATAAACCACAATTGCAGACATCAAGTCATTTCTAATCAGGATATCAATTTTGCAAAAGATCCAAAAACTCCAAAGATCAATTATCTCAAATGATCTCCCAAGAGGCATCATCATACCGCAATTTATCAGTCAATGTCTTTGGCATCCTATCGAACCAATATCATCATCAAAATAAGATTATTTTTTGAATCAACGCGTCATCACACCTCACTTCAAAGAGGGGAAAAATGTATACACCTAACAATGGTCTGAAGATAGTTAATTAAATAAGCAATTATTTATTTAATCCCCCTCCTCAATTTAATTGAATTAGTTAGCAATTTGATTAAATTCTTCCACTCATCTACTTATTAATAAATCTAAGGATTTATTTAATAGGTTCATTTCAATAATCTCCTTTAATTAATTAATTCAAATTAATTAATCGCTCCCCATTTAAATTCATTTCTTCCAATCTTCTAATTAATTAAAACGAATCAATTTATGAGTTTTTGAAAGTTAATTAGTCTTTTTCCTATTATTTGAATTTTTAAATTCAAATTACCCACATGCCTCCTAACTTATAACCACCTAACCTAACCATCCTTCTAAACCTAACCCATTCCATCTAACCCTAAGTTTAATTAAACCTATCTTATCTTGCACATCGTAACCTCCTTATCCTAACTTCCTATGGTATGGATACTCTCCCCTTGAGACACCTGGCATTCTTGGGCCACATGTTCCCTCTCTTGGATGCCCCTTGACACTTGTCACCATAGAGATGACAAATGATCCCATTCCTCCAACCTCCTCCAATTTCACCATTGATATCTGCAGATTCAATCTTGACCGTTGATTCTGTTGGCATTATGTGAACCAGCATGAAGACATAATGATATTGTATGTTGTCATTGATGTCAATATGAGACATAGTGTGAACCAGCACATGTGATAGGTGAATGTTGGTATTTTGGTATGGTTTTGTCATTGATGTCAACACCTACTAAATACACCTACTTTGGAGATCCAGCAACATTCACCGGCAAACAGTAAACTATACAACATTTACTGGTATATGGTTCACCAGTAGGATATAATGTTCACCGGTACCTGAAATGACATGGAAGACACTTGGCAATGTCGAAGACATCATGTGGACACTTTATTTTGAAGTAATAATCATTGGTATATCCTTATTTGCATATTTGTTTTTACCGGCAAATAGGTCCAGGTTATCTAGGGTTTCACCGACAAGTTTATCTTTTCTAGATCAGCATGGCATTCTATGAAGATGATTTATTATTATTGTAAATGCATTAAGCCGACATGTTCAATAGGTTATTGCATCAGATATTGTATTATTTGTAAAAAAAATTTATTGTAATATCTTGTAGAGATGACCTACTAAAATTGGTCTTAGGGTATGGTATAAATGTAAGATCTTATTTGTAAGATCAAGTGTGGAATGCAAAAAAGATTTAAGGAAGGGTATATGTAAGATCAAGCAGGGATATACACGAAGACATCATTTGAAGGTGAAGTTAGGTTTTTGTAGAAGCATATCAGCATTACACCGATACTGAATCTAGCATATGAAGATGTTATTTTGTGCATACATTCTCATTGGATTTAACCATCCAACTGTAGTCAGTGTGACTCCCATTTGTGATTGAGTAGTGAGCTTTAGGTTGTTGGCCTTTCTGCATGTGCAGACCCCTTTTGTACACTTACTATCTGCAGTAGTATCATCTGATTGTGGGTAAGGTTTCTCACCGTGGTTTTTCCCCTTATAGGGTTTCCACGTATAAATATTGGTGTCATGTGTTGTGGATGATTTTGTGCTTATGTTTCATGCATTAATTCTTACCGGTATAGCAATTTTTTGTTAACATTGTTTACTGGCATACTTAACTGTCTTACCGGTATTAAGCATTAAGTTGGTTAATAAGTTGTTGGTTTGAATTTATTTGACAACTAATTCACCCCCCCGCCTCTCAGTTGTCTCTGGGACCTACAATTGGTATCAGAGCCTAGTCCTCTTTTTGCAGAAGTTTAACAACTTGAGGAGATCCAATGTCTACTAATTATTTCAGAAAGGATAGTCCTAAACTTGATGGAACCAACTATGGGATATGGAAAATTAGAATGGAGACACATCTGAATTGCATTGGTAAAGACATCTGGGAAGTTACTAAGAATGGTTATACTGTTGTTGTAGCTAGTCAGACTGCTCCTACTACTTTAGCCAAAGATGAAGAAAATGATTGCAAAGCTAGAGAAGCACTCTTGAGCGCATTATCAGATCAACAAATCATGGGATTATCAGATAGATCCACTGCAAAAGCTATTTGGGATCATTTGGAAACACTGAATGAAGGGGATTCCAGCAAAACTTGAAAGCTTCCGAGTCAGGTATGAACATCTGAAAATGGAAGAAGATGAAAGGATTTCTGCTTTTATGGAAAGAGTAAATGAAATTGTTTTGGGTATCAAATGTTGTGGAGGAACCTTGAGTGAAGATGAGATTGTTTCAAATATCTTAAGAGGTTTGTCACCGGCATATAAGATGAAGGTTACTGCTATAAATGAGTTGAGAACAATGCCTAATACATCAGTAACTAGGGATACATTGATTGGAAAACTTTCATCTTTTGAAATTGAGGAATTTGGTCCTGTTACTACTATAAACACTGATTTGGCCTTCAAAGCATCAACATCATCTACTCCATCCTTTGACAAATCAAACTGGAGAGCCTTTTAAGAAAGAGAACTTGAGGAAACCAGGAAGGAGAATGAAGAACTTGAAGCACTATTTGCAAGAAAAATGCCAAAAGGTCCAATTGGAAGTAAGTATGAAGGTAAAGCACCCTTTAAATGTTTTAACTGCAATAAGATTGGTCATATGGCTTCAAGATGCCCTAATAGACATGCTAGACTAAGAGAAGAAGCTAGAAGGACATACAAACCTATCCTGAATATCAGAGATACAGATTTAAGAAAAACAAAGATAAATCTTGTTACATTGTTGATGAAGATGTGACTGATGATTCTGATGAGGATCCAGTAGACAACGGATGGGTCTTTGTTGCTATAACAGAAGATCAACTGGTACCTATTGCTCAATCAGTAAAACAAGCCCTAGCAGCTAAAGTTGAATCAAATGATGAATGGATTATTGACTCAGGATGCTCACATCACATGACTAGAGACAAAGGTAAATTCTTGAACTTTCAAGAATACAATGGAGGTTTAGTAAGATTCGGAGATGACAAAGCCTGTTCAATCAAAGGTAAGGGTTCAATATCTCTTGATGGTAAACATAACACTGACAATGTCTACTATGTTGAAGGATTAAAACATAATATTTTAAGTGTTGTTCAATTAGTTGAGACAGGTTTTCAGTTACAATTTAAAAATGGAAAATGCAAAATCATGAATAGAACTCATTTGGAAATTGCAACCAATAATCAAACTAGAGGTAATATCTTTCATTTGAATAACAGTGAAAAGGCATGCTTAATTGCACATATAGATGAAAGTTGGTTATGGCATAAAAGACTATGTCATGTAAATTTTGATTGCATGGTAAAAATTAGTACTTCTAAGGTAGTTAGAGATCTACCTAAAATTGTGAAACCTCAGAATACAATTTGCAAGGAATGTCAATTTGGAAAACAAGTTAGAGCTAGTTTCAAAAGTATTCCAGAAAAATCCAATAATGCTCTTGATTTAATTCACACTGATTTATGTGGTCCAGCTAGAACTAAAATATTACAAGGTGATAGATATTTCATGCTAATCATTGATGATTATTATAGAATGTGTTGGGTTACTTTTTTCAGAGAAAAATCAGAAGCACTTGGGAAGTTCAAACTATTCAAAGCAATGGTTGAAAATGAAACCAGTAAGAAAATTAAATGTTTAAGATCAGATCAAGGAGGAGAATTCACATCTAGAGATTTTAATACATTCTATGAAGTAAATGGAATCAAAAGATAGTTATCAGCACCTCGGACACCACAACAGAATGGAGTTGTTGAAAGGAAAAACAAAACTATTTTGGATGCAGCAAGAAGTATGTTATCAGAAGCAAATCTACCACATGTGTACTAGAGAGAGGCAGTAAGCACTGCTGTCTATACATTCAACAAAGTTCACATCAAAGGTGAAACCGGTAAGACCCCTCATGAACTATGGTTTGGCAATACTCCTAGTCTTAAGTATTTCAAAATTTTTGGAAGTAAATGTTATATTAGAAGAGATGAGTGTATTGGCAAGTTTGATCCTAGAAGTGATGAAGGAATATTTCTTGGTTATTCATCTAAGAGTAAAGCATATAGATGTTTTAATAAAAGATTACAGAAAATTGTTGAGAGTACAAATGTAAAAATTGATGAACAATTCAGAGGAACTTCAAGGTATATAGACTTTGAACTGGTAACAGAAATTATGACAAATAATTCACCGGTACAGAATGATGATCCAGTTACTCCGGTATCATCAGAAGATTCCATAGTAAATAAAGAACAACAACAGACTAAGACACCCCGGTATGTAAGACTGAATCATTCTGAAGATCAGATAATTGGAAGCAAATTTAAAGGAGTCATGACAAGAGGAAGATTGGAAAATGAAGAGGTATGTCTTATTTCTCAAATTGAACCATTATCTTTCAATGAGGCATGTGAAGATAAATTTTGGATTAAAGCTATGGAAGAAGAATTAGGAAAAATTGAGAAAAATAATACTTGGACATTAGTTCCCCGGCCTAAAAATAAAAATGTAATTGGAACCAAATGGGTATTTAGAAACAAACTCAATGAAGATGGTAAGGTTGTCAAAAATAAAGCAAGACTAGTGTGTAAGGGATATTCTCATAAAGAAGGAGTTGATTATAATGAAACCTTTGCACTAGTAGCCAGAATTGAGGCAGTTAGATTATTCTTGGCCTTTGCAGCTCACAAGGATTACAAAGTTTATCAAATGGATATTAAATGTGCATTTTTGAATGGAGATCTTGAAGAGGAAGTCTATATTGAACAACCTGATGGATTTTCCTTGACAGATGACAATGATATGGTTTGCAGATTAAGAAAAGCTCTGTATGGATTAAAACAAGCTCCAAGAGCTTGGTATGCAAGATTGGATAAGTATCTTTTAAAGATTGGTTTTACTAAAGGAAATGTTGATAGCAATTTATATTACAAAGTAACTAATGATGACATCTTGATTATTGAAGTATTTGTTGATGATATAATTTTTGGAGGAGAAGATGAATTATGCAAAGAATTTTCTCTTGAAATGCAGCATGAATTTGAAATGTCTATGATAGGAGAAATAAAATTCTTTTTAGGATTGCAGATTTTACAGACTGATAAAGGCATATTTTTGGAGTCAATCTAAGTACTTGAAAGAACTACTTAAGAAATTTGGGATGGAAAACTCTAAACCGGTAAGCACACCTATGACTACAAATGACAAATTATCTCAAAGGGATGAATCTACACTTGTTAATCCAACTAGATACAAATCTATGATAGGAGGTTTACTGTATTTGACACAAACCAGACCTGATATTATGAATGCAGTATGTATAGTTTCTAGATTTCAGAGTAATCCTAGGGAAAATCATGAATCAGCAGTAAAAAGGATTTTCCGATACATACAAGGCACAGCAAATCTTGGATTATGGTATCCTAAAGATGAAAATTTTGATTTATATGCATACACAGATGCAAATTGGGTAAGAGATGTGGATGATAGAAAAAGCACCACTGGAGGAGCATTCTTTCTTGGGAAGAGACTAGTTTCTTGGTTAAGTAAGAAACAGAGTTGTACATCTTTATCAACAGCAGAATCAGAATATGTTGCAGCAGCAATAAACTGTACACAGGTACTTTGGCTTAAGCAAATGTTGAAAGACATAAAGGTAAAATGCAAGGAACCTATTACTATATATTGTGATAACACTGCAGCAATTGATATATCTAAGAATCCAATATTACATTCTAAAACAAAACATGTTTCTATCAAACTAAATTTACTAAGGGAAAAAGTTGAAGAAAAGGAGATAAAACTAGTTTATGTGAATACTAAAGAACAGCTTGCAGATATTTTCACAAAACCTTTGCCTAAGGAAGCTTTTGAGTATCTCAGAGATCAGCTCGGAGTCTTACCTCCACCAGTAGAGACTTAGACAGTTGATGATTGTCATCAACCGGTAGAATTAAATGGACAAATCTTTTATTACGGTATTTGATGAGGAAGCTACTTCTCAGGGGGAGTAGTTGGTATATTGAATTGGTTGGTATTTTGTATGAACTTGACTTTTTGTGACTTTGGCATTTGATGTCAAAGGGGGAGAGATATATGGAAAAATGCATTATCTTGTTGAGGAGAGATTGGTATGAGAGATTGGTATTGAAAATAAATCTTTGGATAAACACATGTTACTCCCAGGGGGAGAAATGGAGATTGTTGGTTTTTGTACTTGGCATTTCTGTTTTGGCACTTTAATGGTTTTTCCATCTTGTGTTGCCATCAATGCCAAAGGGGGAGATTGATGGTATTTTGGTATGGTTTTGTCATTGATGTCAACACCTACTTTGGAGATCCAACAACATTCACCAGCAAACAGTAAACTATGCAACATTTACTGGTATATGGTTCACTGGTAGGATATAATGTTCACCAGTAGGATATAATGTTCACCGGTACCTGAAATGAGATGGAAGACACTTGGCAATGTCGAAGACATCATGTGGACACTTTATTTTGAAGTAATAATCATTGGTATATCCTTATTTGCATATTTGCTTTTGCCGGCAAATAGGTCCAAGTTATCTAGGGTTTCACCAGCAGGTTTATCTTTTCTAGATCAGCATGGCATGCTATGAAGATGATTTATTATTATTTTAAATGCATTAAGCCGACATGTTCAATCGGTTATTGCATCGGATATTGTATTATTTGTAAAATGTTTTTATTGTAATATCTTGTAGAGCCAACCTACTAAAATTGGTCTTAGGGTATGGTATAAATGTAAGATCTTATTTGTAAGATCAAGTGTGGAATGTGAAAAAGATTTAAGGAAGGGTATATGTAAGATCAAGCAGGGATATACACGAAGACATCATTTGAAGGTGAAGTTAGGTTTTTGTAGAAGCATATCAGCATTACACCAGTACTGAATCCAACATATGAAGATGTTATTTTATGCAGTACATTCTCATTGGATTTAACCATCCAACTGTAGTCAGTGTGACTCCCATTTGTGATTGAGCAGTGAGCTCTAGGCTGTTGGCCTTTCTGCATGTGCAGACCCCTTTTGTACACTTACTATCTGTAGTAGTATCATTTGATTGTGGGTAAGGTTTCCCACCATGGTTTTTCCCCTTACAGGGTTTCCACATATAAATATTGGTGTCATGTGTTGTGGATGACATTGTGCTTATGTTTCATGCATTAATTCTTACCGGTATAGCAATTTTCTATTAACACTGTTTACCGGCATACTTAACTGTCTTACCGGTATTAAGCATCAAGTTGGTTAAAAAGTTTTTGGTTTGAATTTATTTGACAACTGATTCACCCCCCCCCCCCCCCCCCCCGCCCTCTTAGTTGTCTCCAGGACCTACAGTGAATAGAGAGAGGAACCAACATATGTATGAACCAGTTTATATGCCAAAGTCAAGTGGCATATTTGTTCAAGGTGAACCGACATGTAGTTATGGGAACCAGCACATGGAAGCATTATATGAGTACTGGTTGGTAGGTAGCTTCCACTTCGGGGTTTCTGATTGGAGTACCTCAAGTCTATGTGACTCAATTGGTGATCTTTGTGTGATGAGTTAGGAGTATGATGGAGGATAGATCGTGTTGCCATGTAAGCTCTGTGTGCGTGAAGGATCTTGCATGAAGAAGACTATTCCTATCTACCTCGGGAATGTGCAAAGTCTATCAAACGGTGATAACGCGTGATGGGTTATTAGCCGCCAAGAAATTGGTGGATAATGGATGATGGAGAATGTCTTGAGATCGATTCAAGATTGTTTCATTTAATGCAGTATGATTCAGCAGTCAAGATCGAACCATTTGAATTGCTTAACCTAACAGGTTTAGGGTTTAGGGTTTTTGCTACCGACCTGTATGTTTCCTATAAGGTCAATGTTGTGTTTCTTTCTAAGGGTGTTAGCAAAAGTTGTGTGTATCCAAGGGAAGTGATACATGATTCTTGCCAGACCAAAGGAGAGAAGAGATACCTACAAAGTGAATGTGCAGAAGGAAAAGAGGAGCCTAAACGGATCTGCATTAGCATTGAGTGCTATTAACAGATCATTGTAATACCTGTTGATCTCTAACCACTTCAACAATTGTAAAATCCCCTAATAGGGTAGCCTTAACTGGCTTGATTCACAATCCCTTAAATTGGGTGGTCTTAACCAGCTTGATTCAAATCCCTCAACTGGGTAACTCAAGGCTAATAAGTTCTAAAAAGCTAGAGAGCTTAGGAGATCCTTTCAGCTATTGAGTTCTTGAAATCCTCTAACAAGGTGACCCTACCAGGTTTAACCCTTAACCGGGTGGTCCCTAACAGGATCGGTTCCTACCAAAACCTATTGTAATGTCCTTAACCGGACATGGCTCCTAATAGAGAAGACTTCTAAAGAGTTCAAAAAGTAGCTTGTGGGTATTCATCCCCACCGTGGTTTTTCCTAGTTGGGTTTCCATGTGAAAAATATGTGTGTCATGTGAAATGCTTTTGTCTTGTGATGCTTTGTTTGACCTATTAAGCACATGAAGGTTCTATGTTTTATGCATGTCTATAAAACATATTCAACTCACTATTGTGAAGATCTGATGGTTAAGTTTACTTGTTTATGCATGAGAATATAATGATACTATAGTATTGAGCTAAGAGGAAAGCTTATTGAGTGACCGGTTCATGACTGATTGAGTTGTACTGGATGTTACCGATTGCACTCTGTTTTACCAGTATCCCTGTTTGTCAGTCATTTGGAGTATTTGCTGTCAAACTGGTTTTGGACTGTATTTGTGTTTGTATTGATTCACCCCCCCTCTCTTAGTACCAATTTGGTACTAGTGGTTCATCATTGAGTTATCAATTGGTATCAGAGCGCCTCTAGGTCCTCTATGTTGTAAGCCTAACTGCTTGAGGAAAAGATCCTAGTCAAATGATGAAGAGGGAAGGTCCAAAATTTAACAAGGAAAATTTTGGTATATGGAAAGATAGGATGAAGATATTCATGAAAAGCATGGGTGTTCAACACTGGAGTTATGTTGAAAGTGTATATGTTGTTCTTACCGGTACTCTCACCAATGACCAAAAGAGAGAGATACAAGAAAATGGGCAAGTCATGGAAGCCCTCATCAGTAGTCTATTTGACATTGAGTTTATTGATGTTCTTGACAAGGCAAATCCTAAAGAGGTATGGGATGCTCTTGAAAATATCTATGGTGGTGATGAGCATGTAAAATAGGCTAAGGAAGAAAGCCTAAGAGGGAAGTTTGAAGACATGCGGATGGTTGAAGGAGAGACCATTCAGCAGTATGGTATAAGAATCAAAATAGTTGTTGGAGAAATAAAGAGTGCAAGTGGCAAAATAGAAGATTCCACTGTGGTAAGTAAAGTTCTAAGATCCCTATTGCCGGTCTATGCAATAAGGGTTGCTGCTATTCAGGAGCTAAGATCAATAGACAAGTCTAAGGTGTCCTTGGACTCCATCATAGCCAAGTTGACAACCTATGAGCTAAATAGTTTTGATGGCAGTGTTCAAAAGACAGAATCAGCTTTTAGAGCCTCTGCTATACCTTCCAGAAAAGGAAAAGAGGCTAGCACTAGTGGGGAACCTAATCAGAGCAGAGAAATGAAGGATGAAGAGTTTTTGATGGAATTTGAAGCACTTCTTGCTAGGAAATTCTCAAAAGGAACTGGTAAATACAAAGGTAAGCTACCTTTGAAATGTTTCTCCTATAACCGGATAGGACATATTGCTATGAACTATCCTAATAGTGACAACAAGGATAAATCGGAAAGGTTCAAGAAATTCAAAGGAGGAAATCAGAGAAATTTTTTTGTGGCAGTTGATGAAGGTGTCATAGATGAGGAATCAGAAGATGAAGAGAATGAAGACATTGTGTTTGTTGTTGTAAAGGAAGATGTGGCAGACAAGAAGGCTCTTGTCTCCCGGTTTGATGATTCCAATGAGTGGATCATTGACAGTGGTTGTTCTCACCATATGACTGGTGACCGGAGCAAGTTTCTATCCTTAGAGGAGTATGATGGTGGTGTGGTTCGCTTTGGCAATGATGCACCATGCATGGTCAAAGGCAGAGGGTCCATCTCTTTGAATGGAAAGAGTAGTGCTGACAATGTGTACTGGGTTGATGGTCTCAGACACAACCTTCTAAGTGTTGCCCAGCTAAATAACAGTGGCCTCACTCTGCAATTCAAGAATGGAGTTTGTAGAATCAAAGGTAAAGATGGTAAATTGGTAGCCACCGGTATGCAGACTAAAGGTAACCTATTTCATCTGAATGGAAATATAAGTACATGTCTTATGGCTAAGTGTGATGATAGCTGGATATGGCATAGGAGATTCTGCCATGTGAACTTTGATAACATTGTGAAGGCTAGTAAGATCAAGGCAGTCAGAGGGTTGTCAGTGCTGAGCAAACTAGATAATACCTTGTGTAGAGAATGTCAATTGGGGAAAATGTCTTCCTCAACCTTTAAAGGTAAATATTTCACTGCTGACAACTTGCTTGATCTTGTGCATACTGATTTATGTGGTCCTATGAAAACTAGAAGTGTGCAGGGTGATAGGTACTTCATGATTCTCACTGATGACTGCTCAGAATGATGTAGGTCACATTCTTGAAAGACAAGTCTGAAACTTTTGGGAAATTCAAAGCTTTCAGAGCATTAGTGGAGAAGGAAAGCAGTAAAAGGATCAAATGTCTCAGAACTGATCAAGGAGGGGAAGTCCAGTGAATTCAACAAGTATTGTGAATAATTTGGCATCAAGAGACAGTTGTCTACCCCCCAGACTCCATAGTAGAATGGCCTAGCAGAGAGGAATAATTGGATAGTGGTTGAAGTAGCAAGAACCATGTTGATTTAAGGAAAGGTTTCTCACACCTTTTGGAGAGAAGCAGTGAGCACTGCAGTCTACACTATGAACCGGGTACTCATCAAAAAGGGTAAAGACAAAACTCCTTATGAGTATTGGACCGGTAAGACACCTGTGGTTAACTACTTTAAGGAATTTGGTAGCAAATTTTACATCAAGAGGAGTGAACATCAGGGCAAATTTGAAGCTAAATGTGATGAGGGAATATTTCTAGGATATTCCACCAAGAGTAAAGCTTTCAAGTGCTACAACAATAGGACTTAGAGAATTATGGAAAGCATCAATGTAAGAGTTGATGAATCCTCTAAGAAGAATGAGGAAACTGGCAGTGAGCAAGCTGTAAATGAACCAGTTGCAACCTTTTGGGAACCAGTTGTTAGTCAACCGAGTACCAGTAACAGTGTTCTTGAACCGGTGAATGCTGATACTGATGAAGATGAGGATGAAGAAGAGAAGCAGGAAGAACCAGTTAAGACCATTCCTCGGTATGTCAAGTTGAATCATGATCCCAAGTAGATCATAGGTGATAAGGATGTAGGAATCCTTACCAAAAGAAAGATTAGAGAAAACTCATGTATGATCTCTGAATTTGAGCCTAAGTCATTCAAAGAGGCTCATAAAGATGAAGACTAGATCAAGGCAATGCAAGAAGAACTTGACCAGATAGAGAAAAATGGTACATGGTCCTTGGTACCCAGACCAGAACATAAAAATGTCATTGGCACCAAATGGGTGTTCAGAAATAAGTTGAATGAGGATGGCACAGTGATTAGGAATAAAGTCAGACTAGTATGCAAAGGATATGCTCAAGAAGAAGGTGAAGACTATGGGGAAACCTTTGCTCCTGTAGCCAGATTGGAAGGAGTTTGTATGCTTCTTGCATATGCAGCTTTTAAGAGGTTCAAGGTATATCAAATGGATGTAAAATCTGCATTCCTAAATGGTGTACTTGAAGAGGAGGTGTATATTGAGCAACCAGATGGGTTTGCCCTATCTAAAGATAGTGACATGGTATGTAGGCTACATAAAGCATTATATGGTCTAAAGCAAGCACCTAGGGCATGGTATGAGTGCCTACATTCCCATCTTGTGAAGATTGGATTTGAGAGAACAAATGAAGATAGCAATATCTACTTGAAGTCTGAAGGATATCAAATCCTGATCTGTGAAGTTTTTGTTGATGACATCATCTTTGGTGGAGATGACAAGATGAGTCATGAGTTTGCTGATGAGATAAAGAAAGAGTTTGAGATGTCTCTCATAGGGGAGATTAAGTTCTTCATTGGACTGCAGATCTAGCAGATGGAAGATGGAATCTTCATCACTCAGTCAAAATATGTCAAAGAGGTGTTGAAGACTTTTGGCATGGAAGACAACAAATCGGTTGGTACACCGATGGTGATCGGTTGCAAATTGACAAATGAGGATGATTCCGCACTGGTTAATGAGAAGGAATACCTATCAATGATTGGTAAGTTGCATTATGTAGTGCATAGTAGACCAGATATTGCACATGCAGCTGGCATTACTACAAGATTCCAAAAGAGTCCAAGAGAATCTCACTTGATTGTAGTCAAGCGGATTCTTAGGTATCTGAAGGAAACAGTTGACTATGGATTGTGGTACCCATACAACAATAATTTCAATCTGAAAGTATTCACAGATACTGATTGGGTAGGTAATGTGGATGACTAGAAAAGCACAACTGGTGGTGCATTCTTTCTCAGTGGTAGATTGGTCTCATGGATGAGTAAAAAGCAGAGTAGTATCTCTCAGTCTACAGCGGAAGTGGAGTATGTTGTAGCTTTCATGAACTACACTCAGACAATCTGGATGAAGCATGTACTGGAAGGCTTCAAGATCCTTGTATCTGAACCGGTAAGTATATTCTGTGATAACACAAGTCCTATCAATATATCAAAGAATCCAGTTTTACATTCTCGAACCAAGCATTTTGAGATTAAGTATCATTTCTTGAGGGAAAAGGTTCAGAATAAAGAGATTGCATTGGAGCATGTGTCCAATAAGGAGCAGTTAGTAGACATATTCGCCAAGCCTCTCCCAAAGACAACATTTATGCATTTGAGAGGTAAATTAGGGGTATTGCCCCTTCAGGAGGTGAACTAAAAGTGATTGTTCCACATTAGTCAGGTACTGGAAAGACAAATTTTTGGTTGACTGGTGTGTTGAAGGATGCTACTCCTCAGGGGGAGCATCATGATGAAACAGTGATGATTGTACCTCCACTTTGGCATTATTGTCAAAGGGGGAGAAGGAGTAAAGCGAAAAGATATCTGTAGCAAATGGGGAGAAGATGTGAAGCAGAGAAGATATCTTTTGTATATTGCCATCAATGCCAAAGGGGGAGATTGTTGGCATTATGTGAACCATCATGAAGACATAATGATATTGTATGTTGTCATTGATGTCAATATGAGACATAGTGTGAACTGGCACATGTGATAGGTGAATAGAGAGAGGAACCGACATATGTATGAACCAGTTTATATGCCAAAGTGAAGCGGCATATTTGTTCAAGGTGAACTGGCATGTAGATATGGGAACCGGCACATGGAAGCATTGTATGACTACCGATTGGTAGGTAACTTCCACTTTGGGGTTTTCAGTTGGAGTACCTCAAGTCTGTGTGACTCAATCGGGGATCTTTATGTGATAAGTTAGCAGTATGATGGAGGACAGATCATGTTGCCACATAAGCTCTATGCATGTGAAGGATCTTGCATGAAGAAGACTATTCCTATCTACCTCAGGAATGTGCGAAGTCTATCAAATGATGATAACGCGTGATGGGTTATCAGCCGCCAAGAAATCGGTGGATAATGGACAATGGAGAATGTCTTGAGATCGATTCAAGATTGTTGCATTTAATGCAGTATGATTCAGCGGTCAGGATCAAACCGTTTGAATTGCTTAACCTAACAGGTTTAGGGTTTAGGGTTTTTGCTACCGACCTATATGTTTCCTATAAGGTCGATGCTGTGTTTCTTTCTGAGGGTGTTGGCAAAAGTTGTGAGTGTGTATCCAAGGGAAGTGATACGTGATTCTTGCCAGACCAAAGGAGAGAAGAGATACCTGCAAAGTGAATGTGCAGAAGCAAAAGAGGAGCCTAAACGGATCTGCATTAGCATTGAGTGTTGTTAATAGATCATTGTAATACATGTTGATCTCTAACCACTTCAACAGTTGTAAAATCCCCTAACAGGGTAGCCTTAACTGGCTTGATTCAAAATCCCTTAAATCGGGTGGTCTTAACCGGCTTGATTCAAATCCCTTAACCGGGTAACTCGAGGCTAATGAGTTCTAAGAAGCTAGAGAGCTTAGGAGATCCTTTCAGCTATTGAGTTCTTGAAATCCTCCAACAAGGTGACCCTACCGGGTTTAACCCTTAACCGGGTGATCCCTAAAAGGATCGGTTCCTACCATAACCTATTGTAATGTCCTTAACCGGACAAGGCTCCTAACAAAGCGGACTTCTAAAAAGTTCAAAAAGCAGCTTGTGGGTATTCATCCCCACCGTGGTTTTTCCCAGTTGGGTTTCCACGTGAAAAATATGTGTGTCGTGTGAAATGCTTTTGTCTTGTGATGCTTTGTTTGACCTATTAAGCACATGAAGGTTCTATGTTTTATGCCTGTCTATAAAACATATTGAACTCATTGTTGTGAAGATCTGAAGGTTAAGTTTACTTGTTTATGCATGAGAATATAATGATACTGTAGTATTGAGCTAAGAGGAAAGCTTATTGAGTGACCGGTTCATGACTGATTGAGCTATATTGGATGTTACCGGTTGCACTCTGTTTTACCGGTATCCTTGTTTATCAGTCATTTGGAGCATTTGTTGTCAAACCAGTTTTGGACTGTATTTGTATTTGTACTGATTCAACCCCCCCCCTCTCAGTACCGGTTTGGTACTAGTGGTTCATCATTGAGTTATCAGATTCTTGCCACCTCACCCTTGGCCTTGGAAATCCTATAAATATCCCCCATTTTGGAGCAATAATCATCCCATCTCATTTGCATTGCAAGCATTGTTACTATAGGCCTAATATCTCTTAGCATATCATTTGAGCATTGTTATTATAGGCAATTGCATCTTAGATCTAGCTTAATTTGATCAATTTCTAGCATAATTGTTGAATCATGTAGCTTAATCATTCTCTTTTCTAGCTTAATTGCATCATTATCATTTCAAATCCTCCATCTAGGTGTAGTCAAGTCACTATAATTTGCTTATCCAGATCTGAGAGCAAATCCACACTCACATATCTTAGGAGGTGATAGATCACTTTGCCATGGTTTTATCTTTCTTATTTTTAAATTTGCTAACCATCCTTGTAATGATCTATTGAGTGTTTGTGTTGCAACTGTAGGTATCACACTTCATGGGCATGACAGAGATTAAAAATATATATATTAACATCTAATAACAACTAATGCAACACATAACATCTCCATCAACACATAACATCTCCATCTATTTACATTCATTAATAAATTAACCAATATGAACATACATCATTTCCCATTCCATCAAATAACGCAAGCGGAAATAACATGACATCATTAATCTTTCCCTAGGGTACTTTAACACCATTACTTAATTCGTTACCCCAATAACATACTACACACATGATAGGTATATTTCACCTTCATTAATGCATCATATTATAATTATCTAACCATGAGATATGCATCTTGCAACATTACTTAATCCTCATGATATGCATAATTTCCTTTCTACCAATGCATCTATATGAGTTCATTCATGTTTACTAGATCCAATTAACCTCTTCTAACATATTCACTTATTAATCTATGAATATTCCTCTTTCAAGATTATTTAACATTCTAGCTAGCCTCTAATTATTCCATGAAATAATACAACTGATTCATAATGCAAATCCATTCTATTCCAACTATAATTCACTTATTTTCAAGTTTCATAAGATCACATCTCTACAATAATATAGATACAAATATGTCATGATTCCAATTTCCAACTACAATTCATCCTACAATTATAAGTACATTAAATGCATCATGAGCATAGCTCTTTCTACTACAAGAATCCATCTACTATATACAAGAATATTACATTACATACATTCTATCTTATTCATTACAGAAATCTGCTACAAGGTACATCTATAGTACATCATGAAAAAGAATCCACATCCAGCAAGAAGAATCCAAGAGAACATCCCAATGGCTAAAAAGCACCAACCTCCCAACCATGTGGAACCAAAGGAACCACCCCCCGTGCTAGGAGATGACACATGGTCCCAACACATACTCTAAACCTAAGCTGGCACCTATAACCAAGGAAACTGACCAAACAAGGACTCTCAAGCAAGAACTCACACAATACAACAAGAATGAACTCCCAGAGGCATAAAACTCACCAAGACATAAATACATCCAATAAGCATAATCATAAACCATAAAGGGGAAACACATGTAGGAGTGGAGTGTCATCACATGCCATCCTCAAAACATAATAACATAATAATACAAGGCACTATCCTGATGTACATGTGGGGCCATCTCAACCCATGAGAGACTAAGGGAGATTAGCTTACCGTCTTCATTACCTTCTCATGCTTATCCTAAAACATCCTCCCTAAGACTAAGTCATGAGGCACAAATCAATTTATCATCTTATTAATTAATCTAACTACCCAAACCATCAATTATTAGGTTATCACTTATTTATAATCATGGACAACTCCAATGTGCCCTAGTGGTCTAAATTTCATGCATCTTTACAAGGAACGTCATGCAAGCCTATCTCTCGTGTCCTTGGTCATCAAAAGGAAGCCCACTCCTCATAACATGGCCCAACAATAAAACACAAGAGGCTCTACCCACATAAATACATGAAAATAATACTCAATGCAGCCAAAAACTTCCCCACATACTCTCACAACATATGCAAGACTACAACAACATCAATATAGCAAAATGAGCCTCTTGGCTAGCAATAAACAAAGGCATATCAAGCCATCAAATGCTACCATCAAATAAAGATAACATCACAGCAAGGCCTACTCACTTGCTGGTCCAGAAACAACATAGTAATCATCTCAAAACATGCATGGCTTATCCATATGGAAGAGAATCTAAAGTATCCATAATACCTAGAAAGAAAATATGCTCAAAACCATCAAAATGCATCAAAAAGAATCAAACCCAAAAATCAAAAATATTAACAGACCTCAAATAAAGCCTCTAGTACAAAAATAAATTCATGAAAATACCTCAAACATGACCAAAACTAAGAAAACACATGATGCATCGCATATTGATTCATTTGTAATTGATTTAATTGTAATATTCTTAGTGAGCCGACCTACACATTTGGTCTTAGGTTTTGGTATATATGTAAGATCTCATTTGTGAGATTAACATGGTAGTAGAAGAGGATTGTAATAAGGTATATGCGAATATAAGCAGATCTACTCACACAAACATCATTTGAAGATTAAATGAAGGTTTTGAAGAAGACAATCAGAGCTTAACTGATACTGAATCCATCATATGAAGATGCTACTTTGAGCAGTACATTATCATTGGATTTAACCATCCAATTGTAGTCAGTGTGACTCTCATTTTGTGATTGAGTAGTGAGCTCTATGCAATTGGCCTTTCTACATGTGCAGACCCCATTTGTACACATATTATCTACAGTAGTATCATCTAATTGTGGGTAAGGTTTCCCACCGTGGTTTTTCCCCTTACATGGTTTCCATGTACAAATGTTATGTGTTGTGGATGTTATTTGTCTTTCTGTTTCATGCATTAAACTTTACCAGTACTATTATTACCTATTAAATTGTCCACCAACATTAAGTTTGGTTTACTGGTATTATGCATCAAGTTTGATTAAGTTATATTTGGGATGAAATTATTAGACAACTGATTCACCCCCCCCCCCCCACTCTTAGTTGCCTCCGGGTCCTAACAATTGGTATCAGAGCTAAGTCCTCTTTTTGCAGAAGTTTAACAGCTTGAGGAGATTCTATGGCAACTAACTATTTCGAGAAGAACAGTCTGAAACTTGATGGAACTAACTATGGTATATGGAAGATCAGAATGGAGACACATCTGAATTGCATTGGAAGAGACATATGGGATGTAACAAAGAATGGCTATGTTAGTCCTACACAGAGTCAACCTAATCCACCAAACTTGGCTAAAGATCAGGAGAATGATTATAAAGCAAGATAAGCACTTTTGAGCGCATTGTCAGATCAGCAAATCATGGGATTATCAAACCGATCTACTACTAAAGCTATTTGGGACAAATTGGAGACATTGAATGAAGGTGATACCACTGTCAAAATTGCAAAACTGGAATGCTTCCGGGTCAGATATGAAAATCTGAAAATGGAAGAAGATGAAAGAATTTCTACTTTTATGGAAAGAGTTAATGAAATTGTTTTGGGTATACAATGTTGTGGAGGATCCTTAAGTGAAGATGAAATTATTTCTAAAGTTTTAAGAGAATTACCACCGACATACAAAATGAAAGTAACTACTATTAATGAATTGAGAACAATGCCTAATACATCAGTATCTAGAGATACCTTGGTTGGAAAACTTTTAGCTTTTGAACTTGAGGAATTTGGTCCTGTTACTACAATTAAGACAGATTTAGCCTTCAAAGCATCATCATCATCTGAGAAATTTGATTGGAAAGCACTTTATGCAAGGGAACTTGAAGACATCAGAAGAGAGAATGAAGAATTGGAAGAGCTTGAAGCACTATTTGCAAGGAAAATGCCTAAAGGTCCAGTTGGAAGTAAGTATGAAGGTAAAGCACCATTTAAATGTTTTAACTGCAATAAAATTGGTCATATAGCATCTAGGTGTCCTAATAGACATGCAAGATTGAAAGAAGAAGCTAAAAGAACATATAAGCCTAACCCTAAATATTAGAGATACAGATTTAAGAAGAATAGAGATAAATCATATTACTATGTTGATGAAGGAATTACTAATGATTCTGATGAGGAACCAGCAGACAATGGATGGGATTTTATTGCAATAACAGAAGATCAACCGACACCTACCATATAACTAGTAGAGCAGGCCCTGATAGCTAAAATTGAAGAAATGGATGAATAGATCATTGATTCTGGATGTTCACATCATATGACTAATGATAAAAGTAAATTCTTAACTTTTCAGGAATACAATGGAGGTCTAGTAAGATTTGGGGATGATAAAGCTTGTTTGATCAAAGGAAAAGGCACTATATCATTTGATGGTAACCACAATACTGACAACATTTACTATGTTGAAGGTTTGAAGCATAATCTTTTGAGTGTTGGTCAATTAGTTGAAAAGGGATTTCCGTTACAATTCAAGAATGGAAAATGCAAAATCATGAATAGAACTGGTTTGGAAATTGCAAGCGGTAATCAGACCAGAGGTAATATCTTTCACTTGAATAACAATGAGAAGACATGCTTGATTGCACATATTGATGAAAGTTGGTTATGACATAAAAGACTTTGTCATGTAAATTTTGATTGCATTGTAAAGATCAGTACAACTAAGGCAGTAAGGGATTTACCTAAGATTGTAAAACCTCACAATCCGATATGTAAGGAATGTCAATTTGGAAAGCAAGTTAGAACAACTTTTAAGAGTATTCCAGAGAAATCCAATAATGTTCTTGATTTAATTCATACTAACTTATGTGGTCCGATAAGAACTAGAAGTTTACAAGGAAATAGATATTTTATGCTAATCATTGATGATTATTCTAGAATGTGTTGGGTTACTTTTCTCAGGGAGAAATCATAAGCTTTTGGGAAATTCAAACTATTCAAGGTAATGGTAGAAAATAAAACTGGTAAGAAAATCAAATGTTTAAGATCAGATCAAGGAGGTGAATTCACATCTAAGGAATTTAATACATTCTATGAAGTGAATGGAATTAGAAGACAGTTATCAGCACCTCAGACACCCCAGCAAAATGGAGTTGTGGAAAGGAAGAACAGAACTATTCTGGATGCAACTAGAAGCATGATATCAGAAGCAAACCTACCTCATGTGTATTGGAGAGAAGCAATCAATACAACGGTTTACACATTCAATAGAGTTCACATCAAAGGTGAAACTGGTAAGACCCCTCATGAACTATGGTTTGGTAATACTCCTACTCTTAAATATTTCAGAATATTTGGAAGCAAATGTTATATTAGGAGAGATGATTATATTGGTAAATTTGATCCTAGAAGTGATGAAGGAATATTTCTTGGTTATTCATCTAAGAGCAAGGCATATAGATGTTTTAATAAAAGATTGCAGAAAATCATTGAGAGTGCAAATGTGAAGATTGATGAACAGTTTAGAGGTAATTCAAGGTCTATGGACTCTGAACCAATAGTTGAGATAATCACAAATGAACCTATACAGAATGCACTGGTACAGATTGTTGATCCAGTCACACCGGCATCATCAGAGAATTCCACAGTGACTGAAGAACAACAAGAAGTGAATACACCCAAGTATGTAAGATTGAATCACTCTAAAAGTCAGATAATTGGGAATAAGTATCAAGGTGTAATGACTAGAGGAAGACTGACAAATGAAGAGGTATGTATAATTTCTGAAATTGAACCAGCATCAGTTATTGAGGCATGTGAATATAAACATTGGATTAAAGCTATGGAAGATGAATTGGAACAAATTGAAAAGAATAACACATGGACATTGGTTCCCCGGCCTAAAAACAAAAAAGTAATTGGAACTAAATGGGTATTCAAAAATAAACTTAATGAATATGGTAAGGTAATCAGAAACAAAGCAATATTAGTGTGTAAGGGATATTCACAGAAAGAAGGAATTGATTACAATGAAACTGCACCAGTAGCTAGAATTGAGGTAGTCAGACTATTTCTAGCATTTTCAGCACACAAAAACTATAAAGTATATCAAATGGATGTTAAATGTGCATTTCTAAATGGTGATCTTGAAGAGGAATTTTACATTGAACAACCTAGTGGATTTTCTTTGACAAATGACAAAGATATGGTTTGCAGGTTAAGGAAAGCTTTATATGGATTGAAGCAAGCTCCTAGAGCTTGGTATGCTAGATTGGACAGATATCTTTTGAATCAGTGGTTACACTAAAGGTAATGCTAAAAACAAATTATATTTCAAAATGACTAATGATGACATCTTGGTTATTGAAGTTTTTGTTAATGATATAATTTTGGAGGAGAAGATGGATTGTGTAAAAACTTTTCTAATAAGATGCAAGAAGAATTTGAAATGTCTATGATTGGGGAGATAAAATTCTTTTAGGATTGCAGGTTTCATAGACTGATAAAGGTATATTCATGCGTCAATCAAAGTACTTGAAACAAATACTAAAGAAATTTGGTATGGAAAACTCTAAACCGGTAAGTACTCCTATGACTACAATAGCCAAACTACCATTGAAGGATGATATAGCACTTGTTAATCTGACAAGATATAAATCTATGATTGGAGGTTTATTGTATTTGACACAAAAAAAACTTGATATTATGAATGCAGTATGTATTGTTTCAAGATTTTAGAGTAATCCTAAGGAAAATCATGAATCAACAGTAAAAAGGATTTTCCGATATCTACAAGGCACAACAAATCTTGGTTTATGGTATCCTAAAGATGAAAATTTTGATTTATGTGCATACACAGATGCTAATTGGGTAGGAGATATAGATGACAGAAAGAGCACCACAGGCGGAGCATTCTTTCTTGGTAGCAGATTGATTCCATGGTTGAGCAAGAAACAGAGTTGTACATCATTATCAATAGCAGAATCGAAATATGTTGCAGCAACAACTAATTGTACTCAGGTATTATGCATTAAACAATGTTAAAAGACAAAAAGGTAAAATGCAAAGAACCTCTAATCATTTACTATGATAATATGGCAGCAATAGACATATCCAAGAATCTGGTATTTCACTCTAAAACTAAACATGTTTCTATCAAATTCAATTTTCTGAAAGAGAATGTTGAAGCCAAAGAAGTGAAATTGGTTTATGTGAATACTAAATAACAGATTGCAAATATCTTTACCAAGCCTTTGCCTAAGGAAACTTTTGAATATCTCAGAGAACAATTTGGGGTTATACCCTCACCGGTAGAGACTTAGACAGTTGGAGATTGACATCAAACCGACAGGAATTTACAGAGAAATCTTTTTCCGGCTTTGATGAAGGAGAGCTACTTCTTAGGGGGAGTAGTTGGCTATAATAATTGGTATTTATAATTAGTTCTATGAACTGGTTATATCTGGTTTTTGTATTGCTTTGGCATTTTTTATGTTTATGCTGTGATTGTCATTGATGGACACACACTTGCATTGAGATCTCCTTTATATGTATGAGTTAGAGCTCAACCAGTATTTGTTCCAACCGGTATGTTGTATTACAGTCTTTTAGACTATTGGTATTTTGCAGAATGTGTTTACCGGTCTGAAGCGGCATGTCGACCCTAAGCGGTTCATGGATCCCAAGGGGTACAAGGAATCAAAGCGGCATAACACATTTTTACCAGTCTTCATTTTTGTCAAACTGGCAACCGGTATTTTGTATGAACCGGTAAAAATCTATGATGAGTTACCAACTGACATTTTGTGATGAGTTACCATCCACCGATTGTTTGACGATGTCGACACTTAAATGGTTCTTTTTGTGTCGTGTTACCAAAATATGTCTAGATGCATTGAACCTAGGAAATTGTATTGTAATCCTATTGGACCGACATGAAATCAGATTCCTTTATAAGGACATCATGTCTAGGGTTTTATGTTGTTGAAGATATTGTTGTAATAGTTGTTGTGGTCAATGTTGTTGCTAGGGTTTAAGGTGATTGATGAGATAGAGAGAGTCTGAATGTGTAGAAGACTAAATTAATGCTGGAATGCATTAGAAATGAGCTATCAAGGATCTAACCAAGCAAGTTGTGCTATCTGATAGATCATATACTTGTTGATTACTCACATCTTTGACAAGTCCGTAGCCCTTAACCAGGTAGGCCCAAAAGCCTTTTGTAAATCCTCTAACAAGGTGGTTCACATATGTGGATCTAAAATCCTCTAGCAAGGTAGTCTTTAATTGGACTTATCTCCTAACAGAGATTGAGATTCCTAACAAGATCTATTATGGTAAAGAACATTGTAAGACCTTAACCAGTCCGACCTTAACCAGTCTGGTTCCTATTCTGCAGATAGGTACTTGTGAGTTCCATCTCACCGTGGTTTTTCCCATTTGGGTTTCCACGTCAAAATCCTTTGTGTTATGGTGTTTGTGCTTTTGTGGTTAAATGCATTATTTTCTATTTGGTTTGCATGTGTACTAACCGGTTTATCTGCTAAATTGTTTTACCAATTTACTGTTAGTCTTGCAAAGTGTTTAAGTGCGAAGGTTTTTGGCATACTAATTAACCCCCCCGTATTAGTATTCATCAATTGGTATCAGAGCCTACCTTTCTATAAGTTTAACCACTTGGAAAGAGATATGGGGGAATACACATTGAGGGAACTTACTCATCGACTCACTCAGTCTGAGCAAGCCTATGATGAGCTTATGATAAAATATAAGGCCTCTTAGGCAAAAAAGAGAGAACATGCTGAGAAACTGATGGAGCTATCTGAAAATAGTTCTTTTGATGAAGCGGATATGGAAGCCCTAATTCAAGAAGTAGAAAAGCTGAATGAGGGCAAGTACAAGGTAATGAGTCACAAATTCATGGAATTTCATGCATTGGAAAACGTGCTCTTATAAACGGGGGCCTGTTTTCAAAAAATGGGGGCCCGTTTATGATTCGAGCTCCCGAGCCAAAAGGTAACGGGGGTCCAAAGCAAAAAAAAATGGCCCCCCGTTTTGTTCTAAAATGGGGGCCCGCTTTTAAACAAAACGGGGGCCCGTTTTGTGGAAGTTGATTCCACAAACCGCCACTTGGCTCTGGATTAGGCCCGGGATAGGCCTAGGATGGCCACACCTAAGACATGGATTTGCAAATTCAAATCTCCATGAATGAAAGCACAAATATGAACTTCAGAAATAGTTTACGTGCCTCTAATCAGAGAATTTTTATACGAAATTAAAACCCATTTCAGATTATACTGTCTAGATTCTAAATATGTAAATTTATTTAAAAATTGATTATTTTAACTATTTTTCATTTAATTTATACTAAATCTGGTCCATAAATTTGAAATATTAACTAATTTTGTTAATTTAATAACTTTTTTATTTTAAAGAATTTTGGAAAAAAAATTATATGTCATCAATCTACACAAAATTCTTTTGTATTTAAAAAAAAAAAAAAATCAAAAAATGTTAAGTTTACATCAAATTATGTGGGTCGTACATGTCAAATTTTTAAAAAGATAATTACAGCCATTAAAAAATTAATTAAAAAAGAAATATTAGAAAAAAAAATATAGAAAAATATGCTCATCAATATTCAGTGTGTTACAAACCATTTCCCAAAACGGTTTGAGAAAATAATTTTAATTGTGTCAAAAAGTGTGGGTCGTACACATGCATGGTATGGTCCTGAAACAGGCATTTTTAAAACATAGTTTTCAGAACTCCATTCAAAATGTTATTTTTTATTATGTGGGTATTAAAATAAATTACATATTCGGAAATTACACTTAGAGGGCTATCTTTTATATTCCTGACTTTTTCCAAGATTCAATCTCTAAGTGTTTCAAAATTTAAGCTCAAATGAGATAAAATCTGAAAATCAGGGAAAACACTTCCACTTTTTGGCCAAAAAGTGGACTCGTCTTCTTGCACTGAACCATGAGTCAAACTCCAACCTAAGAAAGGAATTGGAAGGACTGACTATCCGAATGTGTCAAGAGTTTGAAACCCGGATGAAGGCTAAAGATCTAGTAAAGGATAAAGATCATGAGATCTCCAAGTTGAAGCAAGAGATCAGTGCTCTAACCGCTAAACTCCATGCAAGCAAAGTGGAAAAGGAGGACATGCAAGGAGAACTGAACACAACCATCTCTGAGAATGAAAACCTGATGGAAGCAAATGCTTCTATTTCCAAGGAACTCTCTGAGTCAAAGGAAATACTTGCTAAGTTCAACAAGAGTACTGTCAAGCTAGAGCAAAAGATTGGATCTGTCAAACCTATCAAGAATACTGATAGACTTGGTTATTTTGGTCATGAGGAAGGTGAGACCTCTGGTGCAAATGCTGAAGCATCAAAGAAGCAACTGGCATTCAAAGGTAAAGGTAAGAAAAACTTTAAACTTGTTTGCTTCAACTGTCTTAAAGAAGGACATACTACAAATGTGTGTAGGAGTAAGGCTTATAACAATTTTCCTTACTTTCTAAATGATAAGCCTAGATCCAATAGATTCAATGGCAACTGTTATGCATGCAACAAGTTTGGGCATAGAGCATTTGAATGCAAGTCTATCATGCACAACACTGGAAGATATCCACAGAGGACTCAAGGAGCTAGTCTGGAATCTTTTGTGAATCGGAACCCCAACTGGTTTAATGCTTATAATCATCAATCAGGTAATAGTGGCTATCAACCAGAAACCGGATGGAGAGAAAACTATTGGATTTGTCATGATCATGGTCACACTGCTGCAACATGCAGAAGGAAGAATGGAAACATGAACAATGGACCTTGGAGAGCACCTAGATTGATCTGCTATCACTGCAGCAAACCGGGTCACATTGCCAGATTCTGTAGATCAAGAAAGAACATATCTGATGATATATCAGTCACTCCGGAAGGAAATATTGATGTTGACACTGTTCAAGTGGACATGAACAAAACCTGGAAGAAGAAACCAGCGGTGTTACAAGACGAACCGGTTTCTGCACCTAGTGTGGAAATCACGGAACTGACAAACTAAGCTTCAGAAAAGCTTAGGGGGAGCAAATGGCAAAATGTCTCGGACCCCCAGTTTACACCGATAAAAGACCTTAACCGATGTGTGTGATACCTGTTTTGTGGCAGAAGACCGAAAACGGTAAAAAGGCAAATTAGGGTTTACGCCCTAATGAAGGAGCATTAATGATGGTAGGTGAGGAATATGCTTAAAAGCATTTTTCAAATCATTTCTCACTATCAATTTTTGAGCAAAGAAAAGTTTTTCAAAGAGCAGAGCGACGAAAAGGCAATTTGAGCTAAGATTTTGAGAAATTGAGAAACCGCGAAGGAGACTCGAATTCAAACTGCAAACAGTCAAGTGAAGAACACAAAGTGATGATTCAGCAACCGACGGAGTGTGAAGTGAAGGAGAATCGACAAGCCCTAAATTCACGTGTTTCAAAAGGTATTTTTTGAGTTCTTGAAATTTTCTATCGTGGCTTCCGCATCTCATACTAGTTCTAGTGCATCTGTCGAGTCTACTAGTTTCATTCAAAGGAAGTCTAAGTATAATGCCCTATCACAAGTTCCAGCTGGTGTGATAGTAGAAGAGGGAATTTTTGACTATATAGATTGCAAGATAGAAGACCTAGGGTCTCTAGCTATCCACTCCCAGTTAGGTCTATTTTGTGGAAAGGATAAGAAGATCAAACCAGAGTTTAACATCTTGGAGAAGAAGAAACTCCACAATGTTGTCTACTTCCTGGAAGATTTTATAGAGGATCATATAAGGATCATTTTGAGCAGAGTCCATGGTGACAAGATGTACCTAGAGAGAATGCATGAAATCACGCCGCAAGCTATTCATGACATCACCGGTTTCTGCAATACAGGGGATGTGCCAGCCTTAAGGATGGTAAGAAAAATGGAGTTGTCCAAGCTCACCGGTTTAGTGAGCGACTCAAGAGACATGATAGTCAACTCCATCAAGGATGATCTAGTTAAGTATGCCTGTATGGTGATCGGCTACAGAACATTTTCAGCCAGTAGAATTGACTCTGTATCTGCTGCAGCAGTAAATGCCGCTTACCGGATGATAAAGGAGGATGCATCATTTGACCTGTGCACCGGTATGCAGAGACAACTCTTGTTGAATCTGAAGTCGATCAAACAGGATAATGCACTAAGGTCCAAGTTTGGACAACTACTGGTTGGGTTGTTCTTCTATTTTCAAGGTTACTTCCTAGGAGTGGGAGACATTCAGTGGTCTACGGACCAACCGATAACCAAGCAGATCAAAGAAAGTCTGCAAGCAGTCGGAACCAGTTACCCTGATATTCTAAACAAGTATTTTGATGAGTTCAGATGGAAAATGAGCCAAAGGATGAGGATCTCAGGTGATATCGTCAAGAAATATGAAGATGACATCTATTTCACTATCCAGGTGGATAAATGCATAATGGAGGCTATTGAGCCTAGAGAAGAAGAGGTGGAACCTATGGGCTATGAGGTAATGTATGATATGCTGGACGGGTATGCATCTACCCTAATTGCCTCACCCCTAGATCCTAAGGCAAAGAGGACTGGAACCTATCTGGAAAGGGTTACACTGATCGAGGAACCCTCTACAAAGAAAGGAAAAGAACTTGCTGTGAAGAAGGAAAAGGCAGTACCAGCAGCATCAACACCGGTTACGACAGCAAGTCCTAAAGTGACCAAGCAGTCACTGGCCAAGAAGAAACCGGAAGTAGCACCGGCTAAAGTCTTTGAGAGGAAAAGGAAGACAAGGAATACCTCACCGGACTCAGAAGAAATTGTTTCTGAGGAAAAACCAAAGAAGGCGAGGCAAGCAAAGAAGAAGACAAAGAATGAACCGGCATCATCGACACTGGTAAATATAGACATCTCCTCCTACAAACCTTTGACACGTTGTCAAAGAACAATAAAGAATATTAGGAGAAAATTGCTACATGATTTAGTAGACTACTTTGATGATTTTAGTGATGAGGAAAAGGAAGAGGTAGAACAGGAGATTATTAAGTATTTGTGTAGCTATGACTGGTCACCCTCGGAGATTAAATCTCAGACACCGGATTCTTTATACAAGTCATTAGATAATAAATGGTGCATTGCCATAGAGAAGGAATAGGAAATTAGGGAGAAATTTTTTGCACAGTACTTTCCCGACCTATCAAATTCTGAGTTATTTGATATTATTGACCAAAATAAAGGACTATTCTTCACTAGAAGAAGAAGACTTTGGCTATTAGAAGGAAGAATAGATGATGTGGAAAAAGACACTCATCTGCATATGACTACAGTGGTTCATACGCACAAAGCATGTCTAGCCAACTGGGAAACTGAAAGAGAACCAGTTATATCCAAACCAAACGAAGCATTTGATGATGAAGGAAACCCGGTTGTTGAACCGGTCGACACTATTGATGTCAATGCCTTGGACATAGAAGATGTTACTCAAGAAACTCCATCTGAGACAACAAGACAGGAGCAATAGGCTGAATAGGTTGATAAGCAAGCCGAGGATAGACAAGAAGTGGCAAAGGAATAGGCAGAGCAGAGGAAAAAGGATGAAGAGGAGAAAAAGAAGAAGGAGGAAGAGGAGAAGAGGAAAAAGGATGAAGAGGAGAAAAAGAAGAAGGAGGAAGAGGAGAAGAGGAAAAAGGATGAAGAGGAGAAAAAGAAGAAGGATGAAGAGGAGAAGAAGAAGAAAGATGAAGAGGAGATGAAGAAGAAGGATGAAGAGGAAAAGAAAAGGAAAGAGGAGGATAAAAGAAAAGTGGATGAAGAACAAAAGAAACAGGAAGATGCAAGGAAGAAGAAAGTGGAAGAGGATGAGAAGATGAGAAAGGAAGAAAAGAAGCGGAAGGAAGCAAAAAAGAATAAAGAAGAGGAAGATAAGGAACAAGAGAAGAAGAAGGAAGCAAAAAAGAAAAAGACTGAGGAGAACAAGGAAGAGGAGAAGAGAAGAGAAATGGAGAAGAAGAAAGCTGAACAGGAGAAGGAAAGAGAAGCGGCGAAGAGCACACAGATGGAGATTCCAAAGGCAACCGGCAGTCTAGCCAAACCGATTGACCTCACTAGTCCTATCGACCTCCAGTCTGCAAGTGAAACAGAACTTCTATAGAGCATTAAGATTGCCAAAGATCGCCTCAAAGCAATAAGGAGGAAAAAGGAGGAAGACGTGATCCAAGTTGCGGTGGACACTCTTACCAATTTGATACTCGGTACAAACCTTCCCAACACTGAATCCTCACTGGCTAAACTTAAGCTCCTATGCATAGTAGTGGATGATCAGGCATAGAGCCTTTAAGAGGCAGCAGAGGCAAATGTCAAGAAAGAGCATCAAAAAGCTCTTAATATAGCTCTGGTGAAGAAGTTGAATGAGCTCAGGACTGAGTTGCAAAAAGAGAAAAAGGATATAAGGGATGCTCTGGATGAGGGGAAACTGCTACTCAGTAAGATCTGTCAACCCTATATGTTCTATGATGATGTGCTAGCTCAGAAGCAAAAGCTTCAAACAGACTTGTAGTCCTACATAAGCACATTCAAGCCACCTTATGATTCCTTTACAACTTATGGGCAAAACATTCACCGGTTTCACATCCAGTCAGCAAAAATGGAGCAAGAGATCAGCACCCGGTCTCGAGATTTACAGGAGTTACAACTAGTTCTACTCCCACGTCTGCAAATTCTTTAGAAGTGCTATCTAAATCTGGATGCCTTGACAGTGACACAAGAGATGAGCACAATCGATGCCATGGAAGAATAGGTCTCCCAGATGCAGACAGAGAAAGAAGTAGCCACCTCCCTACTTGAGTCGTGGTCTTTGTCGATGAAACACTTCTTGCAGGACTTTAAATCTGTTTTTGACAAGTATCATTCCTTATTGTCATAAACTTTTATTATTTTAATATCAAATGGAAACAAGGTTATTCAGCTATACTTTGTCATTTTTGGCAAAGGGGGAGAAGTATTCTATTTGGGAGAAGCATTTGGTAATCAAAATTTTGATATATGCTCTGAATATCTCAATGTTTATACTCTTTATGCAAAATTGTTATACATTGTATTGACAAAGGGATAGTATATATGCTTAGGGGGAGCAATTTTGCTAATGGCATGATTTTGTTGTAAAACACTTAGATGTCAAAATTTTATTTTCCTAAGTGTTGCCATCAATGCCAAAGGGGGAGATTGTTGGCATTTTTTATGTTTATGTTGTGATTGTCATTGATGGGCACACACTTGCATTGAGATCTCCTTTATATGTATGAGTTAGAGCTCAACCGGTATTTGTTCCAACCGATATGTTGTATTACAGTCTTTTAGACTATTGGTATTTTACAGAATGTGTTTACCGGTCTAAAGCGGCATGTCGACCCCAAGTGGTTCATGGATCCCAAGTGGTATGAGGAATCAAAGCGGCATAACACATTTTTACCAGTCTTCATTTTTGTCAAACCGGCAACCAATATTTTGTATGAATCGGTAAAACTCTGTGATGAGTTACCAACCGACATTTTGTGATGAGTTACCATCCACCGATTGTTTGACGGTGCTGACACTTAAACGATTCTTTTTGTGTCGTGTTACCAGAATATGTCTAGATGCATTGAACCTAGGAAATTGTATTGTAATCCTATTGGACCGACATGAAATCAGATTCCTTTATAAGGACATCATGTCTAGGGTTTTATGTTGTTGAAGATATTATTGTAATAGTTGTTGTGGTCAATGTTGTTGCTAGGGTTTAAGGTGATTGATGAGATAGAGAGAGTCTGAATGTGTAGAAGACTGAAGTAATGCTGGAATGCATTAGAAACAAGCTATCAAGGATCTAACCAAGCAAGTTGTGTTATCTAATAGATCATATACTTGTTGATTACTCACATCTTTGACAAGTCTATAGCCCTTAACCGAGTAGGCCCAAAAGCCTTTTGTAAATCCTCTAACAAGGTGGTTCACATCTGTGGATCTAAAATCCTCTAGCAAGGTAGTCTTTAATCAGAGTTATCTCCTAACAGAGATTGAGATTCCTAATAGGATCTGTTCTTGTAAAGAACATTGTAAGACCTTAACTGGTCTGACCTTAACCGATCTGGTTCCTATTCTGTAGATAGTTACTTGTGAGTTCCATCTCACTGTGGTTTTTCCCATTTGGGTTTCCATGTCAAAATCCTTTGTGTTATGGTGTTTGTGCTTCTGTGGGTAAATGCATTATTTTCTATTTGGTTTGCATGTGTACTAACTGGTTTATCTACTAAACTGTTTTACCAGTTTACTGTTAGTCTTGCAAAGTGTTTAAGTGTGAAGGTTTTTGGCATACTAATTCACCCCCCTCTTAGTATTCATCAATTATATTTGGTTTTTGTATTTCTTTGGCATTTGATGTCAAAGGGGGAGAGATATCTATGGAAAAACACATTATCTTTTTGGAGAGATTATTCATTGGGGGAGAGATATTATGTATTTTGATTTCTAGTAATTGATCTCTTTGGGAGATTGTTGGTTTTTTGGTTTTTGGCATTTCTGCTTTGGCACTTAGATGGTTTTTCCATCTTGTGTTGCCATCAATGTCAAAGGGGGAGATTGTTGGAATTATGGATGTGTTGTATTGATTTTGTCATTGATGTCAACACTTGTCAACACTTATCAGCACTGGAGATCTTTGGTTATGTTCACCGGCATGTTCAGTGACTTATGCACAGTTACTAGTATTTGGTTCACCGGCAGGTTAAATTGTTCACTGGCACAGAGGATGACTTGTTATCATCTGGAGATCACTTGGTTATGTTGAAGACATGGTTTGGACAGTTGTTTTTGGTGATTTGGTTATTGGTCTAATCGAGTTTGCATATTTGTTGTTACTGGCAAATTGGTCTAGGTTATGGACTAGCATGTGTTATCTATTCCAGATCAACATGACACATTATGGAGATGATTTATTGATTGGTTATTATTGTAAATGCATTAAGCTAACATGATGCATCACATATTGATTCATTTGTAATTGATTTAATTGTAATATTCTTAGTGAGCTGACCTACACATTTGGTCTTAGGTTTTGGTATATATGTAAGATCTCATTTGTGATATTAACATGGTAGTAGAAGAGGAATGTAATAAGGTATATGCAAATATAAGCAGAGCTACTCATGCAGACATTATTTGAAGATTAAAGGAAGGTTTTGAAGAAAACGATCAAAGCTTAACCGGTACTAAATCCAGCATATGAAGATGCTACTTTGAGCAGTACATTATCATTGGATTTAACCATCCAATTGTAGTCAGTCTGACTCTCATTTTGTGATTGAGCAGTGAGCTCTAGGCAATTGGCCTTTCTACATGTGCAGACCCCATTTGTACACACATACTATCTGTAGTAGTATCATCTGATTGTGGGTAAGGTTTCCCACCATGGTTTTTCCCCTTACAGGGTTTCCACGTATAGATATCTATGTTATGTGTTGTGGATGTTATTTGTCTTTCTATTTCATGCATTAAACTTTACTAGTACTATTATTAGTTATTAAATTGTCCATCGACATTAAGTTTGGTTTACTAGTATTATGCATCAAGTTTGATTAAGTTATATTTGGGATAAAATTATTAGACAACTGATTCACCCCCCTATCTCAGTTGCCTCTGGATCCTAACATTGTGCTTATGTCTTCTGAAACAACACTTATGTTGTGTAGAGAAGCGCATATACAACACAAAATAACACTTTTACACATTAAAACAACGCTTTTGTAGAAACAACGCATTTACACAAACTTACGAAAAACTCAAAAAACTTTTGGGTAAAATAATAAATTCAACACTTAACCAAAGGGCTCCAAAAATATATGAAAAGAGTCGCCCAAAAACAAGGAATACATAGGTATAAATGGAATAAATCATCTCCGACTAAAAACTAAGATTAAATCAAATGTCTTCACAAGAGTTTTCACAGAACCAGGAACGACATACACAGGAAATACCAAATACATATTTTCCAGCAACTAAACAAAACCCAAATAATATAAGGTTTTCCCCCCAAATATTATTCTTCAACAATATCAAAAACTATAGAATAAGTCAACGCTTCAACCCAAACCCAAAACATTTGCAGACATAATGCATACATAGAGAAACCATTAAAACCAAAATAAAAAGTGAAAGAACTCCAACCAACAACCTGAAGTAATGGAATGAAGCTGAAGAAGAGCTCCCACAAGCCAAACCAAAATTCCAACCAAGCTCCAGCCAAAACCAAGAGTGAAGAAATCAAAACCAAGGAAGAAAGCTTGCTGGAGAAATTTCCAGAGAAGAGCCAACCCGAAAAACCATCACGGGAATGAAAATAAAAAGCAACAATAAACCAAAAACCCTAGCCTCAATCTCGGCTAATCAAAATATTTCATTTTGGAATATATTTTACCAACCCACTATATAATATAATTTATTCACCCATTTTGAATTTAACCAATCAGAGTAAAGGGTAGGTAAAGTAAATATAAAATATACTTATCTAGCTAGGTGGGAATGTTTTATTATTATTTTAATTTAATGTGTTCATACACCCCACTTAGGAAATAAAAGTCAAACTATTAAATAAACATAAGCTATAAATAAATAATCCAAATGGGAATTAAAATTAAATAAACCAAAAGCTAATTAAATAAATTAAAGAACCAAGTAAATATAAGATATCAAATAAATACAAAACCATAGAAAATCAAATAAATAATTAAATATTCAAACTAATAATTTAAATACATTAAAATAAACATTACTAAATATAAAACCACACATCAAGAGCCACATAATTACTCTAACATGATCAAGTAAATCAACCGACATAAACCGAACTCACAATACCAAAAGATGAATCTCACTAACTAACATGGAGAATTATGGCTAGACGTTGACTACTCACGGTGAACAACTTAGACCTAGAGTATGTGAGGGGAACTCATGCCATCTCTGAACCACATAAGCCATTGGAACTAAAGACATGCTCAGACCTGTGAAGCCAGGTGGAGTCGATGTCTGGTACCTACAAAATCCTACAACCACAAAACGACAATACCACATATAGATATACATATATAGAACAAGCAAGTGATAAAGAATTGCGACGACACATCCCACTTGAAATGAGTGATGTGGAATCGTCTCTATCACGAAGACAGTCAAACACATCTCATAAACATCTCATCATATGTAATCATGAAGTAGGGTTAGCGTAATCATAATCATCACCATAACCATGATAAATCTAATCTATCAATAATCCATCACACAGTGAGCATATAGAATCCATCAAGTACACATATCATCAAATCACATGATCAAACATGATAGTACCAACATCCATATAGATAATCAAAATAGCATATATCCAATAGTGTCTAAAATCAATAATAAGTCACTGAAACACTTGAGTAATCATCATCCAAATCATCAATTATAGTCTAGATAAGTGTATCAAGCATAATATAAAAGTCAACTCTATTCAAAATAAGTTTATACATAATGCAGGGGCTTCACTAATAATTATGACTTCAAGGTTAACTTGGGAGGTAAGTTTAATGTTGAGTTGATTGAATAAAACCATTATCCAATAAATAATGCCTTTATCCAATGGATAAACTCTTGTGCAAGAGTTAGTGAGGATAACCATGGTCAAAGCAATAAATGCTTGAAGAGACCCATGAGTCAAATGGAGGTTGAGTTAGAGGGAAAGTATCTAACCATGGGGGCAAGTGGATTTAACCATAAATGGTTATGTAAGAGCCATTAATGGTCATGTAAGAGACATTAGTGGTTTGGAAGACTTTTAGGGGTTAGCTTGTTGAGCGCATAAAGCATTAAATGTTTTACAAAGACTTTGGAGGCTTTGAGAAGTGACTTCAAGTTGCTTAGGAATGTGATAATATTGAAGAAATGGGATTAGGCTAATTGAGAATGATTAGAAGAACTTAGAAGGGGATTTAGGATTGCAAGTGGGTTTGGTGGGCGAGGGAAAATAGGATTTTAATTAAATAAAATTAATTTATTTCAATTATGGTTGCAACTTGCATTTGTAGGAGAATGCAAGTGGGGGGGGGGGAGTTCAGGGATTTAAATAAATGTTTGAATTACTTATTTAAAAGAGGAAATGAGATTAAATTAAATAAATAGGATTTATTCATTTAATTGATTGTGAATTTGTTTTAATGAGTTGATTGAAAAAAATTAAATAATTTATTTAATTAATAGGAGAATGGTTGAGGATGAAATAATTAAATATATTAATTTAATTAATTGATTATTGAAGGTTTATTAATCAAATAAATAGTAAATATTTATTTAATTAAATGGACAGATTTATGTGACTACACTTACATGCTAATTTTATTTTTCTTGTTAATTAGATTTTTTATATTATTCATTATTAGTCTAAATTTAAAAACATATTTATAATATAATTATTGTAATCTTTTACATTAAGGATATGGTTCTATTCTAGCTTTTACATCCTCACCTATTGGTTTTATTTATCTCGTTACTTAAATATTTTTACTTTATTTCTTATTAATTTAGATTTAAAAACTCATTTATTTACAATATTTTTGTTATAAGCTCTACCTTATCTAAAGTTTAGGATATAGACTTGCCTACTAAATGGATCATTCTATAAAAATGTGATTTGTCTTTTATTAGTTTTGTTCTTCTTGTTGCTTTTTCTAACTATAGTTTTTGAAAATCTAAATTTAAAAACTTATTTATAATATTCTTGTTGTAGGATGTGCATTGTAACTTTTATAATATCATAAAATAAAACATTATATATTGTTGTAAAGTTTTACTTCATCTAAAATTTGGAATATAGACTTGTCTAGTAGATGCAGGGTGAATTCACAAAGCTGGTTCCCACTTTTGCCAACGAAGGAATTTGGCGAAAGTGGGAATTTCAGATTTGCCCGTGTTCGAGCGAAATGGAAATGCTCGCTCGGACTACCCCTGGGAGTCCGAGCGAACCAACCTTTTAACTTGGGTTCGCTCGAACATCGCGTAACTTTTGGGTTCAAGCGAACCCACTTTAATATTAATATTTTAATGGGTTCACTCGAACCCCCCATTCGCTCGAACCCGTTGTGGTTAGGGTTTTTTTTTTTTAATTTATAAATATCGAAAATGATAGTTAAAAGGTCATTATCAAATTTGAATTTTTCTGTCTGGTGGGGGTTGGATCGAACCAATCATCAACATCACATCACCAAGCTTTGTCTGCAATAGTTATCATCTTTCCTATTTCAGTTTTCGACCTTTGTTATATCAGGTGCACAAAATAACCCTTTGTTTGGTTTAATAATGTCTTTTTTTATTAAATTTGTAAATAATTTGTTTGTTAATTTATTTTTTTAATTGAATAATTGTATATAGTTATTGTTTTTCAACATTTTAGAAAAATGTTTGATAATTTGTTGTTTTTCATTATTTTAGAAAAATGTTTGATAATTTGTTGTTTTTCATTATTTTAGAAAAATGTTTGATAATTTAATGTTTTGATTGAAATGTGTCAATTTGTTTTTAAAATTACATAATTGTATAGATGTATATTTTTTTTGACATTTTAAAAAATTGTTATGAAAAACATAGAAAACTAACCTGTAGTAAATCAGAACTTAGAAAAACATTAGCAAAAAAAGAAAAACATTAGAAAAATTAATTTAAATAAACATTAGAAAATTTAGATAACAAATTTAAACAAATTAAATTTCCTCTACAATGTGACCCATTTTCACATCCTATTACACGCACAACATGACTCCTTAAGACCACATATGACACTATACGTTCCCTTAGGAGGTCATAGAGGATCACATATAACATAGTAGTGTACATGTATGGCATTCCCTTTAGGATCACATCTAGTGTCCTAAGGAGTCATACGTGGTTCTAAGGGGTCACACATGTGTTATAACACATGCGTGACCCCTTAGAACCACATATGACCTTATAAAATTGTAGTGTGAACGACATACCCCTTAGTCCATCAAATAGTGTCTTAACACATGCGTGACCCATTACAACCGCATATGACCCTTTATAAAATCCTAGTGTGAACGACATACCCCTTAGTCCATCACATAGTGTCTTAAGGGGTCGTATGTGGTCCTAAGGGGTCACGCATGCATTAACACATGCGTGACCCCTTAGTAGGTCACATAGGACCCCTTATAACATCCTACTATACATATGGCATTCCCCTTAGGATCACATAGTGTCATAAGGGGTCATATGTGGTCCTGAGGGGTCATGCATGTGTTATAACATATGCATGACCCCTTAGAACCGCATATGACACCTTATAATATCCTAGTGTGAACGACATACCACTTAGTCCATCACATAGTGTCTTAAGGGGTCGTATGTTGTCCTAAGGGGTCACGCATGCATTAACACATGCGTGACCCCTTAGTAGGTCACATGTGACCCCTTATAACATCCTACTGTACATATGACATTCCCCTTAGGATCATATAGTGTCCTAAGGGGTCATATGTGGTTAGAACCACATATGATCCCTTATAAAACCCTAGTGTGAACGACATACCCCTTAGTTCATCACATAGTGTCTTAAGGGGTCGTATGTGGTCCTATGGGGTCACGCATGCATTGACACATGTGTGACCCCTTAGTAGGTCACATGTGACCCCTTATAACATCCTACTGTACATATGACATTTCCTATGTGTCCTAAGGGGTTGAATATGTGGTCCTAAGGGCTCACGCATGCATTAACACATGCATGACCCCTTAGTAGGTCACATATGACCCCTTATAACATCCTACTGTACATATGACATTCCCCTTAGGATCACATAGTGTCATAAGGGGTCATATGTGGTCCTGAGGGGTCATGCATGTGTTATAACATATGCATGACCCCTTAGAACCGCATATGACCCCTTATAGAATCCTAGTGTGAACGACATACCCCTTAGTTCATCACATAGTGTCTTAAGGGGTCGTATGTTTTCCTAAGGGGTCACGCATGCATTAACACATGCGTGACCCCTTAGTAGGTCACATAGGACCCCTTATAACATCCTACTATACATATGACATTCCCCTTAGGATCGCATAGTGTCATAAGGGGTCATATGTGGTCTTGAGGGGTCATGCATGTGTTATAACATATGCATGACCCCTTAGAACTGCATATGACACCTTATAAAATCCTAGTGTGAATGACATACCCCTTAGTCCATCACATAGTGTCTTAAGGGGTCGTATGTTGTCCTAAGGGGTCACGCATGCATTAACACATGCGTGACCCCTTAGTAGGTCACATATGACCCCTTATAACATCCTACTATACATATGACATTCCCCTTAGGATCATATAGTGTCCTAAGGGATCATATGTGGTTAGAACCACATATGACCCCTTATAAAATCCTAGTGTGAACGACATACCCCTTAGTTCATCACATAGTGTGTTAAGGGGTCGTATGTGGTCCTAAGGGGTCATGCATGCATTGACACATGTGTGACCCCCTAGTAGGTCACATATGACCCCTTATAACATCCTACTGTACATATGACATTTCCTATGTGTCCTAAGGGGTTGAATATGTGGTCCTAAGGGCTCACGCATGCATTAACACATGCATGACCCCTTAGTAGGTCACATATGACCCCTTATAACATCCTACTATACATATTGCATTCCCCTTAGGATCACATAGTGTCATAAGGGGTCATATGTGGTCCTGAGGGGTCATGCATGTGTTATAACATATGCATGACCCCTTAGAATTGCATATGACCCCTTATAGAATCCTAGTGTGAATGGCATACCCCTCAGTCCATCACATAGTGTCTTAAGGGGTCGTATGTTTTCCTAAGGGGTCACGCATGCATTAACACATGCGTGACCCCTTAGTAGGTCACATATGACCCCTTATAACATCCTACTATACATATGACATTCCCCTTAGGATCATATAGTGTTCTAAGGGGTCATATGTGGTTAGAACCACATATGACCCCTTATAGATTCCTAGTGTGAACGACATACCCCTTAGTCCATCACATAGTGTCTTAAGGGGTCGTATGTTGTCCTAAGGGGTCATGCATGCATTAACACATGTGTGACCCCTTAGTAGGTCACATATGACCCCTTATAACATCCTACTGTACATATGACATTCCCCTTAGGATCATATAGTGTCCTAAGGGGTCATATGTGGTTAGAACCACATATGACCCCTTATAAAATCCTAGTGTGAACGACATACCCCTTAGTCCATCACATAGTATCTTAAGGGGTCGTATGTGGTCCTAAGGGGTCAACATGCATTAACACATGCGTGACCCCTTAGTAGGTCACATATGACTCCTTATAACATCCTCCTATACATATGACATTCCCCTTAGGATCATATAGTGTCCTAAGGGGTCATATGTGGTTAGAACCACATATGACCCCTTATAAAATCCTAGCGTGAACGACATACCCCTTAGTCCATCACATAGTATCTTAAGGGGTCGTATGTGGTCCTAAGGGGTCAACATGCATTAACACATGTGTGACCCCTTAGTAGGTCACATATGACTCCTTATAACATCCTCCTATACATATGACATTCCCCTTAGGATCATATAGTGTCCTAAGGGGTCATATGTGGTTAGAACCACATATGACCCCTTATAAAATCCTAGTGTGAATGACATACCCCTTAGTTCATCACATAGTGTCTTAAGGGGTCATATGTGGTCCTAAGGGGTCATGCATGCATTGACACATACGTGACCCCTTAGTAGGTCACATATGATCCCTTATAACATCCTACTGTACATATGACATTCCCCTTAAGATCATATAGTGTCCTAAGGGGTCATACGTGGTTAGAACCACATATGACCCCTTATAGAATCCTAGTGTGAACGACATACCCCTTAGTCCATCACATAGTATCTTAAGGGGCGTATGTGGTCCTAAGGGGTCAACATGCATTAGCACATGCGTGACCCCTTAGTAGGTCACATATGACCCCTTATAACATCCTAATGTACATATGACATTCCCCTTAGTATAATATAGTGTCCTAACATATGACGTGTTAGATCTCTCTATTCTTGAATTTTTTATGTATGTCAAAGATTTAAATATGTACACGTGTTAGATCTCTCTATCTCTCTGAAACATATGTTATCTCTAGATCTGAAATATATGTTCTCTTGAAATATTTGAAATTTTTACATGTATTTTTTGAAAATGAAAATGATCTCTCTCTCTCTCTCACTGCTTACGTATTTATTTTAACTTTATGACATGTACCTAGATAGATGGCATCCCAGGATATACCTTCGCAGGCTCCTGATCAAGATCCACCTTCGCAGGCTCCTGATCAGGATCCACCTGTGCAGGCTCCACATCAGGAGCCACCACAGCAGGATCCTCCACAGTACGATCCCCCCTTGCCCGACATTGCTACTATTTTTCATTACAGTGATCGGGAGTTGCATAGGTTGAGGGCCATACTAGATGACCCTCGTACTGATGGCGTGTACAAGAGTACGTGCACGTCCATTTTTGACAGTTTGCGGACATTGAGGGACCGCTTAGTATCTCATACCTCATTCTCACCTGAGGTTATAGAGGATATATATATACAGTTGAGGAGTGAGGTGAGGGGTCCTCATTCTTTTGCTGATGTGGTGGGGGTGGTCTCGAAGGAGACCATCAAGGAGAGATGCTTCCCACAATATCAAGAGAAGAGTAAGGTGAGGGGATATCAGGTTACCAGATGTATCGACCCACAGGTTGCATCACTGATTTACCCACGATTCTTAGCAGCCCATGGTCGTTATCCTAATAACGACCAGATTCCATTATACTTTGCACAGTAGGTATTTGCTGAGGTTCATTGTCAGATGAAACCAAACTACCTTGATATTCTGGGATATTATGGACAAGGGAGGGGCAAGATTGCTGATAGAGATGCATATCGTAGGCGTGATAGAGCTCTGCCTAGACATAGGGACCTTGTTGGCCAGAGATTTCCTGCAGTAGTCCCAGCCATGGCACCCATAGCGGATCATGTTGTGATTGCTTCTCAAAGAGAAGCAATTGATAGGATTGGACAGATTGCATCAGTAGCAACCACCATATCTTCTAACAGGGTGGGTAGATATATGATGAGTCGACCACGTTCGTGATCATCCATAGATCATGCATCTTCTAGTCATGGGGGGGCTTTAGATTCAGATGATTGGTATATTTCTGCTGGCATCCCCTCCCCAGATGAGGTAGCAGCTATAGTCGGAGGTAGTAGACATGTACAGATGTCGCAGTATTTAGCCGAGGACCTACTACATGCTTATAGTTTTATTTCATCTCGACTTAGGATACCATTGGGCGATGTTAGAGAGGAGATTCTCAAAGATGGTCAGGCTACAACAGCATCGACGCATACCCCGAGGCAGTCATAGCATTCTCATCACTCTACGCATGCTCCAGGCATTGATCGACCTATAGATCACTCTGTTTTTGCAGAGGAGGAGCTACGAGCTGATCAACTCCATATCACAGATGAGGGCCGGTTGGATTCATTTGAGGAGGAGATACGAGCTGATCACGTACATATCACAGATGAGGGTTTGGACTCATTTGAGGATTAGCTGAGAGATTTGAGCCATACTAGATTTATGGACATGCTACTACAGTCAGACACTTCATCCACGATGCCCACTCATCTAGTTAGCCCCTTGCACTCCTCAGTGATACGTACAGCTAGAGAGAGATATGCAAGCACGAGTGATGTTGTTGATATGATCATGGGATAGGATCAGACTATACAACCTACTCCAGGTGATACACAGGTATGTACATGTACATGTGCGTTTAAAATTTTAGAAGATATGTATACATACATTGCAAATTTGTACCTGATAAATCTATATATATAGATCTCATGTTTAATAAATAATCTAGAGTTATAAGTTTTAATTTGTAGATCATTTAAATTGATTGTGGACTAATCCTTAAATTGACAGTTAGCTCATGTCACTCCTTCCTTGAGCTCTGAGCATGTGCGTAGGAGAGATTCTTTAGATGCTGTTAGTGTACAGGTTAGTTATGGTTTTTGGTATATATATTTGATGTACATGCACGTCTAGAGAGATAGATATATTATATTTAATATTTAAATAAATTCTACTTTTGCAGGACTCCCCCTCAGATGGTCGCTCAGTTCGTAGCCGACATGATCCCTGTTGATTTGCTCCAGACTTTATAGCTCATTTACATTTATCTTTTTATATACTTTCATATTATATATATTCATGCACGTACATGGAGTTTAGACTCTAGATTATACTTTATACCTGGTTTGTGTTTGACTCTAGATTATACTTTATACTTTATACATGGAGTTTAGACTCTAGATTATACTTTATACCTGGTTTGTGTTTGACTCTAGATTATACTTTATACTGTATACATGGAGTTTAGACTCTAGATTATACTTTATAAGTTTTATACATGTTTGATTATATTAGATTTATACATGTTTGATTATATTCTAGATTTATGTACATGATGTTTGATTAAATTAGATTTAAATACATGTTTGATTAGATTGTATATTTCATGCATGTACAACGACTTGTTTAGACTCTAGATTATACTTTATACCTGGTTTGTGTTTGATCAGATTATACATGTTTGATTATATTAGATTATATTAGATTATACATGAAATGAACAAACTAAACTTAATAGGTCATGTATTGAATAGTTCACATCCAGTACATTGTAGGTATGTGAGCTTCTAGGTATGTATATTGTAGTTAAATAGTTCACAACATGTGCATGTCCTAATTCCATATTAAATATCAATTTTACAAATGTACATATTACATTTTAATTTAAATATGCATTTTGTAATTAAATACAAATACAATTAGATACAATTAAACATGTACATTTAAATACATCCTAATTTGATATAATGTATAAATAAACTTAAAAAATATTTATCCTTTAGTTTCAAATGTTCAAGTTACTTGAGATCTAGAATTTATCTTGATTGTATTAATTCTAGATTTATACATGTTTGATTATCTATTAGATTTAAATAGATGAAATGATTTTCAAATGTAAAAGAGTATGTATGATTATACATGTTTCAAGATTTTCAAACAAAAGAGTATGTATGAAATGAACAAACTAAACTTAATAGGTCATGTATTGAATAGTTCACATCCAGTACATGTATATTACATAGGTATGTATATTGTAGGTATGTGAGCTTCTAGGTATGTATATTGTAGTTAAATAGTTCACAACATGTGCATGTCTTAATTCCATATTAAATATCAATTTTACAAATGTACATATTACATTCTAATTTAAATATGCATTTTTTAATTAAATACAAATACAATTACATACAATTAAACATGCACATTTAAATACATCCTAATTTGATATAATGTATAAATAAACTTAAAAAATATTTATCCTTTAGTTTCAAATGTTCAAGTTACTTGAGATCTAGAATTTATCTTGATTGTATTAATTAGATTTATACATGTTTGATTATCTATTAGATTTAAATACATGAAATGATTTTCAAATGTAAAAGAGTATGTATGATTATACATGTTTCAAGATTTTCAAACAAAAGAGTATGTATGAAATGAACAAACTAAACTTAATAGGTCATGTATTGAATAGTTCACATCCAGTACATGTATATTACATAGGTATGTATATTGTAGGTATGTGAGCTTCTAGGTATGTATATTGCAGTTAAATAGTTCACAACATGTGCATGTCCTAATTCCATATTAAATATCAATTTTACAAATGTACATATTACATTCTAATTTAAATATGCATTTTTTAATTAAATACAAATACAATTACATACAATTAAACATGCACATTTACATACATCCTAATTTGATATAATGTATAAATAAACTTAAAAAATATTTATCCTTTAGTTTCAAATGTTCAAGTTACTTGAGATCTAGAATTTATCTTGATTGTATTAATTAGATTTATACATGTTTGATTATCTATTAGATTTAAATACATGAAATGATTTTCAAATGTAAAAGAGTATGTATGATTATACATGTTTCAAGATTTTCAAACAAAAGAGTATGTATGAAATGAACAAACTAAACTTAATAGGTCATGTATTGAATAGTTCACATGTCCAGTACATGTATATTACATAGGTATGTATATTTTAGGTATGTGAGCTTCTAGGTATGTATATTGTAGTTAAATAGTTCACAACATGTGCATGTCCTAATTCCATATTAAATATCAATTTTACAAATGTACATATTACATTCTAATTTAAATATGCATTTTTTAATTAAATAAAAATACAATTACATACAATTAAACATGCACATTTAAATACATCCTAATTTGATATAATGTATAAATAAACTTAAAAAAAAATTATCCTTTAATTTCAAAACAAGTTACTTGAGATCTAGAATTTATCTTGAACTTACATTAAAATTCAATTCATGTGGATTACTAAATGTAGGTATAGTTCATACCACATCAAGTGGTTCACAACACTCTTCAATAACACTTAATATTTTGTCATGATCTTCACTATCTAGTCTCCACTTTTGAGACCGCCCTCGACGTGGAACTGTTTGAAGAATTAGGCCAACAACAATGACCAAGTGACTATACTGATATACCTTGTTGTCAATTTGGTATTCAGTGAAATGAATCCCATGTTGAACAATTTTAACTTGTTTGAAATATGTCCCTTGCACTACAACTGATCCTGCATGTACATATATATAAGAAACGTGAGAAATTAAAAATTTTCACATAAGCAATTTGTACATGTACATGTACATATTCAAATCAAAACTCAAACCTGTGGGAAATGACATTCCATCACTCATCTCAGATTTTGATAACTTCTTTCTCTCTTCTGTGCAACGCAATAAATAATAACTAACACCTTATATTTCCATCTTCTGCTATGACTGCAAAAATATCTCCTGCAATTTGACACAAGTTAAATAAATTCTAAGTTATATGTCATTTTTAAGGAAATGTTTACATGTGTACATCATGTATGTACCTTTTTTAATCAATCCTGAAATATGATCATAATCAACAGAAATCAAAGGAATGTCTTCAAAGTTTTCATCCTCATTAGAATCCTCATATGTGTCAGAAACATCTAGTGGCACCATTTTCCATTCACTAACATATCCAAGCTCTTGGTTCTTGCAATCAACATAGTTTTCGAAAATGCATTGAGAACAAAAACATGAATAATCCCTAGTGTATAATGTCCATGGGCAATTATCTGTACTCCTGACACAATGCAAAGATCTTTTCCTCTCCACACTCTTGCATCCATGCATTGATTTTCTATCCACATCTGCAAAATGTACATGTGTACAAGAATGTACATGTAGATCTAGTTGTTAAATTAAAAAAAAATTAAATAAAATACTAAAAGAGAACACGTACCGGTTATCTCCCAAAACACTCTATATGGAATGGGCTTATATGTTCTCGATGATGATTCCCCAGGATAATTCGGTTGCTCAAAGTGTTTCTTACACCATTCAACAACATCATGTGCATTTTCTATACATTCTCCTGTGTACTTTATTTGATGCTTTCTTAGAGCACATTTGATACAAGCTCCTGCACCATCATGTTCACCCTTTCCATGACCACTCTCAAAAAAACTCCAAACATGTGGTATTTTGTCATTTCGATGATATCTACATAGTGCATAAAATGGCCTCGAAGATTTAAATTGTGCCGCACATCCATCAGACCAAACAAAATGTTTAACTATTGTTATGCCTCTATCTTTCAAATATTCAAAAAACTTCTTAAAGCAATGTTGTACAAAAAGTGTGTCATGCTCCTTATCATCATTGATATAGAAGTGGTACTCTTTCTTAATGACACGATTTTCAAATGTACTATCAACACCATCCAAATTCATCTGTGCATGTCGATAACACACATGCACAAAAATAGTGATTTGCTTTGAAAAGTAATACTCTGATTGAATCTCTTTTTGATGTGCAAAAGAGTAATTCTCTGTGAAGTCAAATACAGATAGAATAGTTCCAAGTGGGAAAGTGTCTCTTAATCTTTTAAATTATTCTGCTTGCCACTTGGCAAAAAAACCATGGCATATGTATGGTTTTATCAACTTACAAAAATTTTCCATAAATGTTCCAATAGGTATTTCCTCTTCTACATAATCTAGTCTTGTAGATTCCTTTCCAAATTTTGTTTCAAATTTTTGGTACTTGTAACTCTTGCAATTTACCATCTTCCTCATGTCAGTATCTTCATCTCTCAAAGGCAATTTAGCCAAGTCCCTGCATGTTCCACAAATTCCTCTTATGCAATTTATTTGACCGGTTGCATTATCATCTGATTTATCACATAAGATGGATGCTATGAATTGACTTGTTTGTTTAGGAGGAGCATTTTCATAACCATCATTATCTTCTCTAATCTTTTGAAACACCTGATAATACAAGTCAAATTCGATGTGATAACGACAACAACAAGTTTCGAAAACTTTGTTTAACTTCACATAATATGGTCTTAACCGTTCAAACATGGTTTGTCCAATCTTTATATGAGGGTTTGTTTTAGTAAACAATACATACAATTCATGTTTTGTTGTGTCTATCAAATGTTTTACATGGAGATCATAATGATCAGGACCAATCCTTTGCTTGATAACATCTCTACTATTTGATGAAGGGCGAGTATTATCATTCCAAAAACTTGTCACAAAGTTCCTAACAACATCTTCAATTCTATCAGAATGAGGAGCTCTACACATAATTGCCCAATTCCCTTCTGAGGTAGTATCATCCAAAATATTTCTCCTTTTAACATATTTAGATATTGTCCTTCTACTAAAACCAAACTTAGATGACAGTGAAGAGATTTGTCTTTTTTGAGGCAATCTTTCATTTACTAAAGATGTCAACATCACTCTTCTTGAAATGGTCTTATCTAGTTTTCGAGATTTTTTACCAATGTTCACCAAACCTTTCTTAACATTATCAACAATAGATTTTTGTAGCTGAGAAGATTTCCTCTTTTGACTTGTTGTATCTATACCCAACAATTTCATTGAATCTATTAAGTCTTTATGAGTAAGTACAATTGATAACAATTGAGCTTTTTCTAGTGTAGTATCAAGATTGTTGAAATGCGACATTATTTCTTTTCCACTTTTATTCATTGACCTCCTTTTAGTATTTCTAGGTTCTTCACTGAGACATTTCAACTCATCCACATCCATTTCAAGTAAATGATCTAAATTTTTATAAGAAATATTTCTCTTCACCTGTTTAGCTAGATCCACAATATGCTCATCCATATCAGTGGTAGGAGGTAAGGAGCCTGACCCCTCTCCTTCAAAGGTCTCCATTGGTTCAACTTGGACAATCTCCTCCCTATGTTCATCAACTATATTGTGTTCTTCAACAGGTTCGTTTGCCCGTTCTGCACATAATTTAAGAGTTTGTGTAAGGTTCTTGAATTAATCAGAGATTATTCAATTAGGATTAAGAATAGGGATGAATTTGGCTTAAAGCTTTACATGTTAAAATTAGCCCATTCAATTTGGTTTATTAAATTTAATTACTTTCAGGACCTTATTGTTATAACTCTAATTAAATTACCTGTTTAGGTTTAAAGTTCAATTTTTTTTTAGGTTAGGATTAAAGTTCAATCTCTAATTTTGAGCATAATTTAACACATAAAATAAAATTTTGATAAATTAGAAATTCCAATTTTGAAAAATTAAAAGTACAAATATTTTGATGCATGCATACGATAACTTAGGTGACCTCATATTAATTTGTTATGGACCATAATGTAAGTGGACTATAATTTGTCACATGTGTGTATATTTAAGACCTATTATTGCATAATAGACCTCCTAATCTGAAATGTTTTTGCATGTACGTGAAGTTGAATATAAATAGTTCACCTAAATTATTCAACATGTTTAATAGGTTATAAAGTTATGTCACATTTAAGACCTATAATCAATGTAATAGTCCTAATAGGCCTTATTATTAAAATCAATATGACCACATTTGAAAAAACATTTCACAATTAATATACTTAACTACCCTTAAGACAGATATATTATGTGATATTAAAGGACCTATCACATGAAATTACTTGTACATGTAGATTAAATATTCAATATATATAATTTAGAACTTAGAAATTATGACATAATAGGTCTTATTAATTTTATGACTTAATAGGTCTTATCTATTATAAATGAACTTAATTATATAGGAGAAAAATACAATTACACAACAAGGAAGTTGATGGAATTTGAAATTTGCAAATACACATGTATTATCTCAAATTAATTATGCTTTCCAATTAAAACAAAATTATTTTTAATCCTATTAAAAATATTAGATAAAAAATATTGAATTCTAATTAATTGATACGTAATACATATTAAATTAAAAATACATACTTGCATCATGATATCTTTGTCTTCTTTGTTCTCGATATCTTTCTTCCGTTTCGGGAGAATAATTCCTTGAAGACTTATTTTGCCTTCTCTTCTTGTTTCCCATGCTTTTACAAAAAACCTTCAAATTATTGCCTTCAAAATAATTTTCAAATGTCTTCTTTCATCCAAAAATGCGAATTATTTTAATCATTTGGGTGATAAAAAATGAAAAAAAATTATGGATATTTATACGATTCCACAAATGAAAAAAAAAAGGAAAAATGCATCAGCCAAAGTTCGAACGAAAGCCAACAGTTAAAAATTGTTGGGTTCGCTCGAACATGACAGTTACAAAAATGTGCGTGCCAAAATCGAGCTCATTGGTTTGAGCAAACCCCCATTCGCTCGAACCATTTTGGGTTTGAGAAAACCCAATTCGCTCGAACTTGAGTTCGTTCGAAACCGCAATGACTTCGGAGCTCTGGTTCAATACACGAATGAAATAATCTTGATAACCCAAAAATATTAGATGGTAGTACTCGAAGCAAGCTTTCTAACGAGTATAATTTTGTTATATTTTGAATTTATTATGTTCTTGTTTTTTTAATTTTATGGAAAATTGGTTTTTCATCGAATATGAACTTCTCTGTTCAACGCATTGGGAAAAATAAGAAACTAATTCAAAAAAATTCTGAAAAATATCTATGCCCCTGGTATTGATGTCTTCTTTCTAACAAAAAAACAAAAATTGAATTTAGATTTATATAGAACAAGTTATGTGTTCAAACGTAAACCTATGTTTGAATTATGACTAGTCGGACTTCAAAACTTTATAAAATGAAAAATATTGAACATATCACTATAAAACCAAATGCAAGCCCTAGATATTGATTTTACAAACCAAAATTCAAAAGAATTGAGTTTTTATCATTTATAGAAAAAAATTTATGCATTTCGGGAGGCACATCACTCTTAAAAAATGTAGTTTGTTGTAAAAAACTACTTTTCGAAGGAGATGGAAAAAATTTTAAAAAATCCTTCAAAAAATTTGAAAAAAATGTATATAGAATCTACAAACAAAATGCTAGAAATCACTAATTTACATCATCTTCAAATTTTTAATAGTTTAAAAGTTATAGTTCTCGGAAGTTGAAGATTATTTTTAAAATGTACATCTCAGTGTCAAAAGTGGCAAAAAAGTGGGAACCATTATTGTGAGTTCACCCTGCAGTGTGTATATATATTGGAGGTGTCCCTTTGACCCTTTTGGACGAGACTAATTCGAGGGGATGATAACAATAGCTTGTAAGCCACCATCGTTGTGAGTCAAACTAGGGACATCACAGACCTAGACTAGATATCTTTGTCCAACTACACCACCCATCCAAAATAATTATTTATAATACTACTCTAAACTTTTACCTCACATAAATTTTAAGATATGATTCTATTCTAACTATTTAAAAACAAAATCATGCACAATATAACTTTCATAATATATAGTAAAATATTATTACTTAAATAATCTATGTATTTATACATAGATCTAACCTCATCTAAATGATTTTGATCTTAATAATTTTATATACCTATAATGGTATCACTCAAAAACAATACAATACATTAATACTCAAGATGTGACTTTCCCTTCTCCCATAATCTTTAATCAAATCCTTACAAATTAATTATCAATTTAAACCCAGTCACATAAATAATTTATCATGCTACCAATAAAAAACCTATTTTACTTTTCTCTTATAAATTTTATATAAATTACTTTTCATTTTCTATACATAGATTTAACCTCACCTAAATGATTTTGTTCTTACCAATTTTATTTACATTATATATTTAAACAATATAGTATCACTAAAAAACAATAGAATTCATCATGATAGCCAAGTCATGTAAGAGGTAGGGTATGCACACCTCATTTTTTAACCATAGTAAAGTGCCCCCTACATACTAGGAGTACGAAGAGCCCCATCTATTGTGAGACATGTGTAGACCCAAAATAGATTGCCCCCTTCATACGAGGAGAACGAGAAGTCTCATGTTTTGTGAGACATCTATAGACCCTAAAACAAATCACCCCTTTCATACTAGGAGTAGGAGGAGTCCCGTGTATACTAAAACAAAAATCGTCGTATGAAGAGTCCCATGTATTATGAGACATCGGTAGACCCTAAAACAAATCACCCCCTTCAAACTAGAAATACGAGGAGTCTCATGTATATCCAAAAATAGATCACCCCTGCATACTAGAAGTACGAAGAGTCCCATGTATACTAAACAACAAATCGTCGTATGAAGAGTCTCATGCATTGTGAGACATCTGTAGACCCTAAAACAAATTGCCCCCTTCATACTAAGAATACGAGGAGTCTCATATATACCTAAAAACAGTTCGCCCATGCATACCAAAAATAAGAAGAGTCCTATGTATTATGAGTCATCTATAGACCTAAAAACAGATTGCTTGATATCCAAGACTACAAAACAAAATCAATCAATTAAAAGTAGGTGACTTTCTCTTCTCCCTTAATCTTAGTCAAACCTACTTAAAGACACTTCAACGAATCCTATAAATCCTTGTATCGTGCTAAGAACGAAAACACTATTTTAGAATTGTCGAATTGAAAAGCTAAAGACGACCGACAGTTTCGGCAATAGACTTCCATAAATTCCCAAATGACGACCACGTGTGATACGCACGTCAATAAAATAATCAAACTCTGAAAAAACCTTACACTGCAATAAGCACACGGCATAAGCCCCAGACCGAAAGTTAAAATTCACATGATTACAAAGATTCGTTTTGTAGGAAGGAACTTTTTACATTCAACATGCGACAAAAGCATCAGCGCTGGGACTGGAACCCACCACCTCTGAGTAATGCCCATCAATGTATGTGTTGGAAAGCAAATCTTTATATATTTCCTATTTGCAATATGATAATGAGTTTTGCAATATGATAAAAGAAAAGAACATATTAGTAATATGATACAAAATTTTGCAATCAACTGAGCCTGCATAATATATGATAAAGGAAACATACAAATAGTTTAAAATTATGGATTGAAGATCTTACTTAGAAAAATTAATTTTAAATATGATAAAGGAAACATACAAATAGTTTAAAATTATTGATTGAAGATCTTACTTAGCAAAATTAATTTTAAATATTATTGCTCGATAACCAAAGAAGAAAAAAGTTCCGACATAAAAATGACGTAAACCAATGCAGGTTAAAAGAAAACATTTTTTAAATATGGTAAAGAAGTCACGACGGCAGATTTTTTGCTATCGAATTTGCGAATTACTCGCACCATTATCGTGTTTATGATTGTCATTATTAAATAGTGTTATATGTTAGTGCACAAATAATATTTTAATGTGTTCTGATGTCAGCCTACTAGGTTAAGCTTAGAAAATTACATAAGTAAAAGGCGGTGGTTTTTTTTTTTATTGATAAAATGCACAGAAAATTACAAGTAAAAGGCCGTCGGTTTGAATTCATACTTTCTATTTAGAAAATTGTGTATTACGTATAAATTGGTTATCATTTCCTTTCAAAAAGAATTTAATAATGTAAATCGAGCCCACTTAATGGTAAGCTGGCTGTAATTTTTATTGTAGTCAAATAATAACGATATATTTTATTATTATTATCTGTCTAATAAATTTATGCGATATTTTTAAAAAGATTAAAAATATGAAAATTTGTGGAGTGAACCACATGGGGTGGAAAGTTCGGAGGGAGGGGGAAAGAGGTATTGAGAGCATCCAGTTTGAAGTTACTGGAAAATACTAGAGATGAAGGTTGGATTGAGGTTAAAAGGAGGCGGGACAAGAGAGCTAAGGATGACAATATTAGGCTGATTCTTCAATCTCAAGATGTGGAGAGCTCGGAGGGAGGGGGAAAGAGGTATTGAGAGCATCTAGTTTGAAGTTACTAGAAAATGCTAGAGATGAAGGTTGGATTGAGGTTAAAAGGAGGCGGGACAAGAGAGCTAAGGATGACAATATTAGGCTGATTCTTCAATCTCAGGATGTGGAGGAGGCTAGTCATCTGTGTTCACAATGACCTGCTAATGGGTTTGTTTGTTTCTGTGGGGAGGTGGCTCCCTGGTTGTAGCCCCCCTAGTTCGGGCCAGGTCAAAACCTAGTTTCTTAATAAAATCAACAACTATTACCGAGCAAAAAAAAAAATTTAAAAATATGAAAATTTTGAAAAATAATATAATATATTTTATATATTTAGTTTATTAAATAAATAATAATTATACTAATAATAAGGTATAAAGAAAATTAAAATATTTGTATGTTAAAAAAAAAATTACCTTTTAAATATTTAAATATTATATTAATATAAATTATTAAAAAGTTAAATATAAGAATATAAGATTCATTAAGGGGATGACCACACAATGCAGCGACTGAGCCTCCTATATGGGAGGTCTAGGCTTCAATCTATTGGAAAAAGGCTAAAAAATACCGCTTTGACTGTGACTTATAAAAGAAAAGAATATAAGATTCATTATATTTTTTAAAGTAAAATAAAAAATTATTAAAATAATGAATGATAGTTTTTTGAAAAGTAAAATGAAGTCAATGGATCTTTGGTATGTTTCTAAAGCAGCATGGTTTCAAATGAATGCACTAGTACTCAACTCTTAGGCAAAGAGGTTCGTCCTTTAGCTCATTCTCCTATATCTCGTAGCTAAACGAGTATGGATTTGATATAAAACCCTTCATAAAAAGAAAAAGAGAAAGAAAAGAAGAAAATAAAAGAAATTAAGCATATTTTCAAAAGATAAAAGTAAAATAAGCATATTTTCAAAAAATAGTCTTACATATAAATATAAAATAAAAACTATAAAGAAATTAATTGTACAATTAAATAAAATCATTTAAATTAATAAAATAGTTACAACCATTTGTAGATAGATGCATTTAAGATATCTATACTAATTAAAATTATGATATTTTACAATCTATACAATGAATTTTTAATCATTTTGAAAAAAAATTGTATAGATTTACTTACATTTCTCATTGGAATCATAGAAGAGGATATGGTAGATGAACATCTTGATGAATGAATATGACCATTATGGTTTCAAAATCACATCATCAAATATGATATCACATTAATATGTTTTTAATTAAGGTGTCTAAAAAGATCCAAAAAAGGTTGATTCATACCTAGATGTACATGAAGCCACCTTTTGTTTGTTTCTTTTTAGATCTAAAGAGTATAATTCATTTAATTATATCTCTTCATAATTAATACTAACAACTTTAAAGTCAAACTACTAATATTATATTATTAAAATATAAGCACGAGAATTTTACATGAGTGGAGGTGTTTTCAACAACTATTTTAGTTGAAACGTGTTTTGAAGGGACCTCCAAACCCTTTAAATAACGCTAACTAAGAAAAGTAAGCTTGGGAAACAATAATAGATAGAACGCCCACAATGAGACAATAAAAGGTTTATTGTTATTTGCTCATTGTTGTTGTCGACCTTAAAATTGTTTATTGATGTTTTTATTTAAACACCTCTTGTAATAGCAATCTTGATCATTTCTAAATTATATTAGCTAATTCATATCTAATCTGATTTACTTTATTAAAAATTTATTATTATTTATCTACATATAAAACATTAAATCTACAAATATTATTCAAACAACCACTGAAGTCTATAAAGTGATAGTTATATTGACAAGGAAGTGAGGAGCAGTACAAAGTTTTTTTTAAGGGATAGCCTTTAAAGGGGACGTGAGGACCATCATAAAGTAGCCTTTAGAGACGGTGGAAAGATAATATGTACGTGGACCATTAGTGTGTGGTTCATTTCAAGTCAGTTCCGTATAGATATGACATAATATTAGGTGTAAATAAAAACGACTAGGTTAGAATTTTTTATGGCTTAGACCAGATTGTTAAATCTCCAGTACCTACTAAAAGTTCATGATGCAAGCCAGTGGTTTCCAGCTAAAAAGAGCCAAGTTCAGTCAGATTAATTGCATCTAAGTGAACAGGTACCTACACAGTTTAAATCCAGGCAGAGCTGCAAAATTTATCGCTCTTGATGCCTCAAAATATGGTGAATGGAAAAATAGAAGTAGGATTTGAAGGCTGTGTTGATTTTAAGGGAAGGCGTTTTGTAAGAGCAAAGACTGGAGGGTGGAGAGCTTGTTCTCTAATAGTTGGTATTTTTTCATTTCTTATAATCCTCTGCATCCATCTTCATCCTGTTATGAATAATTTCTTATTTCTGGTGAAGATGATCATTTTAGTTTTCTTGTACAGGTTATGAGTTCTGTGAAAGAGTGGCTTTTGCTGGGATTTGGTCAAGTTTAGTGGTGTATATGACCAGCAAATTGCATGAGGGCACTGTATCATCCTCTATAAATGCCAGCAATTGGGTTGGGACTGTGTTTATTACTCCTTTACTTGGAGCATACATTACAGAGAGATATTTGGGGCGCTTCTTGGCTTTAGCAATTTTCTGCTGTATATATACCCTGGTAAGCTTGACAGTTCAGTTCTTTTCAGTTTTTTTGTTTAATTAAATCTCTTTCATTTTGATGATAGATCATGAGTGTAATTCCACACATTATGTAATCAAAATCATACCAGTCAAATTCATAATCTAAACAACCGAGAATCATCTCATAATGAATCAAGAAGTATAATCTGAAACGTTATGCAATCCAAATCATACACTGTAGAATCCAGAAACTAAACAAGAATAACAATACAAACCAATGTTTTGTTGAAATATTTGTAAAAACATGGGTTGTGTGAAACTAATTATGGATTGCTATTAAAAAAAAATGTGTTTTGTGAAACTAATTATGGATTGTTATTTAAAAAAGATGGGTTGTATGAAACTGATTATGGAGTGAATTGTGGCGCAGGGAACGGGGATTATGACCCTATCTGTTTCCTTGAAATCTTTGAGACCTAAACAATGCCCAATAAATGAAGACTGCCAAAAGGCTTCTCCTCTACAGAATGGGATTTTTTTCCTTGGTTTGTATCTTATTGCTTTGGGCTCAGGAGGAACCAGACCAAACATCTGTGCTTTTGGTGCTGATCAGTTTGATGATTCGGTGCCCAAAGAAAAGCAGCTGAAGAACTCTTTTTTCAATTGGTGGGTTCTCATAGTTTTCTCTGGAGGTTTATTTGGGCAGACAGTGATTGTGTATATTCAGGACAAGATGGATTGGGGAGTAGGCAATGGAATTATAACTGCAGCGCTTGTAGCATCCTGTTTTCTGTTGCTGATACGAACCCCAGTTTATAGACATAAAATTGAGCCTGGCAGACCTCTGCAACGCATTGTTAAGGTCATTTGTACGATGTTTCAGAATTGGAAGGTGCCTGTACCTGCAGATCCCTCCTCTCTTCATGAAGTAGATTCAAAGGAATATGTTCCTGAAGATCGATACCTCATTGCCCACACTACACATCTCAGGTTGGAATTTGTTCTATATCAAACTCTGTGTTACAGATTAAAATCCTAGTATGTGTTAAAAGATATTTGTTAAGGAGAAAGAACACTGGTTTTCATTTTTCTTAAAGAAATGAGCAAAAATGGGCAAAAATGTTTGTATGTATCCAAAAGATTGTTTTTAAAATCAATTGTGTATGTTTTTGGTTGACAACTCTGATGTACTCTGTGATCCACCATTGGATCAGCACTCTGTCTTCTGATAGATCACTCAATTGTCAAACACTATACTCTTTGGGATGGTGGGTCGTTCAATCTGATTCCAAATGTTGGTTAAAAACATACACAATTGATTTCAAAAAGCAATCTTTTGAATACTGTATGAACTGTAAAAAACTAATGCCAACCATTGTTGGTATGCAGTCAACACACTCACTGTAGTTAGGCCTAACTGTTGGCCGGAAAGTTTACCAACAACACCTGAATGTAGTAGGTGGGTAATGGATTGATAATGGTATGGTGTGTATAAACTTTATGTGGCAAGTCTTAATCAGCATGATTTGTTCAACAATGGGCAGACTTCTAGACAAAGCGGCTATTCAAAATGGGGCAGCCTCAAACCCCTGTACTGTTACAGACGTGGAGGAAACAAAGCTGGTTATACAAATCCTGCGAATTTGGGTGACAGCAATCTTCCCCAGCACATTGCTAATTCAAGCAGGAACACTCTTTGTGAAACAGGCCATGAGTCTTGACAGGAAACTAGGTCACAAGTTCGAGTTCCCAGCAGCCAGTATTGGGGCCTTTGTGCCCATATCAATGCTACTATCCCTGATAATCTACAATAAGCTATTAGTCCCAGTAATGAGAAGATTCACAGGAAACCCAAGAGGCATAACAATATTACAGAGGATGGGGATTGGCATGTTAATCCATACTGTAGCCATGATAACTGCTATGGTTATAGAAATGAGACGCCTAGACGTTGTTAAAGATCATGGGCTCGCAGATCAGAAGCATGCTATTGTACCCATAAGCATATTCTCTCTGCTTCCACAGTTTGTAATAATGGGCATTGCAGAATCCTTCATAGAAGTGGCCAAACTGGAATTTTTTTATGATCAAGCCCCTATGAATATGCAGAGTTTAGGGAGTGTTTTGTATGCGGCTTCTGTAGGAGTTGGCGCCTTTGTCAACAGTGTTCTTCTCACAGTTATAAGCAGCGTTACTGGGCATCTGGGGCATAAAAGCTGGATTCTTGATAATGTGAATGCCTCACGATTTGATTACTATTACGCAGTCTTGGCCCTTGTTAATTTCATGAATTACTTGGTTTTCTTGATAATGGCTGCCCTGTATACAAACCAGACAGAAACAGTTGAAGCTTCTGAAAGGGATTCAAGCAATACAGAAGAAAACGCAATGAGTAACCCCAGTTACAGTGACTAAATTCAAAGTGGTGTCCAGGATAAAATTATGGATTAAATGCGGATCAAGAAGAAAATGTAAATGGAGTTCTTTTCATAGTGTGTTGGTTAAGTGGTGTTTTTGTTGTGGTCATCAAAGTTCAATTTTTTGTTCCATCATTACAATCTATCGATCTAATGTTATCCTTGCCAAAATTTACCAGACACTTGTGAAAAAACAAGATAATGTATTATTGTAAGTTTCATCATCCAAATTCAAACTCCTTTGGAGTGTTATTCATGAAATCAGCGAAAAAAAAAAGATAACACCAAGACAAGATTAGAGTTATTCCTTTGAAAGCTCAGTTGTTTGTTGATTACAAATTTTGTGTAAATTAAAATGGAGGGGATAAACATGGCCAGCAAACTAAAATATAATTGGTGAGGGAAGTTTTGTGGGAAGGGCTTATATGATTTTTTAATCTTCTTCAACAAAGTAGAATAATAATTGATTTTTTTGCATTAGATAGAATAATAATTGATTTTTTTGCATTAGATAGAATAATAATTGATTTTATGATGAATATTTAAAATTATTTGTCCTTATATTCTATTGTTATCATTTCATGTGGGTTGTTAAGTAGGCCTAGTCACCAAATATCTATGGTGCGTGAATTGTTATGATGCATCCCCCTAACGAGTTGTCTTTGTATTAATGGTAGTCTTTTTCCTTCTGTAGTTATAGTGACGTACTACCATATCATCGTTCAATTAGTACAGGGGCGCTTTGATCTTATATGTGACGTTTGAGCAGTGTTTCTAACTACCAAGTTTTCATTTGACATGATAGGCCATTTTTTAATCTACCTCTGTTTTTCCTTTCATTTATGCACGAAAAGTTTGTGGACAAAAATTAGTTACGGTTGCTGTTTAGTCGGTTTTTCTTTCATTTGTGATGGAAAGTTGATGGTTTTTTGTTTAGTCGTGTTTTTTTTTTGTGAATTATGAATATGGTGTATTTTTATTCGATCATTTAAATTAGGGTATTTTTCAATTTATGTTTGTTTTTTCTTTTATTTGTGGAGAAAAAATTTATGGACAAAAATTGGATAGGCTTGTTGTTTAGTCATGTTTTTCTTGTGGGTTATTGTTGTTTGGTCATGTAAAAGTTGCCTTTTTAAAATTTGTTATGCTGTTTTGATAGTCTTTTATTTTATGTTCTTGGCACTTTATTGGCTGCCCCTTTCTTTTTATCATTTTTTTTTGCATTGATTCAATACAAAAATAAATAATCATTTTCACATTCAAAAAATGTTTAAATGTGTCTTATATGATAATCTATTTAATTTATAAATATTTTTTAAACTATTTATTATTTATATTTTAATTTAATGTTCATGTATGTTGTAAAATTGTTTTCTTTAATAGTTTTTTGTCAAATCTATCTAACATTAGTAATATATTAATATCTTATGATCTAATATGTTCAAGTACACAAGAGGAGTTGAATGAAAGATATTAAGTCAAAAATAGTGTGAGTTGAAGAAGGGTCAAAAGGAGATTTGTAGTTGGTATATAGGCTATGATAATGTCATATTTAAAGCCTTGAAAGTATAATTAGGTAATATATGTAATCAAAGTCAATAGAAGGTATCATTTTGAAGAATTGTTGAGTTTGTTGACTCTACCAAATGTTGTTTTCTTTCCTTTAATGCCGCTACTTACAATTGAGATAGAGAGAACAAAGAATCTTGCAAGAGGAGGCAAACTATCAATAGGGAAAGGACAACTTGAGGCACATGCATGGGAGTAAGTTTTCCACTCTTCTCCTCAAGCTCTATAAAACTTAGGAGGGTGATCCTTTGAGATCTTTCTAGAGAACATTAAAGAGAAATAAATAAATAAAAATAATACCTCAATTAGATTTTTCCACTTTTGGTTTAAACTGTGTGAAACCTTTTCATCATCAACGTTTTAGATAATACTACATGGTCCATCATCAAGATGAAAGAAATAGAAGTTTAGAACTTATTTATCATGCCTTAATGGTAGACATCAATAGACATTTAGACCTTATAACAAGTAAATGTCTAAGAAGCATATGCCCATGCAACAATGGATGTGGAACAAGTATGTATCAAAGATGGTGAATCCCCTTAACCTCTCATATAGACATGCATCTTGTGATCTCACTAGTATAACCCTTTAGATGTCTATTTAACAATGAATCTAATAGAAATTGTTGCTAAAGCAATAACTTACATTAATGGATTGTACTCTTATCAACATAACTATCTAAAAATGTGACTTGATTACAAGGTGTCTTAAAATTTTACAACAATCTACAACTAAATTAGGATCATAGGCAAGACATGAGATAATACCAAATTGAAAGAGATAGTTTAAGTGGATACAAATGATGATAGGGAAAAAAAGAACCATCACAAATTGGGGCCTTGGTCTCATTGGGACTCAAATTTATGTTGCCCTTTTTACTTGATTCCCTTCCTTTTGTATTCTTTTGAAGTGCCCATTTCATTTCCCGTCATTCAATCTGGAGAAAATACGCATGGATTTATTATGTTTAGGATTGACCTTTGCCATTGTGTTCCTTCCCTTGATCAAGCCTAGGTACCCAATATTGAAAAAATAAAAAAAATGTCTAGTATGAGAGTTGCCAAATTTCTCATATTGTAGAATGTCTAGAAAGGTATCACCTTGTCAATTTTGGGAAAATTTGGAGTTAAATTGAAGAAGTTATGGCTGACTAGAGCTTTTATTGGGTTTTAGAACCATGTGGAGCCTTTATCGAGTTCTTGTAATCTTCAAAACTATTGATAAGTTTCCTATTCTCCCTTCAATCAACAATTTCCTCTATGCTTTATCAATGCTTTAGCCATTTTTCAATGAGTTTGTCAAAAACTTTAATGGCTCTCAAAACCATCGATAGTCCTTAGTTATAGGTGAACTTATGACAAAAATGAATAAGTAAGGAAAAGAATTGTTAGATATTCCTATAGTTCCCAAAACTACAAGAACCTTTAACGAGTTCCTAGTTCTAGCCTACGAACTAATAAAGCATAAACAACAAAGGCTAAGCCAAATGTAGATGTCATTAGAGCCTTCGGTGGTTCTCAAAACCATAAAAAACTCCAACTAGTGTTTGTCCATATCATGGCTTTCTTCAATGGCATACTTCTTATCTTTTTAGCATTTAAATAGTGTTAACATCACTTTTCTTGCCACTTCACTTTCTTCTAGCTCTCCACCAATAGCTCTAATTACACTCACAATCTCATTTACTTGGTGTATATAGCTTTTAATGTTCTCATCATCAAACATTCTCAAGTTCTAAAACTTTTTTTTTTGATTTGTAAACTTGGCTTGCTTTGTCTTCAAATCACCTTCATATACACTACTCAACTTCTCCCAAATTTCTTTAGCAGACTTCAACCCCATAACTTTAGAAAATATTGGATCATTTAAGAAATTGATGATAACAACTCTAGCCTTTACATTATTCTCATGTGTCTTAACTCATCCAAAGTTTGAGGACCATTTGCAATAGCGATATATCCTATCTAGATAACATCCCATATTCTAGTGGGCAGAGAGTCCAAATGATATTCCATCATTTCCTTCCAATAGGATCAATTTGTGCCATCAAACTTTGGTGCTTTGTAATTAACCTCCTACTCCATTATGGATCTTCCTCAAGTTGTGAAGATTCTCTAAGAGGAACTAGGCTCTAATACCAATTGTTGAACATACCATAGGACTAGGAGCGTGAATCAGTCCGGACCTTAAAATACTTTTACTTATAATCTATCAAACTTCAAACCACAATTAACTTATTACTAGAATTATGTTGAACACAAGAAGAGGGGGTGAATCTGTGGTTTCCAAACTTGACCCTTTTGATTGCTAAAAGGTGTGTACCGGTTGGCAGATCTAACACAAAGTAAACATACCAGTGAGATAGGGGAGGATAACACAAATGCAACCACACATAAAAGGAACACCACATTACACCGGATGTACGAGGAAAACCCAACATGGGAAAAACCTCAGTGAAAAATGTTGCTCGAGTCTACTGCTCGAATCCAGCCTCACAGTTAAACAATGGTTACAACATTTAGGGCACCAACCCAAGGAGTGACACTCATACTAATTTAGAGCACCAACCCCTACATCGAGCTCCAACTCAGTGATAACAATGTCATAGAACAATGCATAAGTAATACCCTTATTACAAATGAGCTTTGTAACTCTCACACATGTCTCTCCATTGGTTCACCTCTATTCAGTTCTCTGTCAGTTCTCTACTCACCTTCTCTCTGTTACAACCTTACCGGTTCAGCCTCTACTTCTTCTCTGCAGTAGTCTACTCTATGATCACTACTGGTTCTCAGCTTTCAAGTTATTCCACTTGCCGGTTTAAACCCTGCTTTGATCTTTTGTCTCTTCTCTGATTCCTTTGCCAATTCAGCCTCTACCTCTTCTCACTTTCTCTCTACTCTCCTTTGCACACTGTAGCTACCTTCTTATCAGTTCAACCACCACCGATTCACACCACTGCCAGGCTCAATGATAGTCTGTAGGTTGCCTTAACCTTGTCGGTTGCCCTCTTCTTACCAGTTCTCTCTCAAGCGCTCAGTCACATCAATCTTCAATGAACTCTATGACTGGTTGGTTCTCTGTTGCTTCTCTGCTGTACTTTCAATCTTTTTCTTCAACATCTGACCTGCAGCATCAATCCTCTTCGATCTTTAGTCGGCATATTTATCCCTGAGTTATCTCGCCATGAACGACATTCAAACTTCACATGTGTAGGGTTCTTTCTTTGATCACGAGGCATACAAGATCCAATCAGATCTTGTCTCAGAGATTTGCCTCCTGCAATGGATCAATCAACTTCGCCAATCATGCAACATCCAGAACACATTTTCTATATTTAGAAAACATGACAACTTTGTCAGTCTGCACTTGTCAATCACCATGAAGCGATCACGTAGTTAGCTTCACCTACCCAAATCAACACCTGGACATACTGCATCAATCATGATACCAACAAATCAAATCTTTATCCTCTGATCAGTCTCGAGCCGCAACCTTTTACTCTCGACCTGTGATATCTGCTATCGATATTAATGTCAACATATCACCAACTACCTCACTGATAATGCACGGTCCATTTGTTTGACACTTGGACTCCACATGGTGTCTCTATCGGCATGCACCTTAGCTCACTCTATCGGTCAGACTCTATCATCGACCAACACACAACCAGATTCATCTACCGGTTCACTAACCCTATCGGTTCTACCCTGACTGGTCATCCTTCAAGCCTGCACTTGGCAGCTCTACCGGTGGAACACCTTTGTTGGTCACCAGACATATCAATCCACCACATGCTCACCTTCATCAAGTAGGAGCACATCACTTAGCCTCTTTTCTCTCTTACCAGTTCACATACTTACTGGTAGGCACCTTGATGACACCGTGTCATCAACCTTCAACTGTTTCCATTTGAGGCAACTGCATTCTGGTTGCACTCTTTATTTGTAGCTACTCAACTTTACCTTCATCTTCATCAGCCCAAACAACATCTTAACTGGTTTGTCAAAGTGACAAACCCATCACTTCTTTACTCTTCCTTCTTTGTCCTAGTGGCTCAACTTGCCAACACTAGTTGATCTGGTGCATATCTCTGATTTCATGCACTTGAGGCACCTTTGTGTTTCACCAGTTCGTCCGGTGTGAGCCTTGAATCACCTGCCTTCTACTTTTCTGTCTTATCTCATAAGATTATGATGCATTCCATTTATATTAGGGGATAAGCTCAGTATAACCACTTATCAGTGGGAGTAGATCCTTGCCACTCATTCTGCTTTCGATATTTGCATGGATATGCCTTAGATGACATTGAGCAGATACATCTTCAATCAGGTACACTCACTATTAGTCATATTATCAATCATGGGATATCATCATCATCTAGTGGGAGTCTTGTTGATTGAAATCCAACTACATACCAGCTCTGCACTTCTTCATTAGCTCACCCTGCATTCTAACTAGTCACATTCTTGTCGGTTGGCAACCATACACTACCAACATACCACTTACCAGTTGTTATACCACACTGGTCTCCAATCCTTATGTCTTTAACACAAGTCAACACTAACTTGTGTACGAGTGACTCCAATGACCACTATGTTGGATGACATTCTCTTCCTTACCGGTGACAAGCTATACCCATTTACATCAATGACAAAACAATGCCAACAATCTCCCCCTTTGGCATTGATGTCAACACATGTAGTATCCGACATACTACATATATTCTCTCTCCCTTTGATAACAATGGAAAAGGGTACTGACAAAGTTTCTCTCTCCCTTTTCTCTACCGATTTCTTCTCCTCCTTTGACCATTTCATTCTGCATCCTTACCAACAACAACACTAGAGATGGAGGGCTTAGACACCGACTAACACCAATTTCTCAGCAACCAGATTATATACAAACCGAATACCAATTGCATATAAAAGTCTGATTACCAATTTTAGAAACATGTGTCAGTGAATTTCACTTACCTATCGGTCAGATTGCATCTTCTCCCCTTTTGATACGTAGATATTCTTTCTGACCCTAATTTACTAATACCAAGTGTTGAAGCTGACATTGATATCAATTTGATATCACATGTGTATTCTCTGATACCAAATTTATGTTCTCCTCCTGTGCAGGTAACTCTCCCTCTTTGTAGGCAACTCTCTCGGTGGTCTAGTTGTGATTTCAATAAATTACAAATTGGATAGACATTGAAACACCTCACAACCCTGGACCGATGAGCACATCCAAAGACTCAATCATATCGGTACAACCATAGACACTTGCTCTCCCCCTATGTCCAACATGTCTGATCTCAATCAGAAAATATGGTTGTGAACTCCCCCTGAGCCATAGAACTTAGGTCATCTTTGCCTGTCAGGTTCTAAACCGGTTCTCCAATCTACACTCTATACCGGTTGAGCTAAGTCAGTAAGTGATCAACTGATGATCTTTCAGCTCCATGATATCCATCATAGCTTATGACATGATCTTATATAAACACAATGCCATACCACATCACTATCATGCCTAAAATCAAGCCGGTTAGCCCATAATAATGCAAGCATATATGATCTACTACTGGGCCAACACATGTCATTCAGGTCTTTTCCAATATCACCTGATACATAATCACCACAATCCATGCTACCGGAGTTATTGGAATGATCTTGGAACTCATTGACTTACATAACCTGCAATATTAGCCAATATCCATACCTGTTAGCATACTGCACATATCGGTTTCCTATACCAGACCAACATCTCCACCAAAGCACCTTCCTCTAACTCCTATCTTCTTGTGTCAAGTGCCTCTGATTCCAATGGCAATCTAAACCATTCACTGACACACGCAGTAGTAATCCATCTCTCATCTATAGCTGTGTAGCCAAAGCAGCAACTACACACACTGCCATCTCATCTTCTTCCTTTATACCAACAATAGCTTGTCCTTCCATTCATCCAATTCCATAAAGGGGGTGAATAATATTGTCTATGTGTTACTCCCCTTGAGTCCTGCATATCCTCTAGGCCTTAGGAGATATCACCTATGCATTGAATGCATGGTTCTAGTCCATGGTCCTACTCTCTTCCTTCTTTCTCCATACCTGCTTGATCTCCCTTTTCTTCTCATTTTCAGTCTTGGGAGAAAGTCTTATCTTCTTCTGCTGATTGGTCCTTGCTCTACCAAATTTTGTAGCATGAATGGAAGTATTGCTATAGAAACAGACTGTGTTCATACCAAGCAGCTGTCTTGAGGGCCTTCTATCAAACTGGTTGGAACATCTTCTATTGGTCATGCTATTATAACCAGCTACCGGAACCGGTGGACGTCTTGATCTTGCAGGAACACTTCTCCTTTTGTTCCATGCAGCTCTTTGATTCTCATATGCTCTATACCCATTTTCATATTGAGCATAGTTGTTATACCAACTGTCATAGGACTGCAAGATCTTCTTTATGCAATCGTGACTTTTATGGTCAAAACCATTACATCTTTGACAGGCACGATTGTTATTTCTAGGAAACACATTTTGTTTATTCCTAGACCTCTTTTTTCATTCATATGCCCTGTGACCATAATCTTTGCATGCAAAGCAGTAACCGAAGAAAGGGGGCTCATAACTTACAAATTTATTTTGCCATGCATGAGGAGATCTTACTAGTTTGGCATCTCCATTTCTGCTTCTCCGGGGATTATTCTTGAATTGTTTGGTCACTACAGTCCTTTCATCTGATCCCTTCACCTTCCACACTTGTCTTGACTTGTGGAAAACAGCATCTCTCTGTCTTCTACCGATTGGAGGTCTTCTAGGTTGTCTTCTTCTCAAGTTCTTGCTTCCAGTGAAGCTGCCTTGTCCTATCTTTCATTTTCCTTTGGGATCCACATTGTTCCTCCTTCTTGTAACACGGGTCTTCTTTAGCTTCATGTCCTCACTGGTTGTAGTTAGATCAACCTTCTTCCGGGTAGTATTCTAGACAGTGAAGGTCTATCCCTTGTTATCTCCATTTGAGGAGACAAACTGAATGTCTTTGTGGGAGACATCCTTGATGGTGGAGCACTCACCGACATCACATCCTAAACCTCCAATATCCTTGGATTGCTTTTACTTCTTCAACTTCTTGTCCAACTCATCACTAATGCCATCAAACCAAATTCTTACCTTGAGCTCATCCTGACATTTCTAAGGGTCTTTTCAGAGATTCTCCATTTCTCCTTCTAGCTATTGATACTCTTTATCCTTTGCCTCTAGCTTTGATGCTAGATCTTTACACCTGCATTCCTTGGTGTCTTCTTGTTGACTCTTCAACTATGAGATACATTTCTCAGATTCTTCAAGGCATTTGATTAACCAGTCTTGTTCCACAATGGCAGCATTCTTGAACAACTTGTAATCATTTCTCACTTTGCTAAGCTCATCGAGTGCACTTACAAGTTCTCCTTCAAGATCAACTTTTCCTTCATATTCTTCTTCATCTTCACTATCACTGCCAAACACATCTTGCCGGTGGGAACGATTTTCATGATCACTCTCAGATGTGTGCCTCTCATCTTCTGTCTCTTGAGCCATGAAGAGGTGAGTTTCCTCTTCATCATTTATGCTGCTATTGTTGACAAATCTACCTTCATCTACAAACCTATGTGATTCATTTCTTTTCTTGCTCTCATAGATCGGTTTTGCAGTGGTTGGCTCATTTCCATAGAGCTTCTTCTGTCAGTCCCACAAGCTCTTTGCTCATCTGCATTTGTCCACCTACGAGGAAACATCTTCGGATAACACACTGAGTATAGCCTCCATAGCTTCATCATTACATTCATTTCTTCTTTCTGCTTCAGGACCGGTAGGAGGACTAATGGGTCTAGAGGGACCATTTACAAGTGACATCCATACATCATACACTAAGGAGGATAAGTAGACTTCCATCCTACAACTCCAAATAGAATAGTTTGAATCGTCAAACATCGAAGTAGAGATTGACACTAAACAGAACATTGTACTCAAATACCAGAATCTACCCAGGCTAACGAAAGCTTATCAACCAGGAACCTAGGCTTTGATACTAATTGTTGAGCACAAGATGCCACTGAGAGGGGGGGTGAATCATTGGTTTCCAAACTTGACCCTTTTAATTCCTAAAAGGTGTGTACCGGCTGGCAAATCTAACACAAAGTAAACATATTGGTGAGATAGGGGAGGATAACACAAATGCAACCACACACAAAAGGAACATCACATAACACCAAATGTATGAGGAAAACCCAACATGGGAAAACCTCAGTGAGAAATGTTGCTAGAGTCTACTACTCCAATCCAGCCTCATAGTAAAACAATGGCTACAACATTTAGGGTACCAACCCAAGGAGTACCACCCCTACTGATTTAGGGCACCAACCCAAGGAGCACCAACCCTTGCACCAAGCTCTAACTCCGTGAAAACAATGTCATATAACAATGCAAAAGTAATACCCTTGTTACAAATGAAATTTGTAACTCTCACACATGTCTCTCCACCGGTTCACCTCTATTCAGTTCTCTGCTCACCTTCTCTCTGTTGCAACCTTACCAGTTTAGCCTCTACTTCCTCTCTATTGGTACTCTTCTCTCTAACCACTACTAGTTCTTAGCTTGCCGGTTATTCCACTTGCCAGTTTAAACCCTGCTCTGATCTTCTGTCTCTTCTCTACAGGTTCACTCTTCTCTGATTCTTCTACCAGTTCAACCTCTACCTCTTCTCACTTTCTCTCTACTCTCCTTTGCACACTGCAACTACCTTCTTACCGGTTCAACCACCACTGGTTCACACCACTATAAGGCTCAATGACAGTCTGTCAGTTGCCTTAACCTTGTCGGTTGTACTCTTCTTACCGGTTCTCTCTCAAGCACTCAGTCACCTTGATCTTCAATTAACTCTATGACTGGTTGGCTCTCTGTTGGTTCTCTACTGCACTTTCACTCTTTTTCTTCAACATCTGGCCTACAACATCAACCCTCTTCGATCTTTAGTTGACATATTTATACCTGAGTTATCCCGCCATGAATGACACTCAAACTTCACACATCTAGTGTTCCTTCCTTGATCATGAGGTGTACCATATCCAATCAGATCTTGTCTCAGAGATTTACCTCCTATAATGGATCAATCAACTCTGCCAATCACGTAGCTTCCATAACACATTTTCTATATTTAGCAAACACAACAACTTTGTTAGTCTGCACTTGTCAATCACCATGAAGTGATCATGCGGTTAGCTTCACCTACCTAGATCAACACTTGGACACACTGCATCGATCATGATGCCAATGAATCAGATCTCTATCCTTTGATCAGTCTCAAGCCACAAACTTCTGCTATGGACCCGTGATATCCTCTATTGACATTAATGGCGACCTATCACCAACTACCTCACTGACAATGCACAATACATTTGTTTGACACCTGGACTCCATGTGGTGTCTCTGTCGGCATGCATCTCATCTCACTTTGTTGGTCAGACTCTGTCACCGACCAACACACAACCAAATTCATCTATTGGTTCACTAACTCTATCGGTTCTACCTTGACCGGTCATCCTTCAAGCCTGCACTTGGCAGCTCTGCTAGTGGAACACCTTTTCCTGTTACCAAACATATCAATCCACCACATTCTCATCTTCATCGGGTAGGAGCACATCACTTATCCTCTTTTCTCTCTTACCGGTTCACATACTTACCGGTCGACACCTTGATGTCACCATGTCATCAAACTTCAACTGTTTCCATTTGAGGCAATTGTATTTTGGTTGCACTCTCTGTCTACAGCTACTCAACTTTACCTTCATCTTCATCAGCTCAGACAACATCTTAACTAATTTGTCAAAGTGACAAACCCATCGCTTCTTTACTCTCCCTTCTCTATCCTGGTGGCTCAACTTGCCAACACTAGCTGATCCAGTGCATATCTCCGATTTCATGCACCTAAGGCATCTTTTTGTTTCACCAGTTCATCTGGTGTAAGCCTTCAATCACCCACCTTCTACTTTTATGTCTTATCTCATAAGGTTACGATGCATTCCATGCATATTGGGGGATAATCTCAGTATAACCACTTACCGGTGGGAGTAGATCCTTGTTAGTCATTCTGCTTCTGACATTTGCATAGATATGCCTTAGATGACATTGGGCAAATACATCTTCAATTAGGCACATATGATCCAGTTGGGAACACTCATTGTCAGTCATATCATCAATCCTATGATATCATCTTCATCTGGTGGGAGTCCCGTTAATTGGCATCCAATTGCATACCAACTCTACACTTCTTCATTAGCTCACCCTGCATTTTAACTGGTCACATGCTTGTTGGTTGGCAGCCATACACTGCCAACATATCACTTACCAGTTATTATACCATATCGGTCTCCAGTCCTTATGTCTTCAACACAAGCCAACATTAACTTGTGTACCGATGAATCCAATGACCACTATGTTGGATGGCTTTCCCTTCCTTACCAGTGACAAGTTATACCCATTGACATCAATGACAACACAATGCCAACAAATTATGAAACATGAAAGAATAAAGCATAATAAACATATGAACACCAACTTTACAAGGAACACCTAAATAGGGAAAAACCATGTTGAGAATCACACTCACAATATGAATAACTGATTACAATGTTTTAGGCTCAAGGCCAAGGAGCTCACTACACCTAATAAGAATTGCAAGACTAATGCACATAACCTTAGGGAAAGATACAAAGGACTGCACAAACTACCAAAAGGAACACACCTTCTAGTAAGTGCAGAGGATCAATGAATTGAAATGAATAAGATCTCTTGATCATGAAATTGTCCTTGAACCACTGTGTCAAGTGACTGACATCATGGCAAAGACATTTGACATCAATCATTGTCTCAAAGCTATTCGCAAATTGTCTTTCACACTTCTACTACACCAAATCTAATGTACATCATTCACATCCACTTCACATCAATTCACATGCATCCCAAATCCAACTCATACAACTGCACATCTATATATACATGATTATTCATTAAAACTTTAATTGTATGATGCAGGAGCATCCTTGATTCTTGGCAATCTTGCATCAACCAAAAATATTTCTTCTCAATTTGTTTAATGTTTTGTAGTGTTAGCATTTCTTTTTGCATTTTCTCACTAGATCTTGTAGAGCTAGATTTTTCTTGTGAGCATGATTATCTTCCTTATTCCTGAATCATGGGACGTTTGGATCATTTTCTGATAAGTTATCGCTTCCATATTTTGAGACAGTTTTCTGGATTAGAACCTTGGAACTGCTTGGACCTATTTTCTATTGGTGAATCTTGCAGATCCTTTCCATAACTTGTGGAGCTTCAGTTTGTTAATTCCAATGTTCCTTGGCATGTGGATGACCTTCCCTCTGATCTGCACTTCATCCTTCATATTTTCCAGAGAATTCTCTTTGGTGGAGGCCAACCTGGTGGTTTTTCACATTTCTTCATGTCCATCGTTGTTAGATTCTTCTTAGGCCGACCCAAATCCCTCTGGACCATATAAATCAATGTAATTAAGAACCCCAATTTATTTAGGAGAATATAGAAGATATATCTTAAGAATTAGAAGTCCAAAGTTGACCAATTCTGTAATTGAGCATGTATGTAGCAGGTCAGTGAGCCAAATCTTGTAGCCCAGATGTTACCGGTTATTAGTAATTGGTTTTCATGATCTAATTCATTTACTTTTGCATTTCCTCCATCATCTCATCTTGCTTTCATTGTGTTTACTTTTATTGCATGGTCTGATAGATCTCATTGAGGTCCCTCCTAACCGTGACTACACCATTGTATTACATAAATTCAGTCACTTGGACCTATAAAATCCATTGTAGTCCACTCCATGAGATAAAGGGGACCCAATGCATCAGAACACATCCTTCTAAGATAGTTCCAATGAACCACACATGCTCACACATCCTCCAAACTCAACATCAAATAAAATGTGTAGATAAACAACAAAGCACGCCAACCAACCAATCCATAAATAATCTCAAATAAAAAATACTCAATATTGATCCATACATGCCATGGTGAGACCCATTATAATATACAAATTCATCTTCCAATGCCTATCTGGACCAAAAGAGCATGATACAAATAAGGTACACCACTGCAATCAATCAAAGACCAAAATAATTGACAACAATGAACTCAGAACAATATAGCTTCTCATGTAGATTAAACCAACACCAAAAAACTGACCTGGAACAATGCATAGACCAAATGAACATGTCCTCCAAGATGCATCACATGAATGCACATACCAAAGAACCTCCAAGAATTTTCCAAACTAGTTTTAATAGACACCACAATGTCAGAAATGACAACTAACTGCACCATTTGGGCAATAGAGTACTTGTAAACCTGACAGTGCAACATACATAGATCATAAACATTATATCCATTTTTGCAATCATTAATATTCACAATTTAGAGGAATGCAAATCATTCTTTCACTGGAATAATAAATACTCTTTCCTACATATAAATACTATTTCCTGCACATTAAAAGTTACACTACACTAACCACCCAAAAATACCTCATCATCACCACCAGACCACTCAACAATATCTGAACACTCACTTTTGAACCACATCTACAACACCTAGTGACATCAATGACAACACAACTTAACAACTCAAGTTTCCAACATTTACTTGCCTTGGAGAAGATCTTGGTGATTGTGTTGATTTAGTTTCACTACTGGCAGTTGAAGAAAATCTAAGTGTTAAGCCTATGATTTTACTTGTGCTTGTAGATTAATTCCTTGCTTTGGATTTTCTTACAATGCATTAGACCATTCTGTGGATCTATATTTTAGCTTGGTGATGGATGTTGTGTGTGATATCAAGTTTTCAATTGATTTGATCATATACCAAAGAAGTTATAATTGTTTGATCTTCCTGATCCAGTTTGTTAAAAGTGTAGGTTTAGGTCATATGGTAGGATGCTCTGTATTCTCCTACATGGACAATTGTGATAATGTGGTTTTAGGAACTTGTTGTAAATTGTGTTTTGGACCTATGACAATACTTTTGGATTACTTGGTGAAATGGTGAAATAGTTATGGCTTATTGAGTCTACAAGAGTTACATAATACTTAACAGCTCAGTAGTCTACTACTTGCATATTGTCTTTCAATGGTTAGTGATCCTAGGAGATGGATCTAAGATTTTTGTTGTTGGATCACATGACCTTCTTTGTGGTCTGCATTATGCTTTGGTAGTTAGTTGTGTCGAAGATTAGTCTTTGAGGAGTGGTTATGTTATGTGTGGCCGACCTAGTGTGTTCTTATGATGCAGATGATCTAGACCTATTTCTCTTGTGTTGGAACATGTTTTGATAGTGCATTATGATGATGTTGAGGGTGGCCATGTGTTGGTCTACTTCAAAAGCTATTTTGAAGAAGATATAGTATGTTTTTAGGCCGACTTATGCCTTGCCACACACTTCACCTTTTTGGGTCCTATCTAGCCAACCTAATAGAAGTTTTTGGATGATGAGAAGGATATATAAGAAAAAAATCATTTTTTAATTACGTGTATAGTGTGTGTGATGAATATATAGTGCAAATATCATAATTAATGTGTATTTTATGAAGTGTGTAGAGTCTATGTGACAAAATCAGTTTCTGGCCTTCAAAGTGGACTGCAATATTACATGAGATGTTTCTTTTATAGTTGTTCAACTAGTAAAATTCACTATAATATTGTGATGTTGCATCTTTCCCTGGAGAAGTGATCTTCAGTCCACAAGTCCTTGTATCTTTCCCTAAGGTAGTGTGCCTTAGCCTACAAGTCTAGGTGGCAGTGAGCCTCCTTAATGGTGTGCCTAAAACAAACATTGTAACAATATTATATATATATATATATATATATATTGAGCTAATCCTCACCATATTTTTTCCCTCATTGGGTTTTCCACGTTAAAAATTTGGTGTCTTTACATGACTCATGATTTATCTTGTTCTTTACTTTTGCAAACCTAATTTTAATATTTTGAGGTTCAATGAATGGATGATTGTTCGTGTGTGATGATTCAGCCCCCCTCCCCCCTTTCTACATATGGGTGTGTTCAACATTCTCTTCTTCTGGTAGAGAGACATTGAGGAGATCTAGAGGGATATAGAGCAATGGTGGTGGAAGTCGTGGACCTACTATTCCTTCTTGGTCCTTGTGGGTCTTGTGTCTAGGAGAGGGCACAATATGAGGATTCACTACAACAACCTTTCTAGCATGCCATTCTTTATGTGGCTCATCTTTGTGTTTTTCAAGTTGTTCTTTCAAAACCCTTTTTATTCTTTTTATCCATTAATTCATCATGGTTTCCAAATATTTCTATAGAAGTGTCTCTTAGTTTGTTGACTAGAGTATCAACAAGACCTATTATCTCCTATCCAAAGACCTCATAGGGTAGCTGTGAGATCTAGACAATTCTTGGCTCTACAATCTCCATGTAGCAATAATATTTGTCAACCAAGAAATTAGTTTGTCTTTCATATCTTGTTACTATGATAGATGGGATTTTATAATTGGATTGCATCTTAGCTTGCAAATTGTGAAGAAAACCTCATACATTGTGCTATAGTTCTCAACATTCCCAAAACTTCTCATGTGATTCCTAATCTGGGTGGTAATTGGAACAAATTTTTCCCAAATTCTACCCTTAAAGATAATGTTAAAAAAATGATCAGAGATCCAAACCTAAAGTTATATTCAGTTTCCTTGGTTCTCTTCAAGTTATCAAACAATTGTTCCCTAAAAAATCCACGCAAGTTAAAGGTTTCTCCTTCTTTAACTATCTGGTACATAATTTTAATTGCGTCACCAATTTCTAAATCCTCTCTATTTGTGAAGTAAATTTTGTAGGCAATTCTCATGGAAGCATACTAGACTCCTGGATCAATAATGTCATCCATGCTCATGGTTCTTTTATCGAACTTTGCACCAATCAGTTTTGTAACCTAGTAATTATTAATAGCCATCACCGAGATAGGTCTAGTGGAACACAATCTTAACAACCCAAATTGCATCCTTGGTGATTTTGTAGAGTTTATCCAAAGAGACAAATTATTCATCATGAATTCTGCTTAAGACAATTCTTACCCATTCATGTTTGTTACAAAAATTAAGGAAATCCATCCATGTATCTAACCCTCTTGTTGCCAAATTTGTATGATCTGGTTTGTTTCAATTTCACTCCCGACCCTTCCAAAGGGTCCAGAGTGAAATTCTCCATAAGACATTCTACTTTGACCCAAACTTAGAACTAACTCATTCCCATGCATTATTGAGTGAAAAGCACTTGTTTGGATGAAGAAATGTGAGAAATGAAGTCAAGATTTTTGAGCCTAAATATGAATTTCACTCCTGACCCTTCCAAAGGGTCCAGAGCGAAATTCTTGAATTACCTTATTTTCTCACTTAGACCTTGAAATAAATGCCACTTTGAGAGCAATTTTACTTGATGATGGTAGGAGGAGGCCTAAGAAGTCATATTCAAGCCAAGAAAGGGAGGAAAAAGGTGAGAAATGAGCCCAAGTAGGAATTTCGCTCCTGACCCTTCCAAAGGGTCCAAAGCGAAATTCACATAACCTTCATTATCTTCCTTGATATGGACAAGTTTTGGACTTATAAGTCATGGTTAGAGTGACCTTGAGGTGTTCTAGCCTTTGAAAGAATGTTAATTGAGGCAAAGAAGTGTGAAATCAACCTAATTTATGAATTTCACTCCTGACCCTTCCAAAGGGTCCAAAGCGAAATTCTTAGAAGACACCCTTTCCTTCCTGGATTAGACCAATTTCTTAGTTTCCAAGGCATGTTGTGAAGGTTTTGATATGTTCTTTCCTAAGGAGGTGATTGGAAGTATTGAAAAGTGAGGGTTTTGTCCAAGAATGGAAATTTCGCTCCTGACCCTTCCAAAGGGTCCAGAGCGAAATTCCCCATAAACCTCGTTTTCTTCCTTGTTTAGACCAATATTCTAGTTCCTTGGACATATTTTGAAGTGGATTAGCATGTCTTTGCCTTTTGAAGTGATGCGGTGTAAAAATGTGAAAGATTTTGTCCTAAAACTAGAATTTCGCTTTTGACCCTTCCAAAGGGTCCAGAGCAAAATTCTTGGAAACCCATATTTTCTTCTTGGAGATGGTAAAATTCTTGAGTTTTGTAGCATGGTTGGAAAGAATTTCACTCCTAGCCCTTCCAAAGGGTCTAGAATGAAATTCTTGATAAACCTCTTTTGCTTCCATGTTTAGACCCCAAACCTTGTTCCTTGGGCGAAGAGTGGTGTATTTTTACCTTACAAAGAAGATTGGAGTTGAAAAGATGAAGAGTCAAGCCTAGAGTTGAAATTTCACTCCTGACCCTTCCAAAGGGTCCAGAGCAAAATTCCCCCAAACCTCCCTTTTTTCTCAATTTTGTGCCAAGCCAAGTGTGGGTTAGGGTGAATTAGGATTGGAGATGTCCTTAAGCATGGCTTTGAGTTGCTAGTGATCACCAAATGTGAAGGATTCTTGCCTAGAAGGAGAATTTCGCTCCTCACCCTTCTAAAGGGTCCAGAGCGAAATTCTTAAGAGCACCTATTTCCCTTTCAAAACAAGTCAAGTGCTTGGTTTTTATGGCCTGGATAGGAATAGATTGATATGTCCTTGCTCTTTTGAGGTGAATTGAAGTGGAAAAATGATGAAATAAGCTCAAGAAGGTGAATTTCGCTCCTGACCCTTCCAAAGGGTCCAGAGCGAAATTCCTAAAATCCACCTTTTCCTTTCATTTTTGTGTCAAGCTAAGTGTGGATCAAGGTATATTGAGCTTGGAAGGGCCCCTAGTCATGCCTTGGAATGGATTGTGGCCACCAATGGCCAAGATTTTGAGCTAGGACAAGGATTTCGCTCCTGGCCCTTCCAAAGGGTCCAGGGCGAAATCCTAAATAGGTCCTGTCCCTAGCCATGGTTTTTAGCAAAATTCTCCTTTTTAGCCATTTCGAGGTAAAGAAAGTGTTGTTATGTTGAGAGATATATCCAAAGGTGAGAATAAAGTAAGAACAAAGTGAGAGGAATGGAGTTGAATGAGGGAAAACAAGAAAGAAATGAATTTCGCTCCTGACCCTTCCAAAGGGTCCAGGGCAGAATTCTTCAAATCACCTATTTTTCCCTTGATTGAAGCCATAAATTTGATCCCTATAGCATGATTGGAAGAAAAGTGATGTATTATCACCTTGCAAGATAGACTGGAGTGAAGGAAATGAAATATCAAGTGAAAAACTTGAATTTCGCTCTTGACCCTTCCAAAGGGTCCAGAGCGAAATTCTCAAAATGTCATTTTTCCTTCAAGTTTGTGCTAGGCCAGGACAATGATCAAGGTTAATTAGACTTAAAGATGTCCATAGGCATGTGTTTGATTTTGAGATAAAGAATGAATTTCTCTCCTGACCCTTCCAAAGGATCCAGAGCGAAATTCTCAATTTTACCTAACTTAGTCATGATGAGGGTCAAGACATGGATTCCTAGGCTTTGGACAAGAGAAAGATAGCATATGCTTGTCTTGGAGGCATTTTGAACCAATAATATGATATAATTTGAGCTTAAACAAGAATTTTTCTCTTGACCCTTCCAGAGGGTCGAGGGCAAAAATCCCAAATAGGTCCTGTCCTTGGCCAGGGTCCAGGGCGAAATTTTATGGGGCCTGTCCCTGGGAAGGATTTCAAGAGAACTTCATTTTGATAACTCTTATTGATGATTTAAGGTGGAAAATGCTATGTTAGAATGAATATATTATGTGTCCTTAATCATCTTATGGTTTGTTTTGCAAATGAAAGAAGACCAAGTCGGGACAAGGATCTCACCATCAGGTTGAACAATTCAACACCAAAAAGGGAGGATTCAATGTGCTTTGAAGTGTTGGAAGACCAGGGGTGTTCAAGGAGTTTAATTTAGCCTCAAGACCTCATTCTACCACAAGATGACAAAGAAAGGCTTTTCCAGCACTTCAAGGCAAGGTATGCTACCGAAGAAGGAAGACTTGACGATAAGAAAGCCTCATTAAGCAGTTGGGAGTAAAAGAGGTACACCATTCATCAAATTGAGATAGAGAAGAGGATCAACCAAGCCACAAGTGTTAGCCAAGTTGGCATACCAGTCATCATTCTTCCAGTCAGATTGGTCCACCTCCGCATGACCAGATTCAATGTACCTAATTTATCGAAGGTGGCACAAACTTCGATGCACCTACCCCTGCTTCTTATTGGTCCTTACTCTTGAAATGTACTTTTCTAATTGGCTAAGGAAGTTTGTTGTAACAAACCCTAATTAGGGTTTCTATCTTGCAATCCTAGCCATTGGTTCTAAGTCAATCAGAGTCGTCTGTTTGTAAAGGGTTCTCTATATAAAACCCCGGCTCCTCATTTGTAAAAAGTTAATAATCGGTGAATAGTTAGAAATAGTGAATAGTCAGCTGATAGAATAGCAATTAGAGTAGATTAGGAGGACAAGGCAAGAAATTGTTTCCATTGATTGTAAATAAACTCCATTTTCATTGAAGTTATGGTGAAGTGTGTTGTTTCTTTGCAATATGCATGGTCTCTTGTTGAATCTTCATTTTAGATGATAGATAATTAAATTGAATGAAAGAAGTTATTGAATGCACTCGCATGGAATCCACCTAGTCCAAACCACTAGCCTCTTGTTGACTATAAGAGCGTCTTGCATGGTCAACTGGCATAGAACGAGCTTAATCCCGAGTCATAACACCTCTGTTGTTCACGCATTATCTTGAATGGTGATCAGTATCCGATGGTGTACGATTTGGACATATTTGAAACATCCCTTAGAAGATCGCACTGAGTTGGTGTTGAATTGTTCAACTTGATGGTGAGATCCAGCCCAGTAGGACTCCACCTAGTCATTCATCCATCTTCTCGCATTCTAGGTCTTAGAGTAGACTTCCTGAACCTTGTATCTTTTGCCATTTCTTTATCTTCCAGTTAGTAAATAGAACTTGTGATTCCACCAAATTAGACTTTTAGGTCGTCGAAAGTAAGTCCCCTTGTGATTCCAACAAAATCACATCATACCGCAAAGAGCTTATCCACACATAGAGAACCTAGATATCATAACCTTGCAGTTACTCTAACTGATCCTTCTGCGAGATCTTCAGTAGTCAAGAAACTTTGTTCAAGAGAGGATAAGGTACCTTTAAGTATTTTATTATGTGTTTCGTCATGTACAAAAGACACATCAACAAAACCCAAATGGGAAAAACCACAGTGGGATGAGACTCACAAGATAACTATTTGAACAATTCTAAAGTTCGCCCTGTTAGGAGCCAAGCCTATTAAATCTTTTACAAAAAGTCATGTTAAGAAAAGATCCTCTCAGGAACCACCCGGTTAAGGGATTGACTATAATGCTTTTTTAAAAGCAATACCCTGTGAGGAGTAACCTTTGTAAAGGTTTTAGAATCCAAGCTAATGGATCACCTTGTTAGAGGATTTGAATAGCACCAAACTTGTTAGAGCTTACCCGGTTAGGGGATTTCAATCTGCTGTAATTGTTAGAAAACAACAAGAGTTTGTTGATTTGTATGAAAAGCACTACACTTGCTTGTTTAGATCCTTTTCATGCTCCTATCTGTCCTTACTCAAACTGTAGATGCATCATCTGATTCAACAACCACACACTCAATTCAACTTTGTCAACTCTGAAACCAAACAACTCATCGATCTTATAAACAAATCAACTAGGTCGGTAAAACAAAAAAAATCTAATTCACATAGAGATTACAAACAAGTCAGTTCAAGTATGACCGTTGAATTACATAACAATCTCTACACATCATTCAAGAAATCCTCGACCGCTCCTTGATCACCGCTTCATCGAACTTAGTAACTCATCACGCGCTTTGCATTACATGCAGTATAATTGCTCATTCCCAAGACAAAAACCGTTACCTCAATGTGCCAAAAACACTTTGAAACTCTCTTCATACAATATGCATATGTGTCATAATCATTACAACTCACCATCAGATCATAAACCAATATAACCAATTCACCAGACTTAATCGGTTAGGATTTATCAAAACAATAGGTAGGGTTTACCGGTTCAACACTCCAATATTTAGCAATACCAGTTCACTCCACAAACTTACCTACGGGTTACAATTTCCTCTCACTAGCTCTCCCTACCTATTACAAAACAACATTACAATAATATCGTTACTGGTTTAATTGACATCAATAACAACATAACATTTTATTAATGCAATCTTCATGCAAATGCCAACAATCTCCCCCTTTGGCATTGATGGCAATACAAATATCAACACCATTGATTGTTGTGAATGTGAATAGGAATCCTGGTTTACATTTTACCATGCACTCTCCTTGTCTTGAGCTTGTCACTGGTTCTTCTCCCATAATCACATAGTTCTTCTCCCCCGTTGACAACAATGCCAAATTGAAAGTAAAACATGAAATCTAAAATTTCATTGTTCAGCATCAACAATCTACAACTTGATGCTCCCCTTGTGGAATAACTCCACTTCTACACCAATCCTGCTGTAAAATTTTGCAACTAACTCAGGGACTGATGTACTCTACACAATGCTCAATTTACCTCATGAAGGGGTACAACCCCTAGCTGACTTCTAAGATACTCAAAAGTAGTCTTAGGAAGAGGTTTAGTAAACATATCTGCAAGCTACTCCTTGGTAGAAACATGCTCCAAGATCACATCTTTACTCTGTACTTTTTCCCTCAAGAAATGATACTTAAATTCAATATGCTTGGTTCGTGCGTGCAAGACAGGGTTCTTTGAAATATTTATGGCACTGATATTGTCACATAAGATCTTTACAGGTTTTGTAAATTTTATCTTGAAACCTTCTAAAATATGCCTCATCCAGATAGCCTGGGTACAATTCATATAAGCTGCAACATACTCAGCTTCAGCAGTAGAGTGTGAAACACAACTCTGATTCTTGTTACTCCATGAAACAAGTCTTCCTCCTAGAAAGAATGCTCCGTCGGTTGTGCTTTTCCTATCATCAACATTACTTGCCCAATCTACATCTGTGTACACCTTCAATTCAAAGTTTCCTTCATATGGATACCATAATCCATAGTCAATAGTACCTTTCAAATATATGAAAATCCTCTTGGTTGCTATCAAATGTGTTTCCTTTGGATTCTTCAAAAATCTTGCAACTAGACCAACTGCATGAGCTATATTCGTTCTGTTGTGAACAACATAGTGCAATTTTCCAATCATTGACCTGTACTCTTTCACATCAATAGATGTGGCCTCATATTCCTTGGACAAATTACAACCTGTAACTATTGGTGTCCCAACTAGTTTACAATCACTTATACCAAATGTCTTCTATACCTCTTTCACATACTTAGACTATGTAATGAAAATACCACTCTTCATTTGTTGTATTTGCAAACCTATGAAATTTTTTATCTCTCCAACTAGAGACATTTCAAACTCACTTTTCATTTCATTTGCAAAGTCATTTCTCATGTCATCATTCCCTCCAAATATGATATCATCTACAAACACTTCACTAACTAGTATCATATCTCCTTCAGATTTGAGATATATGTTGCTATCTTCACTGGTTCTCTGAAAACTTATCTTCATCATGTGTGAATGAAGCCTTTCATACCATGCACTCAATGCTTTCTTTAATCCATATAATTCCTTATGCAACTTACATACCATGTTTTTCTCACCAATCAGAGCATAACCATCTAGCTGCTCAATGTATACTTCCTCTTCCAATATTCCATTCAAAAATGCTAACTTCACATCCATCTAGTATACTTTCAATCCCTTGTGTGTTGCAAATGCAAGTAAATTTCTGACCCCTTCCATTCTAGCCATTGGTGCAAAAGTCTCACCATAATCTTCTCCTTCTTCTTGTGCATAACCTTTGCAAACCAATCTAGCTTTGTTGCGAACTACAACACCATCTTCATTCATCTTCTTCCTGGAAACCCACTTAGTACAAATCACATTTTTATTTACCGGTTGAGGTACTAGAGTCCATGTGTTGTTCTTCTCAATTTGTTCAGGCTCCTCCTCTACATCTTTAACCCAATGATCATCTCTAAATGCTTCCTTAGCAGTTCTAGGCTCAATAGTGGAGATCATGCAAGAATTCTCTCTAATTCTTCTTCTGGTTAGCACTCCAGTATCCTTATATCCAATAATTTGTTCGGGATTGTGATTGAGTCTCACATACCTTGAAATAACATGATCATTATCTTTAGGTTTATTTTCTTCATTATCATCTTCTTCTTCTGAATCCACATGTTCTGGTTGAACTGGTACAACAACATTCTCCTTACTGGTTTCAGGTTTCACAGGTTATGGTTCCAAAAACAAAATGCAAGGATCTTCATCCTTTTTCTCCACACTGGTTTCCCTTGAGACTTCAGGATACTCATCCACTCGAACATCAGCACTCTCTATGATTCTCTGTGTCTTGTTGTTATAACATTTGTAGGCGTTACACTTGGTGGAATAACCAAGAAATATACCTTCATCACTTTTAGCCTCAAACTTGCTAATATAGTCACCTCTCTTAATAAAACATCTGCTACCAAATATCTTGAAATAACCAAGATTAGGTGATCTACCATACCAGTATTCATAAGGAGTCTTGTCCTTACCTCTTTTTACCAAAATCATGTTCATTGTGTAGATAGTTGTGCTGACAGCTTCTCTCCAAAAATTCTTCGCTACACCTCCTTGTATCAACATTGTCTTAACAACTTCAACAACTGACTAGTTGTTTCTCTCTGCAATACCATTCTGTTGTGGTACCCTTGGTGTACAAAGTTGTCGTTTGACACCATTCTCTTCACAATATCTAGTGAATTCCTCATAAGTGAATTCTCCGCCTTGATCAGTCCTTAGACACTTTATCTTCTTACCACTCCCCTTTTCAGCTAATGCCTTGAATGCCTTGAACTTACTAAATTCCTCTGTTTTATCTTTCAAGAATGTGACCCACATTATCCTTAAGCAATCATCAATGAAGATCATGAAATATCTATCACCTTGAATACTTTTAGTCCTTATTGGTCCACATAGGTCTGTATGAACCAAATCTAACAGATGTTCCGCTGAAAAAGATTTGCTCTTGAAAGTTGAGGATGTCATCTTTCCCAATTGACTTTCCTTACAAAGAGCATTAACTGTTTTGTCCAACTGAGGCAAACCTCTCACTGTCTTTGACTTAGTCACTTTAACAATGTTATCAAAATTTATATGACAAAATCTTCTAGGCCAAAGCCAACTTTCATCTATTTTAGCAATTAAACAATTGCTGACTTTAGGATTCAGGTGAAATAGGTTACCTTTAGTCTGCTTGTCGGTTGCAATCAATTCACCTTTGCTCCCATATATTTTGCACATACCATTCTTAAACTCCAATGGGTATCCTTTGTCATTGAGTTGGGAAACACTCAACAAATTGTACTTTAGACCTTCAACCCAATAGACATCATCTGCACTGCTCTTTCCATTAAGAGAAATAGTTCCCTTACCTTTAACCATGCAGTGTGATTCATTACCAAATCTTACAACTCTACCATCAAATTCCTTCAAAGAAAGACATTTTCTCTGATCATCGGTCATGTGATAGGAACAACCACTATTAATGATCTAATCATTAGAATTATCCATTCGAGAAACTAAAGCTTTCTCAACAGATGTCTCCTCTTTAATGGCTACAAACACAATATCTTCATTAGCATCGCCATCAGATTCATCATCAGTGATACCACAATCAACTGCAATAAGACAATCTATTTTTCCTTTTCCCTTGTACTTCTTGAATTTCTCTCACTTGTGCTCATAATCATCATTAGGACAATTAGCAGCTATGTGTCCAATCTTGTTGCATGCAAAATATTTAAAAGGTAATTTACCTCTATATTTTCTAGTACCTCTGGGCAACCGCTTGGCCAACAATGCTTCAAGCTTAACCAAATTGTCTTCATCATCAACTTCTCTACTAGATCTAGATTCATAACTATGACTAACATCTCTACTTTTCGTCATAGATGGGTTAGAAATAGAAGCTGTAAATGTTGATTCAGATTTCTGAATACTACCATCATTACCATTTAATTCAAAAGTAGTAAGCTTACCAATGATGGAGTCAAGGGTTACCTTGGTTCTATCAAAAGATTTCAGCTCCTAAATGGCTGCAACTCAGATAGAGTAGACCGGTAGAAAGGTTATCAACACCTTACTAACTACTATGGCATCATCCATTTTATCACTCCATATCCTATAGTTCTCTCTATTAAACTTCAGACCTTCATTCTTCATCATGCTCTACAAGATCTTTACCTCAAGATGTTAGGCTTAGACCTTAGAGGACTTGAGATGCTCTGATACCAATTGATGGTATAATGAAAGAACAAGGATATGGTCAACTACTGAGAGGGGGGGGGGGGCGAATCAGTAGATAGAAAAACTGATAAACTTCTCCAATCTCAAAATCAATCTTTCAAAATAAATTTAGAACTATCAATACAATATCACTATCAAGATAAAAACTGTCAAGCTAAACTGGTTGACTGTTACAATAGATTAACAGTAAACAACTTGTAACTCACAAACATCCAAATACTTTTACTGACATAAGTAAAACTTCATTTCATGTTGTTGCTGGTTATCATGACTTATCAAAGTGAAATAAGTAGTTAAGCAATTCAACAATAGAAACATAACCACAAAAACATTCACCACTTGACACAATATTTTTGACGTGGAAACCCAAATGGGAAAAACCACGGTGAGATGAGACTCACAAGATAACTATCTGAACTCTTCTGAAGTTCGCCTTGTTAGGAGCCAAGCCTATTAAAGCTTTTACAAAAAGTCTTGTTAAGAAAAGATCCTCTCAAGAACCACCCAGTTAAGGGATTGACTATAATGCTTTGTTAGAAGCAATACCCTGTGAGGAGTAACCTTTGTAAAGGATTTAGAATCCAAGCTAATGGATCTCCTTGTTAGAGGAGGGTGGGTGCAAGAAGTTGAGTCCCACTTTTGGGCAAAAAGTGGAAGTGTTTTCCTTATTTTTCATTTTTTTAATCAATTGATGTCAAAATTTGAGGCACTTAGAGATTGAATCTGAAAACACTTTAGTAATAGAAAATGTAGTGCTCGGAGTCTAATTTTCAAATATGTAATTTATTTCAATACCCACATGGTAGAAATTGTTTTTTTAGTAGGAATATTTAAAAACCACTTTTTCAAAATGCTTGTTTCAGGACCATACCACACGTGTACAACCACCATATTTTGACGTAAATAAAAAAATGTTTGCAAATATTTCTAGGAAAAGATACCTAATACACCAAATATTGATGAGAATATTTTTTATTATTTTTTTATTGAATATATCTTTTTTAATTAATTTTTAATTGACTATAAAGTACATTTTCAAAACATCGGGTGTACGACCACCATAATTTGATGAAAATTTCATATTTTTTAATTTTTATTTTAATCTTCAAAATAATTGTATGTAGATTGATGTCATATAATTTATTTTCAAAACAACTTAAAAACAAAAAAGTTATTAAAGTTTTACTAAACCTCACTATTTTACATTTAGGTACCACTTTTGATTAATAAATAATGCAAAAATAGTAAAACTAATCATATCACTATCAAATTTAGATTTTTGAAATTAGGACAGTGAGAACTCTAATGGGTTTTTGTTTCATCAAAAAATACGATAAGGAAAACCTTCAAAAAATTACGGCAAGGCAGCAATCTTGTATTCCAATGCCTTAGCCATTTTTTTGGAGGTCCAAGCATAGGCTTGGTCCCACCAGCCTAACCCGAAGCCAAAACTGAGGCATGGGTGTGTTTCCCACTCCATCTTTTATGAAACAGGTGCTCGTTATTTAAAATTCAAAAAATGGGCACCCATTTTGAAATGTATAGCACTTTAAGAAACATGTGCCCATTTTTAAAAATGGGTACCCGTTTTTAGAAACGGGTACACGTTTTTAGAAACGGGTACACGTTTTTAGAAACGTGTGCCCGTTTCTAAAAATCATGCACCCGTTTCTCTATGGTGGTCCCATCCTAAACTGTCACCCGTTTTATTTTTGTGGGTCAAGGCTCTGAAGCTAAACGGGTGTGAAACGGGCACTCGTTTCTAGCGGCAAATTTTTTTGCTCGTAGACTTCTGTGGAATTGGGACCCAACTTCTTGCACCCACCCAGGATTTGAATAGCACCAAGCTTGTTAGAGCTTACTCAGTTAGGGTATTTCAATATGTTGTAATTGTTAGAAAACAACAGGAGTTTGTTGATCTGTTTGAATAGCACTACACTTGCTTGTTCAGATCCTTTTCATGCTCCTATCTACCTTTACTGAAACTGCAGATACATCATCTGGTTCAACAACCACACACTCAATTCAACTTTGCCAACTCTGAAACCAAACAACTCATCGACCTTATAAACAAATCAACTAGGTCGGTAACACAAAAAAACCTAATTCACATAGAGATTACAAAAAAGTCAGTTCAAGTATGACCGTTGAATTACATAACAATCTCTACACATCATTCAAGAAAGCCTCGACCGCTCCTTGATCACCGCTTCATCGAACTTAGTAACTCATCATGTGCTTTGCATTACATGCACTATACTTGCTCATTCCCAAGACAAAAACCATTACCTCAACGTGCCAAAAACACTTTGAAACTCTCTTCATACAATATGGATACATGTCATAATCATTACCCCTCACCATCAGATCATAGACCAATATAACCAATTCTCCAGACTTAATCGGTTAGAGTTTATCAAAACAACAGGTAGGGTTTACTAGTTCAACACCCCAATATTTAGCAATACCAGTTCACTCCACAAACTTACCTATCCGTTGCAGTTTCCTTTCCCTAGCTCTTCCTACCAGTTACAAAACAACATTACAACAATATCATTACCGGTTTAATTGACATCAGTGACAACATAACATTTCATTAATGCAATCTTCATGCAAATGCCAATAGCAAGATCTTTTGCAGGGCTTCCTGTTGCATACCTTGATACATTGGAGTGGTTTGAAGAAAGTCCCATAATGTGATCTTAGCCGGAGTAACCTTAAGTTGTTCGATGAGATCATAGTCACTAGGTCGCTTATCCATCGACAAAGGTGCCTTAGGAGGGCTAGGTTGAGGAGGAGGTAAAGAAGCTTGTGATTGCTCAAGAACTTGTTTATTCTTTCGAGTATTGTATGTGTGAGCAATGGTATCATGAGACAATTGCTTGGATTGCATAAATCTAGCGTACAAGTCGGAAGTTTCTCCTTTGAAAGGTTTCCCATTAATGGTTTTAATTTTTTTAGGACTTACCACAGTCACATGGATGTAAGGTCTCTTAGGCCTTTGTCGAGCCGCAGAGACAACAATAACATTCACGGACTCTTCACCTTTGAAAGAGGATGTCATGGAAGATGATTTTCCCTTTACATCACTTTTGGGAAGAGGTGCCTCTAAGTAGTCATCTAAATTTCATCCAACATGTCAAATTCATCCTTAGAGAATACCTTATCGAAGGCATCGAACTCTAAGAAGAAAAGATCCGACATTAGGCATTCATGTCAAGTTCACCAAAATGTAGGGGAGGAGATTTATCCCCTCCAAGATGATGAATCTTAGAGGACAAATTAGTTTGTCACTACCTCTTCAAACAGGCGCTAAGATGAGCCAAGGGATAACAAACAACTAAACAAACTATGATAACAAAGATAAATAATAGAATTATGATGCTGGAACAATAAAGTGCAAGAAACTAGGTTTACAAAATAGTGTAGGATTGAAGGTAGAATATACGTTTGAGTTCAGGAGCTCTCGGGTTCTAGACCTCAACGTAGGGCATGGACGCTAGCGCAACATGTTGTAGTCTGTACGGTCTACGAATAGAAAATACCAGAAAGACTTTATGTGCACACTTCCCAATGCACAAAACATGTGCACACTGAGACATGAAAAGTGTTGGGGTCTATATAGGGTCTTCCCTCAGTCAAACCCTCGCTTAGGTGTTTCCACCACCATGGATAGCTGGATAGATAGATTGGAAAAATAAATAAATTGGCAACTTGGTAAATTGAAAAGATGCAAATAGAAACTATACTCCACTTAATGGAAGCAAACCCATATTACATGTAGTGTAAAAAATGGTAAATTGGTAATATGAATGCACTTAGATAATAGATGCAATCAAAATATAAAAGATATATTGCATGCAACGGTATAAGATAAAGAGAAGACAAAGCATGTAGCCAAACCCCTCTTTGTTTGAGATACGAGTGTGACAAAGCCCTCAGTATGTGCTTGTTAGTAAGATTTGCTACGTGATAGTTGCAACTTGATATTGGTAGAAGTGTGTCCAAGAGTGTAGAGAGCAATATGAGAACAATAGTACAATATGAGAGCCAAGAATCAAGAACCCAAGATGGGAACCCCTCCGAATGAGCTTTTGAAAAGTTTTTAAACCCGAAGGGGCGCAGAGAGTCATTACAGAAAAATGCGAGCCAAAGGGCACACATCGGCTAGCATCCGAGTCTCTATCAAATTCAAGATTCCGCAGGTTTATCGGGATGTTAGCACGGTGCGAGGACATCCATGCGTTGCACCTACGTCTGACCAAAGATAAGCCCAAAGGGGGTGTTGAGGTATACCAAGGCACTTTGTCTTTTGAGCCCATGATGCCAAAATAGCAAAATTTCGATCACGGAGTTTGCCATTAATGCACCGGGTGCCATGCGTAAGTGTCATAAATGCACTAGACGCAATTTAGGATACTACAAATATAAATACAGAGAGGAAAATGTGTGTTTGTGTGTGTGTGTGTGTGTGTGTGTGTGTGTGTGTGTGTGTGTGTGTGTGTGTGTGTGTGTGTGTGTGAGAGAGAGAGAGAGAGAGAGAGAGAGAGAGAGAGAGCCTTAGCTTAAAAGATAATTGTTGACTTAGTGATATTAGAAACACAAAAAAACCATTCAAACAATTATCAACCTTAGTGATATTTCTTTGGATCCCCCCTGGGATAAAAATGAGGGTATAAATCTAATTGCTTCTCTTTAGAAAGCTATTAAGGATGTTGAGATGATGAAATTGGATTATGAAGGTAGAATCATGAGTCTGGAGAACAAAATGCATCACATTATCGATAATCTTACCACTTTGGTCTCCTTTAGCCACAAGGTAGTTGAAAGAGTAGTGCGGAAAGCATTAACACTATGGTTGACAGATTTGAGAAAATGTATTAGAGCAAGAATTAGGTGGTGGATGTGGATGATGAGGATAAAGGTAAACTATTGATGGAAGAAGATTGGGGTCCATGAAAAAGAACCCGTGGCATCCTCAAGAGGGTAGTGGACCAACCTGCTCAAGAGATCCAAGATTTCAAGAAAATTGGTATGAATATGACCTAGCTAGAAGCCAAGGCTATTGAGGCCTTTAAAAATCCTAATTAGGTCTCTTTTGTTGACTTTTCCTTTTTTGTGTTTTTTGTTGTTGGTTGGTTACCTTTTTACTATTGTTATGTTGATGGTAGCATTTTGTGGGTCCCTTCAAAACCTGTTTGATCCTTAATAAAAAAACTGTCAACTTTATCTCAATATGTAGCATGATTAGTGTTGCAAACATCTAAGGAGAGAAAAATATTATATCTCAAAATAAAAGAGCTAGTAAGAAACAACCACCATATTATACACATAAATTGTAACTAGCATAAATCACTTCAAATATACATCAATTTATAGAAATATTTGTTTACAATTAAAGATATCATGTTAGCTACAAGAACTACATCCCCAAACCAACATGAATCAATGTGGACAGACACATAGATTCATCAATCAATATGGACAGACACATTGATTCATCAACAAAGTTATACTTACAAAGAAAAAATCTCGTATCTAAGTTTTTGAATCTAACTCTCAAATTCTTCCAATTAAATAATTACAAAAAAAACCATCCTATTTATCTATCAACTTGTTGCCACTCATATAACATGCACAAATTTAAGCCCATTTTGTAGGCCTTATGATTATATCTCTCCATTTAGATATTGTAGATATTCCTCTTTTATTTTCAAATGCATGAGTGACAGTATTTATTGATTTTTTTTTTTTAGTACTTCATGTCATGCTTCAACATTATAACTACTTGCTTTATCTATGACTGCATTCTCCTATTTCTGTGCATGTAAGTTATTTAATTATGGCCATTAGAGATTTTTTTTTTATTTTATTTTGCTCCATGTATGTTAGCAATCATCCCTCAACGACTCTCACAACCAATCTTTCCCAAACGTCATCCACATGTTGACTGCAAGTGCCTCACATCAAAATCATAGACTCTGGAATGTCAGTGAGTCAAAATGAATTCCCGACTGATCCCAAAGGCTGGGTCGGTTATCATTTATTACAGTCATGAAGTCTGAAGTTATGAGCATTGACCCATCTGTATCTTCTCATGTAACCCAATCTCTAGAGGTCCACGACGTCACATGGCACATGGAAAAAATTTCTACATGTCTTTGCATGATTCCCGGATTCAGTAATTTTTGCTAAGTTTTAATTTAAAAAAACAAAAGCATATCTCAGAAAAAACAAAAAATAAAAATTGAAAAAAATTCAGACCCTCTAGATGTAGCCTTGTCCACATCAAGCATGTGATCGAATTGACTGCCTAAATTCTGGATATTTTGTATCGCAAACTTCAGAAGTCCCAGTCAATCTGTGCATTCTTGATATTTGTATCACAAACTACAAAAGTCTGAGTCAAGTTTCTTGCCTCTAAAGTTTGTTATTTCAATTTTGAATGGTTTTTTTAATGAATGAAAGATTTTAATGATTTTTACAAAACTAAACAGTGTATAAGATCAAGACAAATATTTTTAAACTATTTTTCGATGTTTGATATCCATGTCCGATGTCTCTTACTATTGATTTTGACAAGAGACTGGCCGTCTGATTAATCCTATCTTCCTCAAATAATTGATACATATTGTCAACCTTTAAACCATTTCCCTACTGAATACAAATATCCTCATAACTATATAGAAATATCATTTGAATACACTCACAATGAAATTCATGTCCACTAAATATCAGATACATTTTTATTACATGGAATGATAATATCAGAGACAAATTGGATCTTGTTGAGCATGAATATGATTGACCTAGTGCGCCTATAGTAGATAGTGGACAATTATGTCCTATTACCAAGAGAACATCCAAAAACAAGTATCATATATTTTTGAAAATCATGTTAATGTCAAATCTTCTTGTCAGATCAATCGAGAAGCATGTGGAAGCCTGTAAATATGTTTAATGTCTGATTTTCGTCGTGTTAGACTTGAAACCTCTAGAAGTATGACCACACAAGTCAAAGGGCGTACCAATTCATGTAATTAAGCCATGTATGATGTATCTTTGTGAAGAGGATATTTATGATGTATCTTTGTGAATGGTCTATTTATGAATAGGTTGCAGTTCGGATTTGTCTGTCTGGAAGTTTTGGGCAAGAATTACCATGAAACTATCGAAAAACTTTGTTAAGATTCCATTTATCTTGATCATTTGAGTGCAATAATTGTGCTTTAGTCAAGCTTTCTTTGTAAATAATCCCCGAGTCTTTGGCAAGATGAACTAGTAGACAAAGGTATGGTATGCACCTCTAAGAGACAAACTGAAGCTAAACTTCAGCCGTGTCTATCGATGCAACATGGGTGTCTCTGGGTGAGATATATGGTAAGAGATAAAAATAACAAATTAATCTTCATATATTTGGTTTAAATGATATATTTTAAGTTTTGGTTTGTTTGATTGATTCGTCTAAAATCACATTAATAGGTAAGTAATATTGAAGAAACAAGATTAATTTCAAATGAACTATTAAACAAGTCAAAGCTTAGAGTATGTTTGTTTAAGTCTGATTAATCTTCATCTAATAATAAATTGTGATGAAAATTGATGAAGATTGGTTAGACTTAAATGAACATACTTGACCTTTTCATCTCAAATAACATCTCTTTATCTAATGTTTATTTAAGTCTAACTAATCTTCATCTAATAATAAACAAGTCAATTGATGAGCTAAAGGGGCTCTATAACGAATGGTTCATAAGGCACAACAGTTGTTGAAGGTTTTGCAAATAGGGTTGCAAGCTAAGTGGGATTAACCTTGGAGGAAATTATGTGGTTAAACATGCTTGAGTTGGAGTAATACTAGGATGGGTGATCTCTCGTGAAGGCCCAATGCTTCACCTTTGTGAGCATCACCTAGATGCAATGAGTGCTAAGTGGATCATTCATTCTCATGAGAGATGGGTTCTTGTGAGCCATTACTTATGAAACATGGGTCAATGAGTTTGACTGAAAAATGAAACAATTGAATCCTGATAGCAATATCGTAATATCAAAGGATAATTGAATAACATTACATAATAGATTTCAACCTTACTAATGTGTGGAATTACTTGAGGGGACATTAAAATAAGAACAAGTTTTAGGTTAAGAACATGTCTTGTCAACTTTCATCATAAAATAATACACTTTCTTCCCTTGATAAACTTATCTTATCCATTTCATTCTAATTTTGATTGTGTTGATTTTAAGAGTAAATATATTTCTAGGTTAATCATAAAATAATAATCATTTTGATTATTAAACAAAAATAATAACATGCATCCTAATATTGAATCTCCATTATGCAAACTCACTATTTTGAAGGCAAGAATGTACCACTTAACAAGAGTAAGCTCAAAACCATTGTTCCTTAGTCTTCACATGGATATTTTATAGTCAATATAGGAAATTTTCTTTGTTCTAGGTTTCATGTTTACTTTTTTCTCACATTTTTCCATTTTTTTTAATTTTGTACTCTTTCAATTCACATTCATACATTGTTTTTCTTGTCACAAGCATCCTCTTTATTTTCTTGTCTTGGAGGTTTAGTAAAAACACTTTCGTAAAACTTGGCTATGTTCTTGAAATTATTACAATTATAAGATGTGACATTATAATCCATTAGAGGAGAAAATGAGTTGAAGTTCCTTTCTAAAAATCTGTAATCATTCCTTGTATGCACTCTACATTCTACTGCTTTATGATTGGATATTGATTGCATGGAAAATAATATCCATAAATATAATAGTTGAACTTGGTAGTGCGTGACTTTTTTTTCAAGAAATTTCCATTTGAGATTGTCCTTGTTGGTTCTTTGAGACTATGAGGCTTTATCCCCCTTCTAACTTGGTTCGTTTTGATTCTTTTCTTTGTTCACCTCCTTGCTTACATCCTTGTTGGAACTTTTGACATATGCAACATATTTATTACTATCCAAATGCTTTGTGGTATGGAAAATTTCCCCATAAAACCGAGACCATTTTAGGCAAAGGGTGATCTTTGTGAATTAATAAGGTCTTCTAACATTTCTAAACTCTTGTCAAACTTCATGTTTCTATTTAGCTTCTCTTTGGCATTTTCTAGCTACATCCTTAGGTAAATGATCTCTAATTAAAGCTTCTCACATTTTGTGTATATGTATATATGTACCCCATCTTCTTGAGTTTAACCTTTGAACTTAAGTTCCTTTTCTTGAGTCTTTTTATTTTTTCAATAGTAATGGTAAGTTCTTCCTCAAGATCCACTATCATGTCCTCCTTTCTTTCAAGTTTTTGATTTTGTTTATCTTCACTTCTTGTATTCTTCTTTCATTTCCATGGGAATGAAGAGAAATTGTTCTCTTCCATTTTACGAAAAATATTTCATCACTTTCAAATGAGCTATTACTTCTGGGACTTAGGCATATTGGCTCTTCTTGTATCTTTTAAAACTCTTCTTGGATTTTCCTTGATTGTGCTTCTTCTTACTATGATGATTTTTTTGTCTCTTATCTTGTCATAATATGTACTTTCTCCCCTTTACCGCTTTTAAACTTCCAACTTGTGGACATTTGGCATCACAATGACCTATATTACCACAATTAAAAAAATTAAGAGTATACTTACCTTTGCACTTGTTGGATCCTTTATTGAATTTCTTCACAAAGTAGGCTTCTTCCTCATCACTTGAGCTTTCTCTTGATGTTGGAACTTTGTTCTTTATCTTTCTTGATGCTTTAAAGGTGGCTTCTCTCTTTCATGTTTTTCCATTCTCTGCCTTTATTTAATATGTTGTAAGAATGTCATGCAACTTGTCCATCTTCAAGGTATTTAAATCCTTCATTCTTTGATGGTCGAAACTTTTGCATCAAACCTCATGAGAAGAGATCTTAATACTTTTTGTACAATAATATCATCCTCAATCTTTTGTCTAAGACTAAGAATACATTTTCATCAACATCCAAAGAAAGTAGGCGGCAACAATTTTCTTCTTCCTTCATCTTTAAGCTCTCAAAATTTCCTCTTGTGGGTTTGGAACTTATCCTTTTTCACCTTGTCATCTCCTTCATAGGTCTTTTGAAGTTTTCCCTATATTTCTTTTGTTGATGTGCACTACGTGACCTTGAATAAGTATTTTTTATTAGTTCACTTAGAATTACATTCATAGCTTTTGCATTGTTCTCAAATGCTATTTTTGAACTTGATAAGTTGGTGGAGTAGATGGTATCACATATCCATCCAAAATTGGTTTCCATATATCAAATCCATGGGCCATCACATAGGTACACATTCTAAAACTCCGAAAAGAATATTGTTTCCATCAAACAATGAAGCTCAACTTGAAGAAAAACCTTCTTGACTCATCATGTGTGTTCTTAAGATCTTCCCTTCAAGAAGTTAGGCTTTTTTGAAGGAACCAAGCTCTGATACCCATTGAAGAAAACAAAAACACACTTATACTGAGAAGGGGAGTTGAATCAATATAAGACCAACTTTTTCAATTTATAATTTTAACAATCTTAGACCAATGAACAAAGCATCCACACAATTTAGATCTAACAAAAAGGAACACAAGTTGCACATATGATTTATGTGGAACCCTAGCAAGAGAAAACAATGACAAAATATTGCTTTTATAAAAAAATTCTTACAACTTTGTAGGAACCAACCCACAGGAGACACCAATCCCCTCCATTGAGCTCCAACTCAGCAAGAGACTCCAATCTCTTGAGTAAGAGGCTCCAACCTTAGATCTCGCCAAGTAGAAGGTTCCAACCTTTGAAATGTAGGATGATAATTATGTTGTTGGATCTGCCCTAGATCCTTGAAGGACTTCAACAATCTGCCCACTCCTTTCTCATAAATTTGCCTTGAAACTCTTCTCCAAATTCCTCTCCCACATCTTAAAATTAATCTTCAAATGTTTGCCAAAAAATATGATATATTATATCACAATAAATCTGCTCTAAGTCTATTATAATATTCACAAAAATATTATTACACAACTTGCATGAAGTTTCCCTCTAGATGAATTTGAATTGAACTCATAAATTTGCTAACACGTAGGTCTAATTTTTCTTTAGAGATTTGTTGTTTATCTCTACTCTTAGTTGGATAGACATTCAATGAATGAGTGAAATTGAATGACCTAAAACTCTTATTTATATACCATAGATGACTCTTCTCCCAAAGGTCATATCTTTTCAAGGAGGTCAGCCCAGCAACAACAAACAAATTTATTTATTAATTTCCTTGCCTAAGATGGGCATTTGAAACAAGGAGGGTCGACAAATATATTAATTAACATTTTATTCTCTTGTTATTTCTTCATGAAGTCGTCCTCATTGAGTAACTCAACATAGCCAAATTAAAATAAATTTGTTACCTTTAATAAGATCGGCCATAGGAGGTTTTCTTTAAATTTGAATCTTCTTCCAAGAAGGGTACTTAGAATGCCAAGGTCAATGAACATAAGGAGAATATTCCTTTTATCTTACTTAATCCTCTCTTCCAAGGGAAACCACTACACTACTAGGTAAGCCAAGATAAGTGTTTCCATTTTCAATTAAATTCCACTTCAAAGGGTTAGCCATACACAAGGATAATTAATTTGTTATTAGACCTCATTAGTAGATATGCAATAAGGTTCCTTCTTGCTGATGGATACTCAATCATATTGCCATAAATTTGGCATACAAATTTTGTCAGATTATATATACTAATTATTTCCTTTGGCATTAATAACAATTATGCCTTCTCTCCTTTGACATCAATGAAAATATTTCCAACTCTTAGGTGAAACCTTAAATTGCTTGTTGCACTTCTTTTTCTATGAAAACCTAAATTTACTAACTATTTGAAAGAACAACTAATTGGAATATATATACCCTTCATTTCTTAGAATCTAGCAACTCATATGATCCTTGAGATGATTACATTATTGAAGCTTTGAGGAAATACACATGAATCTTGCTTGTAATGGCCCACACATCACAATTTTCATCTCAAATAACATGAAAACTGCCTATAAAATATTGAAATTATGTTTGAGGCACAAAAGAACATAACACATACCAAGAAATTCATTTTTCATTTATTAAATACTTAGATCTAATGTGTTAGAGGATGGTTGAGTTGATAAATTTATTGGAATTGTAGCCTAGAGATGGAATGATTGTCTTAGGCTTTGAAAACTCTGACCATTGCTTAAATATAATATGGGTCAAGATTATATTTTATTTAATTTGAATCCACACCTTTAAGAAAAGAGAACATTTTTTGTTCATGATTACATTCTATCTAATGGTTGTGATCCCTTATCAACTCATTAATGGTGTTTGTAGTCGATTGATTCTTTACTAACAAAATTTGCTTGCTAGTCCACACGAAAATGATAAATGATAACTTTCTAGGAATTAAAAACTTATTTTGGAGGTCACAACATGAAATTTTGTCATAAGTGACCTTGTGGAAATTGGAGGAGGGTAATTTGAATTGTACATAGGAGTATGTGGGATTTTTCAATCATTAGGGTTTATAGGTCTAGTTCATACTTCATACCACATGTTAGTCAATAAGTTATGAGTATCAAGGATTGTTGGTGTTGAAGGTATCATGCAAATGGAGAGAATTTTAAACAACAATCCCAATGAGATAAAAGAGTGTTGAAATGTCAAGGATTGTGGTTCCAATTTGTACAAGGAAAGACATAAAAGTAAGGGTATGGGTAGATATTTGACTCTAATTAAGTATATAAATGAATGAATTGGATTTAAGAGTTTCACATGATGGGGAACAAGTACTCGAGTAGAGGGATGACCACAACTCCAACTTCAATAGATTACTTATAGAAAAACATTTAGTTAGGAGTCAAGGATGATAACTGAAGGGTACTTGGGATAGGGGAACTTTGACAATTTAATAGAGAACGTTAAAGGAATGATGAGATGAGGAAGTTTCAAAGGATAACACAAATGAAAGACATAAGTGTTTAGTGTTAGCTTTCAGGGATTGGAGCTTGAGAATGCCAAGGAAATGGTATTGGGGAAAGCAGAAGTCCAAAAATATAATACTTATTTTTTTTTCTAAAGCATTGGCTTAGTGTTTTGGGGCTATGATTAATAATTAAAATTATTACTATTATTTAATGGTTGACCTAGAATTAAATTTTAGTCTTCAAATCAACATGATTAAAATTTGAATGAAATGGATAAGATAAGTTCATCAAGGGAAGGAAGTGTACTCTTTTATGTTGAAAGTTAGCAAGACATGATCTTCACCTAAAACTTGTTCTTATTTTGATGTCCCCTCTAGTAATCTCATGAATTAATAAGCTTGAAATCTACTATGTAGTTATATTTAGCTATCCTTTAATTTTTTTTTATCATAAACTACAATTACTCTTCATCTAACATTAAAACATTACATAAAGAGTAATCAATGAGTAACAAATCCAACAAATCCTCTTGATCATCTAGCATTACCTTGATCAATATTATCAATAGTACTAAAATAAAAAGAAGTGTATGTGTCTACACAAATTTGAATAAGTATCCCCCAGATAGATATAGAAATTTGCATTTCTCAAACCAATTATGTTAAAGAAATTTTGAAGAAACTCATGATGGATGATTGTAATCCGATATTTACTCGAATGATTATTGGGTGCAAGTTGAGAAAAGATGATGAATCTCCTACAACAAATTAAACTATGTATATAGAACCATGATTGGAAGCTTGCTATATCTAATAGCTACAAGGCCTACCATCATGCAATGAATTCATTTAGTGGCACAATCTCAAGCAACTCCAAAGGAAAGCCATGCTATTGCAATCAAAAGAATATTGAAATATTTGAAGGAGACTATGGATTTGGGATTATGGTATCCAAGAGGTGAAGATTTTAGTCTAAACAACATACATCGATGAGGATTGGGTTGGTAGTATTGATGATAGAAAAAGCATTAATGGAGGTGCATTCTTTCTTGGCAGTTGTCTTGTATCTTGGCTAAGTAGAAAACAAGCATCAATTTCCCTATCTACAGTCGAGTACAAATACATTACAACAAAAACATGTTTTACACAAGTTCTATGGATGACATAGACATTGAAAGATATTAAGGTTGAGTATGAGCATCCCTTTACAATACTCTATGATAATACAAGTGCCCTCAATATTTCAAAGAATTCAGTCATGCACTCTAGGACAAAGCACATTCCAATTAAATATCATTTCTTGAGGGAGCAAGTTACCGAGCAGATAGTTAAGTTTGAGTATATTTCTACAAAGGAGCAGATTGCCAACATTTTTACAAAGCCTCTTCCAGAATAAACTTTCAAGAACTTGAGAGACAAGTTGGGAGTGATTTCACTCTATTCCATTCACTAAGTTTTCATGAGAAGCATGAGTTTAGGGGGAGTTTTTCATTGTCTCATTCACTTAGCCCTGAATACCATTTTGTTATTGATGTCAAAGGGGGAGAAGTTGAGTAAGGGGGAGCATTACATTTAGGGACAACATTACAATTAGCCAATTGCACTCAAAAAATTATTTTCTACGAGGTTTCCATCAATGACAAAGGGGGATATTATTGGAAATATTGACATTGGTGTCAAAGGAGAGAAGACACAATTGTTCTTAATGTCAAAGGTTGTAATGAGTAAATATAACTAACAAAAGTTGTATGCAAAATTTATGGCTCTATGATCAAGTATCCATCAACAAGAATGAGCCTTATTGCATATATATTAATTAGGTCTAATGACAAATTATTAATCATTGCTATGGCTGGCCCCTTGAAGTGGCATTTAATTGAAAAAAAAAATACTTATCTTGGTCCACCTAGTAGTGTTGTGCGCTCCCTTGGAAGTGAGGATTAATTCAATATAATAAAAGGAATATTTTCCTTATGATGGTCGACCTTGGTATTCTAAGCACCCTTCTTGGAAGAAAATCCAAATTTAAAGTAAACCTCCTATGGACGACCTAATAAAAGGTAACACATTTATTTTTATTTGGCTATGTTGAGTCAATAAAGGAGGACGACTTCATGAAGAAAACAAGAACAAAAAAAATATTAAATAATATATTGGTGGACCCTCCTTGTTTCAAATGACCATCTTGGGCAAGGAAATTAATAAATGAAAATGTTTATTGCAGCTAGGCCAACCTCCTTGAAAGGATATGACCTTTGGGAGAAGAGTCATCTATGGTGTATAAATAAGAGTTTTAGGAGGTCATTTGAGTTCACTCATTAATTGAATATCTATCCACCTAAGAGTAGAGATAAAGAGAAGAGAGAGAAGATCTACGAAGAAAAATCAGACCTGCATGTTAACATATTTATGAGGTTAATTTATCTCATCTAGAGGGAAAATTCATACAAGTTGTGTGAGAATAAATTTGTGAAGATTATGGTAGACTTAGTGCAGATTTATTGTGAAGGAAAATATCATATTTGTGAGTGCACACTTGAGGATTACTTTTTAGATCTAACAGAGGACTTTGGATCAGATTCTCAAGGCAAATTAATGAGAAAGGAGTGGGCATATTGTTGAAGTCCTTCAAAGATCTAGGGCAAATCCAACAACATAAAATTGGCATCTTACATTTTGAAGGTTGGAGCCTTCTACTTGGCAAGATATGAGGTTGGAGCCTCTTACTCAAGATATTAGAGTCTCTTGTTGAGTTGCAGCTCAATAGAGAAGATCGGTGTCTCCTATGGGCTGGTGCCTACAAAGTTGTAAGAAGTTCTTTATAAAAGCAAAATTTTGCCATGGTTTTCTCCTGCTAGGGTTTTCATGTTAATCATGTGTGCAACTTGTGTTTCTTTTTGTTAGATCTAATATATATTATAAACCCTATTAAGAATGGCTCCAAGGATATCTTATAAGGTTTAAGATAGGTTCAAAGAGAAAGAGAGTCTACCCACTTTCAAAGCAGGCCTTTAACAATCTACAATTTGATGATAAAAAATCATTTTTTCCTTCTTCATAACATAATCCTCACCTTGAAGCAAGAAGTTCTAGGATTGTGGATTAACAATTTTGGGATCTAATAGGTGTTAAACTTGCCTTCCAATTGATATTTCCCCACACTATAGGCATGAGCTAATAAAAAGTAATTCATAATAATCAAGCTTACCTACCCTAAAGTTTATGACATTTGGCTTTCCAAAATATACTCCAATCTTGGATAAAATTATAAAGGCACTATCATCATGGTTTGTCTTGATGTGAATGTGTGGGAATGCCTCTAAAACTTATTTGAACTAAATTAATAATCTAGTTTGTGTGTTGAACACTATGGCCTTTTCTTAGATTATTCAAAAGTATAGCAGAGTATAGGTTAGCCTCAAGAGCAAATGAAATATATTCTTCTAAGAAATAAGGGCACAATGAGATTAGTTGTAACATAGATATGAACAAGTTAAAAACATGCTAGGGTATGTGCACAAAGATGGTGGTCAGAAAAGTGGACACCACCCAAAAAAAACATGGAAAAACAAGCAGTACGTACGCGGTTTTAAAATTTGAAATTCCCACGTACGCACTTAGGTTTGTTCTTCCGGAGCCTAGAGAAGAAAGCGCGTACACGCTTCTTTTAGGAAAATGAGCGCGTACGTGCTACACCTAGGAAAATGAGCGCATACGCGCTGCTCATAGGAAAATGAGTGTGTATGTACTAATAATCCAAATATAACCGCGTACGTGGTGCTTTGTAAAAAAAGTTTAAAAAAAAAAAGTGGGTCTCATTTACTCGTGAATAGCGCATTTTTTACTTTGTTTTTTACCCATTTCTTCTCTTAAACTACGAACGGGGTGCTAGATTTGTCCTCCGAGCTATGGATCAAGGTTAGTTTTTGTTTATTTTTGTCTTTCTTTCCCGTTTGTTCAATTTTTTTTACATTTTGAATTTAATTTCATTAATTTTGATTAGGTTTTTTCATTTTTTGTTTCAAAAACCAAATTCTTCTAATCTAGAACAAGAACAACTAAATGCACCTCCTGAAAACCCACAAGAACAACCAAATACACCTCCTGAAAACACACAAGAACAACTCCCAATTCCTCCTTTTGACGGTACACCCAAAACACGGGAGCAATTAATTAATCAGTTAGGACAAAATACATCTAAAATCAATAGACTGATTGTTAAATTGAAAACTTCTGAACTTGAGCATCATCAATCCCTCGCCACTAGCCTAGAAACATTAGCTAGTGGTGCCATAGTTGTTTCCACACAAATTACCAAATGGGGAAGCTTTAGGGATAGGTGTCGTCAATTCTATGCCGATGGGCTATCATACGATGGAGTAAAAAACAAAAATATTAGTAAACAACAAATATGTGCCCTTTTCGTTGATCCCAAAACTAGTCAATCATTACCTCTTAATGCAAAGAGGTTTCGCATACATTGGTGTACCAATGTGCAGATGAAGAATCTTTTTTGGCAGAGGTGGTGGATGGTCTTTGATGATCCACCTTGTAATAATTATGAGGTGCCATTATATTTTTTGAGAAAAGTATATTTTGAGTTTGTGCTCAATGTGCGCCCAAACTATTTTGACATGAGAGAGTTCCATGGTAGAGGTGGTGGCTCTATCCAAGATAGAACTAGAGCCCGTAGGTGATTACCCGCAGAGAGTCGCCGACCCCTAGCACCCAAACCCAAGGTGCATCAGGTTGTCCCAGTAGAGTTGAAAGAGTTGATGGAGCTACAGACTCTTCAGGCGGCCACAACATTGACTTGTGCCATCATCCAGCATGGGACATCATTAGCACACCCTATTGTATTGGATGATGAGCCATTAGGTGGCGACAAAGAGCCCATCCAACATATGTGTGTCACTTTCTCGGAGATATGCTCGGGGATCGATGATGCAGCTGGTGTAGATGGATCCTCATCTCATCTGTGCACAATTTGTGGGAGTAGACATCAGGCCCACATAGTTGAGGATTTCACGCTGACAGATGAGTTGATGGACATGGTGTTTGCCCATGAGCCACAGACACAAGTGTGTTGATTTGAATTCATAGCATTTTATTTATTAGTCACTTTAAATTTGTAATTACATAAATGAATTTTCATTTATACATCGATTTAAATTGAGACAAATAATATGCATTTCAGGATGCAGCACTGATATCCCATACTCCTCCCCCAGTTACTATAGCTGCAACTTCGATGCTTGAGGTATAAATTTTGTAACATGTTAAAATAGAATAGTACTTTTTAAATTCAAAAAAATACAATATATACTAACTATCTTTAATGCTTGGTCCAATTTCTGGTTTGTAGGTGTTGACAGGGGACAAAATGTCCTAGATTGATGACATCATGCTCTCAGTGATCGATTTTGGCCTACAAGGCTATACGGTATCATATTTTGTACAACCCTTTTTATGTATTGTTTTGATGGAATATGCAAGTCATTTCATTTTAGATTTTTAAAATAATGTTTAATTTATTATTTGTACTAATATCTCATGTTAATTTTATTTTTTTAGGGTACCTCCTCCACATCTAGGGCTTGTCCTAAGAAAATGGATTCCCCAAAGATGCCAAAACGTAGGAAGAAGGTAATTGAACCCATTTTTAGTTGTACAATTGTTTGAAAATGTTGAAATCAAGTATTAGTTGGGGTTTGTAGATTGATTAGTGTTTTTTGTCTATTTTACATGTACAATGGCCATTGAGCTATGTGGATTTGTTGAATGCACCTGATTTGCCCATGGATCAAGAGAGGGCGGAGGTATGTATCTCTACTTTATTTTCTTGATTTCATGATTATATGCATGTGTACATGTGAACTTATGATATATTATAATCTTCTAATTTTTTCATACAGGAAATATCCATACCTATTTCATCAATGGCGAACCCTCCTCCTTGCACTAGAGAAGCATCTTAGGATCTGGTACACTTTTGTTTGATATGTAAAATTAAATTTTTTTAACCTTCAATACTTATCATTATATTAATTGTACTTAATCTTTGAACATTTTTTGTATAGGTAATAGCGACAGTTTCTACATCGATGGTGAGCCTTCCTCAGTCCATTGGAGAAGCATCTCAGTCACAGGTATGTCATTGTTCTCTATATTATAGCTTTTAAGTGTTTTTGATATATTTATGTTAGTACATTGTATTAATTGTACATTTAATCTACAATAGACCCCTTTGCGGTACGACCATAATGTGGATCCATTTAAGTATGTCTTCAAGAAAACTCCTATGAGTGACAAGGAGAGGAGAGTGAAGACATTAGCTCCTAGATGAGTTGATGAAGTAATCTACATTTCAATTGCAAAGGAATTAAAGTTAAATGCATAGTTATGTTGTTAATTGTGAACTATTTTCTACAAAATAATTCTAACTTGGCTTTTGAATTGTGGTTTTGCAGCCATCTACAGAGCCACGTACTACATCGAAGAGGCTTGATTTTGATTATCCACAACAAGTTTAGGATCATATAGTGTTAGTTTTGGTCATAGAATGACCAATACATGTAGATATATTCTACATTTTTATTGTATATCGATTTGGACATGGCATATGCCACATTTTTGTAATACTTGTATTGACTTGGCAGACATGCCTTTTTTTATATATAAATATCGATATTCAATCCAATAAATGTGTACTGAGTTAATTATTTTGTATTTGTTGTATTTTGTGGTTGTCCTTTTATAAATTTAAATGAATATTTGCATATGTAATCAACAATATGAATATAATAAACAAAAATATATGATATAAAACATTGCAATCGTGGAATATGATTTGATAAAATTTCTAAAATGTTGAATTAACCCTACAAAACTCCTTGTATTCAGTTCATTATTGTGTATTCACTGTATTTGGTGGCTGCCCTTTTATAAATTTAAATGAATATTTGCATATGTAATCAACAATATGAATATAAACAACAATATGTGTTTGGTGCGAGAGCACCCTCACGCTCGCAATGGTCAAATTTTGTTCATCGTGTGCACAAACTAACATCACGAGAGCGTCCAGGTGGATAGGTTTATGCTAGCCATGCCCCTGTCGTGCATCCCAAAGCGCCACAATGTCGAGAGTCATACCATACTAGTGCGATCTCTCAAGTGCCCTGAGTACAAAAAATTGTCAAAATTTGACGGACTATTTCTTCAAATCCAAGACACATATGGTCGATTCATTTGAACTCATGGGGTTGCGTGAGGCTCCTCTACAATGGCCTCTCTCGATTTTTGATGAGTCGAAGCCATTTTCTATTGGTAGCATTTTTTCACCTACTGTAAAAACCGTCAGTTGCATGCAATGCAAAGTTGCCAGATTGGCTAGAATTGATTCGGTTCGTCGTGTACACAAACCGACGTCGCGAGCACATCCGGGTGGGCAGTTTTATGCTATGCATGCCCCTATCGTGCATCCCAAAGCATCAAAATGTCGAGAGTCATACAGTACTGGTGCGATCTCTCAAGTGCCCTGAGTCAAAAAAATTGTCAAAATTTGATGGACTATTTCTTCAAATCCAGGACACATATGGTCGATCTGTTTGAACCCGTGGGGTCACGTGAGGCTCCTCTACAATGGCCTCTCTTGGTTTTTGACGACTTGGAGCCATTTTCGATTGGTAGTATTTTTTCGCCTGCTGCAAAAACCATCAGTTGCATGCTATGCAAAGTTGCCAGATTGGCTAGAATTGATTCAGTTCATCGTGTGCACAAACCGACATAGTGAGCATGCCCGGGTGGGCAATTTTATGCTAGACATGCCCCTGTCATGCATCCCAAAGCGCTGGAACGTCAAGAGTCATATCGTACCGGTGCGATCTCTCAAGTGCCCTGAGTCCAAAAAATTGTCAAAATTTGACGGACTGTTTTCTTCAAATCCAAGACACATATGGTCGATCCGTTAGAACCCATGGGGTTGCATGAGGCTCCTCTACAATGGCCTGTCTCGGTTTTTGACAAGTCAGAGCCATTTTCGATTGGTAGCATTTTTTTGCTTGTTGCAAAAACTGTCAATTGCATGCTATGCAAAGTTGCCAGATTGGCTAGAATTGATTCAGTTCGTCGTGTGCACAAATCGGTGTTGCGAGTGCATCCAGGTGGGAAGGTTTAGGCTAGGCATGCCCCTATCATCCATCCCAAAGAACCAGAACATCGAGAGTCATACCATACCGATGTGATCTCTCAAGTGCCTTGAGTCCAAAAAATTATCAAAATTTGACGGACTGTTTCTTCAAATCCAGGACACATATGGTCGATCCGTTTGAACTCGTGGGGTCGTGTGAGGCTCCTCTACAATGGCCTGTCTCGGTTTTTAACGAGTCGGAGCCATTTTTGATTGGTAGCATTTTTTTGTCTGTTGCAAAAACCATCAGTTGCATGCAATGCAAAGTATCCAGATTGGCTAGAATTGATTCGTTTCATCGTGTGCACAAACTGACATCACAAGCACATCTGAGTGGGCAGGTTTACACTAGGCATGCCCTTGACATGCATCTCAAAGCGCCTAAACGTTGAGAGGCTCTTGGGCAACTAAAACTATGTCTATAAATCGCGTACGCGCTACATTAATAACCATGTGCATGCTGTTAGTCCATAAAATATTGACAAGCCCAACGGTATTCTTTTTTCCCATTCTGGACTAATAAGTAGTGCGTACGCGCTCCTAAGCCTAAAATATGTTATTGCATGGTAACGAATAATGGGCTCAGTACAAGTAATAAGTACCGTGCATGCACTTCTTTGCCTTAAAAAAGTTATAGCAGGGTAGTGAACTAATAGTTTCAGTACCCCGTATGCTCTATTGGTAGTGTCGCGCTCTGTGAAGTGTACCTGTATCTGCAAACACAATGCACTCAATAAATCATTACAAGCAATGGTTAGTGAATTGAAACAATGAAATGTTAAACCATAGCTAATCGACTTATTGCCTCCTAGTACATGTGAGTATGAAAAATGCTCTCAGATCTAATTATGCATATTCCAGTGACTTGACTACACTTAGATGGAGGATTTGAATGATGAAAATGCATGATCTAGCAAGAATAGCATAATTAAGCTATATGAGTTCATGATTGATCTAGAAAATGAACTAAGATTAAGATGCAATTAAGCTAAAATTGAGCATGATAACATTGCTAAGAATGATAAACTAGAAGCTAGATGCCTATAGTAATAATGCATAAGATGAGAATGAAATGGGATCCATATTGCTCCAAAATGAGGTCTATTTATAAGATTTCCAAGGCTAGGGGTGAGGTGGAAAGAATCAATGGTTAAATTGGAGGAGGTTGGCAAAGGGGTTGGATTAAAGGGAACATTGTCATCTCTATGGTGACAAGTGTCAAGAGGCTTCTAGAAGAGGCTAGATGAAAGGGAACACTTAGTGACAAGTGTCACAAAGGTTCTAGAAGAGGTTGGATGAAAGGGGACATGTGGGTAGGTAGAATGGGTTAGGTTTAGAAGTGGTAGAAGTTAGGAGAATTTGAATTTAAACATTCAAATAATAGAAAAGGCTAATTAATCTCAACAACTCATGAATTTGATTTGTTTTAATTAATTAGGGGATTAGAAGAAATGATTTTGGATGGGGAAATAATTAATTTGAATTAATTAGTCAAAGGGGTGAAATGAACCTATTAAGTAAATCCTTAGATTTATTAATAAGTAGATGAAAGTGGAAGATTTAATCAAATTGTTGATGAATTCAATTAAATTGGAAAGGGAGATTAATTAAATAATTGCTTATTTAATTAATTATCTTCAAACCATTTTTAGGTGTATACATGTAGTAGAAAAGATGTGAATGAAAAGGGAGAGAGAGAGAGAGAGAGAGAGAGAGAGAGAGAGGGGGGGGGGGGAGTAGGGTGGAGGGAGAGAGGAGGGGGGCGGAAGGGAAGGGGGAGGGGGAGAGGGAAGGAAGAGGGTGGGAGAGAAGAAGGGGTATGGAGGAAGGGAGAGGAGAGTAGGGGGAGGGGAGAGGAGAGGGAGGGAGAGGGAGAGAGAGGGAAGGAGGGAGAGGGAGAGAGAGGGAGAGAGAGAGAGGGAGGAGGGAAGGTAGAGAGAGGGAGAGAGGTAGAGGGAGGGAGAGAGGAGAGAGAGAGAGGGGGGGGAGGGAAGGTAGAGAGAGGGAGAGAGGGAGAGAAGAGGGGGGAGGGTGGGAGAGAGGGAGAGAAGAGGGGGAACGGTGGGAGAGAAGAAGGGGTATGGAGGAAGGGAGAGGGAGAGTAGGGGGGAGGGAGGGAGAGGAGAGGGGCAAGGGAGAGGGAGAGGGAGAGAGAGGGAAGGAGGGAAGGAGAGAGAGAGAGAGAGAGAGCGGGGGGAAGGAAGGTAGAGAGAGGGAGAGAGGTAGAGGGAGGGAGAGAGGGAGGGAGAGAAGAGGGGGGAGGGTGGGAGAGAAGAAGGGGTATGGAGGAAGAGAGGGGGAGAGAGAGAGAGGGACAAGGGGCGAGGTAGAGGGAGGGAGAGAGGGAGAGAAGAGGGGGTAGGGAAGGAGGAGAGGGAGAGAGAGAGGGAGAGAGAGAGGGAAGGAGGGAGAAGGAGAGAGAGGAAGAGAGAGAGAGGGGGAGGGAAGGTAGAGAGAGGGAGAGAGGTAGAGGGAGAGAGAGAAGGAGAGAAGAGGGGGAGGGTGGGAGAGAAGAAGGGGTATGGAGGAAGGGAGGGAGAGAGAGAGAGAGATGGAGAG